>NW_022681458.1:121509926-122109926 GCF_009764315.1 Trachypithecus francoisi
CTGTGCTAACATTTTTCTAAACCCAGGACCAGGGTGAGAAAAGCCAAGAGCTGTGGCAATTGTCAGCACATGGCACCTCCAGATACAGAGAGAAACGAAAGGGTCTGCGGTGAAGAGAGTCCTTTTTCCTCTACTCCCTCCGGAGGGCCTGGCTGCTCATGCATTTATGCCTCTCTCCAAACACTGGGGCCTTCACTGGAAACTCCTCTGAAGGACAGCAAGCCTCCTGCACCCCGCCAGGACAGCTCTTTCCTGGAGATCAATCTGCAGAGAGCAGGCTCATTGTGAGCCAGGCTGCAGCTGGACCTCATCTGTGCATTTGTGTTTTACAAGCAGGCGTCTTGGTGGGAGATGGGTGTTACAGATCCCTGTAATATAGAGGCAAACACTTGAGGATGGGCGGGAGAGCACGTTTCTCACTTTAGGAGTTTGCTTCCAGGGCTTCCTTTTTTGGAAGTATATTCTTTCTCTCTCATACACACTTGTGTGTACACACACAGATACACACACACACACACACACACACATACACACGTGCGCACACATTCCACCCCGCAGCCTGTTCCTCAGGCTGCAGCTTCCCCAAGGAAGGTGAGTGCCCGGAGCCTGCTCTTAGCTGAGCCTGCGGAAGGCCATCAGCCAATCTTGTCTGGGTCGATAAGGTCTCATTGGCTGTGTGCTGCAACTTGCAGCGAACTGAGGGTGATTGTGGGAGTCACAGCAGCATCTCAGAAGGCCCTGTTCAGCCCTGCCTGGGACCTGTATGTGACGGGGCTCAGTCTCACCTCTGCAGAGTAGGAATGGCAGTGCCCATCTTCCTCTTTCTTGTGGCTACTCTGAGGGTTAAGTGAGGTCATCGCTGGTATCAATATGCTTTAGAAATGAGGTTTGCACAGAGAGTACAAAGGCAGGCTGTTTTGCTTACTGGTGTCCAAGCCAGGTGTGGACCTGCAGTAAAATGCAAATGACCCAGCATGTGGACAGGGGCCATTGTGACAGTGAGCTTTGTTAGGATTGCTGCATCACCCAGAAGCCTGTTACTGCTGAGCCCCAACTCCAGCTTCTGATTCTAAGGGCCTGGGAGAGGCGGAGGATTTATGTCTCTAGCAGGCTCCCAGGACGAGCAGAGGCTGTCCGACCGGGGGTCACACTAGGAACTGCTGGGGAAAATTTGCTTTACTTTGAGTTCTGAGGCAGGCGAGGCGGAAGAGGCAGAATCTCCTGGGGGTGGGAAGTAGTTACAAAATGAGGCCCCAGCTTGTTTGCAGCCCCCATTGCCTCTCGAATGGTGGATATCCTGGCTGCCTTCCTCTTTTCCCTTCCGACTCTTTCTTGTTCCTTTTTTAACGGAATATATCCCTTAAACCAGTGCATCCCAAACTTCAGTGTGCAAAAGAATCAGCCCAGGATCCTGCTAAAATGCCAGCTTCTGAATCCACAGGTCCAGGGTGGGGCCTGGGAGTCTTCATTTTAAACACACACCAGGGGATGGCCACTGCTGCAGCTGCTGAGGAGCGAGGACCAAAACAGGCAGTTTCCAAAGAGTAAAGTCACTTCTGTTTTGCACACTCAAATGGCATTTTCTCCATGAAGCTCTCATTACCTGGCTTGGTGACCTTGTGCATAGGATCTGAGAACTCGCTGCCTCAGTTTCCCCTCTGCACCCTAGCGATGTTAGCCCTTGGCCCCGTGAGGGTTGTGTGGAAGAAAGAAGATAAGGGGACAACACCCAGTTCCTTGTAGGCTCTAGATAAACATTATTTGCTGTCTTCCTCTGTCTTTTACTTTCACAGTCCCTGGGTAAAAATAGCCAAGGGATGTGCATGGCGACAGACATTGTATCCAAAAAGCCCAGGTCAGTGATGTTGAGCGATTTGCTTAGGATGGTAGAGGCGGCTCTGGAGGTGGCCCTACGTCTGCTGACTTCCATGTTCAGGTTCAGAGTTGTGGGTTCAGATTTCAGAATGCCGATCCATGAGAGAATCTATCTGGTCACTCACTTTCCTTTGCAGTTTTCAAGAATTTGATCCTTTTTAAGTAAAGAGGGAGAACAGAGCCCTCTTGGCTGGCAGGTGCGGATGTAAATCTTCGCTTTGGGGTTTGTTTTTACCAGGGTACATTCTTTCTCACACACCCACATACTTACCCTCGCCCCCACTTGCATAGGTAAACAGCTTTTAAATGTATATTTTCTTTCAAAATAAAGCCACTTAAGCTTTACCAAAATGCACCACTGACATGGAATTCACATTTGGCAAACCCCTGCCATCCGTGTTTTACTGAGTGCGGACTATTGTAAATTAGGGGAAGTCACCGTGTGTTTTTTCCTTCCAGACAGTTATGGAAGCAGAGCTGGTCCTAAGTAAAAGATAAATTATGGCAGGATCTAAAGAGGCATCATTTAAAAAGTGTCAGGATACAATTGGGTTCTTAAAAACCATGCAGAGCTGCTAAATTCACATGAAAATTGAGTGGAGCCGGATTGCCTGGGGTGACAGCGTCCTTGGCATTGATTTATCCCATCTGTTTGGCCGGCCCGTATGACTTGAGGCCTCTGGTGGAGAGGTGGCTTCCGCTGGGCCAGTGCTGCTCCGTGGCCTCTGCAGGTCTTCCTGGCCCCAGCCGCCAGCGAGGCCACTGGGGAGCATGAACAGGTCCAGGGGTCTTCATAGACCACTAGGAGAAAGATACCAATGTAAGACAACATCCACAGAGGGCACATCCTGGGTTTCTTAGTATTCGTGATAGAATCCTTGCAATATCATCTTAAAGACTTGATTCTGGACCGAATCTAACCACTTCCCCCGTGTTGAGCTTTTAGATTAAATTACCTACAGTTGTTTGGTATTAGAAGTTCTACTGTGATTAAAATCTCTGTTCCAACGCTGTTTACCACTTAGGAGGGAAAATGAGTCCCCAAGCCTGGGCTTCTTTAGGCTCCCAGGGAGACATGAATTTTGTTGCCTTGATGGATCGGGGAGATCAGGTGGAGCTCTCAAGTGTTTTTGTAAGTTGGGGTAGATTAAGGAGGTGAGATTACTGACAAAGAATAACTGTTTCCAGCAAGGTTCTTCACAATACTCTTTTCAGCATTGGATATTCTCATAAAAATGTACTTGTAATTTTTTAGGTAGAAAATCATATTATTTAATTTGCAGGAAATTCAGATTTTTTTTTGCCTTTTTTTTTTTAGTAAAGAAAAGATGGCTGTGGAGACTCAATTTGGTAGTAGCATGCTGGAGCCGGCTCACACCAGCTAGCACCAGCTTGTGAGAGCTGATTCTATGCATCTCTCCCGACTGTATGCTTCAGTGTCTTCTCCTTGGTACGTTGAAATCAGCCACAGTGAGAGCATTTACACCACGGAAATTGGCACATGCTACAAGCATTGCCACCCCTACCCCAAACCATTGCCCCACTGCTTCCCCCAAAAGCTGGGTGTTAACATTTGTCAGCACACTACTGCAGCCATTTAACAACTGGCTCTAGAGGACTTGCTGGGAGAACACACAAAAATAAGAAAAGCCTAGGGTCCAGTGAGAGAAGAAGCAATGGTGGTTAATATTATAATAATTGACACTCTGTGGCCAAGGGCTGTATCTTTGTAGCACTCATTGAGTGTAGTAGGAGGGGAAGCAGTCCCTTCAAGGTTTGAGTATTTCAGGAAGGCTTTGCAGGAGAATTAGAGCTCAAGCCAGATTCCCCAGAGTGTGCAAAATAGGAGGGAAGGGGGAGTGAAGGCTGGAGGCATGGTGTGCTCATGGGAGTATCAGGAGGCACTCATTCCTCGTTGTAGATGATGGCTAAAATAAAAATTCCAACTGGTGCTGTGAACCTGAGCTTTGACATTAGCCAGAGCCCTCCAGAGGCTGTGCTGCCCCTTGCCGGGTCCCTCCTGGGCGATGGCCACGATGGCAGGATGCTGTGCACCTCCAGTTCCTGGCATCTGGTTCCTATTTTATTAGAGGTTGGAGTTCACCCTCAGCAATCTACAGCATGCATGCATTTCAAAGGAAATGCCTAATTAGTCCCCAAGCCTGGGCTTCTTTAGGCTCCCAAGGAGAAATGAATTTTGTTGCCTTGATGGATCGGGGAGGACAGGTGGAGCTCTCAAGTATATTTGTAAGTTGCAGAAGTTGTTCATTTGGAGACTATGTGTGTAATAAATGGTATGAGCTGAGGCAGGAGAGGGAAGTGAGACTCAAATGATGAATGGGCAGAGGGGCATTTATTGAAGCCAATTCTCCGTGGCAGGATTTGGGGCCAGACAACATGCGGGAATAAATTTTTTTAATGCAATTCAGCGCCAGTCGCAGTGAGTCATGCTTGTAATCCCAACACTTTGGGAGGCTGAGACAGGTGGATTACTTGAGGTCAGGAGTTTGAGACCAGCCTGGACAACATGGTGAATAACCATCTCTAGTAAAAATACAAAAATTAGCTGGGCACAGTGGCAGGCACTGTAATCCCAGCTATTTGGGAGGCTGAGGCAGGAGAATTGCTTGAACCCAGGAGGCGGAGGTTGCAGTGAGCCGAGATCACATCACCGCACTCCAGCTTGGGCGGCAGAGCGAGACTCCATCTCCAAAACAAACAAACAAAAAAATGCAATTCAGACAGTTTATTTAAACAGTCCACCAGCCTCTTGATTGTGGGTTCTGGGTGCTGGTGACCCTGCCCCTGAGAGCCCTCAGGCAGGCCTGGGCCTCACTGAGAGAGACAAAGTCCCGCTGTCGGTGCTGACTGGCTGTCCCCAGGACCCTAAGCCTTAGATCCTCGGACTTTGGCATAACCACAGGCAGGTTGGCTAAGGATGCCTGAGAAAAATTAGCCAGGCTCTCGGAGTCAGAGTTGGCTTGCTGATCCTTTATTCCACATCCTGCCTTCATTTCTAGAGCGGGTACTGTGCAAGGTGGGTGAGTCTCTGTCCACTTGAGATGCAGGGAGACCTACACAACACACAGTAACAACTGGGCGGTGACAGCCAAGTGACAAACAGCCTTCCCAAACCCCTTTGTGCTTCCTGCCTTTGGCTACTGCTGTTCTGCCCCTCTTTCCTGCTGAGCCCAGATGTGCTCCTCCCCAAGGATCCAGAGGGATGAAGACCAAGAACCTATGAAGAGGGCCGGTAGGAGATGTGCCCAGGCAGACAGAGCCTGACTGTGGTGACTTCACATAGACCAAGAAAGTCAGGGGTTCATTGCTGCAGGTGGGCTTTCAGGAAGGGGAGGTTGGGGAGGGGCAGGTGGGGGGTGCAGAGCTTTGGGGGAATATGGCAAGCATGGAGTGTGACCTAGGGGTGGGGAAGAAGCTGCCCTCCCCAGCTCACCTCATCCCCAGGCATGTGTTTATCCCATGAGGACAGCCATGGGCAGTGGGCACGGCTCTGGAAATGGTGCCAAGAGTGACTGGGAGGATGGAGACCCTTGAGTTCCGGAACATTCTAGGCCCTTCTGGAAAGAGCATTTGGAACACCAAACAGTATCCTTACCTGTAGGACACTGAGAAGGCTGAATCAGTTCCTGTAGGTAAAATCATTCATGGATTTATTCATTCACTCATTCTTCATTCCTTGAGCATGAACCTGTGCCTGCTGTGGGGCAGCCTGGGACCAGTCTTCACCCAGATAGATGCTCGTTCTAAATCCTGCCTGCTCCAGTGGGAAGTCAGGGCCCTGGGCTCTGAGAGCCTATTGGTCCCTGGCTCTCTGTGACCTCGCGAGCTCTGGGTTTTGGTTTTCTACCATCAAGTGGAGAACGTCTGCTTGGCACCTCCTGAGTGCAGGACAGGTTCCATTTGAACATGTGTGAGCCATGGAGCGGCCTGCCAAGGGAAGTGGCACAGTGACTGAGGAAGAACCCGCCTCCCCAGAGGAGGCACAGCTGCTCTCAATGCCCCCTGCCCGATGGAATCCACTGGGGAGCTTTTCAAAATGCTGGTGCCCTGGAGCCACCCCAGAGTCTGCTTCTGTACTGGGCTGGGCTTTGGCCTCTCTTGATTCTCTGGTGTTTCTCCTGTGCCTCCAGGGCCTGCGATCCATCAAAGTTGGGAAATAAAGGAGGTGAGGTGAGAGTAGACGATGTCTCCCCCAACTCTACTGGCCCCTGTACTTTGGCCTCTGGCCCAGCAGAGAGAGTGGAGGGAGTTTGGCCTGCATGGGGCAGGGAGGCGGGAAGGACAGAGCGCCTGAGCTGCAGGCTTTCCCTCAGCCATTAAAGTTTATCGTTGCCACGGACAGTGATTGAAAAAGGCTTTTTGCAGGACTGAAATGTGAGCAATGAAACTTGCCAGTTGATACCGACACAGGGCACTTATCTCATAAAAATATCCTCCGTGTCAAAAGGTTTCAGTAAATGTGGCTGGAAGTATTAGCAGTCATTTCTGGCAGCCTCAGGCTCCCTTGGGGCCTGCAGTGAGGGGCTGTAAAAGGGGGCTCTCAGTTCCTGCAAAGAAGGAGGGAGGGAGGGAGAGAAGGAGGAGGGGAGGGGAAGCCCAAACTCAGCCTACTGCTGTGGGGAAAGTGCTGGATCCTCAATGGGGTGCGCAACAGCGTCACTGGATGCCTGTCCATGTGCATACTCCAGCTGCTGACTTGGAGGGTGGGGAAACTGCCTACCAGAGGGGCCAGCGTGTCAATGTCCAGCCAGCTAGGGCACAAGGTTATGGGTGTGTGATCCTGTTTCTGCTGACCTGCGAGGAGGAAATGGAGACTCAGAGAGGGTGGGTGATCTGCCCAAGGTCACCCAGCTGTTAAGTGGCAGTGTCAGGATTAGGAAGCCAAAGCCGTCCTCCTTTCCAGACACTCAGAGCCTGGGATGAGTTCTCTGTGTCTGGGAGCAGGGAGTTGCCAAAGGCCAGGCTGACCTGGGCAGGCCTCTGCCCACTGCTCAGTGGCTCCTCAGGGCTTGGGCTTGGGGCACAGCTCAGGCCCGCATCTGGAGGGCCCTGCAGCAGGAACAAACGTTCTCCAGGAAGGCCTGGGCTTCTCTTGTTCTTTTTATTCCATCAGGACCCAACATAGTGCCCAACACACCATAGCTGATTGTGAAGCAGGTGTTGGCTGTTGCCCTGAGGTTACCAGGGGCTGACTGAGGGAGGGCCACACTGCCCACTGTCCCCACATGGGTCCCAGTGTCCACCCAGATGGTCAGTGCACTCAGCCCATCCTTGGGCTCCGGTTACCTGCATAGGCCACTCTTCGCCCGGATGGGACTGTGCAGTCCCAACGAGGGCCAGCGCTTCTTGCCAAGACAGCATGCCCCGCTTGCCATGGGCACAGCCACCTGAGCCCAGCCTCCTGCCAGCAGCCACACCTACTTAGGGAGCTGGGCCAGAGACCTGGTCTCAGACAGCATGGTTGGGGCAGGCAAGGTGTTCAATAGGAAGTCAGGGCCCCTGGGGTGATCAGGACTCCTTGACTCTGACTTGAGAGGGCGGTGGGAGTAGGACGGAGGGGCCACATCCCTGGAATGGTTTCCCCTCTCCCTGCCTGTACCAGCAGGTGGGTAATGAGGCCCACTCCACACATCAGGCCCGGAGCCCAGGGGTGCTGGGTGCAGACCATGGGGTTCGCCCTCACCTGCCCTGGACTCCAGGCAGGCTCGAAGGGAGTGGAGCACCCAGGATCCAGATTCTGCTGGCAAGGCTGGCAGCTCAGGACTGTGCCTCAGGGTCAGAAACCAAGGGGCCAGGTGAGCACCAGGCAGCTCAGGCAAGAGTCCTGTCCCCAGGCTCTGCCTCCAGCGCACTCCCTCTCTTTACACACTGGCCGTGTACAATCTCATCCTCATTCAAGGTCACAGCCACCACCCAGTGTCTCCGAGAGGACAGCCTCCCACCAAGAGCTGTGCCCCCAGCTCTGGCTTCCCTTCTGTAACCAGTCTCTGGACACAGCCACTCTGTGTTCCACAGCATCTCAAACTCAGCACTTTCTCGCCCTCAAAATAGGCCTTTTCCCCTGTGTCCCCTCTCATAGCTGAGACCACCACCACCCACCTAAAGTAGTTAGCATCCTTCCTCCAGAATGCTTGACTCACCCTCCCTGCATCCCGGCTCGGCAGAGTCCTGCTGGCCCTGCATCCTGCATTGAGTGTGAGTGCACCTCTCCCTCCTCGCCGCCTCTGCCCTTCCCGCTCTAGTAGAGGCCCTCCATCTGTCACCCAGTGGTCACAAGGTAAGACCAGCATCTTAATTCATCTCCTTGTTTGCAGCATCACGCACACACCCCACCCTCCACACCAACCTGGCCCTGTCACCCCCCTGCATAAACCTTCCTAATGTCTCTCCATCACCAGCAGACTCATGCCCAGCGTCCTTACATCAAACAAGCCTAGTCACAGCCCAGCCCTCACCTGCTGCCTTGCCGCCGATGCTGTGACCGCACGGGGCTCTCGGAGTCCCAGGAGACTCCGCTGCTTCTCATCCCTGTGCCTTTGTGTGTGCCTTCTTGGCCCTTTCCTCGGCTTGGCTTCACCTGTTGACGGGTGTCTCCCCACTGCCCTGGGTGGTCCTTGAGACCTGGCGCAGCACTTTCTCCTCTGTGCATCTTCAGGGCAGAGACTGGGCCTGAGATCCTGCAGGAGGTCTGTAAACCAGAGAAACTTCCCTGACCTGAAGACGTGGGCTGCATGGTGGAGGAGACTGGACTGGGAGCCTGGAGACTCTGGGTGTCCGTGGCCTCTTGTGGGAAGATCCCACAGGGCTGATTTATCCATTACCACGGAGAGTGCATTTTCTGTGGTCAGGGGATTTTGCTTCTCCCCTTGTTCAGCCGGGCTATGTAATGGAAAAGAACAGTCACCATCTGCATGGCATCTTCCTCACCAGCCGGTGGGCAGGGCGGGTGGCTGCTTAAGCCTGCAAGCTGGAGAATCACCGACGAGGGTTCAGATCTTCCTTGACAGTTCCTCACTGTGTGGTCTCGGATGGGTCATGTACTCCTCAAGCCTCCGTTTCCTCAGTGTAAATGGGGGTGGTGATTATAACCCCCGCAACACACACACGCGCAGACACGCACACACGGAGTTGAGATGAAGGGCAAATCAACACATGAATATGAAGTGCCTACAACCGTGCCCGCACTCGCAGCAGTTTTTGTCATTGTAGATACTCACTGAGTGCTTCCCGCCGGACTGCTGGGCGTGGAATAGCAATCTTACTATCAGGAACGATGCAGCTGTGGCGGGTGCTGCCCTCATGGGGCACTTATTGACCCTCTTTGACCGCCTGGGGCAGGGGGCTAGACTGTCCTCAGGAGCCCTGGTGTGGACAGCACAGGATGGCCTCATGCCCACATGGGGCGCTATTATAGGTCACTAAACCTGCCCTTGGCACTGTGGGGTCAGCAGGACCGGTTGAGAGTGGGGACTCTTACAGCAGAGGAGCTGTGGCCTGGGGGGCCTGTCCCCCAGGGGTGACCCTTCATGCCCTAGTTTGGTGGTCTGTGCACTCAGCCGTGCTTGGCTTTGACCTGAGTAGGGTTGGCCATTGGGGAAGGTGCCCAAGATTGTCCAGAGCATGGCATGGACATGGGTTTCAGGGTGACTTATTTGTGCACACTTGGGTAGAACAAGAGAAGTGGCATCCCCACCTCCCCTCTGGTGGGCAGCTGCGTGGGGACCCCTTTGCCGAACCCCTTGTGTCTGGAGGCCCCATCTTCCGAGCATTGGATCTGCTCCCCCTGCAGACTCATGCTCTAGAGTCATCCACTGTGGATCCCTCTCAGCACCTGAAAAGGGAAAAGAAGCCTGGGTCCTGGCCTAAGAACTGTGAGGCGGGGCCCTGCAGCCATCTGTGATGTGGGAGAAGGCAGTTTCCCCTTCCTAGGAGGGAAGACACTCCCTGCCCCTCAACAGAGCTGGCCACTGCTTAGGCTCCCTGGCTGCAGCCCCTCCCACCGATGGGCCACACAAGGCATGTGCTCTGAAGCTGAAGCTGTGGTTTAGGGGAAAACCAATGTTATGGGAACAGCTCCCAGCTCTAGTTGGTGTCACTCCAGCCTGGAGGCAGATTCGGGGTGGGTGGTTTGCTTTGGGAATCTTATTTTGCCCAGAAAGGAAGAGGGGAGCCAACCACGAAGGAGAGTGCTGAATGGCTGATGGCTGGAGGACAGACGGTCTGCAGGAGTCAGATGCAGGCTGAGAAGGCTTCAAGTTAGTGCCCAGATCACCCCCACCTCTGCCTGTGCCTGGAAAGTGCATCCCTGACCCAGGGTGGAGAATTGGGGTGCAGTGTTGTCCATGGCTTGTGCTGAGGAGTTGACCTCCAGCAGAGAGGCTGTGAGGCTCCCCCAGTTCCCCGGTCCCCTGAGCCACCAGAAGCGGTAGGATAGTGGCATGATTGTTGTCATTCATTGGGAATAAATGCACCCTCTGCCTTTTGGCTGGCATAGGGAGGGCTTGCTCCTGCCCAGTGTGATCTTCCTGGTTGGGTCTTACAGAGAGATCACCTGGAGGTGCCTCCTACCCGGTGTTCCCTGCCTGCCTAGGCCCTGCAGCCTCTTCTCAAATGTGATCCTACTGTCTCCCTCCCCACCAAGTTCAGCTCCCCTCCCCTGCTGCCCTTCCCTCAGCCACTATCTCTGGTCAGCCCTACCCCATATCAGCTTCCTCCCACTGCACCTGGTTCTGTCCCTTGCTGTGAACTGTCTTTTGCAAAGTGCCATCCAGAAGGAAAGAAATGCTCAAAGGACATTGATTTCATGGCCCCAGACCTGGAAACCTGATGCCCAGAGGTATAAAACTATGCCTGTGCAACTGTGGTTAGATCGTGCACACCCCCTCATTTATAAACCCACTTTACAGGTGGGGACCCCACAGCCCTGGGAACAGCAGACCCTTCCTAGGCCTGCCTACAGATTTATTCCATCAGGGACCCATGACTGAAGCCATAGCTACAACTTCTCCGTGTAGGGCCAGCTGAGGGTGGAGTGAGCCTCCATCCAGCCATCGTTGGGGCTATGGGTCCCATTTCCCTCTGGGTCCCCTCCATTTCCCTGTGCTATGGTTTCCTCCTTTTAGCTGTCATGTCCCCATCTTGATCCCCCTGGGGCATCTGGTCCACCCCTGCCCATGAGGCTTATGTCCATCCCACAACTTATAATGCTAACAAGCAGTTCGGGGCCTCCCAGTGGTCAGCAGGCCTGAGGCAGGGGTGGCAGCAGGGCCCTCAGCCACCTGGTCCCTTGGCACGGTCTGTCAGGGCTTCTTGTCTAATCAAGGAATGGGTTTTAATTTATGCAAATGGGGGAGGGATGGTGGCAGAGAGTCGCAGACATCCATCACCCCATTTCCTAGCACCAGTCATTCATCAGTGGGGCCTTAAAGATAATACACTTTTTGTTTCAGGCAATTACTTAATCTTGACAAACTCCTGTGTTAAGCAGGGCTATTAGCAGGGTCCATCATTAATCAGCGCAAAACCAAGTGGGTGCTTTTTCTGAACTGCAATCACTCTTGGGGACCCGGGGTGGGCCCTTTGCCATCCTCACCGCCCTAATTACACAAGCAGCATGCTAACAACCAGCATCCCGCACGTGCTGCAGGGGCGCCAAGCCACGGGCAGGAGAGGGGCCCATTTTTAACGCCAGTCAGAATGTTTTCGGAGCCAGGCAGAATGATCCATGGGGGTTATTAGCAGCCACCAGGAACACAGCTGGGGAAACAGATAACTCCCCTCCCCTGGGTCCCTCCTGGACTTGCCTCTGACTTCGCTGGGTACCTGGGCAGCACTTAGATGCCGCTGCATGGCAGACCCATTCTGTTTTAAGTGGTTACATTTCATTTTGGAAAGACCACGAATGAAGTGGAAATACCAAGGCTGGCCTTGTGTTTCCTGGAGTTTGTTGGCGCTCCACCTCCTTACCAGGGCCTGCCTCACAGAGTGCTGCTCCCTCCTCCATCACACACCTGTGACCCTTATTACAGCATCGCCTGGCCCGGGCTGCCCTGAGGGGGAGTGGGCACCCAGGAGAACGGGGGATGAGTGGGGCAAAGACTGGGACCTGGGCTTCCCTGTGGCCTCATTTCTTCTTCCTGGTCCAAGAAGAGTTCACACTGGCATACCCCACCCCACCCATGTCTGGAATTTTGGAGAAATGGGTGGGAGGTCTGGCTGTGACACGGATTAGCCATTTGACTGACCCAGGGCAAGTTACTGAACTCTCCTGTGCCTCAGTTTCCTCATCTCTAAAGTGGAGATAATAGTAACAATACCTTTCAATTGCTATGAAGATGAAATGAGTTAACAAATGCGACATGCTCAGGAAGGCTCCAGTGTGAAGGAAGCCCTGTGCATTGGCTGTCAGAACCACTTTGGTTTCCAGTCTCCAAGGAAGGGCCAGTGCGTGGCTGACTCCTGGGAACAGCAGTCCGTCTCCTACTGTGGCCCTGAGCAGCATGCCTTTCTCTCCTCCGTCCTAAATTCATTTAGACTGACCGTTGGTAGCTACTGGCCACCCTTGTTATCCTCAGGTTCTGTTTTCCAGTAGTGGGAGGATTCACTCATTCATGTATTCCTTCATTCATTCGCTGTGCACATACTCCTCACCTCCTCCATGCCATGCACTGGGCTGGTCGTTGACTCAGAGGAAATGCTGTGGAGGGAGTATCGTCTGCCTGCAGTGGAGGGGTGTAGCAGAAGAAAGGTCCAGGAAGCTTCCTGGAGGCAGTAAGTGTGGACTGGGGTTGCTGAGGGCAGGCTGAGTTGGCATGATGAGGATGAGGGGGTGTGGTGGGGAGGGGCTTCCTAGGCAGGGTGGAGGCAGGTTGCAGCCTAGGAGGCGTGGGATCTGCAAGGCTGTCATTTGACCCTGGTGCTGGGAGAGTCTGTGGGGCAGGATCAGGAGGGTCCTGAGTGCCAGGCTGGGGCTTTTGACTCCATTCTGCTGGCAGTGGCAGGACCTGGGGACCACCTGTCAGTCACTCAGACCCTCCTTCCGGTCCCCCTACTGGGGTGTGACTGGACCCATGAAGGAGGGCCTTTGCCCACAAACACCTCGGATGAGAGTGCAGAGGCCAGGCTGCTGTTGGGTTTGGGGAAGGGCAGCTCTGGTTTCTCCGGCCCCGAAGCACATTGTATTTGGGAGTTTTCCCCTAGATTTTAAACCCTGTTTATTTAGAAGGAAGTAGACTCTGTCTGCTTTTAGTTCACATGCTTAGCTCATCAAAATATTGTTTTGCAAGAGGTTTTTTTTGATGTCAGGAAGGCTTTGGCATGTTTTCCTCCTCCCTTTCTTCTACAGTCTTATTCTAGGAAACGAGATTCTGGGCACCGCTCAGGGCTGGAGGGTTGGGTCATGAGACCACATATTCCGTGTCTCGGTTTCTGAACCAACAAAATAGGGGAGCAGGCTCTTCCCACGGATTCGTGGACTGGCCTCCAGTCCTGCTGGTGGACACCGTATCCCAGTAAAGAGAAACACTGTTTCCATGCGCCTCAATGGTTGTTGGTGGGGAGTGTGGGGAGGGTGGTGGGAATGGCATGTGCTCCAACCATCATTCAGTTAACTGGGTCCAGAATCACACGGGCAGGGAGCCAGGCATCCAAAAGTGGAACATGGCTGACCGGGTGTTTCTCCACGGCCCTGCCGCACTGCCCCTCATGACCCCGGCATGGGCTTTGCTTTCTGGGGACCCTCTCATTTGTCAGAAGGTCTCGGGAGTCCACACACACGAGACTGCCGTGTTTGGGAACGCTCCAAGCTTATCAAGAACGCAGCAGGCAGCAATCCAGGGCAGAACAAGGGAGGTGCTGTCGACCAGCTCTGCGCGGAGAGGTCAAGGGTGTGGAAGGGTGGGGAGAGAGGCACAGGCTGACTTACTTCCCTGGGCGGGGCACCGGCCTCACCCACAGAATCGCAAGTAACCCTCCTACGATCCTGGGAACGCTTGCAAGTTAAATGAATGGAAGGGAGGGAGGAAAGGTGGGAAGAAAAAGAACTGTTTTTTCATCAGTAAATGTAAGCGACCAAATAGAAGTTTGTAGGAAGCTAAGATTCAGAGGTGAGGAAGGACTGAAGTTTGGGGAGAATTCTCATCCCCATATTTTCTGTATCGATGGAACTTTACTAAGCTAGACTAGAATTCCGAAGCGGTGGAAAGTCAATAATGATAACGAGTTAGGCCTAAGCTGTTCAGTAGGGTAGCCGCGAGCTGTGTGTGGCTGAGTGCTCGCAATGTGACTATCCTAACTGAGATGTGCTGCGAGTGCAAGATGGGCACCAGGTTTTGAAGACGTAGTAGGAATAAAATCGTATAACACATCTCATTAATAATTTTATACTGGTTCCATGTTGAAGGGATAGTATTTTTGATGTGCTGGTTCAATTAAATTGTATTATTAAAATAATCACCTGTTTCTTTTTAGTTTTTTAAAAATGTGGCTCCTAGAAAATTTACAATAACATATGTGGTCCACATTGTATTTCCATTGGCCAGGGCTGCATTGGATGCGTGGATACCTAGGGAAGATTCTGGTCCAAGGTAGAGAGAGTTTTAAAGGATCCCTTTGAGTAATATAATTATTGGGACTGATAAGAGGCTCCCAGGACCTGCTTGGATGAAGGAATGGAGAGCATTTTGTCATTTGCCTGTTGATTGCAGAGAGACAGTAAGTCCAGCCCCAGTGCTCATTTGCTTATCCAGGTGGCTGATTCCACTGCCCGGTTTTAAAGGTCATTGTTTGTCTGTGGCAGGCCCTGCCTCAGAATGCAGCCTGGAACAAAGAGGTGCCTTGGCTAAGCCTGGGAAACCATCACCTGGGTCTGGTGGACACCAACTTTGGTGGCCTCACTGTCGTCTTGAGAGCTACGGCAGAGTGCAAAGCCGGGGCTTGGTGCTCTCGGCAGGACGCAAGGCAGGACCTGTAAGCCAGATCAGGAAGCCTCTTGTTGGGCTCTGCAGGGAAGGGGCTGGATGCTAATTAAGTACACAGAATGGCAAGTGACCCCTTCAGGATCCGTGGGGACCAGACAGAGGAGTGGCATGGTCATCCTCCTGAAAGGGCTAAATGCCCAATGACAAGTAGGCTTCTTAGATGGGGACCAGTCAGTATTGCCACTGCCAGCCAACAAGGTCCCTGCCAGCTGACTGGGTCACCAGTGTGTGTGGGCAAGTGAGTCTGTCAAGGGACAGCAAGATTGTAGGGGAAAGCCTGAATCCATCCCAGGCCACCTGCTCCAGCCCTGGCCTGTGACAGGTGGAAGGAGCACTAGGGCCTGGGCACTGTCTCCTCCAGGTTCCTGGGCTGGATTCCTGCTTTCTGCATTGGATTCTGCAAGGTGCCAGGTCCCTGGGAGCCACGGTCCTCTGGGCTTCAAATCTATTGCATTTTGCAGTGGGGAGGCTGCACACTACTTTTTTTAAGAAACATTCTGTGTCCAAGACAGAGTTTTCAACCTTAATCAAGCTTGACCACCCTATTGTTTCCTCCAGCCCTAAAATTCTCTAATCTGGGACTCCACGTGTCTACCTAGACAGGCGGGCAGTCCATCCCATTCCCTATGATGGTGGGGATCTCCCAAGTGTCCTTCTGGAGCCCACCCCAGTCTCTCACCCCTTGCTAAAGGGGTAGGAGCCCAGCAGAGGGGTCCGTAGGGATGGCCACACCAGCACCCTTCGGGGCCCTACTGCGTGCCTGGCCCTGCACAAGCTCTTCTCCACTTCATTCTCCCTTTGACATGGGTCCTGTCCCTATCTTCATTTTACGGATGAGGACACCGAGACACAGGAAGGTTCAGTGAGTCAGCAGTCGAGCCAGACTTGGCTGTGGCACTGGCAGCAGCCTCAGCTCTGTCCCCAGGGACACTATGCCGCCTCTTGTGGCCTGTCTCCTTGCCACCTCAGGGCCACTGTTACAGGGAACAGATCCCATGACTGCCTGGCTCCCAAGCAGTGAGACCCACATGGCACGGGGCCGGCCTCTCCTGTGGCATTGGCTGGAGCACACTCCTCACCCTGGAATGAGCAGGTCCCTCTGTGTCCCTGCCTGCCCTCACCAGGAGATCAGTCTCAAGACTCTGTGCCTGGCATGGAGTGGCTGTGCGGGCCCCAGCCCAGCGCACTCTCTCTTTCAGCAGCTAATTTGTCAAGTAACACCTCAGCCTGGGGTGGGCAGTGTGCGTGGGCGGACCCAGCAGAGGCCCCGGGTCCTGCTAGGCTGTGCCTGCAGGGCAGACCTGATTGCGTGAGTGGCCTGGGCCTCAGCCAGCCGGACACCAGCCAGCTCGTGGTGTTGGAATTTCCTGTCTAATTTTAATTCCTCCTCCAACTTTTTTCCCCCAAGTAAGACAGAAGCACTTTTTAGTTGCACGCTGTGGAGTGGCCATTCAGGATATTATTCTTATTGAATGCTTCCTGTGGGGTGGTGGCTGGGCATCAGGAGGGCCTCTGGAAGTCTCCTGTCCTGTGGCTTATTATTGAAAATCATGGTGCCATTTGCATAAGGCCCTGCGGAAGGAGGCTTTCCATGATTCGTGCTCTTTTGGCGCTTTCTGCCTCTGATGCTTCGGCGAGTGACTTTGTCCTCATTTGCAAACACCTGGTCATCTGGGCTCACGTGGCTGAAGAGCTGGCCTTTGAAAGTGTCAGGATCTCAGAACAGACCAAGGCTCCCTAGCAAGGGGAGAAGGTTCCTGGCAGCCTCTCCCAGCCCTGGTGTGCACTTTCATTCATGTACCATCGAAAAGCACAGACCCCTGGATGCCTTCCAAACCTACATTCCCAGAGACACCCGGATCCCTTGCACCTGCTGCTCAGAAGCCCTGGTAAATGGTCACCAGGATTCAAATGTCACCACACTCCTGCCTCTCTGATCTTCTGTGTCGAGTTTGTCCAGCTAGTACAATGCCTAGTAGGAGCACGGACATGAGAAATGATTTCCCCTTCCTTACTGAGCAACTGGGAACTACAGAGCCACAGCAAGTGTGGAAATGCCAAAGGGCCTGTGAGTCACCCAGGGTGGTCCCTGAAGCAGCAGGATCTGCATCACTGGGAACCTGTGAGACATGTCCAGGCTCCCTGAGGCAGGAACTCCGGGGACAGGGCCCAGCAACAGCCTGAGAAGCCCCAATATCAGGGCTTAGCGGGTGCTTCATCATGTTCCCCTTATTATGTGTATTATATCATGTGTTCCTCTCGAGGACACCAGCAAGAGATGTTCCTAATCCTGTATGTATAGGAGAGACCACGTGCTTTGCACCGGGGCTTACTCTTCACTCGGTTCAGTGTCAGGGCACAACTGGGCATCCTGGGCTCACTGTCCGCACTGCCCTGAGCCTGAAGAGCCTGCCATCCTCCCCCTTCCTTCTGGCTCTGCCAGATCTGGCCTCTTCCAGGGAGCCTTCCTGGCTGCCCCAGACCTCATAGAAATATTTTCTTGACTTCGAGGCCACTTGGGCAGTTTGTGCTGCGTGGGCCTCGCTGAATCCCACAGGGTCAGGCTCTCCAGCTGTGGCAGTGGCTTACACAGCAGCGCCCCTAGGGCACTCCCTGTGGGCGGAAATTGTGCCTCTTGTTCTCTGTGGCCTCCAGAGCACATGAGCAGCGTCCGCTTACATTGAACGAGTAGGGGAAGCCTTGACCTGCAGCAGGGTGTGTGGTTGTGACTTCCAGCTGTGGATGGAGAACTCTGCCGTGGGTGGTGAGCAGCTCCGCCGTGGGTTCCAGAGACAGCTGCGGGGCTGGGCTTGGTGGGGCCCAAAGCTTGTGTATGTCAAGGCCATATTAGTGGGGTGATGTGTCTGAACTCCATCGTATCCCTAGATCAGACCTGGATGGCTGAAGGAGGGAGCATCCAGCCTTTTCTTTGAAGCTGGTGTCGTCATTTCTGGTATCTTCTGGGAAGCCTTTAGGTTCGACTTCCCTGGGGTTTGGGCCTGGGATCTCCGCAGGAATAGGAGAGAGCAGTCTTGCTCCATGGGATTTACGACAAGCCCAGAATACATGGCCAGAAGAGACCTTCACCATGCAAACAGCAAGCTGACATCCAGCATCATCGGGTGGGGTGGGGCGCTGGCCTTCTGGGGTTCATCACCAGAATGATGGTGCTGATCGCCATCCTTACTCATGAGATTAACGTTTTTCATTTCATAAGGTGTCTTCACATTCCTGTTTCATATAGGATTAAATGGTTTAATTGACCAAATTGTACATTACGTGTGGAATGGAAAGTAGCGGTCACTCTCACTTTCTTTCTCTCTGTTGAGAATGGAGAGTCATTGACGACAATGTAGCCAGTGGTGCATCTGTTCTTGTTTGACAACTCAGACCTGACCCAGGGCCCCGAGATGGCACCTGTGTGCATTCAGCCCCTACTCTGTTCTCCTGAGCCTGTGCAGATGCTTCATGGCACAGCCCAGAAGCAGCCTGAAGATGCAGTGCCCTGCCCAGCTTTGCCCTTCTTGCAGTTTTGTCCAGGCCATCCATGTGCCCCCTTTCCTGGAGGGGAGTAGTACTGGGTTTGGTGTAAAATAATTGAATTGTAGAGGGGATCCCATCCTCTGCACTGCTGCCTTGCAGCACACAGGAGGAGCTTTCATGAGATGTCACAGCCTGGGATCTGGTTACATCCCTTCTGCCTTGGGCTTCTCCTGCTGCTGAATTTCCCAAGAAGGGAGTTATTGCTACAGCCATGGGATATGTGGCTGAATGCGGACAAGAAGAGTGGGAGCCCTCCTTTTAAACAGAATTCACAACAGTGTTCACCTGAACTCCCCGACCACCTTGCAAGTTCCCTCCCTTGCTTATTTTCTCCGGGGAGCATGGACACAGACACTGGGGAAAGAGTGGTGGGAAACACGGGAGCTTGGAATAGCCAGCCTAAGCCTCCCGGGGACTGGTCATCTGGGAATAGGGATGGGCAGCCAGCAGGGATTCATTTATAGAAGATCTTTCCTGCAAAGCCATGGCTTCCGTCAGTTGCTGCATCTTCACTCTGTCAAGCAGTGAGTTTGCACAGAGTGCACATCTGTGCATGGAGACCTCTGCCCTGGGTGGTGAGCAGCCCCACCGTGGATTCCAGAGACAGCTGCAGAGCCCGGCTGGGTGGAGCCCAAAGCCTGTGTATGTCAAGGCCATATTAGTGGGGCGGTATGTCTGAACTACGTCATATCCCTAGATCAGACCTGGATGGCTGAAGGAGGGGGCATCGGTGGATGCCGTATTTGAGTTTCTGTCTGATACATTTCAATGTCCCTTATACTGAGAATGGAGGAAAAGTTCCCTTCATTACCATAGCACTGGGACCCTTGTCACATCTGCTCAGAGATGGGGAAGGGCATTATCACTTATTAGATTTCTACTCTATGGACACCATAAATATTCTTTTTGTTGTTGTTGTTACGGAACCTCTGCCTCCCAGGCTGGAGTGCATTGGTGCAATCTCAACTCACTGAAACCTCCACCTCCCAGTTTCAAGTTAGTCTCCTGCCTCAGCCTCTCCAGTAGCTGGGATTACAGCAGTGCACCAGCACACCCGGCTAATTTTTGTGTTTTTAGTAGAGATGGGATTTTGCCATGTTGGCCAGGATGGTCTCAAACTCCTGACCTCAGGTGATCCACCCACCTCGGCCTCCCAAAGTGTTGGGATTACAGGCATGAGCCACTGCGCCTGGCCCACCATGAATATTCTTCGTGGCAGTTGGGTTGATGTCATTCCTGTTTTACAGATGATGAAACTGAAACTTGGAACACTTATTACTTGCTAGCGATTGACAGAGCCGTGGTTCACACTCAGGTCTGTCTGGATTCGTGGGTCAGGTGCGTTCTGCTGCTATCCCAAGCTCCTTAGACAAGACGGATAGGTGATGTCCTGTAGGACTGTCCTTTGGCTGATATGTGATGCTGGAGCAAGCTGGACTTCGCTCTGACTGTAAAGGTTACCTTGACTTCCAGCCTGCCCCTCTACTGCTCTTTTCTTTCCTCTACACTAGCGCCTTCTTTTGCCAAAGATATTGGTGTATTTTGTGCCAAGGTCCTTCCATTAGGAGAAAAGCAACCAGTAAGCTATCTACACTTCAGTGTGAATTCATTCCCATGACTCCCAAGTTCTGTTTGCTTCTAAGAAAATAACACTGTGCTGGATATTGTTTAATTTGCAAGGAATTCTAAATTAAAGGAACATGATAAATTAGTCATTAACTGGAGAATCCCAAAGTCCCCCATAGTGAGAACAAAATTGGATGTCAAAAAGTCCTTCCGCAGTCATCCCAGAGCCATGCAGGGTAAGAATGCCTCCACTTCAGCTGATTGGAGTCCTCACGTGAGAGTGCCCGATGCAGAGCAGGCACCCCAAGAGTGCTTTGTGTGCGAGTGCTGGCCAGGGTCCCACACAGATCAAAGGCCTCCTGGACTGAAGGCTGTGAAGGTGTGTGTGGGCATCCCAGAGGCCACCTGAGTGTGGCAGGTGGACAGGGCATAGGGACCTATGGTCCTGACACGGGGCCCGCCCGGTGGGTGCAGCATGACTGCTCCAAAGGAGTCTCTCTCCACGTGGCTCCAGCACTGTCCCCTGGGATTCACACCCGCAGCGTGGGAGCCAATCCCTGGAACCCTCCACAGCAACACTCAGCATCACCGGCTTCCCCATCCTGGCCACAGTCAAGGGGCTGAGGGCCCTGGCATTCGAAGCCGAAGGCCTCATGTGCCCTTCCTTGATTTCTGGTCATGGATGCAGCTACCGCACTGGCCTCCTACATGGTGACCCTGGAGTGTGGGCCAACTGCCCAAGAAGGATGGGGATCCAGGCCCCAGCCGTGCATTGCCTTCCTTCCCGGGCCTTCAGGCTACGATGTGTTTGTGCTGCCTCGTCGTAATGCAGACCTGTATTGTGCAAGGTTGGGCCTCACCTTCCCTCCATCGGTGCCGGGGCAACTCGGTTTCTCTCTGAAACTCGTTTCATCTCTGGTCCAGGCTGGCCTGGTGCACAGCGACCACATGCTTCCAAGCTAATTCCCTTCCGCAGTCTTGATGGAAGAGACCGTGGTAACTGGAGACAGTGCTAATCTCTATCACCGGACAGCCCAGAGGGCTGGGGCATCCCCAGCACAGCCACTGTCTCCTGGGAGGTGGATGCTGTCACCTCCCTGGTCTCTCTGCCATGGAACAGCCCCTCGGGCCTCTCTGGGAGCCCAGCCACGGGGCAGTGCCTCTGCGCTGTGGCAACACATGACTTCATCTGAGGAGAATTCCTCCGGCTGCTGACGGAGGCCGCCCGGTCATGTTTCCATGACCCAGTTTTCCCGATTCTTTGTCTGAACTCTGCAGACCCCTACCTCCTTCTCTCCCCCAAGAATCCACAGGATCATTTATAATGGGGCATTAACTTGAGCCAGGCTTTCCGGGGAAGGGCTGTCCTTGCCCCATCACTGTCCTCCTCACTGACACAAGAAGACCATTACACCCAGGACACTGCCCACACCAATGTCCCCTCACCCTGGGACCACCAGCAAGAAGCATTTGGCGTTGAAACTGCAGCATAGAAAAATTCCAGGATTTTAAAGAAAAAGCCGTCACTCTGCCACCCTCAGCTTCTCAGGCTGTTGGGCTTTCTATGTAGGATCAAAAACAAATGTCCATTTTTTTTTTCCCAGAGTGGAGTGGTGATCCATTGAAAATTCCCATCTTAGAGTTTCTTCCTCAGAAACTTAAAAGAGAGTCAGTTCTTTGAAATGGCATATGGGGTATGTATGTTTTGGGGGTGATGGTGTGTCTGTCCCTCTGCCAGAAGGACATGATTAATTTTGGATTTCTTCTTTTACTTGGAAAAAAAAAAAAAAAACACCATAAAAGCCAACAATGAAAGCCGTGTGTGCAAGGGCCTGGCTCAGGATGTCACTAAAGGCAACGCCTGTTCTTCCCACGCATCTTCATGCTCCTCGTGGGCTTCTGCAGCCTCTGGATGTAGTGGTTTCTTGCTAGAGTTGGAAAGCAGAATTTTTCTCTCCTCAGCCTGGCCAGGGGGCTCTGAGCAGAGCATTCACTTCTGAATGTTTTCATCGGGGGCTGTGGGATAATCCGTGCTGGTCTGAAAGAGACCACCAATGAGTCAGGATCAACCTTTATCCCTCAGGTTACTTGGGATGAAAAGTTGGTCTGTAGAGACTGTGTGTGCACGTGTGTGCCTGTGTGTGTAGGGAGGTGTTGGGGTGCCGTCCTACTACAACTGGGCTCAGAAGACTAGGACTGGGGCTTGGTGTGTCAAGTGGGTTAGAAGGGCCGCTGGGTCATTCATTATACATACAGGGCCACAAAGATGAGCCAACACCTGCACCCAGAGCCCCGGTCTGGGCCTGCTCAGGGGGTCCCTCCTGAAGCCTTGGGATGTCACTGGCTGGAATAAGCGAGGCCCTTTGCCTGGGAAGTGGATAACCATTTACAGATAGCAGGAATGTGCCGTAGGAAGGGACCTCAGAGCTCCTGTAATCCCTGTTGTACAGGGAGTGTGAGACCCAGAGAAGGGACATAATTTCCCCAAAGTCCCATGGCCACCTAGTGGCAGGGCCAGTCTGGGATTCCTGGCGGATGGGCACCGCTGTCCCACTGCACTGGACCCTCCTTGTACGACATTTTGAAAAGTTTTATCAGAGCAGGTGACTGCCTGCTCAGGACCTCCCAGGCGCTTCCCAGATTGCTCAGAAAAAAAAAATCCCAAGGTTCTTCCCACAGCCTGGCCAGTATGATAGGACCTTCTCTCCTGCCTTTCCACTTCCATCCATCCTTCTGTGAGTGCAGATTAGCCTTCTTGCTGAAATCACTGAGTTCTGCAGCCACCTGGCCTTTGAATTTGCTATTCCCTCTGCCCCAAGCTCCTTCTCCAAAGAGGCTGACTTACCTCCGCGCCTCATCCATGTTTCCTCTGTTCCCTCTACCTGGTGGAATTCCTCCTTAGCTTCATCCCCCTGTGACACTATGCTATAAATATATTTGCTGACTTGTCCAACCCCTGTCTCCTCCCACTGGGCCATGGTGTGGGCTGCCTTGTCACAACACTGTTCCCAGGGCCTAGAACAGTGCCTGCTGCATAGCAAGTACTTGATACAAGGTAGATGCATGCATGCATAAATAAATGAGAGAATGAATATTTCTAGATGACAGCTATTCATACTTCACAACTGCTGATGTGAATAGATGGGGTTTCCTCTCTGAGGGTAAGCAGAGGGGTCTGGGCAGGTCCCTGATCTTACTCCTTGCACCTTCCCTGACTGGCTGACCTTATGCATCCCTGTCCATCCTGGGGCAAACACCGCACTACTGTATTGGGATAGTAGTGCCGGAGGCCCTATTCACTGAAGGCCTGCTGCATGCTGGGTGCTGGGCTGGGCTGTATGGGGAAAAGACTATGAGACCACCAGTCACTTACCGCCCAATGGATCATTGCTCATATGGAAGTAAAGTCACACCACCCTGAGCCTTGATGTTCTTTCCTGAAAAATGGGAATAAGAGCAAGGTTAAGGGTAAAATTAAAGGCGCTGTCAGCAAAGCCCCATGAGGTAGTAGATGTTGCTGGAGACGAGGCCCCGCAACATCAATCCTGGTGGCACATTGCCACTCTGCCCTGGCCAACCTCACACATCACCGCCAGGACAGGAGGACCCACTAACACGTGTCCCCAGGCCCCTCCTGGGGATTCCAGGAGTGAGAGATGGGTGCATGGTGCAGCCTGCACATTCCACAGGTGACCCAGGCTCCTGGAGAGCAGCAGAGCTGGTAGGAGGTGCCGCCTGCAGCCCTGCCTGCCTGGAGAAAGAGAAAGTGCTTCCCCTGTATCCTCCACAGCCTCCACCCCGGGAGGTGCTAGAAAACAGAGGGCAGCCCCGGCTGTAACAGGACTCTGTGGGACCCCACCCCAGGCCTCTTTCTGGAAGCCTCAGGCGCCTCCTCCAACACACACAACATGCACATACACACAGCAATACACACATACACATACAGCAAACACACACACATACATACATATACACAGCAACATACACACACACCACATGCACATACACACAGCAACACACATATACATACAGCACACACACAGCAACACACACACACAGCAGCACACATGCACACACAGCAACATGTACATACAACACACATGCATACACAGCAACACATATGTACACATACACACAGCAGCACACACACCACACACAGCATATGCACATACAGCAACACACATGTATATATACACAGCAACATGCACGTACACACAGCAACATATACAACGTACACACATACAGCATACACATGCATGTATACACAGCAACACACATATATAACATCCATGCACATGCACACAGCAACACACATAGCACACATATGCACACATACACAGCAATGCATACATACACATACTATACATAACATCCACATACAGCAACACACACAGCACATGCAGATACAAAGCAACACACACAGCACACATGCACACATACACAGCAACGCATACATACACATACTACACATAACATCTACATACAGCAACATACACATCACATGCAGATACACAGCAACACACATGCACATACACACGACAATACACATACACACAAAGACACACACATACTACAACAGAGACACACACCACACACTACACACATACACACAACTGCATGTACTCACACATGCATGCACAGCACACACATATACATACACCACACACACTACACTTAGACACATACCACACACATATGCAAACACACCCCACACACGTACTTACACACACACACCCCATGGCTTGGTCTTGTGAGGCAGAGGGGCAGCCTCAGTGGTACCTCTACTTCATGTTTGCCTGGTAAACCCCTGGAGCTCACAGTGTCCCATAGACTTTATAGACCTGGGTGAAATTGCTTGAATCGTGAATCCTGAGCAGAGCATGTCAGCTCATAGCTGGCAGTAGGGTGGGGTGGTCTGTTCTCTGATGGCATTAGGAGACCCCTCTGCTCAGTCTCTGTACGAGCAAGACCATAAATGGTAGGCACACCAGGATGCTGGGGGATGGCCTGTGTGAAGACCAAGGAATCCCGGGCTGAATGCAGCTTCCTGGGGTCGCCGGGAAAACCCAGGAGCTGGTATTTGCGAAGTGCTGAGAACAGAGCTGTGGACTGTGTGTGCATTTGTTAGCTAAAGTACATAGCAAGGTGGGGACGTGGTAGGGCAATGGGGGCCTGGGATCACCCTGGCACTTGGGAGCTGCCTCTGATTGTCATTTAGGCTGGGTGGAGGGAAAAGCTATTCAGAGCCTTGGATTCTCCTCCTGGCACTGTCGTTTTTCAGTCCTGCAACTTTGGGCAAGGCCATGAATCATTCTTGGCTTCCGTGTCGTCATCTCTTTAACGGGCATAGTGACACTAGTTGCATCAGGGGGCTTCTGGATGTGCAAGGAAACATTTAGAAATACACACCACACATACACACACACACACACACACACACACACACCACACACAAACGTTTTTATTTTGTTAGCAAAATACTGGAATCTGGTCTGCCCTGCCATGTTTTTAAGGCCCTTTTCTACACATTTGGGAAAGCGATCACTGTTTCCCTGCTGACTCCCTGGGCATCCAGTGGTCTCTTTGTCTGTGAGTAAGCAGTGCTTGGCCCCCCACCCTCCCTAGGGTTTGCACCCAGTATGAGCCACTTGTCCTGTGCCTCACATAAGTAAATTCATAGTTTGATGATGGACTTTGGAGGCTCCAAACATGAGTGCCACTTGTCCTCCTCAGCAGTGACACTTGTTGAGTGCGTCCTATCTGCACAGGCTCTGGGCAAAGCACCTCCTCTGTGTGGGATTTTTACGTCTTCACAGCAGCCATGTAGGTAGTTACTGTTACCCATTTTCAGATGAACAAATGGAGACTCAGAGAGGCAAAGAAACTTGTAAGAGTCATGCAGAAGGTGAGTGAGCTCTGACCCTCAGGGTCCCCAGCCTCCAGAGCACCTAGTGGTCCTGTCACAGTGGCCTTAGTCACAGCCACATGCCCGGCTCACCTGTGTGGGGCCAGGGCCTCAGAGAAAAGGTGGTTCTTCCAGCACTCAGGGGCTCTGGAAGTGATAGCTGGGCCAGAGGCTTGGACCACATGCCTGCGACCAACTCCTCTTTGAGTCTGAGTTGGGCAAACTGATTGAAATCAGGGTGAGATTTGCTTTTGTTTTTCCTGGTCCCCATGGAAAGTGCCAGTATTGTGAAATTATGAAGATGGAGTTGAACGTGTAAAAATTAAAGTTAAAATTTCAGGAGAAAAATGTCTTCCCGTTAAGAATCCATTGTGTTCAACCCAAGCATCCGTTGACGGATGGATAAAAAAAATGTGGTCTATCCAATACCATAGATTATTATTCAGCCTTAAAAAGGAAGGAGATTCTGGCACAGGCTGTAACATGGATGAACCTTGAGGACATTATGTGAAGTGAAATAAGCCAGTCTCAAAAGGACAAATACTGTATGAGCTTTCTTGCATGACATAGCTCGCATGGGAAATTCATAGACGCAGGAGGAAGAATGGTGGATGCACAGGGGCTGGGGGAGAGGAATGGGAGTAAGTGTTTCGTGGGTGCAAAGTTTCAGTTGTGGAGATGGATGGTGGTGATGATTGCACAACAATGTGAAGGTGCTTAATGCCACTCAACAGTGCGTGTAAAAAAATGGTTTAAATGGGCCTGGAGTGGTGGCTCACGCCTGTAATCCCAGCACTTTGGGAGGCCAAGGTGGGCAGATCACGAGCTCAGGAGATCGAGACCATCCTGGCTAACATGGTGAAACCCCGTCTCTACTAAAAAAAATGCACACAAAAAAGTTAGCTGGACATGGTGGAGGGCGCCTGTAGTCCCATCTACTGGGGAGGCTGAGGCAGGAGAATGGTGTGAACCCGGGAGGCGGAGCTGGCAGTGAGCCGAGATCACGCCACCGCACTCCGTCTGGGAGACAGCGAAACTCCGTCTCAAAAAAAAGAAAAGGTTTAAATGGTAAATTTTAGATGTCTTTACTACAAGAAAAAAAAAATGGAATTCATAGTATTTATGGTATTGTACCAGAATCTGTTTGCACAGAAACAGTTAGTAGCATTATTTTTCTGCATTTTTTGTTTGTTTGTTTCTTTTTTGTTTTTTTGAGATGAAGTTTCGCTCTTTGCCTGTAATCCCAGCACTTTGGCAGGCCGAGGCATATGGATCACCTGGGGTCAGGAGTTCGAGACCAACCTGGCCAACATGATAAAACCCCATCTCTCCTAAAACTTTGTCTGCATTTCTTAGCCTAGCAGTCAGCTGACCTGTACATACCTATCACAAACCCATCCACATTTCTTTAAAATATTAGAAATCCAAACTTAACCCTGCTTCCCACTGGCCTGTGGCCTTCAGATTGAAGGAGAGTCGACTAAGAAATCCCCACTTCTTAGCCCTTTTCCCAGTATAACTACTTTGTTAAAATCCGTGTTTTCCTAAAGCCTATAATTATGTTTGCCTCCAGGGTACCCAGGAATTTTTTTTTCATAAACAAAGAGCATCCTACAATTATCGTGATGATTTGTTGAGGGCAGGCCAAGTTCAGACAGGAGGCTGACTCAGCTCTGGAAACTGACACACACGTGCGGGCGTTTTCGATCCTGGGGGCACCCGACAGCGTTTAGGGGTCAAGTATTAATATTAAGAGCTGGACAACTAACAGATCCACATAGATGTCTGCTTTATCCTGCCAGCAAAACGGGACAGCAGCTGGGTGGGCTTTGGCTTCGTGAGGCTGGCGGCACCATCTGTGGGCCCTGCCTTCACAAGTGTCTCTAGGTAAATACCTCCAGCCTGCGTGCACGGCAACATCCAGATGCCGTAACCTGGTGCTGCTGGAGCCACATGCAGCTGGGGCCGGCATGGGCAGAAGCCGGCGGAGTTGGAGCCTGTCGCTCTGTCAGCCCTGATTTGCGGGCTGAGCCCAGTTTCGTGGCCCTGCCTGTAATCTCCCTGAGTTCAAAGAGTGCTTAGCTGCTTGTCTTTGTCAAGAGCGCAGTTGGGGATCTTTTATGTGAAAGATGTAGGATTCTCGGGCGGACTTTGATTATTTATTCATCCCCCTTCGTGGGTGTGTGATCGCGCAGGCACCACGGAGCCCCTTGTCCTGGCTGCTCTTGCTATGAAATTCGTTGAGCTTTAAAGCCCTTTGAAAGTAGCTTTTTGAGGGAGGGGAAAAGTTTTTGAAGTCTTGTTTCTCTCTCCCCCTCTGCAGTGCCACAGCATCTCTTGCCACCCTTCCATGCGCCCCTACCGATTGACATGCGACACCAGGAAGGAAGGTACCATTACGAGCCTCATTCTGTCCACGGTGTGCATGGGTAAGTCCTGCTCTGCCTGCTGCTTCTGGCATGCAGTCACCTGCCACGGCTGAGGCTACAGCCTCAGCCACATCTCCTGCCTCTGTCTTTCTTTTGGGGGTTCCTGATCTACATTGTCCTGAGCGGGCGATCACCTTTGCCATCATGGCCTGGGACCCTGTGTGAGCGTGTGGGTGGCCAGCATATAAACACCAACCACCCCCGGCCCACATCACCACTTCTAAGGCTCTGGGCTTCCTTGGTGTATCTATGCATGGTTTGGAGCTCTTTCTTCATCCACGAAGTGGGACTCCTCTCTAGGTCTAAGATCCTGCATAAGTAAAGCGATCTTAGGTATATGTTGTTCCAGCGTAATAATTCAGAGCACCCTTTTTCACTTTGTCAAGTCTCCCCCTTTGAATAGTAAATTGTGTAGTCACCGTACTTAAAAGGACAAGCTCAAAGTGATGCTTTGGGGCCCTTCCTATTCCTAGCTTTGAGGTCCCCAGGTAGAAGGGGTGGGGTCACCATGTGGTCTCCACCTGCCTAGCCCTGTCCCCGTCATACCCACCTGGGGCCTCTAAGCCCATTGGCTGGTGTCATTTTCTTGGCCTTTAGCACTCAAAGTCTTGGTCCCTGGCTCTCCTTCCAGGAAAGGAGGCCCTTCCTTCCAGGAAATAGGGTCCCTACTTCTCCCTACCCCCGAACTCTCCGCTGCTCCCCATACCTGCCTCCAGGATAGCTCTTGCAAAGGTCAGCCAGCCCCAAGACCCCTCTCAACCCAGCATCTTCATGCCCACACCCTCCGGCCCCTCACCTGTTGGTGCCAAGCTGCTTCTGTGGTTCTGTCCCGTGTCTCTGTGCCTGGGGCTGGTTGCCTGCCCAGTGTGCCTGGAATCTCCCCCTATCAGGCCACCTCCAAGCCTCAACCAAGGAGTCACCTCCTCAGGGGCACTGTGATCCTTCACACTGGGCGGGGGCTGCTGCCCTGGATCCACAGGATCACCATCCATTTTTGCACCTGCCTCCCAGCTGGCTCTGAACTCTCCTCCCACCTCTGTGTCTCAACGGCTGACAAGAATAGGTGTACAGCCAGTCCTCGCTGAGTGGAGAGAGAGCCTCTCCCCACCTGCCACCTATGAAGGCACATCCTCCTGCCTCTACCATCTCCCATCCCAGTGAAGTCAGTCGACACTCGCTGGGCCCTCACTGTACTCACAGCATTGTGCCTGAGCAGAGTCCTGTTTCAGGACACCCACTGCCTCCCCAAGACAGCAAACCTGGGACTTTTCCTTTCTTTTTAAAAATTGTTTTACTTGTAAATATTTTACTTTGACATAATGAAGGTCGCACAAAAACAGTTCCAAAAATCATAAAGGCCTTCTTGTATACACTTCATGCAGCTCCTCAAATGTTGACATCTTACATAACCCGAGACAGACAGAATGCTGTTAACTCACCCGCAAAGCATATCCACATTTGCTCAGTTGCCCGCTCGTGTCTTTTTACCCAGTTCGAGACCCAGTCCTGGATCCCACGTGGTACTTGGTTGTCGAGACTCCTTCGTCATCTCCTGTCTGGGACGGTTCCTTAGTCTCTTTTGTCTTTCATGACCTTGGCAGTTTTAAAGAGCACAGGCCAGTTACTATATAAGATGTCTCTGGGTTTGGGTTTGCCTGATGGATGCTGTTTCATGATGACATTCAGACCATGCATTTTGGAAATAATACTGTAAAAGTGATATGTGTCCTTTGCAGGCGTCCTGTCAGGAGGCCTGTGATCTTCCGGCTTCTCATTGCTGGAAACGTTGATCACTTGGTTATGAGACTGTCTGCTGGCTCCTCCGCTTTAAAGTTGTCCCGTTCGTAATTAAGAAGTATCTTGTGGGGTAATACTTAGAGGATATGGAAATATCCTGTTTCTTATCATATTTCCATCCACTCACTTACACATCCATCGATGCTTCTTGCCAGAAACAGTCATTACTAGTGTTTGCCAAATGGCGATTTTCTGTTTCTATCATTTTGTCCACATTTAGTGGTTGGAATTCTCCTGTAAGGAAAAGCTGTCCCGCCTCCCACATTTCTTTATATATTTGATTGTCTATTGTTATGCCCATGGATGCATGGTTATTTATACTCTATGATTATCACTATTTATTATGTTGTTCTAGTTGTCCCAGATTTGGCCATTGGGAATCCTTTCCACTTGTCCTCTGTGTCCTGTTGACATGTTGGGAACTTTCTGTTTTATTTCAGTGCGCGTACCTGGTTCTCACTTGACTAGGATCTGCTGCAGCAGCCTTGTGTCTGCCTGGTGAGTGTTGGGGTGATTTCCACCCTCTGCTCACCTCCAGAGTGCCTCCACCTGCAGGTGGCTGAGACCACCGCCGGAGAAGCCTCTGGAAGGTGCCTGTGTTTGGGACTAGTTGGGCCACCCAAAATTTGCTCAGTCGGTGGCGTCTGAGACTCCTAGGAGCATCCAGGGAGCTCGGTCCCTATTTGGGAGAGAGTTGCTGTTGCTGATTCTTGCTCACGAGTCATGTTTGGCTGGTTCGGTGACATGGATCCTGGGCATAGCAGGCCTGCCTCAAAGTGCTTCCTGCACAGGATGTTGGTCAGGAGACCCGGGCAATGCTGAGAGCTTCGTGCAGAGAGAGTCCATGCTGGACTGCTTCCCCCTGCAGGGGAGTGTCCTGACTCACCTCTCCCTACACACCTGAAGTGTGTAGAGCCACCACCAGAAGTGTAGGAAGACCCCAACAGTGATGACCACCATTCCTCATCATAACTGACCTTGTGAACAGGCCCTGCTATAAATGCTTTTATGTGTTCATGCCATTTAATCTTCTCAGCAACCCAAAAGAGAGTCATTTTGTGTTTTTCCATTTTACAAATGAAGGAGCCAAAGCAGCACAGAGTGGGTAGATGACTAATCCTATGGCTCACCCACTTTGGAAGTTAGAAATCAAGTTCCAGCCCCCTGAGCTCAGGCCCTCCACCGCATGCTGGCCATTCTTGTGGGAGCATAAGTATGGACCACGGGTCCCTCGGGCGAGTCCAGCTGAGCCCTTCTTGACAGCACCTCAGCCCTTCGTTAGGGCACTGCCCCGAGTCCAATCGCTCCCAGAACTCCTGGCCAAGCAGCAGCAGTGTCCCCTGCAAGTCTGTTGTGGGTAATGCAGATCCTCAAGCCATAGCTCAGTCCCACTGAGTCAGAGACTCGGGGGAAGGGGCCTGTATCTATGTATGCCATGCTTTGCAGGTAATGCAGCTGCAGGCTCTGGCTTGAGAGCCCTGGCTGCAGGCAGAGCCCCTGCTGAGAAGGGGGACCCTCAGTGCCGTCCTTCCCTGTGCAGGTGGGAGCCCTCAGCCGGGAAGGGGCCTGGGTCTTCACCAGGCTTTGCCATGCTCCAGCTCTGGGTAGGGCCTGCTTCCTTCCCTGGGCAGTGAGGGTTGGGTGTGAGCAGAGCACCTGGAGAAGGGGGCCATGGATGCTGGCATGCAGCAGAGAGGGGTGGCCCAGCCAGAGGCCTGCAGGGACAGCCTTGTCCCTCCTGGCCTACACAGCTGTTTCACTGGTTGGATTCCTGAAGAGATTCCTAAGGCTGCTGTAACTAATTACCACAAATTTCATGGCTTAAAACAATGTAAACTTATCCTTATATCATTCTGGAGGTCACAAGTCTGAGATAAGTCTAATGGTGCTTAAAATCAAGGAGTTGCCAGGGCTGGTTCCTTCTGGAGGCTCCAGGAGAGACTCTGGCATTTCTAGGTTCTGGAGGTTGCCTGCATTCCTTGGCTTACAGCCCCATCCTCACACACATCACCTTTCCCCCCTTGCTCTGTCCTCACCTCGCCTTCTTCCTGGTCTGTGGGAGTTTCCTCCCCTGCTTCTCTCTTCTAAGGACACCTGCCATTGCTTTTCGGGCCTACTGGGATAATCCACTTGTGGCTCCCATTTCAAGATCTTTAAAGTAGTCACGTCTCCAAAGTCCCATTTGCCGTAGAAGGAAACACTTACAAATGCCAGGGATTAGGGTGTGGATGTTCTTGGAGGGCGTTATTCAGGTTATTTGGGATCACTGAGCCCCACTGTGGAGTCTGGCATCAACCAGTAGAATACAGTAAAGCATATTTATAATTTGCATGGGTCTGCAGCGGGCCAGGCATGGCCCTGGGCCCTGGTGTGTTGTACTGGTGAATCTTCCTGATTGTTCTATGAGATGGGGATTAAGCTTCATCTTGCAGATGCAGACATTGAGGCTCGGAGAGGCACAGTGGCTTCTATGTGACATCCCTGCAAGGTAGTTACTTCTGTGAGGGCAAGGAGACGAGGCTCTGGGGTGCAGATCTCCTCCCCAGCCAAAGAGGGGCTAGTCTGGTTAAGCCCCAGTGATGGGCAGCAGTATGGTGCTCCCAGAGCCCTCCATCCCTACCCAGTCCTGCTGGGGTGCGCTTCCAGCAGCTCCACACTATCCTCAGGACAGTTGGTTCTGGCCAGGCCAGGTAGGGGACACAGCAAGACCCTCAGGGCTGGCCCTGGGCTCCGGCAAGCCCACGCCCTCACCTCCTCCGCCCCTAGTGCCCCGGGTGGGAACCAGGACAAAGCCTGTGAGGAAAATGGCCCCATGGCTCTGCTTCCATGATGAATGTGGTTGGAGTCTGGTGGAGCATCACGATCCATCAGGCCCATGTTGTAGCCCGCTTCTCCCTGCCAGCACCAAATGTGTCTAATTACACAGATGTTTGCACAGCAAATGAGGTGCAATGTCATCTCATTTCTGTGTCAGCTGAGCCTGAGCCTCTGCCTGCTGCCCTGAGCTGGTGACCATTTCGTGGGTGTGCCCACCACTCAGCCCTTGCACCTCCTGCTTTCCACTGTTCAAGCACGAAGACCCCCTCCCCGTTCCCTCTCAGGATCCTGATAGCTCCAGGGAGGGCGCACCCGGTGTGTGCAGGCTCCAGAGAGGTGTTCCCCGCACTCTCTCTTTCTGCCCTGACCTCTGCCCCTTGGGAGTACCTTGGTTATCACCCAAGAGCCTGCCATCGTCAGTTCTCAGCCTGCCAGGCTACCCACCCTGGGACCCATTGTGGAACCCCCTAGCTGTGGTTAACATGAATTAACTAACCTCAGCTCCCTCATGTGTAGAAGGGCCAGATCCACTGAGACAACCCACAGAAACCAGCCAACTGAGTTATTTTGAGAAGGAAACAGGGTAATACGAGTAAAGCATCTACAACACTTTGGAAACATGCAATGGATATGAGTAACAGTCATGATCATTGTTGTTATCCTCACTTGCTGATCTGAGAAGGGGGCCGTGGCAGGCTGGGAGACTGGGTGGCTGAGGCCGGCCACAGCATGTCCTTGGGAGAGTTGACTGTCCGGGGGCTGCAGCGTGGAAGTGGGGGATGGGCTGAAGGAGTGCTGTGGTGCGGTATGGGGAGCGGGTCTTTCCTTCCCCCAGTTGAGGAATTTGGACTTCCTCCTTTTGGCAACCAGGAGCAGCACGGAGTGGTCAGATTTATTTTCAGGCAACTACAGGAGCAGTTAGGGAATGGACAGGAGAAGGACAGGAGCTGTGGTGAGAGGACCTGCCAGAGCTGCTACAGTGGCCCTGGGGAGAAGGGAGCAGGACCAGAGCTGACCACCCGGCTATAAACAGGCAGCTGCACGTGGGGAAGGCAGGGCATGGAGGTTGGCGTGAAGACAGCCACGCAGCCCAGCCCAGCTCGGTGGTCTCCTCACAGACACCCAAGTCCACTCCTCTGCAGAGCACCCTTCCTGGTCACTTAAGGTTCAAACCCACAGCAGGCTTGCATGGCTTACTGATGCTCGTGTGGTTCCGGGGGAGGAAAGTCACCGCCTGTGGACACCTGCTGCGGCATCTTTGGGCTGCGCAAACCACAAGGGATGGGGAGACAAATGGGGCAGGGGTGTGATTGCTGGTCAAGCAAGGTTCTCTTGAGACTCCCATGGGGACATCCCTAAGTCTCCAAGAGTCCACACAAGGCCGAGAAGAGAAGGCCGGCTGTGAATAGGGACACACAGGCCCAGCAGTCTCTCCAATCTTGTGATGCTAACAGGAAAGAGAAGCTCTTCGGACGCCCTCTGGGGCCCCTGCCTCCCAGAAATAGGCTTGCTAGGGTGTCATGGGGAGCAAGGCTGAGGTGTGACAAGGAAGGGTCCCTCAGCTGGTGCTCCCCATTTCCTCGGTGTATGTGGTCACACAAACATGAGTCCGGCCTGCCCTGGGCCAACATTAACTTGTGTCCTGGAGGGGAATGTAGCAGTCCATGCTCCTGGTTCAGGAGGCTGGGGTGGACCTTCAGCTCCCTATGTTGCTTTTGAGGACCTTTCCAACCCTGCCCTGCCCTGCTCTTCCCTGGGGCTTCAGAAAGGACCAATTTCAGCTGCTTTCTGCCCAAAAGGGCGTATAGAAACTGCCCCATGCAGCAGTTCCCAAACCTGGCTGCAGATCTGAACAAACAGGGTGCGTCTTAAAGATGCCCGTTCTCAGGCCCTGGCCCCAGGAGTTCTTGTTAACCTTCAGACTAGGGTGAAACCCGGAAATCTGGTTATTTACAGGCACCCCCAGGCCAGCGTTTGGGGACCGCTGCAGGCCCCCCTGCTTGCTTGGCCTTCGGGAAAGCAGGCCCAGAGCTGCTTGTTGGCTTTCTGGACTCATCACTGACAGCACCTCGCCACCAAAACACGGGTTGTTAAAAATCCCCTGGTTCCTCATGATAACCCGTTCACAGACAAGTCCCTCCATGTTGACCTAAACTTATTCATATTCTCAGCTTGCAAAAGGCAGTGAGTGTATGGGGTGGGAACAGCTGCAGTATCTCAGCCTTCCTTTCTCCTGCCTGGCACCATCTGACCTCTGACATCCATGACTCCACCCCCAACCTCACCACTGCTGATGGCTTCCTGCAGATCTCTTGATCCTGAGCTGTAGTTGGTTTGCATTGCATTGGCAGTCACGACCCAAGGCCACCCTTCCTGGAGGAGAGACAAGAGGGCTCTTGCCGACACAGATGGCTCAGGGTTGTAGCTATCAACCCAGGCCCAGGTATGTCAGGGCAAGAGAGTGAATGCCAGCTGGTGGGCATGGGGACCTCACCTCCCTTTCATCTGCACACTTGGTCACGCACAATGCGCGTTACCCAGGGCCTCCAGAGACAGCATTAAGAGTGTCTGAAGCCCCACTTGGTCCCCGAGACTGCTTGTTAATGGGGATGTTTAGCCCGGTGTCAGTGTGCCTTCACTTAAGAGAGTAGTTTCTTTGCTGCTACAGGGCTGAACTCATGAACTTTCCAGTCTGGGGGGATTTGAAGATTGCTTTTTCCAAGGTCAGTGTCCCATAAAGACTGCACCATTCGCCATGAGATTAATGAACACAGCAGCCTGCTCAGCCTGTGACTCACCAGTGTCATCCTGGGCCCTTATGACTCTGTCCTCAGTCATTCACTGAGGCGGGTGGGTTGAGCAGAAAGATATTTTCTTCTTGATTCTTGGCACAGCACCCAAGGTTCACGATTCATAGAGGATTGACTTTGTTTGTTTTTTGGGAAGAACCTTCTCCTCCCTCTGCAAACATGCTTCTTTCTTTTCAGAGCCTAGAGGAAGGAGGAGACTTCCGAAGGGCATGTCCACCTGCCCCCTGGGATGAGATGCTGGGTGGGCCCAGCGTCACTCACCAGGCAACTTGTCCCTCCTTTCCACATGGGTCCACACTGCCTCTCCATCTCCAGGGAGCTCTTCCTTAAAACCAGCTGTTGCTGACCGCTTCTTCAGAGCAACTGCACAGCAGATAGACAGGGAGCCCAGAAACCCTGGGTCCAGGCGATGTGTCGGGCAGCAAACCCTCCTTCCACGGCTGTCTGAGGGTGGACTGACTAGGTGTGGAGCCTTGGCTCACTGTGATGTAAACGGCCCTGAGACCCCATCAGGCAGGCCCCTTCCCCTCTCTGGGCTGTGGGATGCTCAGGTCAGACCAGCAGAGGAGCAGTAGCAGGAGTCTGTGCCCAGCCTCCGGCTTATGTCATGTCTCCCTGCAAGGAAGGCAGTGCTCTCACTCCCACTTCATAATTGGGGAAACTGAGGCTTGGGAAGGCTGACCGCCTTTCCAGTGATACACTCCTAGTAAGTAGCATAGATTACTTACTGGGCATTTTGATCCCCCACCCCTTGCTAAAATCTTCCCCAGCTCTGAGAGCTTCAGATTCCCAAAGCCAAGAATGCACTGGCTGGGCTGCGTGGGACAGACAGCTCATTTATAATGGAATCTGGCCTGTAAAAGTTTAACGAGGAGCGTGTCTGATAAGATGGCCTGGTCTTTGATCTTTGCTGAACGCCAATCACTCGCAGAAGAGGAGCTGCCTGGCTCTGGGCTTTGGAGAGAGCCGTGGTGGTCAGCTAAGAGCAGGAGGGGCCGGGGAGTGGAGCAAATCTCAATGTGCTGGCCGAGGCGGGCGTGCCGTTGGGGAGGGGCTGTGGCAGGATCGGGATGACCTTTTCAGGTCCTCTCCTGTCCCTCAGGGCCCCCACTGTCGGACATTTCCCCTCCATACCCCCAGGATGTAGACAGAACAGGGTTGAGGCCTGGGCTCACAGCTTGCCTAAGCTGCTTATACTCTTTACATCCTTGGGGTTGCTTAGCCCCACAAGCCTCAGTGGCCCCATCTCTAAAATGGGGACATAGCGGCTCCCTGTGTGAAATGGTTGTGAGGACTAGATGGGTGTCTGTAAAGCATGTAGAACCACACCTGGGACATACCAAGTGGCGGACAGTGCCCTGCTGTCATCACTGCTCTGCTGACATTAGAAGGAAAGCCACGTTTCACTGCAGACACCCTGCATGCTGGGCCAGTGGTGTCCTATTCAGTCCTCCCAACACCCTGTAAGGTGGGGGATTTTCTCCTCGATCCATAGAGGAGAGAACTGGGCGTTCCCAGAATTTAAGAACTCCCCAAGATTGCTCAGCTTATGAGATCCCACCAAGCCAGAGCTCTTCCCTATGCCGTGATTGTCCTCAGAGAGGAAAGAGGGTCTCGCCACGGTTCTCAGGGCTGCAGTGTGTTGCTTCTGTCTGCAGACATGGAAACAGAACAGTAATCAACCCAAAGGAATTATTCACTAACAGTAAAGTTTTAGGCATTGGTGGGGTGGATTGGCCTTTGAGGGAAGGAGTCCTCTTAGACTGCCCATGTTCAGATTGTCCACTCAGTGGAAGCTGATGCCACTGCCAGATGCATTCATTTATTCAGCCTAACTCATTGTTGCTGGATTTATTGCACCCCAAGTGCTGTCACTTGAGGCCACTCCTGCCAGCCCGAGTCAAGATGTGTTGAGGGAAAATGTGAGCAGTGCCCTGCCCGAGGCACTGCTTGAAAAGGTCAGAAATTGCTGCTGCCCTCAAGCCTCTCTCACTGCAGCCAGCACTGCAGCATTGATGGCATGTCTGGTGCCCATCAAGAAGTGTGCTGGACACGTCAGGAGCCCCATCCCTCAGTCCTCTTCTTCCAGGGCTGCACCTCAGAAATGTACACTTGGCCTGTGCTACCCAAACAAAGTAGCAAGAGTTCAGAGTTGCTTAACTCAGTGGGATATGTTCTTAGTACTCGTTCCTCTGAGGACACTCACCCAGGGACCATGTGTGCCAGCCTCATGTCAGGCACTGGGGATGTGGACCCAAGGAGGCACAGTCTTTTTTAATAGAATTTTTATTTGTATAAATGTATGAGATGCAAGTCCAATTTTGTGACATGCATAAGTTTTGTAGTGGTGAAGTCAGGACTTTTAGAGTATCCATCACCTGAATAGTGTGCATTGCACCCACTAATTTCTCAAACTTCATGCCCCTTCCACCTCCAGGAGGCACAGTCTTGCTGCCCACATAGACCCCATGATCTGGTTGGGGAGAGGGCAGAAACTGGGCAAAATGACAGAGTGGTATGCTGGAAGAGGGGTATGGGGAGCCCAGAGCACCAGGAATACAGGAACAGAAAGCATTTATCAGCAGGGAGGCATGAAAGCCTCCCCCCACCTCCCAGCCTTTCCCCAGCCCCACCCACCAAGGGCCCCACCACCTTCTTAGGGTTGCCCTGTTCCAGTGAGGGGCCTCCACTTCCAGGCAGACACCAGTGCCACTAAGGAGGGGAATCTTCTCAAAGCACATTCTCAGGGAGGCTTGGTAAAAATCAGCAGCATACCCACCTCTAAGAAGAGATATATCTGAGCTGCTCAGGATTCACCAGCTAGTTTTGACAGGCATCCAGGAAAGGAAATTCCACACGCCACTTTGGCAGGCTGGGCCAGAGTTTAAGAATCTCACTGTGGAGGAGTTTCTATCTAGCCTGCCGGCCACCCAGGCCCTTTCTCATCGCTAAAAGCCAGGCCTCTAGCAAAATATAATGAAATCTCTCCCACTAACGAAGGCCTCCCCGCCAACCCCCACTCCCAAGACTGCACATCTTACTCTCCTATTTCCTTCTTCCCACCCATGGCTTTAAACCCTTGACTTTCTGGAAGATTCGGTTCAGCAGTGCTCAGCCAAGGACGGCTTCTGTTACAGACAAAGGCCGATGTACTCGGAGGTCAGTGGCGCAGTTCACCTGGAGAGGGCCTAAGCAGGACCAACTCCCCCAGGGCCTCCTCCCCGGACCCAGACACATTCCTGGTTCCACTGGACAGAAGGAGCAAACCCAAGGCTTCCTCCAGGCCCCGCACCTCATTCCTCCCCTCCCTACCCTGCTCCACCAAAGTCTTCACTTTGCTAGGAAAAACGTCTCCCTGATAATCCCCTCTTATCTTTTATGCTTTTTGAGTTTTCTGTTTGCAAAAGCTGATAACCTTCTTATTCTGCTCCCCGGGGAAAGCTGATAAAGGGTGAGTGAATGAATCAACTGTTGTGGACCATGTGGCTAGATTGTAACCAAGTCCATCTGTATTACCTCCTTTGTAGGCACAATTTTATAACTTAATTTCCCTACCAAAACATCAGTGTTTACTTAGTAAGAAATCTGCTCTTTGTCAACTGAAAACAGTGATTTCTTTATTACGGCTCTGCCTAGGGAGTGACAGCTGAAAGCTGGCCAGGTCTGGTGTGGTGTCCGGGTCTGTAATGGGAATGGGGTGAGTGCAGTCAAATGTATGGGATGGTGTCTGTTGCAGACGCGGCTAGGGATGGCCTGGAGGGAGCCTGGACAACAGATAGATGTTGTGGCCAAGAGGGCCCATGGACTAATCATGTAGACGACTGAGTCCCAGATGCTTTCCAGCAGTCACACACGTTCACCACCACCACCAGCCCTGAGTTCCCCACCAGCACCAGCCCTGTAGCCGTCCTGCTCCCAGAATCCCTATCCACTCAGCCAACTTAAACCGGAGACTACTTCTACCCAGCCATCCTTTTAAAGAAACAAATTGGTCTTATTAATTATTGAAAACACGCAAAAGAACAACAAAAGTGGCTGGGTGTGGTGGCTCACGCCTATAATCCCAGTACTTTGGGAGGCTGAGGCAGGGGGATCACCTGAGGTCGGGAGTTTGAGACCAGCCTGGCCAACATGGCGAAACCCCGTCTCTACTAAAAATACAAAAATTAGCTGGGCATGGTGGTGAGCACCTGTAATCCCAGCTACTGGTGAGGCTGAGGCAGAAGAACCACTTAAACCCAGGAGGCGGAAGTTGCAGTGAGCTGAGATGCTGCCATTGCACTGCAGCCTGGACAACAAGAGCGAAGCTCCGTCTCAGAAAAGAAAAAAAAAAAGAACAACAAAAGCATGTTTAAGATATCTGAGTAATTATGACATATACATCCTTACTCTATTCCCTGCTCACTCTAAGGACTGGGGACGTGCCAGCACATTTGAGGTCCCGTGTGCTCCCCATTCTCCTGCCTCAGGTCCTCCCCACCCTACCATTCTTTGGGATTCGGAGTTTATCACCCCTCACATCTATGACAGTTTGACCTTGTGTCTGACTCCCCTAACAATATATTAATTCGTTTTGCTTTGTTGTGCTTTATATACATGGAATCATTGCGGAGGTATTCTTTGGGAGCTTGCTTTCGCACTCCGCGTTGTTCTGAAGATTCTCCCGCTAATATGTGGAGCTCTTCATTCGTTTGGGCTGCTCTGAAGCAGTCTGTGTTAACTAGCATTTGGGATGTGTCTGTTTTTGCTAATTTGAACATGACTGCAGAAACACTTTCACGCCATCCTCAGGGCCCCAAGTGTGGGGTTATTTAAAGTAAATGCATGTCTGGGAATGGAAATGCTGAGTCACAGGGGATTCATGTTCTCATCCTCCTAGACATTGCCAGACTTCGCCCGCTGGTTTTGCCAACACTCACTCTCACCAGCAGAGTTTGAGAGCTGGCCTCGCCCCGTATCCTTGTGATATCCTTGCCCCATCACTTTGGAGGTGATAGCCTCTACGTTTTAAATTTTGCCAAGATGACTTTTTTCTGTGATTTTAATTTTCTGTTTCCCTTATTACTAATGAATCTTGAGTGTTCGTTCACATGCTTATTGGCCACTAATGTTTCCTTCTTGGGAAATGCCTGTTTGGCTATTTTGCCCATTATTCTATGAGGTCGTCTTTTTCCCATATTTGAATAAGTATTTTGCACACTGAGGTTACTCCTTCTGTGGTTAGCCATATGTGCTGTGAATATCCTCTCCCAGTTTGTGCTTGGTCTCTTCACTCCCTTGATGGCAGGTTTGGATGAAGAGAAGTTCCCATTGTAAAGTAGCTCAGGTAGGTTACCGACATTTCTACTACGGTTTTCCCTACATGTTCTCCTCACACCCAGATGTCTGGTCAGACCTTCAGCCTCTGGACTATGGTGGCTGTTCCCCAGTACAACATGCCCTTGGTCAGCTCTTCTCCCATCTCAGAACACCAGGCCTATACTACTTACCACCTCCATTCCATTCTCTTGTAAGAGTCTGGGCATTGTTCAGATGCCACCTCCTACAGGAAGCCCTCTCAGATTGCACCAGCAGAGTGGGTGAATTCTTCTCCTCCCACCCCTCTCCCTGCTCTAGCACCCTGTGTACTGTTAGAAGCCTGTAGTCAGTGTCCATTCTCTCTCTGTGACCCCAGAGGTCCTGGCATGGTGATTTGGCCAAAGCACCAATGTGTACTATGGGATTGAGGGCCCGTGATTTCCTGAGCTCATGGCTGGTCTTGGGAGTGCCTGCCAAGCAGCAGCAGCCTGTCTTACCATCACCATGGCTTCATGGGCACTCAGTGGTCTGCTGAGATCTGTGCACTTGTGGATTCACAGTAGACCTTGGGAATGTAGAGCACAACACTTGTCAGTCAGGTTTGCGACCATCTGCTCCCTTACTACCTGGGTACATGCGGGGCCCTGGCCAAGTCTGCCTCAGACCCCCAGCTCCCCACCATCAGTGCCATCAGAGGCCCATGCTTAGTAAACATCGGCTGATCGGGGAGAGTGATGTGTGGACCCAGACACATATCAGCAATGAACGTCTGGACACTGTGGCCTCAGCTCCCGTGCGCAGAGCCTCCCCATGAGGACAGACTGCCACCAGACACACAGGAGAGTGCAGACTGACAAAAAGACATAGGCTGCGCTTCGGTTTGAGGAAGGGTCAGTTTTCCATTGTTTTCCAAAAGAATTTGCTGTACGGCTCTTTAAAAATGCAAATCCCCTTAATACTTTTTGGAAAGGACTTGATTTCTAGAACTTTTTAAACAAATGTATGGGAAACGGTAAGCAAGCTTGCCAATGTGCAGTTTCACCTACAAAACAAAACAACAAAACCCAAACCAACAAACGAAAACCCTGGGGAGGAAATTGAATTCCATGCAGAGGAGCGTTCTGGAGCTCTGTTTCTATTTGTCGGTAGAGCCGAGGGTGGCAGGAGCTGGCCTTGCTCTACAGGGAGGCCCTGGGAGAGCAGACACATGCACGCCCTGTCCTGGCAGTACGAAGTTCCAGTTTGGGGAGGAAGAGAGGCAAGGCGAGCTTTGGGGACTCCAGCTTCCTTTCCAACAGGTCAGTGGGCCCTGAGGACGCCTGCCCAGCATTTCTGAGAAAGTGGGCACCTGGTCCTGAGCAGCTCAGCAACAGCGAAAAGGTCCCAGCTTCTCCACCCTGGAGCTCCGTGGGCCCCACCCATGGCCCTGTGATCCTGGTGGGTGGTAGGCATCTTGGTCCAAAGGCAGGGCTGGTATACGCAAGCCAGCGGTTCCAAGGCAGGAGGAAATGGCATGCCGGGGCTGTGTGCTGGGTGGATTCTGGCTATGCAGAGTCAGTGACCATGAAATCCAGGCAGTGGGTGGGAAAGCCTGCTCCAGAGCCCTGTGCGCATGGGTGTAGGAACGCAGGGCTCAGACACCTTCCTCCACCCCAACATAGGAGTTCCCCTTCCCTGCCAGCCTGCCTCAAAGGGAGCATCTACTGGAACTTGGGTTATTCCTAGCAATAACATAGGAGCCCTGCTAAGAGTTTCGTCTCAGAAGAACGATGGCAACAATAACGGTGATGTCTGCCACCTCCCTAGGGCCGACTCTAGGCCAATGCAACACATTTTCCATGACAAGTTCATTTCCTGGGGCTGCTGTAAACACAGTACCACAAACTCAGTGGCTTCAAACAATAGAATGTGTTCTCTCAGTTTTGGAGGTCAGAAGTCCAAAATCAGTATCACTGGACCAAGATCGAGGTGTCACCAGGCCGTGCGCCCTCAGAGGCCCCCAGGGGAGACTCCATCCTTGCCTCTCCCAGCTTCTGGTGCTGCCAGCGTTCCTCGTCTCCTGGCCATGTCCCTGTAGTCTCTGTCTCCCTGTCGCATGGCCATCTCATCTTCTGTGTCTCAGATCTTACTCTGCTGTCTTAGAAAGACCCCATGATGGCATGTAGGGCCCACCCAGGTAACCCATAATCTCCTCAAATCCAAATCCTTGCCTTAACCACATCTGCCCAGTCCCTTTCCCCAGTAAGTTCTCGTTCACCGGTTCTGGGGGCACAACATGGACATATCTCTGGGAGATCTCATGAGCCCCCCACATGCCTTCCCTCTGCTCCTCAGACAGATTTGTAAGATCACTATTATAACCGTTCAGTGAGGGCACATGCATGCTGCCAGGCGTGAGTGAGCTGAGCTGAGCTGGGACCCACATCTTCCGCAGTAGTGTCTGTGCTCTTCCCTGGACACACTCTCTGCTTTGTTCATTCATTCATTCATTCATTCATTCCTTCATTCAACAGACACGTATTTGAGCATGCTCTATGTCCTGGCATGTGCAGGGCCAGGTGTGGGGCCAGGCGCAGGGCCAGCGTATGAACAGAAACAGATGCAGGAGACAAGGCATGCGTGAGCTCGCAGCTGAGGACATCTGGTCATCAGCTGAGATGGACGTGCTCAGGTCAGGGGAAGGAGCCACCTAACACAGAAGCACCACAGGAGGATCCTGACCAGGTCAGAGGAAGGAGTCACCGAACACAGAAGCACCACAGGAGGATCCTGACCTTGACCTGGGGCTAGGGAGTGCCTTGGGTGAGAGGTCCCTGAGCTGGCACCTCTGGGAGGAGAACAGGGGTTAACTGGGGTAAGGGATGAAGAGGGAAAGGGCATGACTGGAGGTGCAGACATCAAGGGGCAAAGCTGTGAGGGGCAAGCATGGCCTGTGCCAAGGACCAGAGAGTGGCGTACAGGACACAGAGGGAAGAGGCAGGCCCTGGCCACATGGGATTGTGGCCCCTCACCTGCTGCCACTGAGGTCATAAATCACCCCGAGAAGCAGGCACGTGGTGAGGTTTGTAGGCTCATACCCCCAAGTGGCTGGACCTCCTTTTCTCTTCATCAGCAACAGCCCTTGAACCAGTCTGGGGGCACCTGGGTCCCTGTGTTCCCACCTGCTGCTGCTGCTGGCCTCACCATGGCCATGCCACTGGTGCTTTGGGACTCAGCAGTGTTGTCTGTTAAATGGGACACGAAGGACCTGTTCCTACCTGTGTCTGGCCCCACTGACCAGCACAGATCTCAGAGCAAAGCCATCTCTGGCATGCCAAGGGTGGGCTCCTCCTCTAGCTCCAACCGCCCTGATGGCTGGTGCTGAGTCTGGGTGAGTCAGCAGCCCTCAGCTCCACATTGTTCAGCTTCTCCAAGCAGGCACTGAGGCTGGGGCGTGGGGGCCCCAATCCCTGCACTTCCTTCCCTTTCTCTCACACCTTGAGGAACACGCCGGTTCTTGCCCCCGCACCTTGGCTTAGGCGGTGCTCAGGCCAGACGCCCTCCCTTCTCCCCAGCCCTCAAAGTCTTACTCGTTTCTCAGGCAGAAGCTACACACCCTCCAGGTACACATCCCCTGTCATTCTCGCTCCCAGAGGAGCGCCCACTCTGAGGGTCTGGCATGCTCACTTAGGCCCAGCCAGCTGCATGCTGAGTGACACGTGGCTGTACAGGGTGCTCATTACCTTGACCTCTTCTTTTGTCTCCCACCAAAAATCTCATGGCAGCAAATGGGGAAGGGTCCTAGGATTTGATGCTGAAAGGTGTGGGCTGGGTCTACCCCACTCTCTGAGCTGCTTGCATTTGCTCATCTGCTAGATGACAGGGGTGAGCACTAATTGAGCACCTACTAAGTGCCTGGTGCTACACTGCATGCTTTCCATGCTTGGCTCATCCTACCTCACAGCTGCCCCACCTGCAGGCAAGGGATCCTGAGGCTCAGGGCACATAGCACTGAGGCTGCAACTGCACCAGAGCCATGATTCAGACCCAGATCTGTGACTTCAGGGTCCAGGTTCTGCTTTCCAGTGGGAGTTGCCCCTTCAGCCTGCACTGCCCCAGAATCACCTTGGGGACCAGCTGAAGTTATGCCTGCCAGGGGACCACCAAGCCAACCTTCTCCAGAACTGAGACAGCAAGGGCGGAGCCAGCACCAGCCTGCATCTGGGCGGACCATTAGAGATGTCAGTGTGCCCGATCCGACTTCACAGAGGCAGAGAGGCTGGCCTTCTACTCCGGCTCTGCCACCTCTAGCTCTGCAGCTGTGGGCAAGTCGCATGACTTCCTTGAGTCTCAGTTTCCTGGTCTGTAAAATGGAGATAATGAAATCTGCCTTGCAGGCTTGCTGGATGTATTGCACATAGTAGGTGTTCTGCAAATGCTGACGACTTTGTCAGCAGCAGCAGCGTCCCTGTGGCAGCATCCACAGGGTTAACACAGCAGCCGTCCAGTGACACCTCAGCCTAATTTGTCATTCTCCCTTTTCCCCCCTCTTCCTCACTTCCATTCTTCCTTACTTCTCCTCGCCACCATGCTGACCCTTAGGCCTGGTCCTGAAGTCCCATCCAAGGGCTTTGCCAGGGATCTCCCACTAGGGAAGGAAGGGAAGAGGGAAGAGGAAGGATCCTGCTAAGGAGAGGCCTTTCCTGGCTCTGCCCGCAGCCTCCTGGGGCAAGGACCCAATCATGGCCAGCAGGCCAGAACCAGCATCGGGAAGAAGCACAGGTGTCCTCCATGCGGCAGAGTCAGCCATGAGGCCGGGCTCCTGCTCTTTGTTGCTGCTGCCGCTGGTCACTAACACGTGCACAGCACACACACACACACACACACACACACATGAGGAGGAGGGGCTTTGATTGGTTGTCCTACTTACCCAGAGTCCACTGCTGTGCCTCATGCCCAGACACAGAAGGACATGCCCAGCTGCACCCTCCAGCCTCGGCCACTGTGGGCAGGCTGTCCAGGGACCCTTTCCTGTTCTGCAGGTGGGTGGATGAACAGGTCCGAGCAGCTATGGCTGGGGTCTGCCTTGCAGGGTGCCAGGCCCAGGATCATTCTGGGCAGTGGGAGGCTGTGTGGGTCAGAGCCTGCCTTGACAGGCCTTGACAGTTCCCTAAGACATAAAAACTTAACTCCAAGTGATTTAAACAAACAAACAAATGTCTTAGCTTACATAACTGAGAAGGCCAAGGATGCTAGCTTTAGGCAGAGGGGCTCAAATCAAGAAACTGGCTCTTCATCTCTCAGCTCTGTTGTTCTCTGTGTCATCTTCCTTCTTGGGCTCTCCCCTGGTGGCCTCCAGCAGCCCCAGGCTTGCACGCTACCAGCTCAGCAACCCTTGCAGACAGAGAGAACCAAAGACTCTAGCCAAAGCTGCTGTCTTGGGCACCTGCCCATCTCTGAACTCATCACAGTACTAGCGATATGGGATACGTTGATCAGCTGGGCTCAGGTCACGTGTCCCCTGCCCAGAGCAGCAGAAAGGAAGTGGGTTCAATATAGACCCAGCCCAAAGCACTCTGTGGGCTGCGCCCTGCCCCTCAGGCATAACCTTCATACACACACACACACACACACACACACACACACCCCACAGCTTTGTGCTCCAGCCTTTCTTTGCACATGCTGCTTCCTTTGTTGATAATGCACTACCTCGTGAACTCCTGTTCATCCCTCAAGACCCAGCCTTAGTATCATCTTCTCTGAGAAGCCTCCCTGCACACTTCCAGGCAGAGTCAGAGAATCACGCCTCTGCTGGAGCCCTTATCATACTGCCCGGTAAGTACCTGATTGCATGGGTCTGCCTCTTTCCTTCTGGGCTCTGAGCTCCCTACAGGTCATTAGGCATAGCCCTGTGGGGAGTGTGAACAAATATAAGAAGGAACAACTGGTGGCTCAGATGAGCTCAGAGCTGGACTGAGGGGAGAAGGCAATGCATAGGAACAGTGTCCTGAGCTGAGTCCTGCAGAAGAGCTGGCTGTGCCGCTGGTGGATGGTGCCATGCGAGTGTGTGAGGGTGTGCACATGTGTATATCTGTGATGTAGGAGACTGTGACCATCTTTTAAATTGAGCTCATGCAGTTGGCTCCTCCTCCCATCCTAAAGGTAGTCTCTTTGAGTCTCTGCCCAGCTGTCAGAATTCAGCGCCTGGTTGGCCACGGCTCACACCAAGGCTGGGTCCCTGCAGTACAGCAGGGTGGAAATGGAAGAAGAAAGGGAGGTTGCTGCTGGGGTCGGCCTGAAGCGGTGGCTCAGACTTCACCAGTAGTCGCCTTTCCTGGTGAAGTCTCCGTGGCTCGGTCGTCTGTTCACCAGCACTGGCAACACCCAGCATGATGAGACCCTCGGCTGCAGCCTGGGATGGGGGCAATTGTCCAAGAGAGAGGGGCGCTGGACCCTGAAGGACCTGCTGTGTGGTTTGGCAATGCTGGCGTGTTTCAGGGCTGCTGGGAAGCGCCCTCAGGCCCCACATGTTGTGTAATGCTGGCAGTTCTACCTGTTCTGGCCCATTCCTCTGGCTGTGTTTGGCCTGTCAAAATGACCACCTCTGGGAACATGTGTGCCCCTGGATCCTTAGCGGTCATCACAGCACAGTGGGGTGGGGGGTTCCAGCTCCCAACCAGAGCAGGGTGGGATTGTGTGTGATGACCAGGTAGGGATGGGGTGGGGACCGGAGACAGACAAGGAGCTGAAACAATGGGGAGAAAGCTCTCCTGCCCTCCCTGATCCTGCCCACGCCCTGAGCCCTGCTCAGTACCAACCAGTGTCATCAAGAACACCCACTTCCCTGCCAGGACATAGGCAAGGGCTCCAGCCCAGCCCCCTCTGGGTTGGTTATGGTTCTACCACCTGCTATCTGAGCACCCTTGGCCAAGGGACCTGGCCTATCTGGGGATGTTCCCATCTGCAAGATGGGCATAAAGTGCCTGTGTTGTGAATGTTTTCTTTGAATTCATCAAGGAAATATGTGCATGTGCCCTGCCGATGGCTGGCACACAGTCAGCCTTACCGTGGGGAGATGTCAGATAAGAGCATGACTGTGATCTTACTGGCCCTATGCAAAAGAGACATCTCGGGAAGCTTCCTGGAGGAACTGTCTAGACAGTCATTGATGGCTACGGTGGCCAATGGGCCTGTTGTCTCAGGTACTGTGTGCTCTGGGTTCCCCAGCCAGCAGACACTCTATATTCCAAGTTGGCTTGTTGCTGAGGAGGGAAGGAAAGGGAGTTAATGTATATAAAGCCCCTACCAGGTGCCCGGCCCTGGTCTTTTCACACTACCCTGGTGAGGCACCAGAGAGGAGCAGCATTCTGGCTGAGACCACACAGCTAAGCGGGAAGGATTAGTGAGCCAGCGCCCTTGAGGGGGCAGGCAGTGCCCGGTGCAGTGTCCTGCCCCACCGCGCTGCATCTCGATAGCATTTGTATCTGTCTCCGGGGGATGGCTCTGTGGCTCAGATCCCCCTCTTCCAGGCCTGGCAGTGCAGCCTTCCCTGGCACAGGGGAAGAGCAAGGGTTGCTCCGTACCTTTGAGTTGAACCTGTTGTAGGGGCTGGCCTGTCTCTCCACTGCCCCTGATAGAACCTGTTCTGGGGTAGGACAGTGGCCTCTCCCAGTTTCCTGTCTGGTCACACCAAGGGAACAGGCAGTCCCGGACAGCGGTGCTGTGATGGGGCGGGCAGCGCCTGGATTAGGGAGTCCAAGCCTGGGAGTGAGGCTCGCTGGAGAGGCCTCCTGCTTGCCTCTCACTGGCCACACAGCATGGAGAGTGACTCCCCTGTCTGGACGCAGTGTGCTCATGGTCAAGTGTAGTGGTTGGTGCCATTTTTCCATACCCACCTGTGGGGCACACAACCGGTGCTTACTTCATGGGGGCTGCCATGAGGATATAGTCCAGGTGCCCCTGCAGAGACCCCTGGACATCCCTACAGAGCCCAAGGCCTGAGAGAGCAAGAGGCTGCCCTGGGCTATACCTGGGCTCCTGATTCCCTTGGTGTACACGCGGTGGGAAGGGGGAGGTGGAGTCTACGTTCCCCAAACCATGGCAACTGACTGCACTGTGGAGACGAAAGTCCCAGTTCCTCCATGTGTGACCCAGGCCCCACCTGCCACCTCCAGGCCCAGCTGCCTCCATGGCAGCCCCAGACAGTGGTGTGCATGTGGCCGAGACAACACCTCACTCCAGGCCTCTCAAGGGAGGCTCACCTGGCCAGTGGGATCTTGGTCACCTTGAGCAGACTGGGCCTGCAGTGTGGCCTCACCATGTAGCTTGAAATCCCCACGTGATCACTGACTTTCGCAGGGGGACTCAGCTGTGGTTGGCACACCCCACAGGGCAACCCTGGTGCCAGGGAGGCTGGCATTCCTGGGACCTAAGAAAGCCACCTAGGGCCACCGGCATCTGATCACAGGCTACTGTGACCTCAAACCCTGGCTGGCATCCTGTAAGCTCTGGGAACCTGCTCTGCCTGGAGTGTCTGGGGAGGACTGAGGAGTCAGGACAGGAGGCACCTCAGCTGTTCCCCCAGCCTGTAGACACCCTACATTCTGCTGAGCCACACTCAGCCTTCCAGAACTTGTACCCTTCAGTCCAGGTCCGCCCCCAGGAGCCATACAGAGGTGATGATGTCCCAGTGCCTTCTCTTCACAACCTGCACATCCCAAGGCAGGACGTGAGTGTCATCCTGCTACAGTCGCAGGCCAGAGCCCACAGGACCTGCCCTTAACCAGGGATGGATCAGCCTGGCCCCACTTCTCCTCTCCCGGGCACACATAGCAGCCCCTTCCTAGGCTAAAGCTGTTAAGCCCCCCGCATTTCATGCAGTTCCCATGCACAGGCACCCACCTCTACAGGCAGGCTGTGAGAACATCTTGAGGTTGTGTCTTGTGACTTACTCCACTGTCTCCCACCCATGGTGCTCAGTGGCTGGCACGCAGACATGTGGCTGTCACTGATTCTGAAGGTACCTCTGAGCACCTGCATGGCGCCAGTTCCTTGCCAGGTGCTGAGCATGCAAAAGTGCCTCGGACATGCCCTGCTCCCAGGCAGAACCCGGGAACCTGGCAGATGCACCTGTCAGCCTGAGCCTGGAACAGTGCTCCCTAGGGGAGCAGAGAGAAGGGATCTTGAGCCAAGAAAAGGGGCTTCAGAGAGGGTACCACCTGCTGGGCTGACAGGGATGAGTTTGCCACCACAGTATAGGGTGCAGGAAGGCATTGGAGACCAAGGATTGGGGTAGGCAAAAAGACAGAAGCAGGTTCGTGGGATCTACATGAGCAGAGCAGTCACATCTGCTGAAGCTAGACAACCAGGCCATGGAAGACTCCCTCCAGGCCCGGCGCAGCAGCCTCCCAGGGGGAAGTTGTTGAAACCCAGATGTGAGGACATCTGGATGTCACCTGTTTGGGTCCTGGTTTGTACTGTACTGTAAGCCCAGTTTTCATGCACTATTGAGCATGATCAGTAATTATCTCTGGTCTGCTCAGCCAACAGACAAATCATTTCGTCCCTGAAATAACCGATTCCAGCAGTGCCCTTTCACACGTCCAGCGACAATCCAGTGTGAAAACTGTGAGGGCCTCCCAGGCATTGCTGGGTTAGCCCTCAAAGTGTGGTTCTAACCCTGTAACAGCAGTTCTCCTTTCATGACTACCTGCCGTGTCTCTGGCACAGTTCTGGGGACTGTCATCCTCACGACAACCCTATGAAAAAGACACTACTATGCTCCGAGTTCCGCAGATGAGGAAACTGAGGCTTGGAGAGGTTACAGCGTGATTCGGCTGGGGTTCTAACCCAGGTTTGTCTGACTCTAACACACTCTCTCTTTTTGCACAATGTCAAATTATGGACTGAAGAAATCAAAATGAAATCTTGTGGTTTCTGGTTGCTGGTGACTTAGCTGTGGTTTCGCAGCTGCTTCACCGTAAAGTCTGATTCATCTTTAATGAGAGAGTTTTGGAGTAGATTACCTCAAAATACACCTGCAGCTGCGTAGAGGCCCCAGGTCAGCAGACCTGGCATAAGGGCCCGAGGTCACATTGAGTGGATTCCATGACTCTTGGTGGGCAGATTGGGGGACATGGGGGTGGACCCTGGCCATGCCAGCCCAAGCCAGGGGCACCAAGCCAAATGCACACCTGACTGTTGGAGCATCTGAGAAGGGTGGCTTTGTTAGTGCTAGGAGGAATTCCATGGCGAGGAGATATTCCAAGATTTTAGTTGGGGCTCACCAATTTCAAAACTCGCCTTGAATCCTGACCCTGCGGCCGAGCTGGTCACACCAGCAACCAACCATCCAACTGAAGCCAGAAATTCTCCACTTGCAGGGCATCTCCTGATCCCCCTGTCTTTTTCACATATCCTGTTAGCAGCATGAGCTCTTTGCGTTTTACCCGTGGTATTCGTATTTTCATATTCTTTTTCATACATGTTTCTAGCATGCAGGCCTGTGCCCAGCCCCGAGGAGGCACTGGGGAAGCCGCAGTGCAACTGTGACGTGTGGGCGGCCAGCTGTGCCCGTGCTCCAGCAAGTCCAGTCGCGGGTGCGAGGTCCATTCTCCAGCGTGGGACTGGCGAGTGGGCGCACGCACCAGCATGGAGCTTTCAGTCTGCATTCGCTGGTTAATGCTTGAGAGTTCGGACTCTAATTCACAGATGACCAGGGGATGCCGGTGTAGCAAATAATAAGTGCAGGTTGTTCTGGAAAGTCTTTCCAGGAGAGACAAGGACTGTCCATGTAGGTTTTGGGGTCTTGGTGGGGTTCCCTCTGTGTTCTCCTTCTTAGACGGCTGTCCATTGTCTCTGCAGGCCCCCCACCCTGAGCGGCAGCCCTGTCATCTCTGACATCTCCTTGATCCAGCTTTCCCCACACCCGGCTGGCCCTGGGGAGTCCCCCTTCAACGCCCCCCACCCATACGTGAACCCCCACATGGAGCACTACCTCCGTTCTGTGCACAGCAGCCCCACGCTTTCCATGATCTCTGCGGCCAGGGGCCTCAGCCCTGCTGATGGTGAGTAGGGTCTGGGGATGGGGAGGGGCAGCTAGGGCATTGGGGCGGGGCACAGCCAGCCTCTCTCGCACTAACACTGTCAACTCCCCAGCCTTGGTCTCCTTGAACAGTGACCAGGCTGGCGTTCCTTCACACTACTTCCAAACAACAGGTTTTTGGTTTTTATGCTCATTAAAGAGCACTTGGTAAGCACTCTTTTGCATGCAAACCATACATGGTTTACCGTAATAATAACAGTAAGGGTCTATCCAGGTAGGTCCTGTGTAGCTGAGAGCCACTGGTTGTAACCAACCAAAGTCTGCAGGAGCTGGTGTTAGGGAAGGGGATGTTGTGTTGGGGTGTCTCGGCGGAGTGAGCTGGCTGCTGCCTGCGTCTCTGTTAGATCTACCCCTTGCGGGTTAACGCAGGAGGCCTCCAAGTGGCAGCCCAGGCCCTGGGGCTCCGGGGATGAAGCTGCGGCATTGTGTCTTTCAGTTCAGATGCTTGACAGAGAAAATTGATTGGCCCGGCTCAGAGATCAGATGGCCACCCCTGGTGTGACTAATTTCAGCCAGAAAAGGGCAGGGTCACACGGTACAAATATGTCTTTATATGTATAAAGCAGATCTAAAGTTTTATACTTCTAGTCCCCACCCACCCCACCGACAGACACATGCAGACACATATTAGTAACCCAGACATTTGGGGGCCAGTCCCACCCATGCCGTCTCCCTGGGAAGTGCAACCCCACCCATAGCGTGGCATGGCCCCGTGCCACCCCGACAGTGCTGTTCGCCACTCATTGTCCCCATCCTTGAAAGCAACCAAGTGCATCTTCTCGGAATACACGAAGCTGAGACTTGACCTCTCAGGCTAGAGGACATCTGCAACTTGAACTTGAGAGCCCCATGGGCAGAGGCTCTAGGAAATGTGGTCCCAGTGAGTCTCTTATCACTACCAGCATTCTCCCCCAGAGGAATGCATCCTCTTCCAACTGGTGGGTGTGACCATGAGTTGAAGCAGAGTCCTGGCTCTGAGAATGTGCAGGCTGGAATTTCACAATGAAAAGGAGGCTTCCAGTTTTCAAATGTGCAGAAAGCCTCCGTGAAGCATTGACTCATCTTCCTGGCATGGAAGTTTCCACTTTGCCTGGTCCTCACCAGAGAGAAACCAAACAAGGCAAATGGTGGTAGCCAGGGGGCTTGAAAATGGCTAGCCGGAATGTGGCACCATTCTGAAATGGCCCCTCAAAGTCAGAAGTCAGCCCTGAACTCTGCGTGTGTCACCTCTGTGGCCGTGACCAAGCTGGGGTGCCCTGAGGCCTGTGCTGCCTCTACGCCCGGCTGCTATCTTGTGGACAGTGGGCCCAGCCCTGTCCACATCACTCCTGAGGTCCCAGTGCTGGGATTACAGGCATGAGCCACCGTGCCACGTCCATGACGGGCTGACCAAGAGTGAGAGGACACAGGTCAGGTTCCAGATTCTGCCTGGCTCACACTAACACTGTCAACTCCCCAGCCTTGATTCCCTCGGACAATGACCGGGCTGGCGTCCCTTCATACTACTCCTGAACAACAGGTTGACGCTCACACCTAGTATGGCAGCTGAGGGGTGCCACCCAAAACTCAGGTCCACAGCCTAACCCCCAAACCTGTGGGTATTCCCTCATTTGGTAAAGCGGTCTTTGCAGATGTCATTAAGTTAGGTCTCTTAAGCTGAAGAGATCATCCCAGATGATCCACACAGGCCCTAAATCCACTAACTGGTGTCCTTACAAGAGACAGACAGAGAAGGCAGACACATTCACGCCCATCCAGGGACACACAGAGTCCCAGAGGAGAAGGTGATATGAAGGTAGAGGCACAGATGGGAGTGATACGGCCACAAGCAGGAAGCTGGCAACCAACAGAAACTGGAAGAGGCCAGCAACCATCTTCCCCTTAAGCCTCTGGAGGGAGCGTGACCCTGCCAGCACCTTAATTTCAGATTTCTGGCCTCCAGAACTGTGAGAGAATAAAGTTCTGTTGTTTTTTTTTTTTTTTTTTTTTTTTTGAGACGGAGTCTCGCTCTGTCACCCAGGCTGGAGTGCAGTGGCCGATCTCAGCTCACTGCAAGCTCCGCCTCCCAGGTTTACACCATTCTCCTGCCTCAGCCTCCCGAGTAGCTGGGACTACAGGCGCCCGCCACCTCGCCCGGCTAGTTTTTTGTACTTTTTAGTAGAGACGGGGTTTCACCGTGTTAGCCAGGATGGTCTCGATCTCCTGACCTCGTGATCCGCCCGTCTCGGCCTCCCAAAGTGCTGGGATTACAGGCTTGAGCCACCGCGCCCGGCCAGTTCTGTTGTTTTAACAACAGTTAACACCAAGTTTATGCTAATCTGTTACAGCATTTACCCCGGGAAACTAATACACCTGGTAACAGGGCTTCCAGGGAAGAGGCAGAAGGAACCTGGCTGCTCTCCCAGGGCCGGGGCCATGAGATATGTCCGTGGGAGGAAGGAACAAAGCACCCTCCTGGAGATGCTCAGGAACCAGGGACACTGTATTCCACTGACTGCAGTGTAGCCCATGAAGAGCTGGGTGGGCTGGGCACAGTGGCTCATGCCTGTAATCTCCGGATTTGGGGAGGCCAGGTGGGAGGATCACTTGAGCCCAGGAGTTCAAGCCTGCAGTGAGCTAAGAGTGCACCACTGCACTTCAGCTTGGGCAACAGAGTGAGATCCTGTCTCTAAAAAAAACATTTAAAAAGGAGCTGGGGGTGGTGAGACAGAGCTGCCCCTGGAGGAGAGGCCTTCGACCAATGGAGCACCATGCTATCTATGCATGAGTTCAAGATAGACACTGAGGTAGCTCCTGGAACACCCACGTACCCACCCACAGCCCCACGACATAGCAGGGACCTGGCTAATTTGCATGGCCCTGGCTCCCACAGGAAGTAGACCAGGTACTCCGAGGCCTCATCAGCCCTTGGGCTACTAAGTGACCAAGGATGGCAGATTAGGCTCAAGAGCAGCTGGCAGGAGGTCCGAATTCGAGTCCTGTGTGCCCTGCTCGGTACCAGCCCCAGAGCCTGCCGCATGAGGTTTGGAAGCTCATCGGTGATCCGAGGCAGTGTTGGCCAGACCATGTGTGACTGGGGTCAAATGGGATCTCCAGGGAAGGTTTTGAGGGAAGGTGGGTAGGCAGGAAGGAGTAGGGGAGGGAACTTTGGGCACGGACAATGAAGGCAGAGGCTGTGGGCAATCAGCCTGGCAGGAGGCCTGAACTCTTGGGAGATGCAACAGGAGATGGCGAGAAGCAGGCAGAGGAGGATGGCAGCTTCCATGGCCCGGTCTCCTGTCTCTGTGAAGCACGTAAGAGAGCTCTTTTGGAATTTGTGGAGACTGCTAACAGAAAGGCTGCAGTGCACAGTGGTTAGGAGCTTGCTTCCTAGGTTCAGACTGCCCTCTTTGCACACCTGTGGACTCTCGATGGGGCTGCTAGGTTTCCAAGCTCCCATTCGTTTCCTGACACCATCCTGCTGAGGGCCAGCCTCCCTCGGATGCTCTGAATTTCATCCTCGCTGCCTCTTTCCTAAGCCCTGGGCAGGGCTGACCTCAGGGTTAAAGCAGACAGCCCCGAGGCTCTGCGCTGCAGGGATAAGGATGTATGCAGACCAGGAGCTTTATCTGGCCAGGCCTGGCGCGCTGGCAGTGATCTCACCCTGAATGTTCAGGCACAGACTGACCTGGCCCAGCCGCGTGCCGCCGAGGTGCCTCTGTTTGCACTTTCTTTTAACTTTGAAGACTCTGCTGGACTATGGATCCTGTTGACCTGGAGCTCCGGGATTCTGAGGGGCATGGAAGCAGAGAAGGGAAAGATTGTTTATGAATCTGATGAAATGGGGGAGTATGGAGGTCGGAGTTGGGCCTCCTTCAGCAGCAACACTGCAGCTCATGCCAGCCAGGCCCAGGCCCAGCACAGTGCAGACAGTGGGGCAGCGGGGTGAAAGTGCCGAGGAGAGAACCCCCCACACCAGGTGTGCATTTCTCTTTGTTTTTTTTTTTTTTGTTGTTTTTTTTTTTTTTTTTGGCAGGAAAAATCGCAGCCAGTGCCAGGTTCTGACGGCTTCTTTCTCTCCCCTCTGCCCACAGTGGCCCAGGAGCACCTTAAGGAGAGGGGACTGTTCGGCCTTCCTGCTCCAGGCACCACCCCCTCAGACTATTACCACCAGATGACCCTCGTGGCAAGCCACCCCGCACCCTACGGGGACCTGCTGATGCAGAGCGGGGGTGCTGCCAGCGCACCCCATCTCCACGACTACCTCAACCCAGTGGACGGTGAGTGACGGCCCCGAGGGGCTGAGGATGGGGCTAGCAGGTCCCCTCTTGAGGCTGAGAAGGTCACTCGCTGTTTCTTTTGGAGACGAGGGCCCTTAAGGAGAGGTCGGGCTGTACCTTGGTGCCTTGCAGAATGGCTGTCCATAGACACTGAATCTTTGGACAACACTTACTGAGTCACCACGGGCCAGGAAGCATTGTAAGCATCGCAGACACCACAGCAAATGAAGCTGGAACTTACAGTGTGATGGGGAGAAACAGATGCTAAGCAGCTCTAGGAATTACATATGAAAGTAGCCAATTACAAATGGACCGGGGAAACCAAGCAGGGGCAGGGGAGTGAGCACTGGGTGAGTGGGGTGCAGTTTGGGATGGGGAAGTCAGAGGAAGCCTCACTGGGAAGTTGAAATCTGGGGGCGAGTGCTCCAGGCAGAGGAAACTGCAGTGCAAAGGGCCTGAGGCAGCAGTGGGCCTGCCGAGCTCAAGAAACAGCCAGGAGGCCAGTGCCAGCTGTGAGGAGTGGGAGTGGGGGTGAGGCCAGAGTTTCTAGGTGGGGTCTTGCCAACCAGTGCACCTCAGAAAAGACTGGCTTTCACTGGAGATGAGGCTGGGCAGAGGAGAAAAGAGAGCTGACTGACTCACACAAGGAATCTCCTTCCGTGCTCAGGTGAGAATTGATTTGGGGGCAAGATGGAGGCAAGAGGTCCAGTTAGTAGAGGTGGGAAGAAGGGGCCAGGTCTCGGGAAGACCGTGAAGGTAGAACCACAGGATGTGCTCCCAGCTAGAATATAGAGTTGAGAGAAAGAAGGGAGTTGAAGTTGACCACAGGGTCTCGGGCCTGAGCATGTAGTAACTGAGCTGGGAGGCTATAGGTGGGGCCCTCATAGAAGGGAGGGAAGTCAGGTATCCTGGGTAGATGATGCTTTTGGTGCCTGTTAGACACGAAGTCCTTCCCACCCACCAAATGCCATCCTCACAGCTGCTTTCACAGGGACACCTGTGACCCTCTGACCATGAGCCCTGGGGTCAGCATGGAGCCTGTCTCAGGGAATAGTGGAGGGGGTGGAAGGCTCAGCGCCTCCTCTCATCCCCTAGTCAGTGCCACTCCACCTGCAGGTCCTGGAGCCCTGGCCGGCGGCGCTCAGGGATGCAGGGCAGCCAGTAGAGCCGGAAGCCACCGCTGGGGACAGGCAGGCACCTCCTGCAGAGCCAGCCTCCTCGAGCCCTGCCTGGGGTGGTGGTTTCACTCCCTGATAGCCCACGGCAGGGCGACCGTCCTGCAGGAGCAGCCCTGGTGTCTGCAGGGCCATTCAGCCTGTAGCAGGTTGGGGATTGGCTGGTGGGAAGTCACGTGGGACCAGGCAGGGCCGTGAGATTCAGGGTGGGCTACCGCCTTTGTTCACCCTGACCCTCCCCCAGGGCTCTGCTCCAGGAGAACCCTTCACTTCCCTAAGGCCTGGCTGAAATCTCGCCTCCTCCGGGAAGTCTCCCTGGAAGCCTCATCCTTCGCTTTCCCCTGCCCCCTTCAGTCACTGGGACAGCTCCCTCCTCTGGCTCCTACGTCATTCTTTGCCTGGCCCACCTCATACTTACAGCAGCCTCCTCAGCTATCTTGAGCATCTCCTGCTTCCCAGGAAGAGTTTTGCTGAGAAGAGGGCGGCTGACCTCCGAGGCTGGCCCCTCATGGATGTGGTCCTCACCAGGCCCTGATGGGAGGCCATAACATGCCTCAGTGATGCCACCAGAATTTGGTCCCTGTGTTTGTCCCGTTCTTCCTTGCCTTTCCCAGCATGGTGTTTAGTCCAGGGTTAAGCACACCATCCAGATGTTCAACAACACCTCTCGGCTCTGTAGGACATTGACGTCCCTCTGAGTATACACACGTCCATGTGCTCTGTTCCCCTCTCCTCTCAGCAGCCCTACATGGTGCTCCCACGAACCACAGTGAGGTGTCAGAGGTGCTGAGAGAAAGTTGTGTGCTAGACACGCTTCTTGCCAATATTAGAAACCAAATAGCAGCAACCGAGTGCATGAAGGATCATGTGCAAATTGTCACACCCAAATGTCAGCTTCTTCCAAGCAGGACCCTTCTTCCAAGGGCCTGAGGGTGGCATCAGGCCAATAGGAAAGTGGACGAGGCAGAGAAACCATGGCCAAGAGAGGTAAGATGAGGCAGGTGTCCCCACAGGGCAGGAAAGGCTAAGCCAGGCAGCCAGGAGTCATCCAGTGATTTGCAGCATGAGCGTCTGCTGTGTGTGTGTAAGTGTGTGTGTGTGTATGTGCATGCATGAGAGACAGTGAATTGGAATGCAAACTGCCTCTGTTCTGTGCATTTACACACATTCTTCCATGTAACTCCCTTAGCCACCTTCTGAGGCTAGAAAATATGCTCCTTACTCTAAGATGAGCAAATGGGCTCCCCAACATCTAGGCTTGCCCCAAGCCTTGCTCTGTTTGTTACCAGCACCATCTGCCCTTCCCTGGGCTGCAGTTTCCAGCAGCACATGCACCTGACCAACCATGAGCCCTGGCCCCAGGGAGGGCCAGCCAGGCCAGGTGAACTTGGGCTCAGCCCAGAGCAGCTGGGCCAGAGCCAGAGGGGAGAAGTCGTACAGCGAGCTCCGGGGCAGGCCTGGGTCAGGCCTGGGTCGGGCCTGGCTGCACGGTATCCTCCCTGTGGTAGCTGGGCTCAGAGGTGGTGACAGGACTGAAGGGCTGTGGAGTGGCGGTCCCAAGCCCTGCGAGCTGTGTGGATTAAACACATTGACTGAGATGGCACGTGTGAGCCTGGCCCAGTGCCTGGCATACAGCAGGTGCTGGAATAATGCTGGTGCAGGTTTCTTTCCACCAGTATATCTTTCCCTCTTTAAATCCACTCCCTCTTGTAGGATTCTGTCTTCATTGTAGGCAACTCTGTCCATCTGCCGCCTAAGCCCAGGTCCAGGTCTTCCCAGACCTTTTCCTTGCCATCTCCCATCCATCCCATCCTGTCCCCCAGGCCTCCAAGTGTGGCATGTCACCCTTCCCGGGCCAGCCAGTGACATGTCACCCTCATAGCACTGCTCCATGGCTGCTGCTCATCCAGCATTCCCATCTTTATCCTCTCCGCCATCCTGTGATCGGTCTGTGCCACTTCTAGCCCCCTCAGGATAAAATTCAGACTTTAGAACCCCCATCTAGAGGCCTTCCTCTCCAGCTCCTCTCTCCCCACCTGCACACTGTGGTCTTGCCATACACTGCCCCACCTGCAGGTCCCCAGATACCTCCCTGAGCTCGTCCCTGCACAGTGTCCTATGCATGGGGCCGTAGGCCTTCTCCTGAGACCCCACAAGAATCCAGCTCCCGGCCTCTCAAGCCACCACCTAGCTCCACTGTGCTAGTGGGACTCAAGGTGCCCCCAACTGGAACTGGCTGGGACATCTCCTTACATATGGCCAGATGGCCGGCCCCGCCAGGTCTGGGAGCACATCTGGCAAGGAGCGGGTCCTCTGTGTTTGTTGGGTGAGTAAGTGAATGAGTGAATGGCACTTAGAAAAGACCCTGGAATGTAAAGAGATGCTCCAGCTAAGGAAGGAAGCACTCGAGGAACGTAGCTGTTGGCTCACAGGGGGCTGGAAGGGGCTGGGGAGTGGTTTTGCCTTCCAGGCACTCAGCATTTGGCAGCCCCTGGGGTTGAGCATCTGGGAAGCAGCAGAGGAGCACAGAGGTGAGCTCAGCAGTGGGCGCGAGAGCTCCCAGCCCTCCAGTGGCTGCTGGTTAACTCCTCACACCCCACCCGCCGTGCCTTCTCCACCTCCACCTTGGGAACACATCTGGCTTCAGGATGCAAGGGTAGTGGGGAAGCATCACCGGATTCCAGAGCTGGCCTGAGCAGGGATATTGGTTTCTCTGACTCCAGCATGGGGTGGGCGTGGGGACATTTTTCCTATCCATGGATTTCAGGAGCAGATGACTTCTTTCCCTTTGTTCCCAGTTACAATCCAAGAAAATCAGAGTAGTCCAGGATTATCCCAGTTTTTATTGCTACTTAATACATTTTTTCCAAAACCAGTTTCAACTAGAACCAGAACCTTCACTTCAACTTTTAAAAATGCTTTCTACACTTCCACTCAGCTCCGACGCCTGCGTGGACGGTTTCTCATGTATGTCTCTAGGAGACGCTGAACACAACACCAGCGCTCTCGGCCAGGCGGCTGAGGCTGGACCTGTCTCTGGGGTGTCCCCCGGCCCCTCCCCTCCCGTGAACCATGGGAGCCAGGGAGGTGTTTTCGATGGGTGCCTGCTTCATGGGTCTGTGCCGGTCCCTCCCAGAAAGCTCCAGACCACCCAGCAGAGAATGTGATTGAGTGTTTCCAGTAGGTTTCTTTTTGCCCAAATTCTCACTGAGAAAATTGCGTAGACCATCCCTGGCACCAGCAGTGCAGCTCAGGAGACCTGTGGAAGGGGCCTGGCTCTCTCTGAGGAATATGTGCTCACACCAGGAAGCCCCCATACACATCGTCTTGAGCACGTGAGCTCTGTGCAGGCGCAGGGGGCCTGGAGAGCTCATGGACAGCCAAGGAGAACAGGCCTTCTCTCTCTGCCTTTCTCTGTCTCTGTGTCTCATGCACACACACTGGTTGATTCGGCAGGTGTTTACTGGGCACCTTCTATGTAGCAGGTGGGTTCTAGGTCTAGGGACGCAACGCATCATGAGCAGCACACAAGCCCTGCCTTCCTGGTGCCTGAGCTCCATTGCAGCCCTGTGTGCACTCCCGGGCGGGACCAGGAATACCTGTCCTGACCTGATGGCCCTCTTACCCCAGCCTCCTTTCTCAGCACCTTCATTCATGGTCCCAGAGGAGGGAGCACTGTACGGGAGAGAACTTTCCAGAGGCTTTGAATGTCCAGCCAAGGCATGGAGAGGGCTCTGCCAAGCAGCAGGGCGAGCAGGGAGAGGTGGGTGGGAACTCCATGTGGGTCCTCATCCTGCAGGGCCTTGTCCCCAGTACACCCGTTTGCAAACCACCAGCCCAATTTTTACCTTAGCTGAGTGCCACCTGCACAATTGTATATTTAATAATATTTTTTAACAGACTCACCTTTTGGGGTTAAATAAATGGTTCTTGAAATGGAACAATGTATTTTTTCCTGAAATGAAAAAATCTAATCCCTGTCTGAGGAGGATGTTCCTGTCTCTGTCTCCATCAAACCTAAAATAGCCTCATCTGGGCCGTGTGTAGCCCTACGTTTGGGAACACACTGCAGTGGTGGAAGAAAGGCCAGAAGCTAGAGAGGACTCTGTGACACTCTTATGGGATTGAACAGCCAAACCTGCGTTCCTCCTGGGGCACTGAGGCCAGGGTTCTGGCAGGACAGAGGGATTTCCCAGGCTCTGATGAAAATCCACCCTCCCTGGTCTTCCAGTGGTGGGTGAAGGCCCATTTCCTCTTGTTCTTAACGGGGTCCTGATTTACAGCAGGAAGACAGGAGCGCTGCTGCATGGGAAGGTGATAGAGAACCAGTCAGGGAACCAAGGTCATCATTCTGCTGAGCGGCTCCCTGGAGAGCGGGGAATTCACCGGTTGTCACCCGGGCCCTAAAATGGAATTTTCTCATGTTATGCTGTTGAATATTGGTGATTTAACAACAGAACAGCCACCCCCTGCCGCCTCCACCACATTGAGAAGATTGAGATGTTTCCGATTGAAATGTTGTCTGTTTACAGCTCATACTTCCTCCAAGCCGTGCATTTTATTGTCATATTGACACTAATTTGGCTCGGATGTCACCTCCATTCTGACGGCCGTTCTTTATGCTGCCTGTGGATCCGGGGAGTTTTCAGAAACCAATTACATTGATCAAACCCAGAGAGGCAGGAAGAGCTGGTGGAGGGGCTGACAGAGGCCCAAGTCAGGCAGGGATCCCTTGCCTAGCCCAAGACAGGAAGGGGAACCAAGGCAAAGGAAGCCAGACTGCAGGTCCCTGCATGAGGTGGTGGAGCTGTTGTGTACAGGCACAGGCTAAGCAGTGTCTGTGGGTCATCTGGTACACCCACACAGACTGTTCTGCCGCATCAGCTTCACCAAGCCGCTTCATGGTGAGGAGCCTACAGCACAGCCTGTTTCTCCTTGTTCATCACTTAGCTAGGCCATGGTCCTGGCAACTCTGAGCCTCTCTGCTCCATGGCCCAAACTCTTGCTACTCCCCCATCAGAGGGGGTGAGAGGACTGTGGATGGCTAGGTGTGGGGGCATTAAGGTCCTCAGGCAAGATTTCCTTAGAGCATCTCCTTGGCGAGCCAGAAAATATCTGGGTGGGTGAGGGAGTTGGGCTATGCAGGGAACACATCTTAGCCAGTGAGGATTCAGGGTACCCGAGCCCCACCACCAGGCTGTGTCCTGCTGGCCTTGGTGACAGCACATCCCAGCCCTGGGCTGAGGATGGCATCTGGCACAGAGAAGGCTCCTGGGAGCTGGTGCCAGGATGATGCTCTTTCTTCCTGCCCCTTAGTCCAGGCTCCTGGGCACGCAGGCCTTGGGGGGATTCCCAGCCCCTCCTCCATGGAAGTCCACCCACAGGTATAGATGATATGCTGGCTATCAGCCCATAGCACTCCTGGGGTGGGTGCTGGTAGCCCGTCTTCTGCATGAGGCAACCAGTGATTGGCCCAAAGCTACCCAGTTCAGAGTGTGCAGGCAGCGTTGGAACCTGGGTCTGCCTGAGTCCAGGGCCTGTTCTTGTATCTCCTGCCCTTCCCACTGCCTCAGGGAAAGCACTGATCTCCCTCCTGAGTACCTTGGGATTCTCTAGAATAATCCTGCTTAGATGGCACTTTGCAAATCCTGACTGGTGCCTCGGAGTACTGTCTTCATCTCTCTCCTACATGGTGAGCTCCATGAGGGCAGGGTCAGAGGCTTCCCTGCCTGGAGTCCCCATGATGTCCAATCAATGCCTGGCATACTCTCAGCACTGCATGAGGGGGATGGATCAGTGAATAAACACAGGAATGAGCAACAGAAAGCGCTAGTGGGTGAAGCAAGGTCCAGAGGCAGGTGGTGTCGGCGTCCGCCCAGGTGAGGGTGGGCAGGTGGCCAGTCACCTGTGGCCGACCGGCATTAAAACGGGCGCATCCACAGATGAATACTCCATGTTCCTGGTCATAAATCACAGGAGAAACCACGGGAAATGAGTGCCAGGCTTTTCTTTCTATTTAGTAATTTATCAAGGGAAGAGGCGCATTAATAAACATATTTCCCATGAGAGACGGGGATAACAGAGATGAATATCACTGTCAGATTTGGCCTGTTTCCTCTTGTTAGGGGCACACGAGAGGGTGGGAATCCAAATATTAGCAGCAGAATCTTTTTTTAAAAATGTGTTACAAAGATGTGTGTGTTTCTTACTTTATATCGTGTTAGATGGTTTTTCCCCTCACATTATCGCATTTGCCACTCAGTTTGGAAGTAATAGGAGCCTTTCAGAGAATTCACTTTGGCATCTTTCTTTGAATTTCCTTTGAAGTGAGGATTGACAAGGAGTGGACTCAGTAAATAAGAACCCAGAAGCTGAGAGGATACCGAATGCAAGCCGATGAGTGAGTGTCTGATGACAGCTGTGTTGCTGTGTGGCCCAAGCATCTTTCCTAGACTTGGTGCCCTTCACTCTGTTATTGACTGGAGGCTTGCCCTGCCCCTTGGAACAGTCCTCCTAGCCCTTGAAGAAGCCACATTCATTAGCAATTTCATTTTGGAATGCCTGCTGGGTTTTAGGCACTATTCTTGGTGTTCTGTGTGTGTCTTCACAACAGCCCTGCAAAGCAAGCCACACTGCCGTGATTGTACAGATGGGGAAAGAGAGGCTCACGAAAGCTAAGTAAATGTGCTCCAAGGAAGCCACAAAGTGACAGGCTTGACAGGGACGGTGGCAGAGGCTGTCTGTGTGCCTCTGCATCGTGTGTGTGTTTGTGTGTGCATCCACCTGGGTGTGTGTCCACCTGGGGTGTGTGTTTGTCCACATGAGGGGGGGTGTGTCCACTTGGGGGGTGTGTGTCCACCTGGGGGGTATGTGTGTGTCCACCTGGGGGTGTGTGTGTGTGTGTGTGTGTCCACCTGGGGGGTGTGTGTGTGTCCACCTGGAGTGTGTGTGTATCCACCTGGGGGGTGTGTGTGTGTGTCCACCTGGGGTGTGTGTGTGTCTTCACCTGGGGTGTATGTGTCTCCACCTGGGGTGTGTGTGTCCACCTGGGGTGTGTGTGTGTCTCCACCTGGGGGGTGTGTGTCCACCTGGGGTGTGTGTGTCCACCTGGGGTGTGTGTGTCTCCACCTGAAGTATGTGTGTGTGTGTCCACCTGGAACCCCTTCCCATGCAGGGGGGGCCCTCCCTGTCCCTTCCTGCAGTCATACTCCTTGCCCCCTGAGACACCACTCCTCCTCTGCACCCTGGGCATAGGCCCTGTGGCAGGTGGTTTTGGTGTCCCTGTACCTTGGGCAAGTTATTTAGTGTCCTTTGTTTTGTCTTCTGTAAAATGAGCATAACAGCCCCTTCTTTATGGGACAGTCGTGAAGATTACTTAACATTTTAAAGTTTGGAGGAGTCCTAGCACATGTGATGATAGCATTGAGTAAGTGCTGTCTTTAGGTGACTGTGAATCTGTTCTTCCTCAACATGTCCTGTCTGTGCCGTGGGTCAGCCCTTGGCATCTCCCACTGGGCTCATGGCTGTGCCATCTGTATTCGAGTGTTGGGTATGGTCAGACGGGAAAAAGGATTTGGGTCCCTAATGCATAGTGAGAAAGACAGGAGCAAGCAGATAACCGCACAGTGGATGAAAGCTCATCCCTACCCTTGTTTGGAGAGAGAGACCTGAGCGTAGGAAAGATCTGCCCAACTCCAGGAGGTCAGGGAAGGCATCCCAAATGAGGCGATGACTTGGCTGAGGTCTGAACAGGGACAGCGCCGCAGTCAAAGGAAGCTGCACGTGCAAGTCCCTGTGCAGGTGATACGGAGGAAGGGCTGGAAGGAGCCCCAGTGGCTGGAGTGACGGCATTCCACAGGGCCACTGCCTAGGCCTTGTTTGTAATAGCAGTGGGGATTTTTGGAAAGTTTTGGGGAGAGGGCAGGGGCATAATCCTATTTCCAAGTTGAAAATCTCTGTCTTTGCAGTGAGTACTGTGGATTGGATAGCTGTTAGCTGAGGGCCCCAGAATGATCCAAGTGAGTGGTGGGCTGTGCTGGGGGTGGAGTTTGAAAGGAGAGATTTTGAGAGGTGTTCATGAGCCCACACATAAGTGGGCTCCATTGGGGAGGAGGGGAGGAGGGGAGGAGGGAAGGCCGACTCCCCGGTCTCCCGCTCTGCCACTGTGCAAGTGGCAGGCACGTGCTGTAGAAGAGCTGGTCCAGGCACAGGTCAGTAGTGTGGGGCTGGCTGTGCTGAATTGGAGCTGCTTTGCGGACAGGAGGAGAGGACGAGGAGGCAGCTGGCTCTGAGAAGGTTCACTCTTCAGAGCCACTGAAAGTGGGAGGTCGAAAACTGTTTGTGGGAGGGGACGTCCTCCTGGCCCTGGGCCTCTGCTGGCCTCTCTGAAGATGGACAGAGAGGACACAGAGTCCTCAGAAAAGTCCAGACACCAGGGCTTCTTTGGACCTAGGTTCAAATCCTGCCTCTGTAGCTCTGAGACCTTGAGCAAGTCACTAACCTCCAAGCGTAACTGCCTTGCTGTTTATCTGCTGCTTATCTGGTTTGCTTGGAGGATGGTGATAGCTGTTAAATGAGTCAGTGGGTCTAAGCGTCGCTAAACGGTGGCTGTCACTGGGTCATTAATTGCATAAGAATTCAGAAGCAGACATTTATCCAGATAGTGCACCAGAGGGGCACACTCCAGCCAGGATGCAGATACTGCACTAGAGGGGCACACTCCAGCCTGGATGCAGATGCTGCAGCAGCAGGGCACACTCCAGCCTGGATGCAGATGCTGCAGCAGCAGGGCACACTCCAGCCTGGATGCAGATGCTGCAGCAGAGGGGCACACTCCAGCCAGGATGCCCCTGTTTGCCCTCCAGGATCCCTGTTTAGAGTGGGTGCTCACTAGCCTGCTTCATGGGCCTCCCTGCCTTTCTGTCCTCAGGCGGGTGGCCTAGGATCCTTCCTGGTGTAAGAGAAAGGAGTTGTCTAAGTGCGTTACCAGCTCTGCCCTGGCCCCTCTGTGGGGTCAGAGCAAGTGGGCATCCCCAGAAGCATCTATGGAGCGTCTTCTGTGTACCCGCTGCAGCTCTGCTTACTAAAATAGCTGTAAACCCCAGTCTTCATAGCCCAATAGAATAAACGGCGAAAGCAGAAAGTTTAGCTGACAAGGATGTCAAAAGAAAAGAACGTTCTGATTAACTCAACTTCGTTTCCAACTGGGAGCTTTCCTAACATCACTTAACTCTTCTTGTTGAAAATAAAGTATGCCAAGTGTTGGGCCGCATGAGCATCTCAACTGCGGCCACTCTGGAGTGGCCAGGCCACCTCCCCATCCATCATCCCATTGGGTCACAGCAACCCCAGAGCTGGCAGGGGACTTGTTTTATGCTGATGTCTTTGATGAAGACCCCGAGTCTGTGACAGATAAAACAATTTGCCCCAAGTCATGCAGCTGACTTATGGCCCCAGCGCAGGGTAGCCAGTGTTCAGCCTCCACTTCACTCCACTGCAGGTCACTATTCCAGTCCAGGTCTCCGTCCCTCTACCCAGAGTCCCTTCATCCCAGGCTGCTGGCTGTCTACGCCCCTCTGTGGCCTAAGACTCCTCCCCTCATCCCATGGAAGAGGCGGTTAGGAGAGAAAACCCTGGAAGCCCCTTTCAGCCCAGCGGTCCTGGATGTCCTCTGTCCTCTCCATGCCTTGGAGAGGTGCTTTTCCTGGTGGCCTGGCCGGAAAGAGCCTCCCCAGGGATCCCTAGGTCTCCTCAGGGTTGTGGCCAAGCGTGGGGCTGGGCCGGGCATGGTTGCCCCCGGGGCCCAGCATGGTTCCCAGGGCATTCGGCTTGTTCTGTATAGGTGGGTGTGGGCTCTGCCTTCACGCAGCCTTCTTGGGGACTGGTGAGTATGGAGTGGGGTTGCTCAGAGGCTCATAGGCCCTCACCCCCTGCCCTTGGTGCTCCTGCACCTGTGGAGACAAGGAACTGCCACGTGCATGTTTCAGAGTGGCCCTAAGGTCAGCGGTCAAAGCCGTCAGGAAAGCTTCGGGAGTACCAAGAGGCTGTGTGGACTGTGAGCAGGAGGCCCACGGAGCCAGACCCTGCAGTCAGGGCAGCCTGCCTGGAGGAGGGGGCAGCCAGGCGGGGTCTCAGCAGGTCTGAGCAGGCAGAAGGGAGGAAAGCAATTATCATAAGCCCAGGAACAGCCAAGCACTGACATGGGTGTGCTTGAGCAACCCCCAGCATCATTTACGGGCAACACTACCAGCCCACAGGGAACCCGGAGGCCTGGAAGGGATGGGTGGGCAGTGGCCAGCGGGACATGAGAAGAGGCTGCTCCATGCAGGTGTCCAGAAAGTCAAGGACAGGCCCAAGCATTTACTGTGCCCTGCCATGGGCCAGGTGCTTCTCACGCATCACCTAATTTACGCCTCACGCCAGCCCTGGTGGTCAGCACTATTAGAGCCCTTTAAAAAGAGGAGACTGGCTCTGGGAGGGTCTGGACAGGGCGGGAAGCTTGGTTTATGGAGAGTCATCCTCAAGCTGGTTCGTAAGGGAGGAGGCCACAGTGATGGTGGGGCTAGCAACATGCTCATCCCTATCACCTGGGCAAGGTTCTGTCTGTCCAGAAAGTGTCAGCCTAACAGAGCCCCCAACCCCCCACCCCCACCTCCTTGTCTGCTCTCTGTTGCGGCCCAGCCTTCACCTTCCCCCACCCCATCCACCCCATAGCCTGCCAGCAGATTCTGAGCCAGCAGAGGGGTCTGGAGTCAGCCTTTGGGCAGTGTTGTCAGACCATTTCTAGGCCACCGTTTGTGCAGGGCAGAGACCTAGAATCCTGATGGGGGCACCGTGAGGGGGAGCAGTCAGGAGCCACAGTGGGAGAGCCTGTGACCCTGGGGTGCTGGGTACTCTTGTCTGGGGCAAGCCCTCTTCCCTTCCGCAGTTATGTAGGTGTGTGACAGCAGCTGGTGAGGGCTGAGGACATAGCCATGTGTCCACATGTATGTGTGCATATGCATGTGTACACATGTCTGCATGTGGGTGCACACAAGTGTGTGCATGCATGGGCGGCGTGTGCACCTGCATGCATGTGTGCCTGCATGCATGTGGTGTGCACATTCAAAGCAACAGCTTCCCAGAGGCTCAGGCAACTTTAGAACTGAGGACCTCAGTGTGCAAGAGCACCTGCCTGTGTCAGGATGCCTCTCTCTGCCCTGTCCTCGTGTCTTGCCTGCCCTGTTACAGCAGGCTGCTCAGCAGGCTCTGGAGAGACAGCCAAAGGCCCAGGCGTCGCAAAGAGTCTGGGGGCCGCCATCCAGGCCTCTGCTTGGCAAATGCCCTATCAGGGGGCATTTTAGTGGTGATTTCAGGTACAACATGACCCATGACCTTGGAGCACTCACTTCCATTCACTCTCTTCCCCATGGAATTCTCCACAGCAGTGAGAACAGGCAAGCTTCTGCCACACACAATAGCATGGAGAAATCTTACAAACTGACCAAGTGGATGAAGGAGGCCAGACATAAAAGAGTATTTAAAATTCCATTTACACAAAGCTCAAAAGTCGGTAACACTAAGCTGTGTGTTAGAAGCCAGGATAGCAGCTGCCCTTAGGCTGGAAGGTGCAGGGGGCCTGTAGGCACTGGCCAAGCCCTGTTTCTTGACCTAGGGCTGGCTTCCCAAGTGGACTCACTTGGTGAGAGGCCACTGAACTGCTCACTTATGATTCGTGCACACTCCTGTCATGAGGTAAGCATTGTGGATTCCAGCCCTGGTCTCTGCACCTATGTTCATTGCTCATATTCACTTGCCCAGACACCTTACATGCACTTCTCCAGTCCTCACCACACCCTGCGCTGCTCAGTCCATTTTACAGATCAACAAACTGAGGCCAAGAGGTGATATCCTCTGCCCAAGAGCCCACAGCTGGAAAGTCGGCTTAGCTGGGATACCCATTAGACCATCCTCGCAGGCTCTTCCTGTCCCCCACCTACCTGTCACCCCGCCCCCCATCCCCAGGGATGCTGATATGTCTTGTGTTGACTGTCCCACAGTGTCCCGTTTCTCCAGCCCACGGGTGACGCCCCGCCTGAGCCGCAAGCGGGCGCTGTCCATCTCCCCACTCTCAGACGCCAGCCTGGACCTGCAGCGGATGATCCGCACCTCACCCAATTCGCTGGTGGCCTACATCAACAACTCCCGAAGCAGCTCGGCAGCCAGCGGCTCCTACGGGCACCTGTCGGCAGGTGCCCTCAGGTGAGCCTCGCCTGCAAGCAGAGGGCTGAGAACCGGAGCTGGGCTGAGGGCCTGGTGGGGAGGCACTGGCTTTTCAGTGGGTGCTTTTGACCCCAGGAGAAAGACAGGACTAGTGGCATTTGTGAATCCACATACTCGCACCTTTTTTATGAATTCAAAACCAATAGTGATCAAATTGAAATAAGCCCATATCTGAGTACATCTTCATGGACCAGGCCTGTCATGAATGACTCAAATGTGAAATCAAAGGTGTTTGAGGTCGAAGATGGTTTTCCTAGTATTTCACTGAATTTGGTGGAGCAGCCAAGTATTGGCCAACCTTGGAGACCACACAAAATGTGATGGTGACATGGCCCGTACTCTCAGCAAGCCTCTGAGCTGCCAGCAGGCCTCCCTCTGTAGCCGCATCGTGGCATACCCACACCTCACTGACACCAGCCACCCTTCTCCCCTCTGTGTGGCTCTAGACTGTCTGAGGACTGAGACCCCAGCCGGCTGGACTGAAACTCACATGCCTCCCCAGCGCCCCCAGGAGAGGCCAGGAGGTGTGAGGAATGTCAGGAGAATTTCTTTCAATGACCTGGAGATGGAAGGAATAACAAGTGTATTTGTTATCATTTGCTGCCTAACGAATTGCTCCAACACGTAGCAGTTTAAAACCACAAACAATTGTTATCTCACCCCATTTCTGAGGGTCAGGAATTCGAGACAGGCTGAGCTCTGGCTCTCTCAGGTGGCCACAGTCAAGCTGTCAGCCAGTGCTTCATCCCGCTGAAGGCTTGGCTGGGCCAGAATGGCCCCCGCACAGGGCTCTCAGCAGTACCCTTTGTTCCTCGTCTGTGAGCCTCTGCTTAGGGCTGCTTGAGTGTCCTCACAACATGGCAGATGGGTCCTAGCCCACCCTGCAGCATGTGATGCGAGAGGAAGCTGGAGGAAGCCACAATGTCTTTTATGGCTCAACCACAGGGGTCACCAGTCTCTCCTTGGTATCCTGCAGTGTGAAGGGTGGCTCTTATGCACGTGGTGTGACAGAGCCTAGAAGTGCAGTAAGAAGGGGAGGATAATGCAAGCTGGAGGGCTCAGAGCATGATTCCCGGATGAGGGGCCATTAGAACAGGATTCAGAGGCCTCATGGGTTTCACGTGGTCAGGGAGCAGTGATGCTGGCATGCATTTAGGTATCATTACAGCAGTGGAGGGGCCGGGGTGTGGGGATGAGATGGAGCCTGGTCTCTGCTGGGGCCAGCCTGCCAAGGGTGAAGGCTGCATCCTGGGGCAGAACCTGGGAGCTGATCACAAAAGGTGAGTGGCAGACAGTAGGAAGCCACAGCTGGTTCTTGAGTGAGGAGGCCACAGTGATGGTGGGGCTAGCAACATGCTCATCACTATCCCCTGCACAAGGTTCTCTCTGTCCAGGAAGTGTCAGCCTAACAGAGCCCTCAACCCCCGACCCCCACCTCCTTGTCTGCTCTCTGTTGCAGCCCAGCCTTCACCTTCCCCCACCCCATCAACCCCGTGGCCTACCAGCAGATTCTGAGCCAGCAGAGGGGTCTGGGATCAGCCTTTGGACACACACCACCCTTGATCCAGCCCTCACCCACCTTCCTGGCCCAGCAGCCCATGGCCCTCACCTCCGTCAATGCCACGCCCACCCAGCTCAGCAGCAGCAGCAACTGTCTGAGTGACACCAACCAGGTAGGTGGGTACAGGGGCCAGGATGGCCACTGGGTACTCATCTGGACGCACGAGGGCTGTTCACTGCCAGCTCATGCTAAGAACTTGTGGAGGGCCTCTGGGCTCAATTCTGGCCTCTGGGGTGCCTTCTGGGCAGGGGCCACATTACGGAAAGGGCGAGACCTGGGCTCAGTCCATGGGAAGCTCCCAGCTTCTTGATTCTGCTGTCTCCTGTCCAAGAAGCATAATGAGTAGATGGAGAAAGCCTCGCGTTCCCAGGGCCTGGCACCGTGGAGGTCCTCCGTGCACAGCACATGGCATGGGTGGGTGAGTGAATCATTATAACACTGCAGTTTCATTGTAGAGCGTGCATTTACAGCAGGCTTTCACACACTGCCTCATTCGACCCTTCCAATGGGCCTTGAGCATCCCTGGACATCCTAGTACGGTGCCTGGCACATCCTAGGTACCATTATTATTTGGCAAATGAAGTGTTCTTTCACAGATAAGGACATGGAAAGGCACAGGCCTTAGCATCAGTCAGACCATCTTTGGGATCCTAACTCGCCTAAAAGCAGCAAATCTCTTTCCCTCTCGCAGCCTGAGCTAACTTATCTGCTCAGTGGGGTTCCTGACGCCTAGGTGGGGTCACTGTGTATATAAACAAGCTCACGTGTGCAGAGCCCACATAGGCTCTGATCCTGGGAGCACTGACAACGATGATGCCAGAGGTGAAGGGACCATCCCAGGCCACCCACCGGCAAATGGCAGAGCCTGGATGTGGCTACACCCTTGGAAGGAAGACAGGACACCATGTCCTCTAGAAGAGTCCTCTGTTCCAGAATGTCCTCCCTCTCCACCCCAGGGCTCCTGGTGGCTCCTCAGAGCCTCCCCACGACAGTGGGTGTCAGCTCTGGAAACATCACCTGATGCTTCCGCTCTAGACCCTTCTCCTGAGGAACCAGGCTCTGGCCCCCTATGCCCTGGGCTGGCCGGGCCCTGTTCTCAGACCCACAGTGTCCCCTGCTCTGGAGGGCTGAGAAGTTGAGCCTGGTCAGAACAGGAGCAAGGGCACCCCGCATTTTCCAAAGAGAAGGTCTCTTTCCCATTTCCCAGAGGTCTTGGGGAGGTGGAGATGGAGAGATGGGGGTTGGCATGCCCAGGTCTGGGTGCTCTCCTGTAGCAGGACATGTGCCCCTGGCAGGAGGACTGAGCTGGGGACTCTCTTTCTGATACTTTAAACACAGGGTTAGCCCAGATGATCTGTGCGGAGAGATCCTAGAGGTAAAGTCCAAAGGAATTTGGGATATCCCTGCCCTGCCCCTGAGTAACAGATTGTCCTCTGCACCCTTCCTCAGAACAAGCAGAGCAGTGAGTCGGCCGTCAGCAGCACCGTCAACCCTGTCGCCATTCACAAGCGCAGCAAAGTCAAGACCGAGCCTGAGGGCCTGCGGCCGGCCTCCCCTCTGGCGCTGACACAGGTAACCTGCTGCCAGCCGCACCACCTTCCTCCAGCTAGGACCAGGCCTGTGGGCTGCCTTGGGGCTGTACGCTTGGTGGTGAACGGATGGCTGGCTGCCTGCATGGATGAATGAGTGACCCAGGGAGGACTGGGTGGGAATGCTGGGCTGTGACTCTCTCACCACTGTGTTTCCAGCACCCTGGACATACATTCCCATCACACATGGTGAATGAATGCATGAGCAAATGAATGGACTTCTGCCTAGCCATCCCTCTTGTCTGCATCTCAGGCTGCCATCTGTCTCTCTCCCTGCACCTGACCTGTGCACAGCACCAGCCACAGCCTGGCTGAGTTGCTCACGTCCCCGGAATGACTCAGGCCCCTCTAGGTTACTCTCACTCTTGGAACTCTACCCCACCCTGGCTCCTTCGCTGCCACTTTAGCCCTCCCTGACTCTCCTGGGTAAGAGGACTTAGCTCCAGGCCCACACACCCAGCCTAGCTCAGAGGTCACTTCAGGGCATGTGCTGTGTGCACACCTGTCTCCCCGTCTGCACTCTAAGCTTTGGAGAGGTGGCACTGTGGGAGAAGGGCCTGACTGGGTTCCATGCCACTAGGGTTTGCGCAAGTGTGCAGTCACTGACATAGTATTTTCCAGTGATTCAATGCACATTTGAGTCAGTGAGTGGCGTGGTGAGTGGGGAAGATAGGACAAGTTCAAGTGGGGAGAGAAGAGGGGAGCAGCCCACAGCCCAGTGCAGGCCTGTCGTGTGGCCCTGACCCTGCGCTGATCCTTTTGGAAACCTTGCCACTTATTCTTCTGCTCCAAGACACCATGCAGGCAGCCCCCACTCCTGGAGCAGGGGCCTGTCTTGTAAAGGGCATGCCGTGCCTGTTGACCTGATAAATAAGCTCCTGGTCCCCCAAGCCCTCTCACGGTGGCCCAGTCTTCATCCATTACTACAGAAGCCGCAGCTTGGACACCAAGGATGCTCAGGGCCTCCTATCCCCGTCTCTCCTGCATCTGCCGACCATCCTTTATCAAAACTGTGAACCATCAGGCATGCTCTGGGCACTTAATTTTCGTGAAATATTGGCTCCTGTTATTGTCAGGCAAACAGAGGGGTTGGTGACAAATTCTCCCCTTGCTGACACCAAAGCCGGTCTCAGCATGATGCATGGTTTCCACGAGGCCGAGCATCATCGGGGGCCGATGAAATTGATGAGGACGGCACATATCCAGGGAAGACAAACACGCCAGGATGGTGAGGACAGGGCCGGCAGGCAGGCACTGAGCACCTGGGAGCCCCATGGCCACACGCCGGGAGGGCCCTATGCCCGCCCTCCAACCTAGGTGGGCCACACAGGGCCTCCTGCCTGTCCAGCCTGGCTCTGCACACGTGTCAGTGCAAGGAAAACTGTTGATCATGAGGAGGTTGTCCCCTGTCACTCAGTGTCCTGATTCACTGACCAAGGACTCCCTGACTCATTTGTAAGGTGGATGGCTGGGCTTTCTCTCTATTGGCAGAAAATGCAGCATAATGAACCCTCTCTACTGAAGCCCTCAAAACTGCAGGCTAGAGTGATGCCCAGTGCAACCCTGAGGCCCCACCTGCCTCTGTGCTACCCTCTGATTGGAGCGTGATCCATCAGCTTTCCAAATCTTCTCTGGAGTGACCAGGGCACGCAGCCGGTAGAAATAATAAATTGACTTCCAGGTTTTCTCAAAGAGTGGAGAGGGTGATAGGAGGCCCTCGGGTCCACTCTCCCCATGGTCTCACCCCGACAGCCCCCAGACGATCCCGTTGCTAAAGATCTGGAAAGTAAATGCTCCCACACTTTCCTTTGATTTGGTCCCAGTATAGCCCCTGGAGCTATTGTACGACATGTTGTTGCTTTTCCTGTTTGGAACAAGTGGATTCATTGAAAGATCCTCTGAGAAACAACCAGGAGCCCTTCTTGGAAGAGGTCTTTGCAGCTCTTATGGAAAGTCAGGTGGGGTTTGAGTCTCCACTGACAGCAGGGCGTCCTGAGGCTAATTTCTGCCACTCCCAGAAAGGAACTCAGCACTAGGACTGAGATCGTGACCTGGGCAGCTGTGGCACCACTCACTGAGTCCCTGGAGCCAGTGGGCATTAGGCCTTTTGACTATGGGGCGAGATCTTTCACCCCCCCGAGCCTGACTATACATGTTTTCCCCAGAGGCTATTTTGAAAGACAACATTTTCCTGCTGTTTTTGGAGACAGTTTGAAATGTGAAGCCAGTCTTGGTAGCATCTGCCTCTTTGCTTGGCTTTGCTCCCAGCCTGCCTAGCAGAACAGTGGAATACTGGGGAGTCCTTGACAGCCCTTGTAGGCCCTCTGTGGACTTTCTGTCACTACTTGGGGTATCTGAGCCTCTCCCTGTGCCCCGATCCCAAGCAGGTACCTCCTGCCTGTCCTCATGTCCTCTGCTCAGACGGTGCCCCTGGTTAGCATCAGTGAGGGTAGGGATGGTCTTGTGGGTTAATTCTCAGTCTGTTGCTAGTTTGAGAGAAAAAGACTTTGTCCGTTTTGATGGGAATTTCAGGTACCTGTGATCAGGTGAGGGAATTTCAGGCATTATGATCAGGTGAAAGAATGTCTCAGGGGGCTTTCCTTCACCTCATTAAAATGGCCACATGGGCCCTAATGTGGTCGGGAAACTCAAGTCCAGATCGAGGCTGCCTCGAGCTCACTGTGTATTCATGAGGAGGGCCTCAGATCCTCCCTATCGTACAAGAATGCAGATGTAGCATTGGCAGGGAAAACTGGCAATGCTGTGGCAGGGAAAACTGGTTCCCCACAGCGGAAATCAAACCAAATAGACAAAAGTCCCCACCCCGCCTTTCTCCGGTTCTCCTGGCTTGGAGTAGACCCAGGGTGTGACAGAACACCTTGATGATGACAAGTGGGCACTGGAGAGAAAGGAGGAGGGGCCCCAGGACAGGCCATCTGACAAGGAGAGCTGTGGACGGGGCTGAGTTGAGGAAAGGAGCTAAAAAGGCTGATGAGTGTGTGTGTGTGTGTGTGTGTGCGTGCGCGCGCACGCATGTGTTGTGTGTGTGCACACATACTTGCATCCACACCTGTAACAGCCCAGGGTCCTTGCATGGGACTAACAGTGACCTCTTTTCAGGGCCAGGTGTCTGGACACGGCTCATGTGGGTATGCCCTTCCCCTCTCCCAGGAGCAGCTCGCTGACCTCAAGGAAGATCTGGACAGAGATGACTGTAAGCAGGAGGCTGAGGTGGTCATCTATGAGACCAACTGCCACTGGGAAGACTGCACCAAGGAGTACGACACCCAGGAGCAGCTGGTGCACGTAAGCCTTTGAACCCCAGCAGCCGGCCAACCAGGGCACGGCCCAGGCCATGCAGGATGCTGAGCCTTCCAGGGCCTCTACTAGACAGAAGGGGCTGGAGGAAGAGACCCCCAGAGATGCCTGGGCCACATCCCCTGCAAGTGGGAGGCATGATTACTTATGTGTGCCCTGCCTGTTTTCAAGATGGCTTCCAATGCATATGTAATACAAGAGAGATTAAAAGAAAAAATAAGTAAATGAGACTGTCGGGGAAAAGAGAACAATAAAGTGAAACAAGGAATAGAGTTAGTATTAAAAACCGAGTGCTTTGAGCCATATTCTACATACACTTTTTTTTTCTGAGATTCCTAGTCGCCAGTGCAAAGAGAGAAATACAATTAAACCAGCCACTATCTACACGATAATAAGTGAAAGAAGCTTCTCCCATGAAGGAAGGAGTTGATCCTGTCCTTTGGGGACTATTCACAGATACCCAGTGGATATGGGTACAGGTGGGCGTCTACACCCAGATCAGAGAGGAGGCTACTTAACAGTGCCTGAGTACTGACAGCTCATGTGATTAGAGAGGACCATGGGAGCCGGTGAGCCCTTCAGGGTATGCCTCTTGGTCCGCACTCCAAACTCTCATACCGCAGCATCCCTTATGTGGTAGACAGGGTTGATGTGTGCAGTGTGCAGAGCAGAGGCTTGGCACGAAAAACACCTGGCTCCAAACCTGTCTCCACCACAACCAGCTGAGTGGTTCTGAGCCAAGTGACTCCACCTCTGCGAGCCTCATTTTTTTTCCTATCAAGGGGATTGATGGTGCCCCACAGGAGGGTCAGTCATATTCATCAGCACCTAGTGGCTCACAGGCATTCCACACCTAGCAGCTCCCTCCTTCCTCCTCCTGCCTGTTCCCCACACCAGCCCTGAGTGGTTCTCTCTTCTCCATCCAGAGAAGAACTTAAATTCAAGAAAGCCCCCTCCCAACTCCCCAACACACACTCCTTGGTGAGTGTCTGTAAAGATGAACCCACTAAATTAGTAGCTCGATTGCTGGCAAGAGCAGACACACACGCACTTGCACACACATGCACACATCTCCTATTCGTATTCGGAAGCTGTCCCAAAGGCACTTGCTTCTCCCCTGCTCTGTGAACTTAGCATTTAGGACACGCCAACTCCCTCTTCTTCTTCCACTTATGCAACTTCCTCCCAAATACTGTAGGTTTCTTTTGTGTTGGAGCTTTTCCTCCCAAACGCAGTTCTCACTCAGAAGACCAGAACTTCCCAGCAAACGAATGCAGCTGACATAGAACTGGTGAAGCAGGGTCTTATCTAACTCCTTCTGGATCTCAAACTTAATTTTTCAACTTTTACCACCTCTTTGGGGTACACAAGCCCTAACTGGAGCAGGTACCGTGGAGCTGTGAGTTGCAGAACAAGTCAGTTAGATGAAAGGAGGAGAGAGGGACAGCCTCTCAGGCTAGGGGAAGGCCAAAGCCAGAGCATGCAGATGAGGATGTCAAAGAGGTGCTCTGTGATAAGTGGGTCAGCCCCGAAGAGCAGGCACAGAATTCCTCAAATGAACGCCGAGGGTCCCCAACCTGGAAGAAGGGCTTTAGCCAGGGGCTTCCGCCTGTGCCCTGGACTGTCCTGCAGCTATAGGTGGCCACCTCCACCAGGCCCTGGAAAAAACAGACCCCTTCACCCAGCTCTGTCTCTCTCTCTCTCTCTCTCTCTCTCCCTCCCTCCTTCTCTGCTCTCTGGAAAGATGGATGTAGCAGGCGCACAGGCGAGCTGGAGCCCCTGGTCGATTATTAACAATTTGTTGCTAAGTAAACCAATGAGAAAAAACTGAAAGGCATTGTCAGGAAGCATTTTTATCATTTGAAAGGCTTTAAAAATGGAAAGTGAGGCTAATATGATAAGATTTCCCTGGAAGTTCAAAGTGCTGAAGATTTCACGTGCTCCAGCAGGGGCATCTGTATGCGTGACAGTTGGACCAGTCGCACAGGGCATGAGGGCCTGGCAGTATTCTGTCTTCTGGGGCAAGGTGCTGCCAGTGTCTGATGCCCAGCTCTCAGGACAGCCTTTTCTGGTGGCAAAGGTCCACAGCAGAATGTCCAGCAGCACAATATAGCAGGCCACAAATGCCAGCCACCCATGTAATTTACATTTCCTAGGAGTGCATTTAAAAGGAGTAAAAAGAGGCCGGGCGCGGTGGCTCAAGCCTGTAATCCCAGCACTTTGGGAGGCCGAGACGGGCGGATCACGAGGTCAGGAGATCGAGACCATCCTGGCTAACACGGTGAAACCCCGTCTCTACTAAAAATACAAAAACTAGCCGGGCGAGATGGCGGGCGCCTGTAGTCCCAGCTACTGGGGAGGCTGAGGCAGGAGAATGGCGTAAACCCGGGAGGCGGAGCTTGCAGTGAGCTGAGATCCGGCCACTGCACTCCAGCCTGGGCGACAGAGTGAGACTCCGCCTCAAAAAAAAAAAAAAAAAAGGAGTAAAAAGAAATAGGTGAAGTTAATTTTAATATTTTTATTTAACCCGATATGTCTGAAATATTATCATTGAGCAGGTAGTCAATAGAAAACAAAATTATCTAAATATTGTATAATCTTTTTTTTTTCCATTCTAAGTCTTTGAAACTGGTGTGTAGTTTGCACTTCTAGCCCATCTCAGCTCAGGCCAGCCACATTTCAAGTGTGCAGGAAGGGCAAGTGGTCACTGCATTGGACAGTGTGGGTCCTAGAGGATCTGGCTCCACCACGCCGACTGCCAGGGCCCTGTGCAGGCCACTGAACTCTCTGTGCCTTTGTGGAAAGGGGACAAAGCCATTATCTCATGGGTCAATGCCAAAAACAGAGATAAGCATGTGTTATTTTTCTATTATAACAAAAGATGTTATTTACAAACCTCTGAAACAACAGGAGCAAGCTTAGGAGAAGCTTCTCATGCACCCACTAGGGGTACGTTTGCCTCGCTGCAGTTAATTAGTGCCTACTGTTTGCAGCCCGGGAGCATCATCACACCAGAGCCCAGAGCCCAGGCTGGGGTGCACGGGATGGCTTTGCCCAGTGTAGATGGTAACTTTGATGACGGATTGGAAAATGCAGGGAAGATATGCGGCACGCAGTAGGCCTTCATTTAAGGGCAGCTAGTGATGCTTCATGAGGAGGTGCGGCCTGGCTTGGAGGGGTGGGCGTGTTGGGTCAGTGGTCTGCATATAGTAGGTGGGATGGGCAATGAGGAGCATGGTCTGAACATAATAGGTGTGGTCAGCAGGGTGGGCGGTCTGCACACAGGTGGGGGAGGGCTGGGGGGGTGCTGGGGCGCGTGGTCAACTGACAGCCGGGGGAGGTCTGTGGGCCTCCTGGGCCAGCTTACCCCCTCCTGGACATGTCCCTCCGCAGCACATCAACAACGAGCACATCCACGGGGAGAAGAAGGAGTTCGTGTGCCGCTGGCAGGCCTGCACACGGGAGCAGAAGCCCTTCAAGGCGCAGTACATGCTGGTGGTGCACATGCGGCGGCACACGGGCGAGAAACCTCACAAGTGCACGGTGAGTGGCCTTCTCCCCACCCCCTTCGCGTCGTCAGGACCGGCCCTTCAGCCAGGCCCGGGGGATTGTGTTTGGAGGTGGCTGGCCACAGGCACATCTGGGTGGAGCAGGCCACAGCAGGGGCTCTGGGACAGGAGCCTGTTCCCACCCTGCCTGTTTGGGTCCTGGAGGCCCCTCGCCTCGTGGCATCCCAGACCTTGATGGACTTGCTCTCCGGGTGTGAGCATCTCGGTAAGTATGGCAAAGGTGTGTGGGTGTATCTGTGATTGTGAGTCCAAAGGCATATCTGCATCCTGAAGTTGGCTTGGCTGGGTGACACTGGGCGGAGGGACCGCTCCATAGCACTCTGCAGAGAAAAAACCATCATTGGTAATTCAGAGCTTGAGGAATCATGGGTTAAAACTCATTTGGGTTGAGGGGTTTTTTTGTTTGTTTTTTGAGACAGTTGCACTTTGCCACCCAGGCAGCTCATTGCAGCCTCTATCTTCTGGGCTCAGGCGATCCTCCCACCTCAGCCTCCTGAGCAGCTGGGACTACAGGCACATGCCACCACACCAGGATAATTTTTGTATCTTTTTGTAGAAACGGGGTTTCGCCATGTTGCCCAGGCTGCTCTTGAACTCCTGTGCTCAAGCATTCCACCTACCTCGGCCTCCCAAAGTGCTGGGATTACAGGCTTGAGCCACAGCTCCTGGCTGAGTGTTTTGTTGGTTTTGTTTTGTTCTGTTTTTTTTTTAATGAGCTCAAAGATAAGACCTTTTCTATGGTCCCCTTTAGAGGTCAACAGGATTTATGACTATTAGTTGGAGAGACTATTTTTTAAAAACACAGAAACTGCTGCCCCACAAAAGCAGACGTGGTTTTAGCTGCAGCTGAAACATCTGGGAACTCCTCTTTCTCCTCTTTGTGAATTCTGGTTTCATAGATTCTAAGACATACATTCTATTTTCACCTTAATATCTCTGAAGTCAGGCTGTCTTAAAATCAGTGGTGTCCAGGATCCAATGAAATGTGCTACCTTTGTTGGCAAGTCAGTTTTTTTATTGAGAAATAGCTGACATACCATAAAGTTCACCCTTTTAAGAAAATGTACAATTTAATTGTTTTTAGTACATTCACAAATTTGTGCAACCATCACTACTAGTTAATTTCAGATCATTTTCATCACCCCGGAAAGATACCCTGTACTCATTAGCAGCCACTCCTAATTCTCTCCTTCCCACGGCCCTGGACAGTTACTAATCTGCTTTCTGTCTGTATGGATTTGCCTATTCTGGAAATTTCATAAAAACTGAAATCATACAATACGTGCCTTTGTGTCTTGCTTCTTTCAGTTAACACGTCTTCAAGGTTCATCTGTGTTGTAGCATGCACATGTACTTTCTTTTCGTGGCTACATAATATTCCATTGTATGGATAGACTATGTTTTGTTTATGCATTCATCAGTTGATGGATATTTACATTGCATTTACTTTGAGGCTATTGTGAATAATGCTGCTATGAACCTGTGTGTTCGTGTTTTTAGATGGACAGAACATTTTCACTTCTGTTGGGTATGTGTAACTAGGAGTAGAATTGCTGAGTCATATGGCAGTTGAGGAACTGCTGGTTTTCCAAAATCAATGCTCCATTTTACCTTTCCACCCACAATGAATGAGGGTTCTGATTTCTCCAAACCCTCACCAACACTGGCTGTTACCTTTTTTATTCTGGCCATATCCTAGTGGGTGTAAAGTAGTATTTTATTGTGTTTTCGATTAGCATTTCACTAATTAGTGATTAATAATGTTAAACACCTTTTCAGGTGCTTATTGGCCATTTGTGTATCTTCTTTGGAGAACTGTCTACTCAAATATTGCCCATTTTGAAATCTGGTTGTCTTGTTGTTGTTAAATTGTAAGAATTTTTTATGTATCTGGTTACTAGACCCTTATGAGATATATGATTTGCAAATAATTCTCCCATTCTCTGGGTTTTCTTTTCATTTCCTTGATACTTTAAAGCACAAAAGTTTTTAATTTTGAGGCTGTACAATTTTTTAATTGCTTGTGCTTTCAGCGTCATAGCTAAGGAACCATTGCCTAATCCAAGGTCACAAAACTTTACCCTTATGTTTTCTTCTAAGAGTTTTATAGTTTATAAAGATAAACTTTTATTTATAAAAATATTGAATACTGGCACTCTGAAAAATTTAAAAGTAAAAAAAGAAAGAAGTATATGTGTGTATAGAGAGCTTTATAATATAGCTCTTCCATTGTCACCCAGGCTGGAGTGCAGTGGTGCCATCTTGGCTCACTGCAACATCTGCATCCCAGGTTCAAGCAATTCTCCTGCCCCAGCCTCCCGAGTAGCTAGGATTACAGGCGTGCACCACCACGCCTGGCTAATTTTTTGTATTTTTAGTAGAGACAGGGTTTCGCCATGATGGCCAGGCTGGTCTTGAACTCCTGACCTCAGGTGATCCGCCTGCCTCAGCCTCCCAAAGCACTAGGATTACAGGCGTGAGCCACTACGCCCAGCCTGGAGTTAATTTTTGTACATGGTATGAGGTAGGGATCCACTTACTCTTTTGCATGTGATTATGCAGTTGTCCAAGTCTATGTGTTGAAAACCTGTTCTTTCCATTTGAATGGTCTTGGCACCCTTGTCAAAAATCAATTGACCTTAAGTGTCTGGGTTTCTTTCTGAACTGCCAGTTGTATTGCCTGAATCTCTATGTCTCTCTTTAAGCCAGTACCACATTCCGTCTTTATTACTGTCAATTTGTAGGAAGTAAATTGGGACATATGAGTTCTCCAAATTTGTCCTCCTTTTGCAAGATTGTTCTGGCTCTTCGGAGTTCATTGCAACAAGTTATTTTCTTAACATCCTCAGTAGTGGCAAACCATAGCCCTTTGATGATATGAGCTGTGAGTTGCGGAAACAGATAAAAGGCATTTGGAGCCAAGCGTGCTCAATCAGACTGGTCAGGAATAAAGGAGAGGATGGGAGGAATGAGACAGCTCCTGCCGGGGTGTACGTGTCCTCCTGAGGGCGGTTTGCATATAGCCATTCAGTGCAACCGCAGTATCTTTGGAATAGCTGCAGAGTTTCCTGCAATGGTCTCTTCTTCCTTCTCCCCTTCCTCCCTCCTTCCGTCTCTCCCCACCTCCTTTCCTTCCTTCGTCTCTCCTTTGCTCCCTCCTTTCCTCCTTCCTTCCTTTCCCAAATTGTTTCTTGAGTGCTTAGGTGCTAAATATTAGGAAGACAGCAGTGAACAAGACCCAGAAGATTCCTCCTCTGTGGAGCTGGTATTCTAGTAAGAAAGCTGGGTAACAAAATCATTCAGATCATTATAAATCGAGCCAAGGGGTATAAAGGAGAGAGGATAGAGTGTTGTGATTGAGAATATCAGAAAAGTGCTCTCAGAGGAGATGACCTAAAAGATGGAGAGGGAGGGACCTGGGCCAGGAACCGGATTGGGAGGAGGCTGCGGAAGTTTCCAGCCAGAGGTGTCAGTAGTATGCAGAGGCCCCAAGCCAGGAGGAACTTAGTGGAGTCAAAGACCTGAAAGGAGACCAGCGTGTCGAGTGAAGGTGAGGGTGGCCGACTCACTTAAGGACTTGGAAGACTGAATTTTATTCTCAGCACATTTTAGTGCACAGAAAAATTCTAATCGAGAGTGGTACTGGGAAACAGTTCAAAGTAATAGTTTAGAGTTTAATGATACGGGAATATGTGGCTGATTTAAAAACTGGTGACTGAATACTTGATATGTTCCCAATTTTGGTTTTAAAGACATGGGGAGATGAATTGCAGAGTCACCAGAATGAAACTTACCACATGTCAGCAGTGGCAGCCCCTGGGCAACCGGTGGTTTTCGTTTTTCTCTTTGTACTTTTCAGCCCTCTCCATGTTTTCAGGAAAGGAAAGTAATATCTTAAAAATGCCTGCTTCTGAGTGCGCTGATGGGGTGGAGCAGAGCAGAGGAGGGGGTGGGGAGGAAGCAGCAGCCGGCCTCCAGGTTGGGCCCCCTGGGGTGTCTTGACTGACTGAACCACCTCCTTCTAGTTCGAGGGCTGCTCGAAGGCCTACTCCCGCCTGGAGAACCTGAAGACACACCTGCGGTCCCACACCGGGGAGAAGCCATACGTGTGCGAGCACGAGGGCTGCAACAAAGCCTTCTCCAACGCCTCGGACCGCGCCAAGCACCAGAATCGCACCCATTCCAATGAGGTACCCCTGCTCTCTGTAATAAATATAATAGTGCCCTCCCCAAAGGCTGCCATGAGGTCCTCAGGAGCTGAAGCTGAGGCAGGGAAGTGGCCCCTCTGATCTCAGAGTGTTTCACATGCATCTGTCCCCTATTACTTGGGGCTGCTGGGTGGGTTCTGCCTCCCCATCCTCTAGATGAGGAAACGAAGACTCAGAGATGAAGTGACTTACCCCAGTGCCAGAGGAGTGATGATTCCTCTGCAGCTGTGAAAACACCTGGGGTCACTGCTTCATACCCCCAAATTCCCTTTCCACCACAAGCAGGTGTCCCACTGGGGAGCAGCTGCCCCGCTGCCTGGGGGAAGCAGAGCAGTGCTGTCTGAGTGTGGCATTTGTTGGCAGCCCCCTGGCCTGTTGGCTTGGGCAGTCAGCAGTGACATGCTCCAGCTGTTAGTGCTGCCTGGGCCTGCCGTGGCGGTCAACCCCAGCAGATGGAGTATAGAGTAGCCTCTGCCTCCCTGGGTAGGCAGAGCCCCTATCTGGGCTGAAAGAACCAGGGAGAAAGCGGGGTAAGAGCCGGTGGTGTCCTGGCCCAGCCACACAATTACTGTTGCTCAGGCTTACTCGGAAATGTATGTTTTTAAAAGCTTAGACACATCCTGGACCCCAAAGGGAATTTGCTCCAATGCTTATAAGAAGTGAGAGGAATTTTCTTTTTTTTTTCCTTTGTTTTTTTTTTTTTTGAGACGGAGTCTCTCTCTGTCGCCCAGTGGTACGCTCTCGGCTCACTGCAAGCTCCGCCTCCCAGGTTCACGCCATTCTCCTGCCTCAGCCTCCAGAGTAGCTGGGACTAGAGGCGCCCGCCACCATGCCCGGCTAATTTTTTGTATTTTTTTTTAGTATAGACATGGTTTCACCGTGTTAGCCAGGATGGTCTCTAACTCCTGACCCCGTGATCTGCCCACCTCGGCCTCCCAGAGTGCTGGGATTATAGGCGTGAGCCACCGCGCCCGGCCTAAGTGAGAGGAATTTTCAAAGGCATCTGAACCCCTCAGAGTCTCTATGGGCAAGAGCCAGCCTTAGAGGGGAGTGTGTGTGCACATGTGTGTATGTGTGTTTGTAAGTGTATTATGTATGTGTGTATAGATGTGCGGGAATAGGGGTGTGGGTATCTGTATGTGGCTATGAGTGTGCACGTGTATATGTGTGTTTGTAAGTGTGTGTTTTTGTGTAGGCGTGGTGTGTAGGGGGGGTGTGTGTGTGTTTATGAGTCCAGGACTGAGGTTCGGAAATCCTGGGTTTTTTCACCCCATTACTGGATGACTTGGAACCTGTTCCTTTGCCTCCCTGATCCTGCCTTTCTTCGTCAGAGAAATCGGGGGTGCTAGTGCTGTCACAGGGTACACTGAGCTCGTACACTTGCTACTAGTACTAAAAACCCCACTGCCCTGTTCACTGAGAGGCAGTATTGTGATTATACGAGACATGTGTGTCCCCAGCTTCTTGTGGCAGGAACCCCCTGGGACATGTGCTTAACTGCATGAACAAGTGCCAGACAAGCCAGGCTAAGGCCAGGCTCCTACATGGCACCATCCACAGAGCACTGGCTGCCAATTCGAGAGAACACCTACTGACGTTGCCAGCTGGGCTCTGCTGAGGGACGTGGGTAGCTTCAGGAGAACAGGGAGAGCGCCCCTTCAGAGTTGATCCTTGTACCCCTATCCATGACACAGGCCTGCTTCTCTCCCCAGAAACCCTACATCTGCAAGATCCCAGGCTGCACCAAGAGATACACAGACCCCAGCTCTCTCCGGAAGCATGTGAAAACGGTCCACGGCCCAGATGCCCACGTCACCAAGAAGCAGCGCAACGACGTGCACCTCCGCACACCGCTGCTTAAAGAGAATGGGGACAGTGAGGCTGGCGCCGAGCCTGGCGGCCCAGAGAGCACCGAGGCCAGCAGCACCAGCCAGGCCGTGGAGGACTGCCTGCACGTCAGAGCCATCAAGACCGAGAGCTCCGGGGTAAGCGGAGCTGGGCAGCCCAGCCATGCAAGGCTACTCTCCATAGTCGTGCCCAGGGCCACCCCGACCACAGTTGTGGGCTCTGTCCTAAGGCCTCCCTCTAAGGGCACAGCGATGTCCCTCCTCTCTCCAACTTGGCTTTCGCCCTTCACCAGCTTGGGCCTCACGTGAAATCTATCTTGTCCAGGTCCCATTCTGCTCTGACCAGGCTCCTGCTGGGTGTGTGGCAGCACCCTCAGTGACAGGGATGCCGCCACGTACGGTGGGCCTGCACAGGGCGGGGGCGGCCCCTGCATGTCTGCCTTTCCAGCCAGCACCCAAGTGCCGCTGCCAACCCCCACCCCTCTGTCCTGTCTCTGCATCCCCACCCCTCTGGCGTCCACTCCTTTTGTTCTAACCACCTGTTCTTTGTCTCCATCTCTTTTTCCCGACTGTACCTCCCCTAAGGATAGACGGTACTGAGGTGAGCCAAGGAGTTGGGTGTGTGTGGGTGGGATGAGGGAGTGAGGGTGGCTGGGGAGCCGGTCCATGCTGCTGCCTGACAGAGACTCACCTGTCAGTCCAGGCCTCCTAGGCCCAGGCAGGTGGGCCCGGACAGGCACACACGGCAGGGCACTGCAGGTGGGGCCATTGGCCTTGGCAGCCGGAGTGGAGCTGGCAGGTGTGGGGAGCAGGGGTGCCAGGCTGTATCAGGGACAGAGTGACAGGGAGGCATGCGTCCAGGCTGCAGAAGGTCCTAAGGGCCAAGCAGAAGAATGTGGATGGCGCCATGGACAACACCTGGAAGGTCCCTGCTCCCATGAAGCATGTATCCTCACGGGAAGGAAGATCGCAGCTTCCCAAGGAAGCTGAATTTGGGCCATTTGGCCTAACAATGAGCCCAGAGGTGGTGCATCTGGTGCAAGCCTCATCTGGGCCCAGATCCGAGTTCTGTGGATGTCGTCCGAGTGGATGTCATCCAAGTTCTGTGGTATTCTGCACTGTACATGTACCATGAGCTCCCTGCCCCCCCTCTACCTAACCCAGAGGGAAGGCTGCTTTGGGGTGGTCCTTTGCACAAGGGCTGCATCCCACAGGTCCCCCTCCCTGGTCATCCTTTCCCTTTCCAACAACCTGCCCCTGGCCTTTTGAGATCATCCTGTCTGGTTGAAGCCACCAAGTCAGCAGGCTTTCGTTCCTCACCTCATCAGGGTACATGGCTGTTGGTGGCAGTGTTTAAGTGCCTTCTTTTGTGCCATGCTGGGTGCCTTCTGCATGCTGCGTGCTGTCCATCCATCCACTAACTGCACCGGGATCAGTTCAGGTCCATCTCGTAGTTGGGGAAACCAAGGTTAAGAGAAGTGATTTGACCATTTTAAGCAAACAGACTCATGATGCTTTACATGCTCCTCCGCAAGGCAGCTTCCTTTCCTCACCCCCAGCCCCCAGGGTGCGCAAGGGTGTGGTGCCTGTGCAGAGCCTCTGAGTCTGTGCCTTCTTGCCTCATCCCTGCAGCTGTGTCAGTCCAGCCCCGGGGCCCAGTCCTCCTGCAGCAGCGAGCCCTCCCCGCTGGGCAGTGCCCCCAACAATGACAGTGGCGTGGAGATGCCGGGGACGGGGCCCGGGAGCCTGGGAGACCTGACGGCGCTGGATGACACACCCCCAAGGGCTGACACCTCAGCCCTGGCTGCCCCCTCCGCTGGTGGCCTCCAGCTGCGCAAACACATGACCACCATGCACCGGTTCGAGCAGCTCAAGAAGGAGAAGCTCAGGTCACTCAAGGATTCCTGCTCATGGGCCGGGCCGACTCCACACACACGGAACACCAAGCTGCCTCCCCTCCTGGGAAGTGGTGAGTGAAGGCCCGGGATTTGCAGATGGGGCAAGAGAGAGTCTGGGGCAGCACCAACTAGGCTGGCACCCACCAAGCACCAGTGCTACCTCACTGGATGCCTACAGGATCTTACCAGCCCAGTACAGTAAAGGAAACTGAGGCTCAGAGAGGTGAAATGCCTTACCCAAATCAATGGCAGGGGTGAGATTTAGCCTAGGTCTGTGTGGCTCCAAAGTCCATGCTCTTTCAACTGCACCATGCTGAGTCCCTGTAATCCCTCAAAACAAGCAGACCGTGCGCACGTCATCGTCTTCACCCAGTCATTCGTTCACTGACTGGGCACTTGCTGTGGGCACCAGAGCAAAGGCACTAGGCAGGAGAGCCATTTAATTCCAGTCCCAAATAAGTGTATGGTTAGAAGGCTGTGCCACCAGATTCACACTCTACTGCAGAACGAGCCAGGTACCACCAAAGCCAGAGCTTAAGGTAGAGCTGTGCAGAGGAAGGAGAAAGCACATTGAGCTGGTGATGAGCCGGGAGGACTTCATGGAGGAGGTGGCACTGTGCTCAGCTTCAAGAGGTGTTGGCCAGGCTCTGAGATGGAAGGCGTCTTTAGCGAGCATGTCCTGGGTAATGCCTCTGTCCTAGGATTGTGCCAGGCTGCCCACTGTGGTCGACATTGATGTACCACCTGCTCTCACTTGAAGGGAGGATTTGTCATCCCAACTTGTGGGGACTACTGGTAAATGGCCTTGAACTCTCAGCCCCCTACAGGGATCTCCTGGGTTGCAGACAGATGCCCCACCCAAGGTCACCCCTTCCCATCAGGCCCACATGCAATGACTGGTCCCTACAGAAGTGTACAGGCCCAGCCATCAAGATGAGGCTCAGAGAGGTGCCCAACTCAGGGCGGCACTGAAGAGCCATTGGAGGTCCTGGGCTCCCTGTGAGATCCTTCTGGGCTCACTTCTCTGCCCACTCTTGCAGCCTGTCTTTCCTTCCATGGGTATGGACCTCAGGGCACTCCCTGTAATAGCCTGCTCCTTAAACTCCATCTCAGGAGAGCCCAGGTGGCAACACCTCCACGGACTGTGAGGGTACAGTGCCAGGAGACCAACCTGGGCCTTCCTGAGCTGCTCATCCCCTCCTCTGCATAAGTCAGTCCTGGGGAGAGACAGATTTATCTACCGCTGGAGAAACTAAGGGCCAGAGAAAGGAGAATTCAAGGCCACACAGATAATGGTAAAGTTAAGATAGGGACTTAGGCCTCCTGGCTTCTCCTTCCTTGCCTACCCTTAGAATAAGTGCCACCATTTGTTTACATATTGCTTTTTCCTTCTCCTTCTTAATTGAAAAACCATCTGCTCACTGGGCATGGTGGCACATGTGTGCCCTAGCTACTCCAGAGTCTGAGGAGGGAGGATCCCTTGAGCCCAGGAGTTCAAGGCCAGCCTGGGAAACCCTGTCTCTAAAAAGAGAAAGAAAACATGCATGTCCTGAGTGTACTGTGTTCCAGGCCCTCTTCTCGGGCTCCAGGCCCAGTGCGATGACTGAGCATGGTCAAAGCAAACAGCCACCCACCCTTGTCCCGGTGCTGACTCCTCTGCTTTCCCGCAGGCTCCATCCTGGAAAACTTCAGCGGCAGTGGGGGCGGTGGGCCCGCGGGGCTGCTGCCCAACCCTCGGCTGTCGGAGCTGTCCTCGAGCGAGGTGACCATGCTGAGCCAGCTGCAGGAGCGCCGCGACAGCTCCACCAGCACCGTCAGCTCCGCCTACACCGTGAGCCGCCGCTCCTCCGGCATCTCCCCCTACTTCTCCAGCCGCCGCTCCAGCGAGGCCTCGCCCTTGGGCGCTGGCCGCCCGCACAACGCCAGCTCGGCGGACTCCTACGACCCCATCTCCACGGACGCGTCGCGGCGCTCGAGCGAGGCCAGCCAGTGCAGCGGCGGCTCTGGGCTGCTCAACCTCACGCCCGCGCAGCAGTACAGCCTGCGGGCCAAGTATGCTGCGGCCACGGGTGGCCCCCCGCCCACCCCGCTACCAGGCCTGGAGCGCATGAGCCTGCGGACCAGGCTAGCGCTGCTGGACGCGCCTGAGCGCACGCTGCCCGCTGGCTGCCCACGCCCGCTGGTGCCGCGGCGTGGCAGCGATGGGCCGACCTATGGCCACGGCCACTTGGGGGCTGCGCCCGCCTTCCCCCACGAGGCGCCAGGCGGCGGAGCCAGGCGGGCCAGCGACCCTGTGCGGCGGCCTGATGCCCTGGCGCTACCGCGGGTGCAGCGCTTCCACAGCGCCCACAACGTGAACCCCGGCCCACTGCCGCCCTGTGCCGACAGACGAGGCCTCCGCCTGCAGAGCCACCCGAACACCGACGGCGGCCTGGCCCGCGGCGCCTACTCGCCCCGGCCACCTAGCATCAGCGAGAACGTGGCGATGGAGGCCGTGGCGGCAGGAGCCGACGGCGCGGGGCCGGAGGCCGACCTGGGGCTGCCAGAGGACGACCTGGTGCTGCCCGACGACGTGGTGCAGTACATCAAGGCGCACGCCAGTGGCACTCTGGACGAGGGCATCGGACAGGTGTATCCCACGGAAAGCACTGGCTTCTCTGACAACCCCAAACTGCCCAGCCCGGGGCTGCACGGCCAGCGCAGGATGGTAGCTGCAGACTCCAACGTGGGCCCCTCCGCCCCTGTGTTGGGAGAATGCCAGTTGGGCTTTGGGGCGCCCTCCAGCCTGAACAAAAATAACATGCCTGTGCAGTGGAACGAGGTGAGCTCCGGCACCGTGGATGCCCTGGCCAGCCAGGTGAAGCCTCCACAGTTTCCTCAGGGCAACCTGGCGGTGGTGCAGCAGAAGCCTGCCTTTGGCCAGTACTCAGGCTACAGTCCACAAGGCCTACAGGCGAGCCCTGGGGGTCTGGACAGCACACAGCCACACCTTCAGCCCCGCAGCGGAGCCCCCTCCCAGGGCATCCCCAGGGTAAACTACATGCAGCAGCTGCGACCGCCAGTGGCAGGCAGCCAGTGTCCTGGCATGACTACCACTATGAGCCCCCATGCCTGCTATGGCCAAGCCCACCCCCAGCTGAGCCCCAGCACCGTCAGTGGGGCCTTCAACCAGTTTCCCCAATCCTGCAGCAACATGCCAGCCAAGCCAGGGCATCTGGGGCACCCTCAGCAGACAGAAGTGGCACCTGACCCTACCATGATGGGCAATTGCCACAGGGAACTTGGGGTCCCCAATTCAGCCCTGGCTGGAGTGCCACCACCTCACCCAGTCCACAGCTACCCACAGCAGAGCCATCACCTGGCAGCCCCCATGAGCCAGGAGAGCTACCACCAGGTCCCCAGCCTTCTGCCTGCCCGCCAGCCTGGCTTCATGGAACCCCAGCCAGGCCCGATGGGGGTGGCTACAGCAGGCTTTGGTCTAGTGCAACCCCGGCCTCCCCTCGAGCCCAGCCCTGCTGGCCGCCACCGTGGGGTACGTGCTGTGCAACAGCAGCTGGCCTATGCCAGGGCCACAGGCCATGCCATGGCTGCCATGCCATCCAGTCAGGAGACAGCAGAAGTGCCCAAGGGAGCGATGGGCACCATGGGGTCGATGCCTCCCCAGCTGCCTCTGCAGGACACAGGTGGGGCCCCGGCCCACAACATGCTCTACTACTACGGCCAGATCCACATGTATGAACAGGATGGAGGCCTGGAGAACCTCGGGGGCTGCCAGGTCATGCGGTCCCAGGCACCACAGCCACAGGCCTGTCCGGACAGCATCCAGCCCCAGCCCTTGCCCTCACCAGGGGTCAACCAGGTGTCCAGCACTGTAGATTCCCAGCTCCTGGAGGCCCCCCAGATTGACTTTGATGCCATCATGGATGATGGCGATCACTCAAGTTTGTTCTCGGGTGCTCTGAGCCCCAGCCTCCTCCACAGCCTCTCCCAGAACTCCTCCCGCCTCACCACCCCCCGAAACTCCCTGACCCTGCCCTCCATCCCTGCAGGCATCAGCAACATGGCTGTTGGAGACATGAGCTCCATGCTCACCAGCCTTGCCGAGGAGAGCAAGTTCCTGAACATGATGACCTAGAGCCCCAAGCGCCTGGCGCTGAGTGCACCCAGAGGGGTCATCGCTGCCCAGAGCCTGGGGGTTCCAGCTGTTTTGTCTTTTTCCAAAAAAGTGTTAAATAGGCTTGAGGGGTTGTTGCGCAATGGCCGCTTCAGATGACAGATGTTGTAAGAGAAGGTTTATAGGCATCCTCTCTGGTCTTTTGGATTATTCCTCAGAACAATGAAAAGTCTCCATAGGACAGGAAGGAATGCAAAACTCCTTCACACAGTGCTTTCCAGCCTTTGGTGCTTACAGGACCAGTCTGTTCTGGCTTCTTCAGGGCTGACATTCGGCTAACGAGGGATTACTTTGGCCAAAGCCTTTCCAAGGATATGCAGAAAGACGGTAGGGAGCATTTGGGTTTGAATCCGAACGCCATCCTGGGTACTCTGCTCCGGAAAGATGAGCTGCTGCTTCTGCTACTTGGAAGGAAAAGAAATTCCTGATCCACCTGAATTCCTCTATGATCCTAACTCTTGGGGTCTCTAACGTCCCTTGTCATAGAAGAAAAACACAGATTGTACCTGGATGATTCAGAAGCACATTCTGATTCCAGGTTTGGTAGAGCTGGCTCTTCTACCCCATAAAGCCGAGTCTGGGACTGGCAGCCCATCCAGGTGTATGTGAATGAATAAAGCATCCAAGTGTATATGAATGAATAAAGTATGTAAGTATCACCAGAAAAAGGAAAGAAAAAAAATGTACTCCTCGGGACAAGCCCAGAAGCTGCCCTGGCCTCTTCAGACCGTGTTTACAGTGTTTGCAGGTAGAATGCTGCCCTTCCTGAAAAGAAGACTTGTTTCTAAATACCTCGGGGCTGCTGGAGCCGCTGTGGGTTAGGGATAGACTGAGGCCTCGAGAAGTGAGGGTGCACCGGGGACCCAGCCTCAGGCCACCCTGGGGATCTCCCAGTAGGAAGAGGAAGTTGCATGTTTACCCAGTCCTGTTTCTCCAATGCAGTGTCCACCCACTTTACCACGAAAAACTCCAGGGCCTGACGGCAACGCAGGCTCCCCCAGCACTCACCAGCAGCCCAGTGTTCTCCGCCAAGCCACAGTGTGCATGCCTGGTATCCTCCGGATTCCCTTCCTTCTGCCCACCGCGTCACTGGGCAGAGAATGATGACATGTGTGGTAGTGTGATTGGGGGTAGAAAGGGGAAGGGGTTGATCCTCAGGACTCTGAGGGAGCGTCATTGAATTTTCCTGTTCAGTGTGACCAAGACCCACCTGGAAATGGCTTCAGGAGACATCATTCCTGAACACACTGTAGGGCGAATTGGTGCATCTTCCCCACCACACGCACACACACACACACACACACACACACACACACATACCCCAAACCTTTTCATGGGGAATATGTGGCAACCTTGCCAAACAGCACCACTCAGAGTGTGACTCTGACTGTGACCGTGGCCTCAATGAGGAACCTCTTAGGACAGTTTGAGGACAAGGCCAACATCATTATCTGGGCCCCCTGCGTCCCAGCACATCAAACTCTGTCCGGAGACAAGGCCAAGTGCAAATGAAAGCCAGGGAACCTTGCTAAGGGTCTGTGGCTCTGCGGTGGTGGTCATTACCTTTCTGAGACAGGATTTCCCTTGCCAGTCCCAACCTGTATCTATTCTGTACAGAAGACATCCCTGAATATACTGCAGGTGAGTCGTCCAGCCAAATTTATATCTCCAAAACATTTTTAGCTTTTTCTACATGCTATGAATTGAGATGACATGTTCAACTTGTAAATAAGTCTTTTTGTACATTAAAAAAGTAATTTTTTCATAATTTATCTTGTCTGCTTTTCCCTTGACGGTAGTTAATGAGAACCTGGGCAGTAAATTTGGTGCAGAAATTAGGCTGTATTTTTTCTTAACAGTGTCAAAATTGATTATCCCACCTTTGCCAAGAAATGTTTAATGCTGAGGCATTTACTGGCTGTTTGTTTGCTGTCTCCTTGGGACTGGGCAGGGTTTGACATTTCACAGTGAATATCTGACTGCTCCCCTGGTGAGCTGCTCTGAACATCTGTATGCATTGCAGACCAGGGTATAGACCCAAACACTCCTGGGGTCAGAACCCTCCCTTTGGTGGGCACTCGGATGGAGCACATTTCATCAGGGTGGGGTGGGGTGAGATGGGCAAACCCCCAAGGCTCTGGTGCAGGTAGAATGAGTCGGGGCAGGCAGGTGGCACCTCCAGGATGCCCATCAGTTGGCCTTGGCAAAGGGGCCCATGGGGAGCAACCATGAGCAGGGGCTCTGAGCTCTAGGGGGCTGCCCAGCAGGTGGACAGGGAGAGCCTGGGTCCAGCGGGCAGGCCAGTCAGCTGGTGGCCCCTGCAGTAAACCTCAGGGAGCCCTTGAATGAGTCATGAGGCCCCATCTGGGGGTAGGACCAGAGACAGGGAGCAGGGAGCAGAGCCCCAGGACTGAATTAGAGGGGTAAGAGGGCACCTTCTAAGGAATGCCCAGCCCAGACCCCTTTATCCTATCCTCTCCAGGAGAGAAGCCTGAGCACGCAGGTTGGGCAGTGTGGACACCAAAGCCACATGGGATGTCATCTTTGCCTGGAAGGCACGAGACACATGGACTGGGGAAGGGTTTTGTGGTCAGACGCTTGCAGGAAACCCCCAAGGAGAACAGGATTGAGCAGGTTTCCTTTCCACAAGCATCCCACAGCCTCCACTGCGCATCAGGGAGCCGCCACTTCTCTGGCCAACACTTCCTAGTGGAAAGGCCCCTCTCCTCCCCAAGGAGCAGTGTCGCTCAGCGAGCTCCCAGGGAGGAAGAGAGCGTGCACAGCTCTGCCCTTCCCTCCTCTTCTTTCCAAAGCCCACTTTCGGGGCTCACACTTTCTCTGCTTCACCACTTGTTAAGCCTCTGGAAGCAGCTCTGCCCTACTTTGTGGTGAGGGTGAGGCCTCATGTTGTTCAGTGCCTCCTGAGGTTGGATGAGCCACAGTGTTAAGAGCCCACTGTGGCCATTCAGATGAGCCGTCTCCTCTGGGTCAGGTAACGATGTCCACAGTCGCGCTGTGTAACAACGTCCGTGAAACCTCAGCACCGTATAACAATAAGCATGTAGTTAGCTCATGAACCCGAAGGTCTGAAGGTTGGCTGCCCCGGGCTGGGCTTGGCTGGGCTGTCTCCATCTGTGACTCAGCTGGGGTCAGCTAGTCTAGGTGGCTTGGCTTTGCCCAATGTGACTTCCATCTTCCTCCCAGGACCAAGACACTAGCAATGACAGAAGCACAGGAGGGCAAGCCAGCAGCCGTAGGTCCCCAAAGCAAGTCACGTGGCCAGAGCCATCACCTGTGCAGTGGGGAAGGGTCCTTCTGTGGAAGTGAGCGGAAGAGAGCAAATATTTCCCAACAGTAATCCAGTCTACCACAGCCTGCCTTCCTAGAGACAGTTATTCATGTTCCACATGCAGAAAATACCCAATCAACACTCCCAGGAAAAAAAAAACTCTCCGGTCAGACTTAGACTTCAGGCTTAAAGCCCAGGATCTTGTGGTCTATGTCTGGGTGTGGTTCGTCTTACCAGCTAAAAAGACAAGTTTTCTACCCCTCACATCCTGCACATACACCCAACATACAGTGGTGGACCAGGGCTAGAATAACACTAATGACCACTCCCATCTAGAAAGAGAGATTGAGGCACACAGCAGTCCCTGGTTCAGGCATCTGAAATCCTGCTGGACGAATGCTGCAACGCCCCTGCTCTGTGGGTGGGATGCTCCCTGAGTGGCTCCCAGGCCATCGTGATCCACAGTTCTACCTTCCCCCGCTGGGGCCTTCTTCCTTTTCCATCATCATTTCAACTTCTGATGAGGATGTTGGAAAATAGTCCCTTTGGTAGTGGAGTAACTTGCAGCTTCTTCCTGCCTGTAGGAAGTTGGGAACCGAAGGTTCTTTAGGTTCAAACCGTCTCCGTTTTCTTTGAGTCCTGGGCGATGCCTTTGCCCAGGGCGATCTCTCAGGCATCTCAAGAGTTTTCTATGTATTTGACTCCAGCCCACTGTGTGTGTCAGAAGCCACACCCAAATTCCTTTAGCAATATGCCTCTCTACATTTGACAACGTGTACCCCCATGTCAGGCTGTTGTGGGCCACACCCTGATAGTCTGTAGATACCCTGTTGTTGTTGAAAGGATATGCTTGGTGCCACCTTATTCCTTGCAAGGACCTGATGACAAAGGGCATTACCATTAAGGGCACATCCCTGATGTCATCTCACACCTGAGACCTGCTTCACCAACATAGCCCCAGATCTGGTCTTTGCCTCCTAGGCCAGGTATTAGGTTGGTGCAAAAATAATTACTTTTATGCTACAATTATTATGCGCCAAACTAATGTTAATTTGAGGACCTTTTATTGGCTGGAGAGCCTGGAGATGGGAAGTGATTTTGTTTTCTAAATTCTGCTTGTACACTGGCCAGTTCCTTTCTGAACTCGTCTTTTACTTGTAGAACCTTATCATTTGCAGCTCAAAGAAGCCCATGTTTACAGTATTCTGCCTGGAAACCATCCTGCCCAACTCCACTAACTCATAGGTACATTTTCTCCCTCCCAAAGTATCATAGGCAATAATTTTACCAGATGTTTCTCCACCACATAACAGGTCGTCATTTTTCTTGCCATTTTTCCCAACCGCCTCTGTATTTCCTCACTGCCCAGTTCCAAACCTCTGCTACATATTTTAGGAGCAGCAGCCTCCGATTCTAGGTACCAATTTCAGAATAAGTTCACTGCAGTCCAGTGCTGTCTAATAAAAATGCTTACAGGCCAGATGCATTCATGTCAGTGGTTCATGTCTGTAATCCCAGCACTTTGGGAGGCTGAGGCAGGCGAATCAGAAGGTAAGGAGTTCGAGAGCAGCCTGGCCCGTATGGTGAAACCCCGTCTTTACTGAAAATACAAAAATTAGCTGGGCGTGGTGGCATGCGCCGTAGTCCCAGGTACTCAGGAGGCTGAGGCGGAAGAATCGCTTGAACTCAGGGGTTGAAGGATGCAGTGAGCCGAGAGCGTGCCAGTGCACTGCAGCCTGGGCGACAAAGCAAGACTTCAAAAACAAAACAAAATAAAAAAATGCTTACAACAGGAGGCATCTGTTTAGTTCCTAAGTCTGGGAGTCAGCTGAGGTGGACTTAGCAAGGTTGGGCTTGCTGGAGCAGTTCAGTTGTGCTGCTGTGCCACTCCTCCCCCACGACCAGAGGATTGCTCAGACATCTATCAGTGACAGCAGGAGGACAAACAGGCAAGAGATAACACAGGAGGCCTCTTTGGGCCTAGGCTAGGAACAGGAAGCAAGGCATATGGCTAAGTCCCAGGTCGGTGGAGCTAAGAAGCTCACTTCTATACAATGAGGGGGGACAGGTATCTGAGCAACAATCCAGACCAGGCATAGTGGCCCAGGCCTGTAATCCCAGCACTTTGGGAGGCCAAAGGATTGCTTGAGCTCAAGAGTTCAAGACCAGCCTGGGCAAAATGGTGAAACCCTGTCTTTCCAAAAAGAAAACAGCTGGGCATGGTAGCATGCACCTGCAGTCCCAGCTACTCAGGAGGCTGAGGTAGGAGCATCACCTGAGCCCAAGGAGGTGGAGGCTACAGTGAGTTGTGATGGCACAACTGCACTCTAACCTGGGCAACAGGGTGAGACCCTGTCTCAAAACAAACAAACAAACAAAATCCAACCTACCACATCCTCAATCCAGCTTTTATAACAGTAAGACCAACATTGCAACCTCCATCTGTCTGCTGAGTCTGTATTTTAGATGGTTCTAAACCTGGAAGAAGTTAGCCAGGTGTAGTGGTATGTGCCTGTAGTCCCAGCTACTGGGGAGGCTGAGGCGGAAGGATTGCTTGAGCCCAGGAGTTCACAGCTGCAGTGATTGGACCACTGTCCTCCAGCCTGGGCAGCAGCGTAAGACCCCAGTTCTATCAAATAAAAAATAAATATACCCAGAAAAGGATAACAGTGGAGGGATTCTTTTTTCTTCTTCTTTCTTCTATCTTCTTCCTTCTCCTTCTCCTTCTTCTTTCTTCTTTTTTGTCCTCTTCCTCGCCTTCCTCTTATCCTCCTTCTCCTTCCCCTCCTCCTCCTTCCCCTCCTCCTTCTTCTCCTTCTCCTCCTCCTTCTCCTTCCCCTCCTCCTCCTTCCCCTCCTCCTTCTTCTCCTTCTCCTCCTCCTTCTCCTTCTTCTGCTTCTTCCTATTCTCTTCTTGTTGTTGTTCTTATTTCTCTCTCTCTCTTTCTCATAGGAGGGAGTGATCAACTAACAGGGAAGGGATGAAAGATCAGAATGATTTGAATAAGAAAAAGTATCTGGTTGGGAGGAGGGAGAGGATCAGGAAAAATAACTGAAGAGTACTAGGCTTAATTGGGTGATTAAATAATCTGTACAACAATCCCCCATGACACAAGTTTACCTATATAACAAACCTGCACTTGTACCCTTGAACTTAAAATAAAAGTTAAAAAAAGAAAAAGGATCTGATTTAGGTTTTGAAAGATTAATAGGAGTTCATCTGAGGGAACTGGAGATTTCTCATCAGAAACCATGAAAGCCACGAGTAAGTGAAATATTTTTAAAGTGTTGAAAGAAAAGAACTGTCAACCCAGAACTTATTATTCATGAAAATATCCTTGGTAAAATAGACACTGTGAGATAAAGGGACATTCTCTGATAAAGGAAAACTATGAGGGTTCATTGCCCATAGACCTGCCCTAAAAGGCAGAGGGAAGTGATCCCAGAAGGAAACGTGGAGCATCAGGACTGGAGGAAGAGCAGCAGAAGTGGTAAGTGTTTGCATGAATACAGTAGACTACTCCTACCTCTTGGGGTCTTTAAAATATGTTCAACAGTTAAGAGGAAAAAAGTACAACATTGTTTGATGGAGTTTTCCATGCATGTAGGTGTCATAAAGACAAGTATTACATAAGTGGAGAGGGTTAAAGACCTGTATGGGGTTCTAGAACTACATTCCACTTGAAGTGGGAAAGTATTCATCTGCAGTATTCATGTGCAAAGTTACATATATTCTAATCCCTAGTGCAATCAGAAAAAGACCAAACAAACTATACAAAAGGATGTAGGCAAAACCACAATAGAGACATTGAAATGGGATACTAAAAACATGTTCAAATAACCCAAAAGAGGGCAAAAAAGGGTAACAGGAATAATAACAACAAAAAGAAGCAACAGAGAAAACAAAGAATGAAATGGTTGACCTAAATCCAAACATATCAATAATTACATAAGATGAAAACGGCCTAAAAGCCTCAATTAAAAGACACAATAAAGCACTCACACAACCTGATTTTAAGATGTACTATAAAGCTGTCATCATCAAGACAGGGTGGTATTGATGATGGGAAGATGCAGCTCAATGGTACAGAGCAGAGCAGGGTCATGCACTGTAGCCCAAAGGCAAAATCTGGCTGATACGGTTTGGCTGTGTCCCCTACCAAATCTCATCTTGAACTGCAGTTCCCATAATCCCCATGTGTTGTGGTAGGGACCCAGTGGTTCCCATAGAGCTAATATAAAATATAAAACCAAAACATTTTATGGTAATTGAATCATAGGAATGGTTATCCCCATGCTGTTCCCATGATAGTGAGTGAGTTCTCACAAGATCTGATGGTTTTGTAAGGGACTTTTCCCCCTTTGCTCGGCACTTCTCTCTCCTGCCACCTTGTGAAGAAGGAAGTGCCTGCTTCCCCTTCTACCATGAGTGTAAGTTTCCTGAGGCATCCCCAGCCATGCAGAACTGTGTGTCAATTAGACCTCTTTCCTATATAAATTACCCAGTCTAGGGTATCTCTTCACAGTGGCATAGGAATACACACTGGCCATGGTCTCTTTTTGTATGACCAATGAGTTAAGAATGGTTTTTACATTTTTAAAGGGTTTTTTTAAAATAATAAAAGCATGTGAAGCAGAGATCATATGGCCCACAAAGTTTAAAACATTTACTATTTTACTCTTCCCAGAAAACATTTGCCAATCCCTGGAATAGAGAATCCATAAATAGACCCACAAAAATATGACAATGGATTTTGAACAAAGGTGCCAAGGCAATTCAATAGGAAAAGGATAGCCTTTAAAACATATGATGTTGAAACAACTGGATATCCATAGGCATAGGCAGAAAAAAAATGAACCTTGACCTAAACCTCATACCTCACAAAAATTGCCCCAAAATAAACCATACAGCTAATATAAAATATAAAACTATAACATTTTTTAGAAGCAACCATAGCAGAAAAAATCTTTATGCCCTGAGGTTAGACAAAAAGTTCTTATACATAACACCAAAAAACATGATCCATAAAAGAAAAATTTGGGAAATTGGACTTCATAACATTTAAAAATGCTCTCTGAATGAGACAAGAGAATGAAAACACAAGCTACAGCCTGGGAGAAAATGTTTCATCACATATCCAGTGAAGGACTTGTATCCAGACTATATAAAGAACTCTCACAATCAACAGTAAGAACACAAATAAACCAGCTTAAAAATGGGCAAAAGATGTGAACAGATACTTCATGAAGAGGATATACGGAGGCACATGAGCACAGGAAAGGCTGCTCACCATCAATAGCCATGAGGACAATACGAATTTAAGCACAATTAGATCCAGCCACCAGGCATCTGCATGGCAGCAACTCTTCCCTACACTGGGAAGATGAATCTTCACTTCCTTACAAAGCTCCAGGCATGGGCTACGGGAAGTGACAAGGGGCCTTGAACCCCACTGTGCTCATCTGTGAGATAGGTTTGATAAATTGCCCATCCCCAAAACCCTTTCAAGGGTGAAATGAGACCAAATATGTAATATTCCTCAGCCTTAGTGGGTATTCAACAAGCTTCCCTTCTTTCCTGTGCCAAGAGACATCATCATCACAGAAATACTCCTTTGGCTAATAGATTTGGAACAGAAATACTCCTGGAAAAGATTACCCTCAGTCCCACCATTGCAAGAACTCATCTCATCAGTAACTTCATTCCTAAAAATTAGTCTGAAGGTATTTCTGAGGCCCAGTAACTTTGCAACATGTCAACTTGGCTGGGCTGAACCATGCTTCTCAGAATTTCTGCTCCTGGGTATTTCTGTTAGGTTGGGTTACAAGAGAGATTCTTGTGGGAGACTTGGGGGGTGGGGGCAGAGGGATGCAGCAGGCATTTCACAGCCCATTTGTGTAGTCAATTACCTGCGGGCTCTGCCCATCTTTGTGGGGAAGCCATCTGGGCCTCCACCCCGGCTCCTCCTTCAGCTGCCCCACCTCCAGGCCAGGTGTGTATGTTTAGTGCCACGGTGGGGGCCCTGGCTTCAGAAAGACATTCATACCACCAAGGCCAGAAGCAACAAGCACTGACAGCTCTCAATCTGTCCTTGTGGGCTCCAGCTTGTCCTTGCTCCCCCAGTCTACAGGTATCTTCCCTTTCTGACCATCTGTCTGTGGGCTTCGAGTTCCAGTATCAGACACAGCAAAAAGGCCTTACGGAGACTGCTTGACCAGCCCACGTGATTGTGAAAGGCCAGGTCCTTGTAGCAGATCCATTTCTCTATCTATCTATCTATCTATCTATCTATCTATCTATCCATCCACCCACCTATCTATCTACCTATTATCTAGCTAGCTAGTATGATCTCTCTATCATCTATCATCTATCTATCCACTCACCTATCTATCTACCTATGACCTAGCTAGCTAATATGATCTCTATCTATCTATCATCTATCTATCTATCTATCCATCCATCCAGCCAGCCAGCATGATTTCTCTGTCTGTCATCTATCTATCTATCCATCCATCCATCCATCCATCCATCCACCCATTCATCACCGTGGTCCTGTGTCCCTGCTTAAGCTGTGGCTGATCACATGACCACGGAAGGAAGGCAGCTCTGAAGGTATGGCAAGGCTATCAAGGGCCAGCCTGGTGACCTGCCGCAGCTACTGTGGACAGGGAGCTACCCTAAGTGTTTGCTCTGTCCCAAGTACTATGCCATACACATTACTTCTCTTGGGCAGATTATATTGCTGCAATAATGTTGGGGCCAAACCATCCCAAAACTCATAGGCTTAAAGCAATGATCATTTGTTCTCACTGCTCCACAGGTTTCCCAAGAATGGGCTGGCCTATGCCAGGCTGGGCTCAGGGGCCCAGCTCCACATTTTAGAGTCCAGACTGAAGGGTCAGCAGTGACCCCAGGGAAAGTCTCCTCATGGGGATGGCAGAAGTTTAAGAAGACACAAGAATTTTCCAGGCTCCCTAAGGCCTAGGTTCAGAACTGGTCCACTGCCACTTCCATCCCTTTCTCTTGGCCAAAGCAAGTGACATGGCCAGACCCAAAGTCACAGAGGTAACGAATTTCATCCCACCCTTCAGGAGGCAAGGCCAGGGCATGAACCCCAGGCAAGGGGATGAACTGGGACCAGTGATTGTGTCTACCGCTCACAGTGTTTACTCTGTGGTAGACACTGTGATAGACAGTTTACATTAATGGAGTTCTGTAATCCTCACAACAACCCTACATGATAGGTAGGAACGATATTACCTCTAGTTAGGTTAACTTGTCCAAGATTACTTTGCCACTGAGTGGCTGATAGGGATTTAGACTCAGGCAGTCTAACCCCCATGCCCTCACCTCAGTGTGATGGGAGATTGGTGAGCAAAACGAGGCTTGTGGACAGTGGGGGAAAGCGGCATTAAGCAAATAAAGGAGAACTGCAGCTCTCAGCGCCATGAAGGCTCATGGTACTATAAGACAACATAATAGGCAGATTTGATCAAGTCAGGAAGTTTGGAGAAGACACCTGAGAAAATGGTGTCCGAGCCTCGGTCTGAGAGATGGCCATACAAAAAGGACAGGGAGAGGTATTCCAGGAAAAGGGAAGAGCATGTGTAACGGCCCTGAGGGAGGAGTGGGGAGCACGGTACCAGTGAGTAAGTAAAGAAAGCAGGCATGGCTGGCAGAGGGTAAGGGGCTGAAGGAGTGGGGATGAAGGCCAGTAGTGCAAAGTCTTGTAGGCTAGGGTAAGCTTAAGCTTTCTCCTAAGAGCATCAGAAAGCATTAGAGCAGTTTTGCACGGGAAAGAAAAGATAAGACTTGCATGTTGAAAAGCTCTGTCTAACTGCAAGGCGGAGAAGGACTTGGCAGGATGTACAAGGGAACACCACCTGGCATGTGGCATCCAGGGAGGGATGGTGGAGAAATGGAGTCATGGTGGATTCAAGAGCTACGTAGGGTTCCTTTGCTACCTCTTACCATGTGATACAGGCTTCCTCTTTGCTTTCCTCAATGATTGTAAGCTTCCTGAGGCCTCACCAGAAGCAAATGTTGGCATCATGCTGCTTATACAGCCTGCGGAACTGTGAACCAAATAGGCCTCTTTTCTATATGAATTGCCCAGTCTCAGGTATTCCCTTATATTATAGCAAGGGAAATGGACTAACACAGAAAAATGGTACCAAGGATTGGGGCATTGCTATAAAGACCTGCAGATGTTCAAGTGGCTTTGGGACTGGGAACAGGCAGAGTTTGGAAGAATTTGGAAGGCTTAGAAGAAAGGAAGATGAAGGAAAGTTTGGAACTTCCTAGAGACTAATCAAATGGTTGTGACCATAATGCTAACAGAAACATGGACAGTGAAGTCCAGTTTGATGAGATCTCAGATGGAAATGCGGAATTTATTGGAAGCTGCAGGTTACCCATGTTATGGCCTAGCAAAGAACTTGGCTGCGTTGTGTCCATGCTCTAGGAATTTGTGAAAGTTTGAACTTAAAAGCAAAGACTTAGGGTATGTGGTGGAAGAAACTTCTAAGCAGAAGTGTCCAAGAAGTGAACTGACTACTTTTGATGATCGGACACAGGAACGGAGAAATGACTTAAAGTTGGAATTTATATTTAAAACAGAAGCAGAGCATAAGGTTTGGAAAGTTTGAAGCCTGGCCATGTAGAGAAGGAAAAATCATTTTCAGGAGAGGAATATAAGAGAGCTGCAGAGCAACCACTTGCTAGAGAGATTTGCATGACTGAAAGAGCGACAAGTGCTAGTAGCCAAGACAACAAGGGGAAAGGCCTTGAAGGCATTTCAGAAGTCTTAGGGCAGCCCCTCCCATCACAGGCCCAGAGGTCTAGAAGGAAGGAATAATTTGTGGGGGAAGGGGAGAGTGTCAGGCCCAAGGCCTTACTGCCTTGCACAGCCTTGGGACACTGCTCTCAGGATCCTGGAATCTCTGATTCCAGCCCAAAGAGCTCCATGTGCAGCTCAGGCCACTACATGCTGGCTTCCATGTAGTGTTAGGCCTGCAGGTACACAGAATGCAAATATAAAGGAGACTTGGCAGCTTCCACCTAGATTTCAGAGGATGTATGAGAAAGCTTGGGTGTCCAGGCGGAAGTCTGCTGTGGGACAGAACCCTCACAGAGAACTTCTACTAGGGCAATGTGGAGGGGAAATGTGGGGTTAAAGCCCCCACACAGACTCCCCATCAAGGTACTATCTAGTGGAGCTGTGGGAAGGAGGGTGCTGCCCTTTAGACCTGAGAATGGTAGGTCCACTGGCAGTTAGGACCCTGAGCCTGGAAAAGCTGCAGGCACTCAACTTCAACCTGTGAGAGCAGCTACGGGGGATGCACCCTGCAAAGCCACAGATTTGGAAATGCCCAAGGCCTTAGGAGCCCAGGACATGGAGTCAAGGATTGTTTTGGAGCTTTAAGGTTTCATGTCTGTGCTGTTGGGTTCCAGACTTGCATGGGTCCTGTTGACCCTTTCTTTTGGCTGATTTCTCCCTTTTGGAGTGAGAACGTTTACCTAATGTCTGTACCACCATTGTGTCTTGGAAGTAAATAACTTGCTTTTGATTTTACAGGCTCAGCTGGAAGGAACTTGCCTTGAGTCTCAGATAAGACTTTGGACTTGGGACTTTGGACTTTTACGTTGAGGCTGGAGCAAGTTAAGACTTCTGGGGACTATTGGGAAGAGATTATTGTATTTTGCAATGTGAGAAGCACATGAGATTTGGGGTACCAGGAGTGGGATGATATGGTTTGGATATGTGTCCCCTCCAAATCTCATGTCAAAATGTGATCCACAATGTTGGTGGTGGGGCCTGGTTGGTGTTTCAGTCTTGGGGCCAGCTCTCTCATGAGTGGCTTGGTGCCTTCCTCATAATGACGAGCGAGTTCTCCCTCTGCTAGTTCACGTGAGAGGTTGTTTAAAGAAGGCTGGCACTTACCTTCTGTCTTCCTTGCTTGCTCTTGCCATGGGATGTGGGCTTCCCCCTTGCCTTACACCATAATTGGAAGCTTCCTGAGTCCTCATCAGAAGCAGATGCTGGCACCATGCTGCTTGTACAGCCTGAAGAACTGTGAGCCAAATAAACCTATTTTCTTTATAGACTTTTTTTAAAAAAAGAGCTACTTAAGGCATGCAATGAACAAGACTCAGCAAGGGTTCCACATGAGGAATAAGAGAGAGGGAGGTGGTAGGGAGCACACCCTAGTCTCTGACTTGCCTGACCTGATGATCAGGAGTGTTGGACGAGAGCCAGTGAGATTAGGTGGGGATGATATGGGGCAGGGTGGATGGAGGGACATAGTGAGTTCTGATTTGGATGTGTTGAGTCTACTGTGCCTCTGAGATACCCAAGAGGAAAGGCCTGAGAGGCATTAGGTTTGGTTTGGTGGGTCTGGAGTGAGCTCAGATGAGAGCCTGGGGTCGTGGTACTTGCCTGTGAGTTGGAGCATGGAAGAGATGCTGGGAGTTGTAGGTGAGCTCACTTGGGGTAAGGTGGAGAGGAGAGGAGAGGGCCTGCTCAGGAGCCTTGGGAAATGCTAGTAATCAAGGGCCAGGACAGAAGGGTGCAGCTGCCAGGGACTTTGAGAGGAAACCATAAGAAGAAGGGGAGAAGAACCAGGGGAGCGTGCCCCAGGCTCCAGGGAGAGGGCCTTTTCAGGAGGGTTGGCAACAGTGGCTGGCACCCCGCATCGCCTTGCAGTTGAGCAGCCTTGGGTCAGCCTTGCCCATTGCTTTCTCTCATATCCCACATCCAGTCTGTCAAGAAATCCTTTTGGCTCTAACTTCAAAGAATATCCAGAGTCTATTCCCTTTTCACTACAACCCTGTGGGCCTCCATGGCATGCTGGAGCCCGAAGCCATGAAATGATCAGATCAGGACTCTCTTTGCCCATTCTGGGATAGGTGGTTTACCAGCACTCTGCTCCCCTGCTGTATCCCCCTCTTATTCTAAGCTCTTCACCAAGCCTCCTTATGGGTCCACCTTCCTCCATCCTGGTCTCCTATAGCCTTTGCTCAGTCTCCAGTCGAAGCAGTTCTTCCAAGTCATGTCACTCCTCTGCTTAGCACTGATGCTGTGCTCCTGTCCCTCCTAGTACACAGGCCCCCTCAACCCTCATTCCCCCTCCTCCCCCATCACCTCCTGGGCATACTCCAGGCACACCCTGCCCCAGGGCCTCTGCACTGGCTGTCCTCAGGTATCCACGTGACTCACACTTCATCTCCTTCAGGTCTTTGCTATCCTAACCACCCTACTTAAAATTAGAACACCAACCCCCCAGCCCCATCTCCTTACCAGCTGTATTTTTTTTTCACAGCACAAATAAGCTTCAAGATCACTGTGTAATTCACGCTTGCCAAATGAGCTCATTGGTGACAGAAGCAGGTGCTGGGTTGGCACGTGATGGAGCAGCGTCAGGTGGGACAGAGGCAAGGAGAGCCAGAAGTGGAATCATGTAGCAACCACTCCTTCCAGAAGTTTCCCAGTGAAGGGGAAAGAGAAGAGAGGACAATAGCAGGAGACATTTTGTTTGTGATTTTTTTTTAATAGGAAAGATTTAAGCATGTGGAGGGTTGCTGAGATTATCCAGCTAAGAGGGAGATGCCAAATAGATAGGAGGTGGAGGGTGAGATAACCAGAGTGCGTGGCGGGAGCCAAAGCATGGGAAGGGGTTGGGGAGGGTTGGCCTTAGACAGCAGGATGGAAAATGCCCCTACTGGAACAGGAGGGAAGGAAAGAGAAGAGGGATGAATGGAGGTTGCTTGTAGGTTTGGACTGGGAAGAAAAAAGAGCTTCTATCCTAGCCGTTGATGTAGGCACCGTGGTGGTCTGCTGCGAGAGGGGTAATCAGAGCCCCAAGAATGCTGGAGAAGGTTTGGGACAGTTGTTATTGGGGAGCAGCAGCAATCTTAGGGAAACAGAAGAGGCTGACGATCCAAGGATGTCACTGCCCTCTTATTTGGGTATTTGTGATTCCAGCACCAGGTTGAGCGTCAGAGACAGTGCCTTTTTCAAGGAGCTGCCTCTCTCCCTAAAAGAAATTGCTCCTGGGCGGGGGAGAAATTATGTCTAAATGTAATGTTTCACAAGGCGGGGAGAGGAGAACCCATTAGGCCTGCTGCCGGTGTCCCTGCAGCGCGGCCAGCTGCTGGAGCTAGAGGTAATTCCCCCGTGGCCTTTATTGCCTCCGCTCGGCAGGAGTGACACCAGGCCCTGCTTTATGAGCTGTCAATAAGGGCTGTGTTTTATATCACGGGCAGGACAATTCACGGGCCGCCCCAGCACTCTGCAGACAGCCATTTGGCCAGGGAGGAAAATGGCGTCATACTTAAGAAATCTGGAAGCCAGAAAACAGCCTGAGTCTATGTGTGCCTGTGCTTGTGTGCGTGCATGTGTGCACGTGTGTATGTGTGTGTTGCATGCACGCACACAATTATGTGTGTGCTCAGTTTCGTCTGCTTGACTTATTAGTATTGAAAAACAAGAAAAGCTCCATTAAATAGGCTGACTACCAAAATGAAATGAAATAAAGCGACTCATTTCCTTCAAGATATGGCCTTTGCAACACATGCTGACAACGAGGTTTTGCAGGAAGGGGCAGGTAACCAGGGGCGGTCAGTCCTGTCAAATCCACATGGATTCCTTTCTGCTTGGGTAGGTCTAGCTCTCAGCAGAACAAGTGGTAACATCTCCCATGAGAGAATTTGCAATATTTGACTGAAATGCCCGTTTCCAATCTGTCTTCACTGTAGACTCTGTGCTCCTGGAGAGGGGGGCCATGTTTCATTTGACTGCATTCCTAGGCTGCCTGACCTCAGCCCACACCATGGCCAGGCTCAGTCTCTGGTTGTGGAATGAATGCTTGAATAAGTGAGAGTTAGCTACCTGGGCATGGAAGGGCTCTGCCAAGAGTTCATCTCTCTATTAGACTGGGACCCTTTTGCTGGCAGGGCCCTGTCTTTTTTAGGCAGGCACTGATACATAGAAGGGTCTTAGATATGTGTATTGGACTGGTGTGGACTGAGCAAGGCAGAGAATTAAGGTTAGATGACTGTATTCGTCCATTCTCGCATTGCTACAAAGAACTACCTGAGGCTGGGTAATTTATAAGAAAAGAGATTTCATTGGCTCATGGTTCTGCAGGCTGTACAGAAAGCACGGCTGGGGAAGCCTCAGGAAACTTACAAATATGGCAGAAGGGGAGGCAAGCACATACTATATGACTGGAGCAGGAGGAAGACAGCTAACGGAGAGGTGCTACACACTCTTAACCAGATCTCACGATCAGGAGAATAGCAAAGGGGAAATCTGCCCTCATGATTTTATTGCCTCCCACCAGGCTCCTCCTCCAACACTGGGGATTACAATTCCACATAAGATTTGGGCAGGGACACAGATCCAAACCATATCAATGACTGCCGAGGTAAGGAAATTTACAGCTAGTAGACCCCCATCTCAGGCAGTGTTGAGAATGAGAATGGGTGAATGGACTGGCTCAAGGCCATTTCTTTTGTGGTCCTGTTGCTGGCCCTCCCTCATCCCACTGCCCTCTGAGTGGTGGAGACTCCCAGGCTCTGTCCTCAGCAGATCTTCCACATTCTGTCCCTGGGTGTGCCCATGCAATCCCAAGGCTTTAATACCACCTATGTGCTGATCACTTCCAAATGCATACCTCCCCCATGATCTTTAGGCTCTTATATTCAACTGCCTGTTTGACACTCCCTTGGAGGTCTCATCAGCACCCCCAATTTAATATTCATCCCCAAACCACCTTCTCCAGTCTTCTCCATCTTAGTAAATGATACCACCATTTGGCATTTGACTAAGGCAAGAACCCAAGAGCCAGTTGGGATGAATAATCTTAAATGTCAACTTGACTAGGCCATGAGGTGTCCATATAATATTCAAAATGTCCAGCTTTCAATAAAAAACTATAAGGCATTGAAAGAACAAGAAAATATAGCACATTTGTATGAAAAAATAAATTTATAGAAACTGTCCATGAGAGAGGCCCAGACATTGGACTTACTAGACAAAGATTTTAAATAAGAATACTCAAAAAGCTAGAAGAAATCATGGAGACAGAACTAAAAGAAACCAGGAGAGCAATGCTTCACCAAATAAAGAATATTGTTAAAGAGACAGAAATTATAAAAGGAATCAAGTAGAAATTTGGGTGCTGACTTTTGATACTAGGTTTTGCTTTTCTCCCCCGGAGTCATATCTCATGATTTCCACAGTTGCTGTATTGGTGTGGAGTTTTCTGAATTGGCATAGGCTGATAACGTAATAGAGATTTATTTTTATGATTCTACTTAAACGTGCACACGTAATTTAAAACCTGCATTGGGATCGGTTGGAATATTGTCCTAAATTAACTAAATCTTGCACTGTTTTGAATGCGTCTGCTATTTATACATCTGTAAGTGGGTATTTCATAAGGAGTCTGATTATCTTTCATTTAAAATGAATAGTTTTTCCTTTGTGTTTAATTTTGTTTTGTTTTTATAAATGTATTACAACTGATGTAGATGATAGTTTCAGTTTTTGTGAGATTTAAAAAAATAAAGCACTTATTCTGAAAGAAAAAAAAAGAAATTTGGGTGCTGAAAACTACAAATGAAATGAAAAATTCTGCTAGAGGGGGCCAACAGCAGATTTGAACAGGCAAATGATAAAATCAGTGAACTTGAAGTTAAGTCAATTGAGATTATTTAGGTTGAAGATCAGAAAGAAAAAGAATGAAGAAAAATAAACAGAGACAGTCTAGGAGACCTGTAGGATACCATCAGTCTTACAAACATATCATAATGGGAGTTCCAAAAGGAGAAAAAAGAGACAGGAATAATATTAGAAGAAATAATGGCTGAAAACTTTCCAAATTTGATGAAAGACATAAATCTACACATCCAACGTGTAGCTCAACAAACACCAAGCAAAATAAACTCAAAGAGATCCACATTGAGATACACTATAGCAAGTTGACCTAAGAGAAAGACAACATCTTGAAACAAGAGAGAAGAGACTCATCATAGACAAGGGATTCTGAATAAGATTAATGGCAATTTTCTCATTGGAAATCATGAAGGCCAGAAGATTATATATTTAAAGTACTGAGAGGGGAAAAAATATCAACCAATAATTCTATATCCAGAAAATATTCTGAGAGCATAAAGGAGAAATTAAAATATTCCCATATAAACAAAAACTGAGGGAATTTGTCATTAGCAGATCTTCCCTAGAAGAAACGCTAAAGGGAGTCCTTCAAGTTGAAATGAGGCCAGACAGTAACTCAAAGCCACATGAAGAAGTCAATGATACCAGTAAAGGTAGCTAGTTACATAGGTAAATATAAAAGGTAACAGTATTGCAATTTTGGTTTGTAGCTTCTCTTTTGTTCCATATGATTTAAAAGACAAATGCATAAGTCAATAATTATAAATTATGTTAATGGGCACACAATGTATAAAGATGTAATTTGTGAAAATAACAATATGGGATGGGGAGACAGAGCTGTGAAAGATCAGTTTTATGTACTATCAAAATTAAAAGTTGGTATTAGGCCAGGCGCAGTGGCTCACACTTGTAATCCCAGCACTTTGGGAGGCCAGCGCAGGCAGATCACCTGAGGTCGGGAGTTTGAGACCAGCCTGACCAAAATGGAGAAACCCCATCTTTACTAAAAAAGTAAAATTAGCCAGGCATGGTGGCACATGCCTGTAATCCCAAATACTTGGGAGGCTGAGGCAGGAGAATCGCTTGAAGCCAGGAGTCAGAGGTTGTGGTGAGCCAAGATTGTGCCATTGCACTCCATTCTGGGTAACAAGAGAGAAATTCTGTCTCAAAAAAACAAAAAACAAAAAATGGTATTAACTCAAACTGGATTGTTATAAAGTTAAGATGGTAATTGTAATCTCCAGGGTAACTACTAAGAATAAAACTCAAAAACAGAGGCTGAGGCAGGAGGATTGGTTGAGAACAGGAGTTCAAGACCAGCCTGGTCAATGTAGCAAGACCCCATCTCTACAAATATATATATATATATTTTTTAAATTAACCAGGCATGGTGGTGTGTGCCTGTTATCCTAGCTACTCGGGAAGCTGAGGCAGGAGGAGCTCTTTAGCTCAGGAGTTTGAGGTTGCAGTGAGCTATGACTGCACCACTATACTCCAGCCTGGGCAACAGACTGAGACTCTAGCTCAAAAAAACAAAACAAAACAAAACAAAACAAATATTTACATATATAGAGAGAGTACACTAAAAATTACTTAGTCACAAAAGAAGATAGTAGTGGAAGAACTGAGAAACAAAAAGTTTAATACACCCAGAAAACAAATAGCAAAATGGCAGACATAAGTATTTTCTTAGTAGTAATTATTTACATGTAAATTTCCAACGAAAAAGCAAACTTTGGCAAAACAGATTTTTGAAATGTTACAACTATATGCTCTCCCCAAGAAACTCACTTTAAAGACACAAATAGGTTGAAAATGAAAGGATGGGGAAAGATATTACATAAAAATAGTAACCAAAAGAGAGCAAGGATGGTTATACTTATATCAGACAAAATAGACTTTAAGATAAAAAATATTATGAGACAAATATATTGATAAAATAGTCAAGCTGTCATAAATATGAAACCATTATAAATACATATGCATCTAATAACAGAGCCCCAAAATATATGAAGCAAGACTCAACAAAATTGAATGGAGAAATAGGCAGTTCTACAAAAATAGTTCAATGCTGCACTTTCAGTAATAGGTAGAACAGCTAGACAGAAGTTTGAAGAGGAAATAGAGAACCCGAACAACACTATAAACCAACTAGATCCAACAAGCATATGTAGAACACTCCATCAAACAGCAGCAGAATATACATTCTTCTCAATGCACACGGAACATTCTCCAGTAAAGTTAAAAAGATTAAAATCATACAAAGAATCTTTGCTGACCACAGTGGAGTGAAACTAGAAATCAGTAAAGGAAAGAGAAATGGAAACTTCACAAGTACCTGGAAATTAAATGACATACTCTTAAACAATAAGTGAGTCAAAGAAGAAATTACAAGATAAATAAGAAAATGAGATGAATGATAATCAAATAACACACCAAAACCTATCAGATGCAGTGAAAGCAGTGATAAGAGAGAAATCTAGAGCTGTAAATGTACATATCTGTATATATGTAAAATTTATATGTATAGTATATACATATATATTTTTAAGACCCCAAATCAATAACCTAATTTTATAGCTTAAGGAAACATAGAAGATAAACTAAATTCAGAGGTACTAGAAGGAAGAAAATAATAAAGATTAGAGACAAATGAAATAGAAAATAGCAAAACTATGGAAAATATTAAGGAAACTAAGAGTTGGTCCTTTGAAAATATCAACAAAATTGAAAAAAAAAATTAGTTAGACTGACCAAGAGAAAAGGAGAGAATTCTCAAATTACTAAAATCTGAAGTACAAGTGGGGAAAAATTAAAAAGCAATCCTATCACTCATATGGAATTGCAAGGCACCTGCAAATAGCCAAAACAATCTTGAAAAAGAAAAACAAGGTGGAGGACTCATATTTCCTGATTCAAAACATATTACAAAGCTACAGTCATCAAAAGAGTGTAGTACTGGCACAAAGATAAACATAAATGGAACAGAAGTAAAGTCCAGAAATAAGCAAATTTTCAACAAGGGTGCCACGACCATCAGATGGGGAAAGAATAGAGTCTTCAACACATATAAAAGAACCAAGTTGGACCCCTACTTCACACCTTACACAGAACTTAATACTGATGAACAAAGACCTGAATGGAAGAGCAAAAACTATACAACTCCTAGAAGAAAGCATGGGGTGAATCTTCATAACTTTGGATTTGCCACTGGACTCTTAGATATGACACCTAAAGCATACATAACCAAAGAAAAAATAAATTAAGCTTTATCAAAATTAAAAAATTTTGTGCTTCCAAGGGTACTATTAGAAAAGTGAAAAGACAACCCACAGAATGGGAAATATCTGCAAATCATATATGTGATAATATTCTGTAATCCAGAATATCTGATACTATTCTATAATCCAGAATACATGAAGAACTGTTACAACTCAACAACAAAAAGGCAAGCAACCCAATTTGTTTGTTTTTTGTTTTTGCTGGTTTTTTTTTTTTGTTTGTTTGTTTGTTTGGAGACTGGGTCTGGCTCTGCCGCCCAGGCTGGAATAAATGGTGCGATCTTGGTTCACTGCAACCTCGACCTCGCAGGATCAAGCAGTTCTCTTGTCCTTAGGCTCCCATGTAGCTGGGACTACAGGTGTGCACCACCATACACAGCTAATTTTTATATTTTTAGTAGAAAAAGGGTTTTGCCATGTTGCCCTTGCTGGTCTTGAACTTCTGAGCTTAAGGGACCTGCCTGCCTTGGCTTCCTAAAGTGCTAAGATTACAGGCATGAGTCACTGCACCCGGTCACAGCCCAATTTTTTAAATGGGCAAATGACTTGAATAGATATTTACCCAAAGAAGATATACAAATAGGCAATGAGCACATGAAAAGATGCTCAATGTCATTAGTCATTAGGGAAGCATAAATCAAAACCACAATGAGATACCACTTCATGCCCACTAGAACAACTAGAATAAAAAAGGTGGCCAATAACAAGTGTTGGCAAAGACGTAGAAAAAGTGGAATCCTTGTACACTGCTAGTGGGAACGTAAAACAGGGAATTTGCTGTGGAAAACAGTTTGGCCATTCCTCAAAAAATGGAACAGAGTGTGACCATGTGGCCCAGCAATTCCAATCTTAGGCATATACACAAAACAACTGAAGACAAGTATTCAAAGAAACGCTTCTACATGAATGTTTGCAGCAGCGTTCTTCACAATAGGTAGAAGCAACCGAGATTTTCGTCTACTAACAAATGTGTAGAGAAAGTTGGCATAGCCATACAATAGAATAGTATCTCACCACAAAAAGGACTGAAGCATCAATATACGCTACAACATGGATGAACTTTGAAATCACCATGTTCAATGAAAGAAGCCAGACACAAGAAGTCACATATTGTATGGCTGCATTTATGTGAAATATTCAGAACTGGCAAATCCACAGAGATAGAAAGCAAATTAGTGGCTCCCTGGGACTAGGGGAAGGAGAGACAGAGTGACTGCTTAATGGGTATGGTTTCCCTTTTAGGGGATGGAAATATTTTGGAACTAGACAAAAGTGAGGGCTGCACAACATTGCAAATGTACTAAATGTGCACTAGTTATTTTCATGTTATGTGAAACAACATAAAAAATAGTTACTTTTAAAATAGTTTAAGATAGTTATTTTTATGTTACGAGAATTTTACCTCAATAGAAAAAGCCTGACTTTCAGTTCCCAGCTCACACCTGTGGAATCAGATTCTCTAGCCTGGGAATCTGAGTGATTTGAAAGATCCCACGTGATTCCACTGGGCAGCCAGGTCTGGGCTGTGCTCCCTGCAGGGTTGCTGGAGCCTGGAGCATGGTGTGGAGAGTGGAGGTGAGTTTGGGAAGGCAGGGAGGTCTAGCATGTGAAAGTGGCTGGACTGTGTTCTTCAGCTGCCCTGGCTTCTCCTACTCTCAGGAAGCCAGATTCTCCTCTCTCCTACTCCTCCAGTCCCTCAAGGCTCCTGTCACTCTTCCAGGGGCTGCTTCTCCCCACAAATTGTGTGACGTACAGAAACCGACTTCTCTTGACTGCACACCAGCCATGGGCCTGGGGCTGGGCTCTTGGCATGTGTTATTCTATTTAACCCTCCCCACAAACTTCAGAGAAAGTTATTATGATCTCTTCCTGCAGCTGAGAAAACTGATGCTCAGAAAGGATAAATATTTGCGCAAGGTCACCTGGGTAGAGAGTGAAGAAACCAGACCTGCCTTACGTCAAAACCCAAACCCCACACCACAGCTCTCCTGCCAGGGCCTGGGTTCCTGTTTGTTACACTCGGTCAACTGGAGTTTGGAGACTGATCGCCTAGGGGCTCCCAGCAGCCTTGTGAGTGCTCACAGAGATCAACTGAGGCCCAGAAAGGTCCCTGGGCTTGCCCAAGGTCCCACGGTGAGCACAGCTGATTGGCAAAGAAGAAGTGCTGAGAGCATTGAGAGAACGGCAGGTCATTTATAACACACTCTCCCCTAAACAACACGGTCACTTTCAGGCCAGGAGCACTGGCTCATGCCTGTAATCCCAGCACTTTGGGAAGCCGAGGCAGGGGAATCACTTGACCCCAGGAGTTCAAGACCAGCCTGGGCAACATAGGGAGGCCTCGTCTCTACAAATAATTTAAAAAGTAGTCGGATGTAGTGGTGTGTGCCTAGGGTCCCAGTTACTCAGGAGGCTGAGGTGGGAGGATCACTTGAACCTAGGAAATTGAGGCTGCAGTGAGCCAAGATCACACCACTGCACTCCAGCCTGGGCAACAGAACCTGTCTCAAAAAAAAAAACCACTTTCAGTAATAATCATGTAATGGAAAAATATAAATAGCCAGAAAAGAAACACCCCCAGTGAAAAACATATAATGTTCAATTATGATTATATATAATCATAGCATATAATATTTATGTATTATTTGGTATGTTATATAAAAATACACTAATGTAATATATTAATATTAACTATATATATATAATATAGTATTTATACATATAATCATTCAGGTAAAGACAATTTTTTAAAAAGTAAAAAGAAAGGAAAAGAAAACAAAAATTACAGTACCCAAAAGGAAAAAACTCAACTATTTATTCAATACTTTTTATATCTGCCCAACAGTCTGAACTTAAATCCTTTAGTTCCAGGGTGAGGTAATACTAACTTGTGTAATGAATTGTCTCATAACTAATAAGTTAATTTTAACAAAACCAAAACATCTGCGAAGTGCACAATGTAGGCACTTAACTAAATCATACAATGAGGTAGTGTTTTATTTTATTGACTTAACGAGTTTTAAAATAGCCAACTAACAGAAAAATATACATTCGGATTTTAAAGACATTATTCAAATTCTGCCAAATAGTTCATGTATGAGCTAAAACCTGCGTTTACCAGACAAAAACATTACAGCCAGCAGTTTGCCCTGCTTGGCTGTTCTGTTTTGAACACTGATTCACGCCCCAAGTTCTGCGTCAGTCTTTGCAGTCACTGTGTCTGAGCAGGGTATTGCAGCAGCAGCTGGAAACACAAATTGTTCCAGAAAGGAAGTCCAATGATTCCAGGACATCTGAACACGCCTTGCAATGGGTGTAGCTGGGCCAGTGAGTGACAGAGGTCAATTGTTTAACTTGAAGCCCTCAAATTGTCTTCTATGTAGAACCCAATGTTTATTAAAGGGTAATTTTTAAAAGTGTGCTCATTTGAAGCTTACACATATGCATTAATAAAATTCAACCAGGGAGGCCGAGACGGGCAGATCACGAGGTCAGGAGATCGAGACCATCCTGGCTAACACGGTGAAAACCCGTCTCTACTAAAAAAATTCAAAAAAAACTAGCTGGGCGTGGTGGTGGGCACCTGTAGTCCCAGCTACTCCGGAGGCTGAGGCAGGAGAATGGCCTAAACCCGGGAGGCGGAGCTTGCAGTGAGCTGAGACCCGGCCACTGCACTCCAGCCTGGGCAACAGAGCGAGACTCCGTCTCAAAAAGAAAAAAAAAAAAAAAAATTCAACCATAGCAATTATTTACAACTTAAACCAACAAAATATTTTTTCTCAGCAGAAAATCTTACTATTGACATTGTTTAGTATGGCTGGTGCAGGTTACCAATAAAAACAGACCAATTATTGTCAGTTTTATTACTACTTTTATGTATTTATTTATTTATTTGTTTATTTTTAAATTGAGACAGAGTCTCACTCTGTCACTCAGGCTGGAGTGCAGTGGTGTCATCTTGGCTCACTGCAACCTCCTCCTCCTGGGTTCAAGCGATCAAGCGATTCTTGTGCCTCAGAGCGATTCTTGTGCCTCAGCCTCCCGAGTAGCTGGGATTACAGGCACGCGCCAACACGCCCGGCTAATTTTTTTGTATTTTTAGTAGAGACTGGGTTTCACTATGTTGGCCAGGCTGTCCTCGAACTCCTGACCTCAGGTGATCCACCTGCCTCGGCCTCCCAAGGTGCTGGGATTACAGAGGTGAGCCGCCGCGCCTGGTCTTATTACTCCTTTTAAATTTGCCAGAGCTCCTGCACCTGCATACTGCCTGTCCTGAGAGTGGACCCCTCCCGCCACCTGCCAGCGGTCCTGAGTGGCCTCAGGTGACATTTCGGCGTCTTCTACTGTGGGGGGGGGGGGCGGTAAGATGAAAGCAGGGGCCCTTCCGGGCCTTCTAGAAGCATCAGCTTTCTGAGAGTCCTGCCCCTCAGCACAAACCATTCTCAGGACCCCTGGGCTATCCGTTCAGCTCGTTGCCTCCCCCGCTATTTAAGACTCAGCTCACCTCCTACCTCCCCAAGATGCCTGACCACCTCCTCCGTCTCCACAACGGGGTGCGTAAGGCCCAGTCGCCTATGTGCCTTTGGGTCCTGCTGGACTCCTCAAGGGTCCTTACTGTCCAGCTCCGGGCCCATGACGGGTATCCTGGGAGGTGCTCGGCGTCCCGCTCTGTTCTCGCCATACCCAGCAGAACACTGTGGTCCCTCAGGGCTGCTGAATGAGGGGGCAAAGTTAGCAGGAAGAACAGTCAGCCCTCGTGAGAGGGCCACAACCAGGCGACAGGAGACCGCACGACAGCCAGACGCCCCACTGGCCTGGCAGCTGCCGTCTAGCCCTTCCAGATGAGTAGAGTTTGCGGCTCACCCCCGCAGGCAGCCCCTGAGGCTGGGAGGTGCGGGAGGTGCAGGCAGCCCCTGAGGCTGGGAGCCTTCCGCCCTCGTGCTCACCAGCCTAGAGCCTGGCCCTGCGCAGGCATCGCCTCACCTCAACGCCACGGCAGCCTTGCAGGCCGTACTGTTTGGGTGGGTTCAGAGGCGCCTTGTCCCTCCAACCAGCCAGGCACGAAGGGGGCCTTGGGAGGAACGTAAGGCTCTCAGGGCAAGCAGCCGCCCTCAAAGGGCCTGGAACTCCACAAAGGCGGTGTTTCTGAAGCCTGGCGGCCTCCTCCCAGCTCTTCTGCGGGGGATTCCCGGATTCCCCTACCCTGCGGCGCTCCAGCCTCGCCTGGTCTGCTTGCACCCTCTGCTTGCCCCCAGCACAGCTTCTCTGCCTCGAGGCCCCCAGCTAACCAGCAGCTTCTCCTACTGAGAGAGAATCTGACAGCAGCCCCTGCCCCCTCCACCCAGCCGTCTCCCTGGTCCACGCTCCTGCTGTGCCCAGGCTGCTGCCTCTAGGGGACTGGGGCCAGACTGGCACAGTAAAGGTCCATCTAATGCAGAGATCTCCTATTCTTCTTACGTCCCTCATTTTACAAATGCGGAGGTCGCAGAGAGGCCTAATGATGTGCACCAGGGCCTGCAGAAAGCGTTTCTCTGAGCACCGAGGCTGGGGAGTGGGGCGCTGGAAGGCAGTGGCCGCTGCCTGGCCCCTGCACTGGCGAACTGCTGGGATCTACTGCCTGTGGCGAGACTTATTAAGCTATTTGAAGCCGTCAAGGGAAACCTGCTATGTGTAAATATCAACCGTCTGGCAAAATACCTGGAGTGGGATTTTATTTCTGCTGGGCATTATTATGGGCATTGATTTGAGAATCTGAAAATTCAATAAAACAGATTAAACCTCCCAAGGAATGAGTATGTGGACCATCAACTCATGTCGCCCTGGGCGTGAAGTCTTCGTGGGCAGGAAGGAGTCGTCAGGCAGGCATCTGAGTGGGGCATGGGGAACTGGAGGCAGGCTGAGCCCGACTCAGTGGGAAACTCCTCCCCAAAGGAGCTGGCCTCCCAGCTCATCAGCCCAGGCCTGGTCTCTGCGGCCCCCAACACACACTGAGGATATAGGGGTGACACAAACACGGTCCCTCCTTCTGCAGGACATCTGGCCTGGCTCCTCAGGAAGCTATAGTAGCCTCAGAATAAAAGGGGGGTGCTGTGTATTTTAGATACAAGAGATGAAAGAGACCCAGCGACCAAATGTCAACCTTGATTGAATCTTTTGTTCAGAAGAAAAAAGCAACTATCAAGGACAGTCCTGGGACAATCTGTGAAATTTGAATATGGCCTGAGTGTTAAAAGATATTAGAGAAACAATTGATTTTTTAGGTGTGATAATGGTTTTGTAGGAGAATGTCGTTCTTATTAGGAGATGCACTCTGGCTGAAGTATTTCAGTGAAAAATGTCATTATGTCTGCGTCTCACTTTCAAAGGGTCAGTAAAAAAAAATCGATCTATGTACATATGTTGTCAGAGCAAATAGGGCAAATTATGAACAATTGTTGAATCTAGATGGAAGGTTTGCCAGCATCCATTGTACTATCAACTTTTTCCCTCTGTTTTTAATGTTTTTAATTTTATTTTTAGACAGGGTCTCACTCTGTCATCCAAGCTGGAGTGTAGTGGCACCATCTTGGCTCACGGCAGCCTTGATCACCCTGGGCTCAAGTAATCTTCCACCTCCCTGGGCTCAAGTCATCCTCCCACCTCAGGCCCCCAAGTAGCTGGGACTACAGGCCCATGCTACCACACCCGACTAATTTTTCTATTTTTTGCAGAGATGGGACTTCACCATTTGGCCCAGGCTAGGCTCAAACTCCTGGGCTCAGACGATCCTCCAGCCTCAGCCTTCCAAAGTGCTGGGATGAGAGGTGTGGAGTCACTGCACCTGGTCTTTAATTTTTAATAATAATAAGTTTGGGAAATAGAAAGATAGAATCCCTGTCAAGAGACTCACAGTCTAGAGAGTTTAGTTAAACACACCTACACAACCAGTGACCAGTAGGTTTATCCCTGGGGATGCCCTGGTGGCGAGGCCAGGAGCCCCTCCTGCGGCGGCTCTCTCTGACTTCAGACACAGCTCTCCAAGTTTAGGGTACCAAACAGCAGCTTCTATGTGCTGGCTATTCTGTGCTATCTAATAGGCCAGGAGGAAGGGAAGGGACTGTCACCACGTGGTGCCAAGGGAGATGCCACAGGGCAGAGGAGCCCGCTAATGTATAGGCTCTTCCCTATATCCAGGGTTGAGGGTGGCCCTGAGAGTCTTGGTGCCAGCCCCTAAGGAGCCAGGGCCTGGTTTAGTTGGCGCTTTGAAGGGCTCCAGGAAACAAGACAGTCCTTGCCCTTAGAACACTAAAAACATCAATTCCTCCCAAAACTACCCCAGCCGGGAGAAAATGGCAGTAGACTGAAGTGGAAGGGGCAGAGCAGAGGCAGGGTGTGCTGGGGGCTGATGAGCACCGGGTGGGCTCAGGCTGCTGCTGAGTGCAGGGGCGTTGGGCTGAGGCTCATGCTAAATGCGTAGGTGCCTTTTCCACACAGTTTTAGGAGACTGCTTCCCATTTTGAAGCCAGGAGCATTTTAACACACTTGTTTTCATGGAGTTCTTTTGATCCACCCTAAAAAGTAAACATTAAACTTGCAGCTTCCAAAAATATTACCAAGCATGATGCAAAACAGACATTGGCTCACCCCCGGGCAGCAGCCTCTTTCCCACACCCACCCACAAAACGGGACAGATGCGAACCGGAAACAGAACCAGACTCAGGGAGAACCGGTGGAGAAGGGGAACTGTAAGGATGAGGTGAACTCAGGAAGAGCGCATAGCTCAGGGATCCCAGAACGTTACTGGATGCAGCTGAAAACTCTCGATGTTACAGTTGTCCACAGCTTTGTTAATCAATCTGGGTCACAACAATGGTGTCAGGCTCCTTGGAGAGATGGCTGAGGCCAGGGCTGGGGCAGGAAAGCTGCACGCTGTACCAGGATCGCTTGCTGTGGCAGAAAGTGAGAAAGGGCTCCAGAAAATGAAGGGGTGGGCCAAGGGGACACAGGAGTTTCCTGAAGGGGCTCCTGCTGGCCAGATTGGGGACAGCTCGAGCACCAAAGCAATCACAAACCACTAGAAGAGTATGAATCCTTGAGTCTATACCAGTGGCTCTCAACTGGAGACAACTTTGGCCCCCAGGGGAGATTTGGCTATGTCCATAGACATTTTTGGTTGTTAAGTGAGAGGAAGGCATGCTACTGGCATCCAGTGGGAAGAGCTCAGAGATGCCACCAAACATCCTGAAGTGCACAGGACAGTCCCCACAACAGGGAATTCACTGGCCCAAAATGTCACTAGTGCCCAGGTTGAGAAACCCTCATTTATAGTAATGGTACAACTATAAACAGACAAGTAACTAAGTGGGAGCTCTTGCTTACAGTAGAACACTGGGTATTGATTGGTAAATACAGAGGGTGCACCTGAGTCGAAAATTACCATTTTGATGGGCATGGTGGCTCACACCTGTAATCCCAGCACTTTGGGAGGCCAAGGCAGGCAGATCACCTGAGGTCAGGAGTTTGAGAACCAGCCTGGCCAACATGGTGAAACCCCATCTCTACTAAAAATACAAAAATTAGCAGGGCATGGTGGCAGGTTGCCTGTAATCCCAGCTACTTGAGAGGCTGAGGCAGGAGAATCATTTGAACCCAGGAGGTGGAGGTTGCAATGAGCCAAGATTGCGCCACTCCGCTCCAGCCTGGGTGTCAGAGCGAGACCCTGTCAAAAAAAGAAAGAAAAAAAGGAAGAAGGAAGGAAGGAAGGAAGGAAGGAAGGAAGGAAGGGAGGGAGGGAGGGAGGAGGGAAAGAAAGAGGGAGAGAGAGAGAGAGAGACAGAAAGAAAGAAAGGAGAAGAAAGAAAGAAAGAGAGAAAGAAAGAAAAAGAAAGAAAGAAAGAAAGAAGAGAAAGAAGAAAGAAAGAAAGAAAGAAAAGAAAGAAAGAAAGAAAGAAGAAAGGAGGGAGGGAGGGAGGGAGGGAAGGAAGGAAGGAAGGAAGGAAGGAAAGAAAGAAAGAGAGGGAGAGAGAGAGAGAAAGGAAGGAAGGAAGGAAAGGAAAGAAAGAAGAGAAAGAAAGAAAGAAAGAAAGAAAGAAAAAGAAAGAAAGAAAGAAAGAAAGAAAGAATTATCATTTTGCAGTTATCATTGTAGAGATTGGTTCAGGCAAGAATCATCTGGATCTGGATGCTAAATCCAGGGGATAGATTTGAGCGATGAGGAGGCAAATGTGCATGTTCCAAAGTGTCTCCCACAAAATGCTTATTTGTTACAAGGGAGGAAAACTCTATAAAGGGGAGAATTGAGACCACATCTTAGGGTGGTGGCAAAATTAATGCCACCATGAGAGGCAAATGGACAACATATCCTCTGGATGAAAAGTCCTGAGAAGGATACAAAGTTATTAGTGTAGTATTCTAGCCAGAGTTGCAGAAAGCTAACCCTAAAATGAGTACATTCTTTTTATTTAAAGTCCAGTACTTTTTTTTTTAATGTCAGCATCAGCCAGGTGCAGTGGCTCACTCGTATAATCCCAGCACTTTGGGAGATCGAGTTGAGGGGATTGCTTGAGCCCAGAGTTTGAGACCAGCCTGGGCAACATAGTGAGACCCTGTCTCTACAAAAAGTAAAAAAACAAACTAGCCAGGCATGGTGGTCCTTGACTCTAGTCTCAGCTACTCAGGGGTGCTGAGGTAGGAGGATCACTTGAGCCTGGGATGTTGAGGCTGCAGTGAGCTGAGATCATGCCAATCATGCCACTGCACTCCAGCCTGGGTGACAGAGTAAGATCCAGTATCAAAAAAAAAAAGAAAGAAAAAGAAAATCAACATTGCAATAGGCAAATAAAAGCTGAGGATATTTTCCAGATTAGAGATAAAGAGATGTGACAACTAAATGCCTTATGTGATCCTAGGCAGGATCCTGTACTGAAGGAAACATGAAGCTATAAAGGGTGGCATTGGGTCAGCTAACAAAATTGGCACATCACAGTAGAATAACAGATTAAAGTATTGTATCTACTTAAAATTTCCTGATGTTGCTAACTATACTATAGTTATATAAGAGAAAGCTCTTATTCTTAGGAAATACACGCTGAGGTTTTTAGGGGTAAAGGACATGATGTATGGAATTTACTCTCAAATGATTCAGGGGAAAAAAAACTATGTGTGAGTATATGTGTGTGCATGTGTGTGTGCATGTGTATGTTTGTATGTATATGTGTGTGAGTATATACATGTATGTGTGCATGTGTCTGTATACATGTGTGTATGTAATATAGTGTATGTGTGTATGTGGCTAAAATATCCACATTCTAGTCCTCCAAACCTGTGGATGCTATCTTATATGGCAAAAGAGACTTTGCAGATCTGATTAAGTTTAGGATCTTGAGATTGGGAGATTGGGAGATTGGGAGGTTAGCCCAAATTATCCAGCTGGGTCCTAAGTGACATCCCAAGGATCCTTCTCAAAGGGAGGCAGTAGATCGGAGTGAGCAGTAGGAGATGTGACAAGCAAGATGTTGTAGTGATGGATGTGAGGGGCTACAAGCCAAGGCATGCAGGTGACCCTCAGAAGTTGGACAAAGACCAGGAAATGGACTGTCTTCTGGAAGCTTCAGAAGGAACAAGGGCTGACACCTTGACGTTAGCCCAGTGAAGCTGATTTTGGATTTCTGGCCTCCAGAACTATAAGAGAGTAAAGTTGTGTTGTTTAATGCCACCAAGGCTCTGGTAATTTGTTATAGCGGTAATAAGAAACGAATGCCTATGCATATACCTGTATATGTGTGTGTGTGTATGTATATATATGTATACACACACACACATATAGGAAATGAATACCTATGCATATACACATGTACAGGTATATGCATAGGTATTCATTTCCTACATATATATTTGTGTGTGTGTATTCACTAGCAGCATAGTAGTATATGGTAGTAGGGGTAGTACATACACACACATGCACACACAGAGTTGATCATCATTGTTCATGGATTCCATATTTACAAATTTACCTCCTTGGTGAAATGTCTTTGTAACCCCAAAACCAGTGCTCCTGGTGCTTTTGCGGTCAATTTGCCAACACGTGCAGCAGTGGCAAAAAACTGAAGTCACCTGATGCACACTCTCCCAGTTGAGGCAGAGCAAGACGACACTCCGTCTTCTGTTTCAGCTCTCATCCTATAAACATGTGTCTTTTGTGCCATGTTTTTAATGTTTTTCTGTGTTTTTTTGGTGATTTTGCTGTTTAAAACAGCCCCCAAACATAATGCCAGCATGCTTTCTAATGTCCCTAAGCACAAGAAGGCTATGACATGCTTTACAGAGAAACTGTGTGTGTTAGGTAAGCTTTGTTCTGGCTTTGAACTCACGTTCAACCATGAGCTCCGTGATTAATCGTATGTATCAATGGATAAATAATACATATCAAAAAGGTGTTTTTAAACAGAAACAAGGTAATGTATAGATCAGTGGACAAAATATCATGACCAGAAGCTTAGGGGAACCTAACTCTGTATTTCATGTAGGAGCAAGGGTTCTGTATGTGCCTTCAGAGGTCACTGTGAAGTTATAGGATGTCACTACTGAGAATAAAGAGAATATATATGGAGAGAGAGAGAGCACAAGTGATAAAGCAAAGAGAAAATGTGAGTCTGGGTTTAGGGCCTATGGGTGTTCTTTGTATTATTCATGGAACTTTTCTGTAAGTGTGAAGTTACTTTCAAATAAAATGTTGAAAGAAAGAGTGGCTGTGTCAAGCACTTGCATCTGAATGTCTCATATTAAGTCAGCGGATCAGCGCTCCATCAGGTGCTGGTGTTAGGAACAGGGTCTAGCTGGCTCTGGGCAGACCCCAAGCAGGGAGTCGACCGGTGGGAAAAGGCGGAGTGGTCTCTATGGTGGCCACATTGTGAGTGGGCCAGCAGCAGCTGGTGAGAAGCAAAGGATCAGGGTACAGACCTGAGCACTGGGCTCCTGTGGAGCCAGCAGCTGGCTGCCTAGAGCTGCATCTCAGCTGAAAGCAACTGTGACACAGAGAAGTGGGAATGCCACCCAGCAGTCTCTGTGTGTATTCCCCTGGCTGAGAGAGGTAGGCAGATGCCCCAGGGAGAACCACATCACCCTCTTTCTTCAGTCCATCTAAGTGAAGGGCCCCTTCAGCCACACAGTCACCCAGGCCAGAAACTTGGCCCTTATCTTTGACCCTACATCCAGTCACAAGCTCATCTCCCATTGCCCTACAGGCAACTGCCTGGTTGACATTTTACCTGGCTATCTCATCTCAGACATGCCATGTGCACAAGTGAATTCTTGGTTTCCCTCCAAACCTGGCTCCCTCCCAATTGTCCTCAGTGGTGTAAATAATACCATCACTCACCTAGATGCCTGTGCTCAAAGGGGTGAATGATTCCCTGGCTTCTGTTTGGGCTTTTTTTTTTTTATTTTTATTGTGGTGGTGGTGGTAGTTTTAGTTTTGATATTTTGCTCTGTTTTGCTTCTGGTAAAATTCACTTACAAGAAATTGTAGCATTAAATGTTAAATTTGATATGTTTTGATACATGTATATACCTGTATAACTAACACTTCAGTCACTATATAGAATGTCTGTATCACCCCCAAAGAGTTTTCTTGTCTTCCCTTCCAGTCCCTTGCTTGATTTTTCAAATGTGACCAACCTTGCAGTCCTGTTTACATTACACTTAATGTGATTACATAAATTGCACTTAATTGTGATCATTACCTTTTAATATATTATTGCCTTGAATTTGCTAATATTAAATATTCCATTAAGGACTGTGGTTGTCTGAATAATGACCCTGGATATGCTCATGTCCTAATCCCTTGAACCTGTGATTGTGACTTTCTATGGCAAAAGGGACTTTGAAGATGTGATAAGTTGGAGATCTTGAGATGGAGGGATTCATCCTGGATTATCCAGGCAGACCCCAAATGTACCCACAAGTGTCCTTATCCCAGGAAACAGAGGGAGCTCTGACAGGAGAAGAAGGCACCGTGGTAACTGGAGCAAGATGCTTCAGCTGGGTAGCTTTGAAGATGGAGGGGCGAGCCCCAGGCTCCAGAAGTTGGGAAGGGAAAGAACACAGATTCTCTCCCTGGAACTTCAGGGACTTCGGTCCTGCCGGCACTTTGATTTCAGGCCAGTGAAACTGATTTCCGACTTCTGACTTCTAGAATCACAAGAGAATACATCTGTATTGTTTTAAGCCACCAAATTTGCGATGATTTGTTACAACAGCAATTAGAAACAGGTACAGGAATTTTTGTGTTTAAATTCATAAGGACTATTCTTCTGTAATTTTCTTTTATTTTCATGCCAAAATGTCAGGTTTTGTATCAGGGAGATTCTGGCTTCATAAAATAAGTTAGAAAGTGTTTCCTGTCCTGTTTTCTGAAAGAGCTTGTGTCAAATTAGTATTATTTCTTTCGCAATTATTTGATAGAATTCACCAGCAAAACCATCTTCACCTGCAGTCTTCCTTATGGAGAGATTTTTAAGTTACAAATGTAATTTAAAAAATAAACATAGGGCTATTTAGATTTTCTATTTCTCAATCAGTCAGCTTTGATCAGGCATGCTATTTTAAGAAATTTGCCCATTTAATCTAAGTTATCTGAGTTTATTGGCATAAAATTGTTTATACTATTTCCTTTTTATTTTGTTAATGTCTGTAAAATGTGCAGTGCTATCTCCCTTTTCATTTCTGATAATGATATCATTATAATTTTTCATTATAATTCAGTTCAAAGAATGTGTAATTTCTCCTCATGATTTTTTTTTCTTTGACTTTTAGGCTATTAGATGTTTACAAGTATATTAGCATTCAATACTTTGGGATTTTCTGGGTTTTTTATTCCCAAGTAAATTTTGTTGTTGTCAGAAAATATGTTCTATAAGGTCTTAATCTCTTGAAGTCTATTGAGAGCTATTTCACGGCCTATCTTCAGAAACACTTCATATGCGTTTAGGAAGACCAGGTTTTTTTGCAGACTACCCAGACTTGAATCATTCCAGGCCTGCTACTTACTAGCCATATGAGTTAAGCATATAATGTAATTTCTCTGAGCCTCAGTTTCCCTAAATGTAAAACAGAAATGGATATTATTGATCTAACAAGGTTGTGGTGTGAATGAAATAAAAATCTCTTAGCTTGTGGAAGGTCCATTCACTGTTAGCTATTGTCCCTCTCCTCCTCTTCCTTCTTCTCATCGCTATTGTATCTGTTACGGCCACAGCCATTATTTTTCCATTTTTGTTATTACATAGTTGCAAGCATCTTCAACTGAACTTCTGAGGTTGCTGTTAAATCCTGCCTGCCCCAGGAGGGGAGTTTCTAGTGGACTATTTTACAGTCAGTTACAGTTATTCTCACCGTGATGTCTGTTCTCATCCTCATAACTAAATTGCTTTACATTTCAGGCAGAGGCTCCCATGGAGGAGGCACCAGCCCTGCCATATTCTTGAAGCCTGGTGCCATTAGGCTTGTTGAGGTGACAGCCTGGTGTTTGCTGATAACAAAACTTTCTTGAATTCTTGACTTGAGTTCTTGACTGAGAAATAGAAAATCTAAATAGCCCTATGTTTATTTTTTTAATTACATTTATAATTTAAACATCTCTCCACAAGGAAGACTCTAGGTGAAGATAGTTTTGGTGGTGAATTCTATCAAATACCTGTGAAAGATATAATACTAATTTGACACAAGCTCTTTCAGAGCTAATTTTGCGATGGCCTAGAGAGTATGTTTTCAGCAAACTGTCTTTGTTAGGGCGCCCTCTTTGGAGGTTCTGGAGCTCTTGAGTATCAGAAGGACTCTTTCAGTTGTCTTTACTCCTGGCAGGTGATTGATCTGGGTGTGATGACTCAGGCTTTGCAACTTCTCCAAAATCACTTATTTGTTTTTTTTTTTTTTTTTTTTGAGACAGAGTCTCGCTCTGTCGCCCAGGCTGGAGTGCAGTGGCCAGATCTCAGCTCACTGCAAGCTCCGCCTCCCAGGTTTATGCCATTCTCCTGCCTCAGCCTCCCAAGTAGCTAGGACTACAGGCGCCCGCCACCTCGCCCAGCTAGTTTTTTGTACTTTTTAGTAGAGACGGGGTTTCACCGTGTGAGCCAGGATGGTCTCGATCTCCTGACCTCGTGATCCACCCGTCTCGGCCTCCCAAAGTGCTGGGATTACAGGCTTGAGCCATAGTGCCCGGCCTATTCGTGTTTTAATTGCCTTCTGGCATTTGAAACAGCAGAAAAGAACTCTGAGGCTAGCCCAATTCTTGTTCCTTGAGATGTAACTGGTAACACTTCCTTTTCTGCCTAGGTGCTTAACATTTTTTTTCTTTATAATGTAATCCCAAAAGTTTTGCAAAGTGTGAGCACAGGTTGAGTATCCCTTATCCAAAATGCTTGGGACCAGAAGTGTTTTGGATTTTTGACTTTTCTGAATTTTGAATTGTTATTTCAAATACAACTGGTAATTATAAACAGGTCAGCATCCCTAATCAGAATATTCAAAATCTGAAATGCTCCAACGAACATTCCCTTTGAATGTCATGAAGTTTTGGATATTGGAGCATTTCAGATTTTGGATTTTCGTATTGGGGATACTCAATCTGTATAAATATCTTTCTTGATTGGTTTTTGTTTTCAGATTATCCTTTTTGATCCACATACTCTTTAGCTGAGAATTTTTTTAAAAAAATAAGGTATCTGGCCGGGCTCAGTGGCTCAAGCCTGTAATCCCAGCACTTTGGGAGGCCAAGACGGGCGGATCACGAGGTCAGGAGATCGAGACCATCCTGGCTAATACGGTGAAACCCGTCTCTACTAAAAAATACAAAAAAACTAGCTGGGCGAGGTGGCGGGCGCCTGTAGTCCCAGCTACTTGGGAGGCTGAGGCAGGAGAATGGTGTAAACCCGGGGGGTGGAGCTTGCAGTGAGCTGAGATCCGGCCATTGCACTCCAGCCTGGGCGACAGAGCGAGACTCTGTCTCAAAAAAAAAAAAAAAAAAGGTATCTGATTGCTACATCTACATGATTTCATTAATTCAAAATCTTTATGAAAACCTCCCTGCCAGGTACTGGGGATAGAGTAGTGAGTAAGAAAAAATTTCTGCCCTCAGGCAGCTTGCATATTAGTAAGAGAAATGGTCCATAAACAAGTGAAAACAATAAACTAGAACACTGTAGCAGATGCTCGCAGGGCCCCGGAAAATAATAGAGCCATGCGAGGGGAGGGAGAAGGCAGTGGGTGGGGAGGACCTGACTTAGGGGTAGGGAGCATTTTGGCAGCAGCCTCTTCCTTTCTCAGAAACACTTGTTCTAGATGTTTATGAAGGAAGTGGATCTGTTCTCTGCCCTAAGTATGCAGTATATTAATTTTCATCATTGGCATCTATTTTTTTCCTTTTTCTCAGCAATCTGGGAACACATGCCAAGTATGTCCTCCACGTCATCAATTTGATTTGTCACAGCCCATGGGACTATTTCCTGCTGTGGTGAGGACTTCATTTCGTCTCCTACAAGTGATTCCTTCATCACCCTCCCTCCCATTTCCCTCGTGCCTCTCTAGCTTTTCAGCCCAACTTCTTCCCCTCCGGGTCCTTGTTTCCTGGACACCCTGTCTTCTTGCATCTTCTTCAGGCTGCCAAACAATTTTCTGAGGTTTCATCCGGACTCTTGCAATGAACCATTTTCAGGAGTCTTTTTCCTCAGAACGATCTGCCTTCCTCTTGCTCTGCAGCATTTTCCGTAGGTTCCATGGAGAAGTTTGCTTTTCTCAATTCACCCTTGGGTGTGGGTTATGAAGTCCCCTTGTGTAACAGTGAGTGGGCTGGATAGCAGCACTGGGCTGCAGCACTGGACAAATTCCCTTGGGATGACTTGCTATGCCTGGATGCACAAGCACCAGAGCAGCTGTCTATCTGTCCATCTGTCTGGAATGCCATTGCTCTTCCCCACTGCCTCAGGCCCAGTCACACCAGACAGAGGGAGCATCTGAAAATACCCAGCCTGGAAAGCACTGGCCATGTAGGGCCTGGAAGACATAGGGCCATGGTTCCTACGTTTGCCTCTGCATCTAGTACTTGATGTGTGCCAGAGAATTTAGAGGAGTAGATAACTGCAAAAAAATCACAAACTGCTCTGCCTTGACGTTCCTCTTCCCAGAGCTCCCAGAAGCCCCGCAGCTGGAGGGTTTATTTATGTTAACCTGCTATTTGGAAATTAAGCTCCGATTTGGAAATTAGGGACTGTAATTTAGCATTAACCCAGATGTCAAGATGTAATGAGACACACTGTGGGGGAAATTGAATTCCATATTGCCAAAGACCCATTTTATTTATCATAACCAGCCACTCACATCGTGCCAATATTGATGGATCATATGTTTAAAATTTTGATAGCTCATTCATTTCTATAATTACATTTATTTCAAATTAAATTAAATAAGTCTCACACACCCTTGATATACAAAGAGACAAAATTAATTTGTGGATCAGAATTAACCTGCCATTCAACCCCAGGAACTGTCCTTTCTAGCGGCCCTTGGAGCGCGCCTTTCTGCCATTTCAGAGAGGAAGATTTGCCTGTGCACATAAACAACTTTTAACCTGGGAAGGGCTCATCCTCGGGCTTGGAGGGCACTGTCATCGCAAAGGTGATGGGGGAGGAGTGGAATTGCTCACCGATAGGTGCAGATACAGAGACCAGGCCATCTGCCACCAGAGCTGATCTTCACCACGAACTGCAAAGCAATCTCAGGGGTGGCAGCCTGGAGTTTCGGGAAACTATGTAAGTGCTGCTATTTGTCTCCAGGCCACTGGTCACTGATGAACGACCCTGGGCAAGATTCATGCAGCTGCCTTTCCGGAGCAGGGTAGTAGAAATGCTCACTACTCCCTGCACACCCACATCCACTGCCAGGGCCCTGTCTCCTGGCTACTGCAGGCTTGTCCAAGAGTGCCGTCATGGGCAAATGTGGCCAACCAGATGGGCAGGGGAGCCAGAACAGCTGGGCCATGTGGATGATGTGGAGAGGGTTGACAGAACTTCCTGACTGTTCAGCCAGAGTCAGCACTGTGCATGCTATGGAAAAGCCTGTCCACAGAAAGAATGCATCTGCCTTGTAGAATCAGACAGAAGCGGAGAGCCGGCAGTCCATCGCGGGAGGGAGGGAGTGGTGTTTGCCCTTGAATCTCTGGTGCCCTTGCCTTCTTGGTGTGCTGTGGTTGTCAGTCCAAGCTTGCCTCTGCATTTGCTCGGTATACCCATTCGCAAGCCAGGAGGCTGTGGCAGCCGGGACTGAGAGAAGCGTAACCCCACAGGGCCTGGCAGGACAGCAGAATGCAGAAGAGTGGCAGGTGTCATGTAGGTCTGAGAGGGCCTACGTGACAGAGGAGGTCCTGCTTGTGCAGTGGTGTGGCAGGCCCTATCCATTTTCATGGACCTGGAGTAGGGAGCTGAGGTTGACTGTAGGAGCAGGCCTGTGAGAGAGCCAGGGGTCTTGGATCTGGAAATGTCCCAGAGATGCATGTCTGGGAGCTGGGATGGGAGCTCAGCTCTATCCAAGACTTTAGTGAAGGATCAAGTTGAACCCCATAGATAGTGGCAAGGCAGTGCTCACCGTGTCCTAAGCCGAGGCTGGATGGGACATTGCACGTTTTGGCTCTGTACAGGCCACGTGACTACTGAGGAGTGGAAACATCTCTCTCTACTCAGGGCATTTGCCTAGCACCCCCCCCCCTCCACAGTTATCTCTGTCCCAAGGGGTAGAGGATGGGGGGGGTCTTCTGAATCGATGGAGTTTTAAGCCCACAGTGGCTAAGAAATTCCTGCATTTGGTTCAGTTTACTTATAAGTAATTAGGATTCTTTTTTGGTGTCAAACAGAAGAGGGACTGAGCATCAGAAATTAAATCAAGTGACACCCAAAACAGAGATTTGCTTTCGCATACTTGAATCTGTAGGCATGAAGTGTAGCCCCTGGGACCTGCATTTCGCGGCTCCCCCCCACCCCTCTCCTCCAAGGAAGATGAGGAGGGTCCTCAGACCACACTCACGAACCGCACTTCGCAGGAGAATACTGCACAGAGGCATGGAGCTCTTCTGAGAGACGCAGCGGCGGCGTGTGGCAAAGGAAATAGGTGCTGCCTCTTCAGAGGATCTAGGTGTTAGCAGTTACAGGAGCCGTCTTCAGCTCGGCTGAGAGACGGGTTTCCTGACCACTGTGTTCTCCATCACTGGATGAATGTCCTGCCCCAGGATGGAGGGCCACATGTCAGGGGCTGCAAAGAAGAAAGATGCCCTGGTAGAGTTAGAGGTTGAGCAAAGGGGCTTCTCATATCCTCTTCTCACTTAAAGATCAACAGCTACTTACACTGAGCTCCTGTTTGTGCATCTCTAGAATGAATAAGAATGAATAAATCTAAGACCAGACCCTGGGGGCTCCCAGTTACAGATATGAAAAAGTTAAAGGGACTCCCAGCCCTGAGCCCTGCAGGAGGTGGGGATTAACAATCCCTAATTAGCCCATGCAATTACCACAACAGTCCAGATTTTGAAACTATTATCCTGATTTTACAGATGATGAAACAGATTCAATGACAGTAATTAACCCACCCAAGGTTATGCAGTTAATAAGCAGCAGAATCAAAATTAAATCCCATCTCTCATGCCCTTCCCAAACATTCCAGGCCTCTTTAAATAATCTTTACTCTAAGAAGCACATTTTCAGAAAATCAAATGTTTACAATCTTTCGATTACACTCTGTGGACCTCAAAGGGACTTCGGTGTCAAAATCAGCTCCCATAAAGCCTCAACTGATCACGTGCAAACTTTCCATTATTTCTGCCTATTTTTTTCCACACCTGGAAATCAGCTCTGTTTGCCTTTCCTCCCCAGAAGTCTCCTGCTCTTGTATTCACATAAATATTTCAGACTGTCTGTGCCTGCAGAAGGAAGAGGAACAGAGCCTTCTTCATGTGTTTCCCTGCACAAGTTCTGGGACTCCGTGGAAGGGACGCTGGGGACTTCTCACCTGAGTACACTGCCAGGCAAGAGAACAGTCTTAGTCAGCAATTGATCTGGGCCTCCCGCCCTGTCTCCTGGGGTGGCTCGGAAAGAACCGAGGTAGTCCACTGGGTTGCAACTGAATTGAGGGGGGCTTGCTTACCTGCTAAGGCCCTTTGCGCCTGTTACTTAGAGATGTCATTTAAAATTCAGTGTTCACTGAGGACTCCATGCGCTGTAGACTCCCAGTAAATGTTGCTTATGAATTCAGGAGGGGAAAGCAGCAGCATCCAGGAGGTATTGTGCACAGGAGTCTGATGCAGAGAGCCCTGGGAGGGGCCACAGGGCCATGAGGACACTGCTCTGACCCCGACCTGCCTCCCAGCCTCCCCTCTATTTAATGGGCCCACAGACCTAGGTGGCTTAAATAACAAACATTTACTTCTCACAGTTCTGGAGGTTGGAAATCCGAGATTAGGGTGCCACCATGGTTCTAGATGAAGGCCCTCTTCCTGGTTTGTAGACAGACATCTTCTTGTAACTTCACACGACGGAGAGAGGAGAGAGAAGAAGCAAGCTCCCTCCTGTCTCTTCTTGCAAGGGCACTAATCCTTTTCATAAGGGCTTCACCTTCATGACCTTATCACCTCCCAAAGGCCCCACCTCCTAAAACCATCACCTTGGGGAGTTAGGGTTTCAGCATGTAGGTTGATGGCGGAGGGGCACGTCCAGTCCGTAGTACCCAGTAAGGTCACATTCTGAGGTGCCAGTGGATATGAATTTTGGGGGACACTGTTCCTCCAGTTGCCTGGAGGTACAGGATGGCCGCAGTGGCAAGTCGGGATGCAGGTGCTGCCTGACATCCAAGTCTCTTTCCTGACAGTTGAACAAAAGCTCTCGGGTGGTTATTGTGGGTGTTTTACCTCATGCCCTTGGATTCTTTTTCCTGATTCTCTGTCCCTTTGCTTTGCACTGCCTGCACCCAACACTGTGTCTGGAGGATTGCCCTGACGCCACTGGAGAGGTTTATGCAAAGAACTGGAAGTATCTGAATCCGAATTCCCAGGGGCAGCCCTTACAGCACAGCTCCTGGAACTCCCCTATAGAACCAGCTACCCTCTGCAGGACCTTACCTGAGATCACTCCCTGGGAGCACCTCCTCCTTAAGGCCCTTGAATGGGAATCCTTGTTTCAGAGTCTGTGTCTGGGTAGGGTTGCCAGATTTAGCAAAGACACAGTTAACAATAATACTTAATAATAAAAATTAAAACTAAATAACAATAAACAAAAGCCTAGTTAAATTTGAATTTCACAGAAGCAACAAGTAATTTTCAGTATAACTATGTCCCATGCAATATGTGGGACATATTTATAGTAAAAAATATCTGTGGTTTGTCTGAAATTCAAATTTAACAGGACAGCATGTTTTTGTTGTTTTGTTGTTGTTGTTGCTGTTGTTGATTTTTAGCAACTCTACCTCTAGGAAACCTAATTTAAGGCAAACTTTACTTTGATTGGACCCACTTAGAGCACTGCCTCGTCCCTAAACACAGTGATGTGGCAAGTTGGTTAGGATAGGGATTTGATTAGATCAATCAAGGTCCAGCATTGGATCTGAAGGTACCGTCAAGTCCACCCAAGCTTTTGCACTGGTTGCTTCACATGAGGAGGGTGGTGTGGATTTGGGGGAGACAACCACATGATCTGTTACTAAATATAACCAACACAGTTCATTCACGATACTCAGTAGTTGTGTCTACAATGTCATGATAGACACCAAAGTAGTGCATACTGAGTCTTTGCCCCTCAGGGAAAATACAGGGTTAGATTCCTTTGAACCTCTTTTTTACAACATCTTTGCCAACTAATCAATATAGAACCTTATTATTTGAGTGCTTCTGTGTAAAGACACCTTGTTTAATACATATTGTTGATTCACTGACGTGGAACTCACAGCCAGTAGCACACAACTCATGCCTGAACGAAGCTTACCTAACATACAAATTTTCTCTGTAAGGCACATCACAGCCTTCTTGCACTTAGGAACACTAAACAGCACTTCAGCACTAGGTTTGGGGCAATTTTAAATGGCAAAACCACCGACAAAAACACACACACGAAATGTAGAAAACATGGCACTCAAAAGACTGCAGAAAGGACGCTTGTTACGGTATGAAAGCTGGAACAAGAAAGCAGAGCGCGGCCTTGCTTGGCCCCGGCTGGGAAAGGACGCATCAGAGGACCCACATTTTGCCGCCACGCGCCTGTTTGCACATGGCAGGAACAGCACGGTGTGTATGGAGTTGGGGGTCACAAAGAAATGCTAGCAAGTAGTCAAATTCACAAATACGAAATCTGCAAATTCAACCTGTAGAAACCAATTAGTGGCTGTATTTGCAGAGCCGTCAGGGTTTGTTTCAAGTATGCTCATATTACATTTACATTTCAGAGAATCTCCTACTACCAAAATACAGGAGCTAGCTAGATAAATACAGAACTGAACAAACAGCCTCTTACGAGGAACTCTGTTTGCCTAGCTATCAACATGCAGCCTTTCCTTGCTATGTAACTATAGCAGCTAGTTATGTACTTACAGTGTTAACACAAATGACTTTGTACAAGACACCATATTTGCCTGGCTATTTCGTACCTGTATGACATGAAATTCCTGAATCAGCCCTTTAGCTGCGTAATAGGTAAATAGAGTGCTTGCTTTTTAAAGAAACTAGCAGAGGGAAAGGCCGTGCACTAAGCCACTTGACACGTTGCTGTTACTGTTTACACAGCCACCTGCTATCGCACATCCATGGCTGCCGTGGGACTGTTTAACCAAGGGTGGTTATTTTAAGTGTTTGGAAGAGATCATCCACCAAAGCCTTTCTTTATCTCTTGAAAGACACTTATCTTTGCATAGATTGACTGTTTGCCCGAACGATCAAAACATCACAACGGTTTTGCAGTTTTTTTTTTGACTGGAGCTGGCAGCCTGTTCTGGGGATAGTTCTCAGCTGTCCATCTATTCTCCCAGGTGCAGGAAGAATCGCTTGGAAGAATTGCATGGGATGGAGGAGTGTTAGTATGATCTGATATTGTCATGGCAGGCCTCCTACAATATGACATTCGCAATGTTTCATTTCCCCAACTTTTTGTTTTAATTAATTTTCTCATTTTAGAATTAACTTTATTTACCAAAATTATACAGTATATGCATACAGTTTTTGAATCATCTATTACTAAAAGGCTTATGCAGGAGCGCTCTAAACCCCTTCTCTGCCAACATACACAAAGTAAGGGCTTTTTGGTTTTCTTCAGACAGGTTCTCTCTCTGTTGCCCAGGCTGGAGTGCAGTGATGCAATCATAGCTCACTGCAGCCTCCAACTCCTGGGCTCAAGCAATCCTGTCGTCTCAGCCTCCCAAGCAGCTGGACTACTGGTACTCACCACAATACCTGGCTAATTTTTTACATTTTTAGTAGAGATGGGGGTCTCACTATGTTGCCCAGGCTGGCCTTGAACTCCTGGCCTCAAGTGATCCTCCCACCTCAGTCTCCCAAAGTGCTAGAATCACAGGCATGAGCCACCACACCCGGCCCTGGATCTGCTTTTGATTCTTGACTCTTTTAGCTGTTTCTTCTCGTGCTGACCCTGGCTGTGGAGTAATACCTAATGTCTACTTTATCGATTTATCCATTTGAGCACTACCTATTGATTTCTTATTAGGATGGCTGAGGTTTTAGCTCTCTTCTGCCCTCATCCTCCCCTCCCTCTCCTCCTTTCATGATTCCCCATGATGCTCCATTGGTTCTCAGAGTGATAGCCACCCAGTGGCATCATGACAAGGCCCTGCATGGCCTGGCCCCTGCCAGCCTCTCCAGCTTCCCCCCATCCCACCATCTCCAGTAACGTTGTCCTTCTTGTATTTCCTGGGATGCCCTGAGCTCTTTCTACCTGGGGCCTTTGCCCATGCTGTCCCTCTGGCCGGGAGCCCTCATTCCGAGTCCTCTGCCCAGGCCACCTGCTCATCCTGCACTCTCAGTCCAGCGGTCACCTCCTCAGGCTGTGCCCCGTCGTATATTCTCACAATGTGCTATGCATTCCACAGCATTGATCACAGCTAGGAATCACATATTTATTATACATTTCCATATTAACTATGTATGCTAACAGGTCTCTTCTCCATCGAGTCTACTCATGAGGACAGAGATAGTCTCCATTGGCTGGTCATCATTTCTAAGAGCTGAGCACAGTCCCTGACCCCCAGGTGGCACTTGACACAAGTTTTTTAAAAGAATGAAAGAATGTCCCTGGGTGAGTCAACATCTCTGAGATCCAGGTGTTTCAGAAGGAAGGTGGGGCTGGTGACATCCCCCTTGCAGGGCTGCTATGAGGCGGGAGGGTTCTGGGCCCACGTGTGGCCTGCAGTGGGTGCACAGGGGCACGGCAGGTGCTGCTGGCGGTTGTCCGTGGGCTGACTGCACAGGCTGCATGTGCCCTGCCCTAAGGTCCTGCCTCTCTGCTGCTGAAAGGGTCTGCGGGCCTCTTTGTCTCCATCCCTTGTCCATAAAGCTTCTCACACATGAGCTCTGTCCCTTGATTATTTCCCCATGTCCATCGTGGGTGTGGGGCTAGCACAGAAGAGATCCTCAGTGTCTTAAGTGGGGCTCCCTAGAAACAGGCCTTGGACAGGAGCCCCAGAGCAGAGGCTTTCCTGGCATTTTCCCACGAGGAAGCTGGACAAGGAAGGATGGAAGGGGAGGGGGCCGAGCCAGGTTGCAGCTTCAACCTCACACATGGGGACTCTGGTCTTGGGGGACTCTGGAGAGTAAGCGGTGCCTCATACTTGCCTCTCCTAAAGCCGAAGAGCTGGACTTTCTCTCCAAACATCCCTCAAGGGTGGAGGGCAGGGTAGGGAGTCAGTTCCAGGCACTTGATTCTCTGCACCTGACGCCCCCCAAAAAGAGCTGCAGTTGTGAGGGTACACTCGAAAGTACATGGCAGGGGCACAAAAGGCCTGAATCAAGCATCCTCATCCCCTACACTCAGCAAAGGCTCCACAACTTTGTTCCAGAATCCAAGATGGGTTCTCCTGATGACAGCAGAGAAACAGCTCTATTGCTGGCATTTCTGCTGGGGTGGCTGGCAGGAAAAAAATGAGCTCTGCTTGGCAGTGAGTCAGCCTGGAGCCCTCTCAACCTCCTGTGGGGACATCTGCCAAGTCCACTTGCCCCTGAGGCCCCACCTGGTCTCTGCTGGCTCCCTGGGTCCTGGCAGGTGGGCGGGGAGAAGGGCAGAGAAGCCCAGCCTTCCCCCTACAGCCTGGGAAGTACCCATGGCTGCTTAGGTTGGAGAGGCCTTGGCAGGCCCTTCTCTAAGACACAGTGTATAAAAAAACAGATGGAAAATCCTGACTTGGCCAATTAATACGAGCAGCAGGAAAATCCCTAAATTGGTTCCATAACAACCAATCTCTGTTTTCAGGTCCACAGGAAGACAGAAAAAAAATGGATCCCAGGTGAAGGAAAATTGAAGTGCAACCAAAAGTTCATCAATACTTTCCTGTCTTTCCCTCACCAGGTCCCAGCCAAAGCTGTTAGAACATGCCTGCCTCCCTGGTTAAGCGAGGTAATTTGATCTGGGCAATAATCGTCATAAATATTCATGGTTTTGCCTTAACATTAGGATAACATCTGTTTCCAAACATCTGCAATCTGTTTTCAATGCTTCAGTAAAATGTAAATTAGCTATAACTAATACAATAAAGCACTAATGAGGGCAGTGATAATGAAAGATGCCCATTAGGGCTGGGATCCAGCTTGGTCTCCAATGACCAGTTTCCTGGGGTTCTCCAGAACTTTGCTTTCTACCACTTCAAACTTCCCCCAACTGAAAGGGGCTTTGAAAAGCCTGCTCACCTCTTGGTTTGCAAGCATGTCACTAGACAGGGTGTCCTCCATATCTCATCCTTCTCCAGAGGCGGCACACCAATCTTTCTAGAAGTCAAGGCGGCCTGGGCAGGTCCCAGGCATGGAATCTTCCACTTCCTGCAGAACAAAGTCCTTTCATTAACCCATTTGTCCTTTAAGGCTGGGTTATTGGCACTGTCCAGATGATGCCTGCAGCAGTGTGGCTGAGACAAACTGGCCAATTAACAGACAGAGAGGAGCAGGGCATTCATTCACAGAAGAAATGCTGATAGTCAAGGATTATTTGAGGAGTTTCACTTTCACTAGTCATAATTTTTTTTTTAAGACAGGGTCTCACTCCAGGTTGCGTGATCTTGGCTCACTGCAACCTCACCTCCTAGGCTTAAATGGTTCTCCTGCCTCAACCTCCTCTTGAGTAGCTGAGATTACAGGGGTGCGCCACTACTGCCTGGCTAATTTTTGTATTTTTAGTAGAGACAGGGTTTCACCATGTTGGCCAGGCTGGTCTCGAACTCCTAACCCCAAATGATTCACCCACCTCAGCCTCCCAAAGTGTGGGATCACAGGAATGAGCCACTGTGCCCGGCCTCACTAGTCATAATTAAAAGACAAATTAAAACAATGATGAACAATACATAATACTATAATTTTAACAGCAGAATAGCTAAGTTGAGAAAACAAAAATTCATGTAAGATGACACTACTCTTATTTGTTAAAAAATGCATACCTATTGGGAAAAAATCTGGAAAAAATATAGATACACACCAAATTGTTAAGAGGTACCTTTTAAACACAGGATTAGAGAAGATGCCTTTGTTTTATTAACTGGATTTGTTACCAGGACTATGTCTTGATTTTTGTTTGTTCAAATGAAGCAGTGGGAGTGGAAAAGGAACAAAGAAATCTGTAACTGGCTGTGATCAGTTAGTTGTAAACACCACTGCCCTTGGACCAGCCTTTATTTTTTTTAAAGCGCACCCACTGATTAATTTCAAGAGGGAGCCAGGCGCAGTAACTGACGCCTGTAATCCCAGCACTTTGGGAGACTGAGGTGGGCGGATCACCTGAGGTGAGGGGTTTGAGCCCAGCCTGGCCAACATGGCAAAACCCCATCTCTACTAACTATACAAAAATTAGCTGGGCGTGGTGTTGGGCACCTGTAATCCCAGCTACTGGGGAGGCTGAGACAGGGGAATTCCTTGAACCTGCGAGGCAGAGGTTGCAGTGAGCCAACATTGCGCCATTGCACTCCAGCCTAAGTGACAGAGTGAGACCCTGTCTCAAAAAAAAAAAAAAAAAAAAAAAATCAAAGGGGAAAACAGTAACTTTATAATGGAAAACTCTGGAGGATACCATCTTAACCAAGTTACCAGAATGAACATTACCCTCAGCGGGACAAATGGATGCCCCATGCCTCCTCATGAGACGTGCTGAGGAGGACGTACCTCCCTTGTGAGGGGTTCCTGACAAATTGCATCACCTGGCTGGAACTCTGCGGAGACATCACCAAGCTCAGATCAGGGGACCTTCTTCAAAATAACTGGCCTGTACTCTACAAGGGTGAGAATGTCACAAAATGCAAAGACAGGCTGCATAACTGTTCCAGGTTAAAGAATACCACAGAGATGGGATATGTGGTCCTGGATTTGCATTTGCTTTGAGGGACATGATTGGAACCAGTGGAGATATCTGAATGAAGTCTGTAGATTAGATAATAATATTATATTAATGTTTATTTCCTGATTTTGATCATTGTACTATGATTATGTAAAGGAATATTTTTGTTGTTAGTTGATGTATTTAGTTGTAGTTAGGTAGAGAGAAAGAGAAGTATATGGCAAATGTGGTTAAATATTAGTACTGGGGGAAATTAGATGAGGCTGTATGAAATTTTTCTTATTATTCTTGCAACCTTTATTTAAGCCTGAGATTATGTCAAAATAAAACAAAAAAAAAAATTAGAATCAGTTTAAAAGTGTCCTCCTCCAGGAAGTCCTCCTTGACTCCCTCAGGAAGCCCAGCAGCAACCTCATGTGCTGTAATTACCAGTTCACTCTTTTGTCTCCCCTTGCAGGCTGTGAGCTCTTCCAGAGGAGAAACTGTATCTTTTCCGTCTCATATCCAGGGTGCTGAGCACGGCCAGCCTTTACTAAGCAAGTTTGTTGAATAAATGAAGGAGACCAACCAAGCTTATTCTTCCGGAATGTGGTGAATGTGAAGGCCACTGTGGAGGGGCCTGGGCTGGGTGCGGTTGGGGAGGACTTGGGTGTCACTGCTGCCTGTCACAGTCACTCCTGCTGGGATTTGAATGCAGCCAGGCGGAGGAGTTGTGCCCCTTCTCCAAGATACACAACCGCTCCCTGATGTTACTCAGGGAAGAAAGGGCCTGGGAGCCTGACCCTTCTCCAAAGGCTTTTAAAGAGGCAAAAACATGCCTGATTGACTAAGGTGGTTGTGCTGAAAGCCAGCTTCCAGGAACCGGCATGAAGCCTCTGAAGGAAACACACCTTAAGGGAAAGAGGAGCCCAAGACCTGCTGGTCAGGGGAGCCTGCTGGGGCTGGCCATGGGTCTGTGGGTGATTTTGGAAACTCCCAACCTTCCCATACCTCCTGCCGTAGGTTCCAGGAAAACGGCTGCTTCTGTATAGACAGAAAGAGTTGAAACGTGTGGAGCCCTGAGTGTAATGCAGACAGAGAGAACACCCACTATGGCTCAGATTAACCAGTGGGCCATACCTGGGACCATGTCGTGCCCTCGTCTCAGATAAACTAGCGGGCCACACCTTGGCGCCTGTGTCACCAAGCAACATGCCTGCCTGCCATGGGCAGCATCCGCCTGGGAGGCAGGGGCCTCAAACAGAAGAGGAACCTTCTGGAGAAGAGGATGGGATTTCTGCAAGAGAAGTGGGAGAGGCCTGGGGCCACCACAACAGAGCCTACGTGAGGAAGCAAGGATGCCACCCAGGCCCGGAAGAGTGCCTGCATACACGGGAAGGCCTGTCTGTCACTAGGCCTGGGGGCCCACAGGTGGCCTCCCCTCCGACCAGGTGAGGTGATGCTGGGAGGGTCCCTCTAGTAAAGACAAGTTGGGGGTCGGGGCCGGAATGCTGGCTGTGGGCTTTTATCCATAGGATGCTGCTCAAATCATCAGAACAGCAGTCATATAAATCAAAATCCTTTTTAAGTTATTGCACCCTGCCAGGAGTTGGGCAGAATGGCTGTCATATGGGGGGCCTTGGCTCTGCCTGGTTGGGCTCTCAGGACCTTTCCAGAGCTGTCTAGGGTGGGGATACCAAGGCCATAGGCTCACACTTCTCACATCCTCAGGTGTGTAACTTGCAATGTGATTGGCTATGACACCCCCCACCCCACCAGGTGAGTTGGATTCCAGGAGCCCCGGCATCTAGGGAGAGAAAGACCCCAGGTGACCCTGAAAGGCAGGTCAGGAGGCAAGCGTGTGCACGTGCAGATAAGTACGTGCCTGCAGCCCAAGAGGGGCTGGCCCCGGGCAGGCCGTGCTTCACACTCCTCAGGGGTACCCTGGACACGGGTCATCCTACATTTGTATAGTGAGGCTGTGGATTGAATTGTGTCTCTCCCAAAACTCATATATTGAAGTCCTAACCCCCAATGCGGCAATATTTGGAGATAGCACCTTTAAGGAGGGAATGAAGATTGAATTAAGTCATAAGGCTGAGGTCCCAATCTGATGGAACGTGTGTCCTTCAAAGAAAAGGAAGAGACACCAGAACATTCATTTGCATTCCACCCCTCTCTTTCTCTGCACACACGGAGGTTAGAACACAGCAAGCAGGTAGCCATCTGCAAGCCAGGAAGGGAGCCCTCACCAGAAACCAACCCTGCTGACACTTTGATCTTGGACTTCCAGCCTCCAGTACTGTGAGAAAATAAATGTGTGTTGTTTAAGCTTCCCTGTCTGTGGTATTTGTTACGGCAGTGTGAACCAGCCAATACAGTGAATGCTGCAATCTCCCCCAGCAGGTGGTGGTAAAGGACATAGGAAGAGTACTTTTTTTGAATTGGCCCAGACTGTTGGGGCTGGGTGAGAGATTGCCCTGTGTGGGTTTCTCCGTACAGCTTCAGTACCCGAATGGGAGGCTGGGGTTCCAACACCCACCTATGTCTCTCATACAAGTTAGTATATGCCTTTGATGAGAATGCCATCACCTTAGGTGTAAAGCCCTTGTGCAGTACACAACCAGAACATCTGTACGTGGCAGACTGCCCCATCACCACCACCACCAGGGGCTGAGGATGGAGCAAGTGCTTTTTTAGCAGCAATGTTATGGTAGAGAGCAGCCACAGTCATGCAAGTCTGTCTAACTTGCAAGGCACACTTTCAACCCGACCAGAGCAGGCTCTAGGGAAGCCTCTGGGAGCCTGGGGAAGAGGGCTTAGCAGGAGACCCCAGAAAGGAAGAAGTATAAAGAGGGGGACCTCGGGAAGTGAGGAAGGGAAGAGGGAAGTGCCAGGGGCCAGGAAGGGGGCTTTCTAAGAGACAGCACCCCCAGGCCCTAGGAGTTCCAGGGCAGTGAGAGAGGCTTCTATACTTGCGTAGCCCCAAAGAGAAAAGTTCATAGCTTGGAACAGCCTTGGCTCTGCCACTCACACATTCCTTCCTTTGGGTCCACTGAGCACTGGCTTCTGGAAAAGACTCAGGAAGCACCCCAAACAGGCGGAGAAGGGTGTACCCCCTGCCAGGGCACAGCAGGGCAGCAGCTGACCCCCCCTCAGCTAGGAGCCCTCCCTACAGATGGCCCCATCATTGCCTGACCTTTACCTCCCTTGCAGGTGGCTGGAGATACTACTCACGAGACAAGAAAGGGCACCCCCTGCCATGCACAAATGCCCATGCCACACGGGCCCCAGTGAAGGAGTCATTGGGACATGTGAGCATTGACCCCCACGCAGGTAAGGATCTCACAGTGTCTGGAAAACAATAGTGCCTGGAAAAATTTGTTGTTCTTAGTATATTGTTTGGGGAAACTGTGTGGCATGGGAGCTAGTTTCCAAGGGGAGACAGGAAATGCTTCCCTCTTGTCATTCTCCAATGGGAAGAGAGACTCTGTCACCTCCTGGCCAAGTGGGCTTCCTCCGTGTTGTCTTTGGGAGAGGCCCCCAGCAGATGTGACTAAATTAAGGATTTTGACCTGGCACGGAGGCTGACACCTGTAATCCCAGCACTTTGGGAGGCCAAGGTAGGAGGATCGCTTGAGGCCAGGAGTTCGAGACAGTCTGGGCAACAGGGTGAGTCCTTGTCTCTGCCAAAAATAATACAAAGAAAAATTCACCACGCATGGTGCTATGCACCTGTGGGCCCAGATCCTGGGGAGGCTGAGGCAGGAGGATGGCCGAAGTCCAAGAGGTCGAGGCTGCAGTGAGTTGTGGTGGCACCACTGCACTCCAGGCTGGGCAACAGAGTGAGACCCTGTCTCAAAAAACAGAAAGAAAGAAAGAAAGAGAGAGAGAGAGAGAAAGGAAGGAAGGAAGGAAAGAAGGAAGGAAGGAAGGGAAGGAGGGAGGGAGGGAGGGAGGAAGAAAGGGAGGGAGGGAGGGACGGAGGGAGGGAGGGAGGGAGGAAGAAAGGGAGGGAGGGAGGGACGGAGGGAGGGAGGGAGGGAGGGAGGGAGGGAAGGGATAGAGAAAGAAAGAAAGAAGTTTTTTGATTAAGGAAGTTGAGATGGGAGATTATTCTAAATTATCATGCGCCAGTGCATCATGGGGTCCAGCCACGGGGGAGGTAGCAGGCAGGGTCAGAGAAGATGTGACGACAGGGGCGGAGGTCACAGTGATGGGCTTTAAGGACGCACACAGAGACCATGGGCGAGGAATGCAGACAGCCGGTGGGATCTGGAGAAGGCGAGAGAATGGATTTTCTTGCGAAGACTCCAGAGGGAACACAGCCCTGCAGACGCCTTGCACTCAGCCAAGTGAGATCCTTGTTGGCTTCTCACCTTCAGAGCAGTAAGAGAATCCAATTGTGCTGGTTAAGCTGCCAAGTTTGTGGTCATTTGTGACAGCAGCAATAGGAAATTGGCACTCTTAGTGACTAATTAAAGAGTTCTCCTGTCATATCTGCAGGCCACCAGGGTGTGGCCTAACATGAATTTTTGTCCCCTCCCATTGCTGATGTCATACAAGCTTGGCTGTGGGTCCCTCAGACTCTGCTCCTGCTATGCTCCCACCTCACTCTTCCCTGATTTCTCCTCCTGGCATTCCAGCCTCCTGGACCCCAGTATCTTCTTCAGACTAAGGATTTGACTTCTGCTTGGTCTCGTAGGGTGAGCCCTTGCCCCTGCATCTCCTTTAGTTCTAACACACCAGCCACTTCAGAGAAGCCCCTGACACCCCTGCCTTGGGAGTCCTGCTCCCTGTTCAGGTGGCTCTGCCGGTGTCTGCTGCTTTCTCTCCAGGCCCTACCAGATCCAGCCTCGAGCACAGCTGAGAAGTCAGGGCGCCTGGCCTCACCTTTCTGGACACCCCTCACAGTGCACTGTCCAGTATGCTAGCCACTACCCCATGAGACTAGGATGAGACTAAGTAAATTTAAATTTAAATTTAAATTAATGAAAAGTGAACATTCGGTTACCAGGTCATACTAGCCATATGCCAAGTGCTTTGAGGCTACATGGGGCTAGTGACGACTGTATTGGATGACACTGACATGAACATTTCCATCACTGCAGAAAGTTCCATCCGACAGCTGTGTTCTAAGGCATTCTTCCATCCTTTTAATGCTCTTATAGCCCCTCCCAGCTCAGAGAAAGGAGCTCCCATGTGCAGTTCCACGTGGGCGTGAGGAAGCTGTAATCCTTGCATTCTCTCTCCTTGGAGCACGTCATGTATTTTACGCCTCCTCTCTGTCTAGGGAATGGCTATTTCTGGCCCATAACAAAGAAAGGGTCATCAGCAGGACACAGCCATGAGCCTCGGCATTTATTTCTTCCTCTCTAGAGTGCCTTCCCCTACTACAGAGATTTGAAAGCTTGAACTACATTTCCCACAGTCCTTTGCAGTTAGGGTTCTGGTTACAAAATCAGTTCTGCCAAAGAGAAGCACTCACATGACATTAGAAGACAGAAGGCAAACAGGAAAGACCAGTGTCCAGCCTCCTGCTCCAGGGGCAGCAGTGGCTGGATTCAGCATCCCCATGGCCAGCCATCAGCTTCCTGTATCAAAAGGCAACTGTCTCTATGACTGAGGATTTAGGCCCATGGGCACTGGCAGCTCCCTAATCCCAGCTTCCCGATTCCCTGGGTCACAGCTGTGACGGTGTGTTCCTGGAGTTAATTTCCTGTTCCTCGGTATTCTGGTAGTCATTCCTGCAGACCCAGACTAGAATTGAGCCATCCATCAGCCTCTTCAGATGATTTTGTAAATCTTTAAGTGCCTGTATTAAATCCCTTCCTGCTTAAAGTACCTGGCATGGTTTCTGTTTCCTACACTCAACCTGGACTAGCAAGGAGTCAGTAACAGCTGGAGCAGGTAAATCCTAAGTCAGAGCAACTGTCTGGGCATCTCTAAAATACAAATAGCCCCATGGTCTAAACAACTTGTCCTGGAAGTAGAAGTTTTCAGCTTCAATCACCATTGTTCTACAGAGGTGGACCAAGAGACACCTGCCTTCATTTTATGTGATGGTCTTTATACACCAGCTGTTCAGAATTCTTGAATTCCAGAACAAAGGGTTTAAGGAGCCTAGATAATTTCAAACTGGCTAAAACAATAGTTTTTTATTAAGGCTGGTTTCTTAAAAAGCAGAGCAACAAGGTGAAATGTTATGTCCAAAGTGTGATTGAATTGTCAAAGGTATGCAAAATCAGCCACATAAAATTGCAAAACACAAGTCACGTTATATTTGTTCTGAGGAAGTGAAAAAAAGAATTTTTTCCATCAATCTAGGAAAATGACAAAAATAACAACACTAAGAATGCCACAGCAATAAGACAGTGAGTATCATGGTCCCATGTGTCTCCTGCCACCTCCACTCAGCCACATCCTGCTCTTCTGTCCTCAAAGTCAAGTGCTCGGGTTCATGCGTGCACAGCATTGCTTCTCTTTATTCATGTGCACCTTACTTTCCACCCGTGGTTCAATAATTCCAGCACAGTAAACTGTGGTTTCTTCCCAAAGAGTAGTAATTATTTGATATTATATCCCAAGAAGCTCATTTTTATCTCCTTGGCAATCTCCTCATAGCAAAGACTCGCCAAGAACAGAGCCTGTGCCCATCTGTCTCTCTCACTTGTTTACCAAATATTTATTGGGCACTGTTATGGATTGAATGTTGTCCTTCCTTCAAAAAAGATATGTTGAAGTCCTAACCGAACAATACCTTAGAATGGGACCTTATTTGGAAATAGGGTCATTGCAGATATAATTAGTTAAGATGAGGCCATAATCTTAAGGTGGGCCCTTAGTACGGTAGGACTGTATTTGAAGTCAATGTCCTTTGAAGGAGATTGCCATGCAAAGACAGGCACACAGGGAGAATGCCAGACAAATATGTAGGCAGAGATTGGAGTGATGCCACTGCGAGCCAAGGAAGGCCAAAGATTGCCAGCCACACCAGAAGCTGGAAGAGGCAAGGGAGGATTCCTCTAAAGGTTTCAGAGGGAGTGGGGCCCTGCCAGCACCTTGATTTCAGACCCTTTTTGCCTGCAGAACTGCAATAGAGTACATTTCTATTGTTTTAAGCCACCTAGTTGATGGCACTTTCTTGCAGCAGCCTTAGGAACTAACACAAGCACCGACTCTGCACCAAGCAGGATTCTGGAAGCTGAGGTTACAGCGGAGAAGGAAACAGGTATGTCTCTATGTGAATAGCTCACAGCCTCCCCCAACGTACCCATCCCTCTCAGACGTCCTTCCCCCGTCATCCTGCAGCCTCCTTTCTCAACCTCTGGGGAACGACTGGACTGGCGTTATCAGTGCCTCTGGGTTACGAAACCAATGAACAAGCTAATCAATCGTGGCCAGCCGGCACTGTTGATTTGGGACCTTGGCCACAGCACCTGGCTCTTTCGTTAAGAGCATGACATTTTAGTTGTGCTTTGATTCTAACCAAGGCAGCTAATTTTATATATGGGGAAACTGAGGCCTGGGGAACTGAAGAGATGCCCAAGGTTGGGGTAGTTCATGCTAGACCCAGATCTAGTGCTGAAGTCCACAGATGCCCAGTCTCCATGTCCTGCCCCCTCTGAGGCCCAGCTAGAGCCAGAAGCAAAACCTCCCTCTTCCCAGGAAGCACTGGTCCTGGGTCACTAGCTCAGTCTCCAGAGGACCCCTCTCTCAGAGCTGTGTCTCACCTGTGACAAGCTGCACCTTGTTTCCATGTACCCTGTCCTGTCCCCACTGGCCCCTGAAGCAGCCCCAAATGCACTGGTTTTCTCTGATCACTCACTCTGGGACTTCTGGGACTTCCATATGCTGAGCCAGGCCAGTCCCACCGGATGTGAGAGCTTGGAGGCTGGGCTCCCAGGCCTGCATCAGGCACAGCACACAGTTGCACACTTGGGTGACGAGTGCCTTTGTTTATGACTCCTCTAACCTGGTATGAACACCTGCATACAATACGTCAGTGTTTCTTGGCCAGGATGAGGTCACAGGCCCTGTAAAAATCTCATGAAGTTATAAATCTTCCATAAAACTTGCCATTCAGACTTACACAGAAAACTTTAAACAATTCTTCAGGGGGCTCACGGGCCACCAAAGCCCGTCTGGGTCCTGAGACGCCCATAGACTCCAGATCAAAACTCCAGGCAGAAGGTACACAGGTTTGTGCGTATAGATGCAAGCAATACCTGCCAACAGCTACATTAGTGTGTAAATGGTGTGGCGTGCATTTTAGGTGATTTATTTTGTTTGAATACCTGATGTCAAATATATGTAAGGTGATGTAAGTTGAGTAGAGTGGAAGAACAGACTTTGGAGTTCCACAGGTCTCTGTTAAATTTCTCCTTTGCTGCTATCCTAGCTGCATGACTTTGTGTATGTGAATTTGCCTCTCTCAGCCTCAGTATCTTCATGCGTAAAATGTGGATATGCATGAAGCTATGAATCTAAAATATCTAGTAAAATTGTAGCTGGCACTTTGAAATTTACCTAAAAAATTATTACATAGCGATCCCTTTTCTCCCTCTTTATTGCTTCCTCTCTGTCTATATATGATATACCATGTCTATCTTAAAAGATATTTATCCAAATGTTACTAGTGCAGGGGCTTGGATAGATGATTTAATGTTTTTTTTTTTATATTCAACAGATAACATTTATTATTTTGGTATACAAAAGAAAACAACAAATATTTTTAAAAATTAAATGCCTACTACAGTATTTTTTACAGAATAATTGATCAATAAGTAACACTTACTGATACCTTTATGTGTAACATAAAGGATGTTCCATATCACATATAATACAGCATTACAGAATCACTGGTGTTCATCTGATACAATTTGGATGTTGGTGCCCTCCAGATTTCATGCTGAGATGTCATCCTTGGTGTTGGAGATGGAACCTGGTGGGAGGTGTTTGGGTCATGGGGGTGGATCTCTCAGGGCTGGGTGCTGTCCTTGAGATAGCAAGTGAGTTCTCAGGAGACCCTGTTGTTTAAAGTGTGTGGCACCTCCGCCACCCACTCTCTTACTCCTGCTCTGGTCATGTGACCTGCCTGCTCCCACTTCACCTTCCTCCATGAGCAAAAGCTCCCTGAGTCCTCCCCAGAAGCCAAGCACATGCCGGCGCCATACTTCCTATACAGCCTGCAGAAGCATAAGCCAATGAAACCTCTTTTCTTTGTAAATTACCCAGCCTCAGGTATTTCTTTATAGCAGTGCAAGAACAGCTTAACATACCACCCGTCCATAAAGCATTTGTGGAGTACCTACGACATGCACAGGCCATGACATAGGTGACCTACAACACCCAGGGGCCAGGGGTTGCAGAGAGGAAGAGACTTGGCTTGTGCCCTCTGGAAGCTGGTCCTGAGTGAGGAGTGGAGGCCTTGAACCATTTCAGCTGGTCTCAAAGTTTTGAGGGGAGTTTTCCAAGGAGGAGATAAAATGGTAGAGGAGCTGCTGTGGGGAGAAGGTGCCAAGCGGACGTGGAGAATGGAGAGGGGCCAGGAGCAAGTGAAACCATCCAACTTGGGGACCCAGTGGATTGTGAGGAAGTGTGGCAGATGGCCATGAGTGTCAGGCCAATGCATGTAGACTTCCTGTGGTGGAAGACAGGCGTCCCTGTGCTGCCTCTTGAGCAAAGAAGTGGCCTGATCAGAGTTTCAGTTTTTGTTTTCAATTAGGACGAAGTAGCAGAAACTGGACTGCAGTGTCTCAACTAAATAGGAATTTTATTGTTTGTTTGTTTTTTGTTTTTTGTTTCACAGACCATGGAATCTGTGAAAGGAGGTAGAAAGTCCAGATCTGCCCCAGCACAGTGGTTCATGCCTGTAATACCAGCACTTTGGGAGGCTGAGGCAGGTGGATCACCTGAAGTCAGGAGTTTGAGACCAGCCTGACCAACATGGCAAAACCCTTTCTCTACTAAAAATACAAAAATTAGCCGAGTGTGGTGCATGCACTGTAGTCCCAGCTACTTGGGAGGCTGAGACAGGAGAATTGGTTGAACCTGGGAGACAGAGGTTGCAGTGAGCCGAGATTGTGCCACTGCACTCCAGCATGGGTGACAGAGCAAGACTCTGTCTCAAAAAAAGAAAAAGAAAAAAAAGAATGAATAAATATGCAGGACCCTCCAAAGGGAGGGCTCTGAGGATTCCATGATGTCTGCAGGGAGGGGGCAGGTGTCATGGGGTCTGTTTATGATGAGTAACCCAGGCAAGAAATGCCTTTGGCCCTCCCACATGCTCCAGATGTTGAGATGGAGTCCCATCCCACCCAACCCTGGATCGGGGAGTTAGGGGGTCTGCACACATCTGGAACGGGGAATGTGGTAGTGCTCTGCACCAGCTGCTGGCAAGGATGTCCACTGACTGTGGGACTGGAGGAAGGAGGTCCAGGCATCTGGATTTTCCATCAGGAAAGGCCAGGTTATGCTACAGTAACAACCCCATTATGTAGGTGGCTTACAACATCAAGGGTTTGTTTCTTGTTGCATCTGCTCCTGAGTCACTTGGGAACCCAAGCTGATAAAGAAGCCACCGTCTCCAACATCACTGCTCATGGGGGCAGATGGGAAGAGAGACAGAGTGAGGGAGGGGGCTCCCAGCAGCAAATGAGGGTTCCAGCCCAAAGCGACACACCTGACTCCCACAGACAACTCAGCGGGCAGAATGGTTTGTATGGACCGGCCCAGCTACCAGCGACACACAGTCATCATAAGCGAAGAGCTGAAGTCAGGGTCCTTGAGGAACCTAGCTAGAGAAAACTGGAAGCTTCCGAAATTGTGTCTGTGAATATGAGCCTCTCACCTCCCGCAGCAGCTGGCAGTCTGTGCCCCACTCCTGACTGGCCGTGGCTTCCTGGGTCCTGGGGAGGTTGCCCTGGGGTCATCCCACAGCAGATCTGTCTCTCAGGGCTGAGGAAGGGATGCTGAGACACGGACCCTGGGGAAACTATTTTTCCTCTATGGGGCCCAGTGATTTCACTACAAGGAGTAGGTCTGAGACAACTGAAAATAGACATCCACCAGACATCCATAGTAGTACTATTCATAATAGTCAAAAGGTGGAAATGATCCCAATGTCCACCAACAGACAAATGGAGAAATAAAATGTATTTTATCCATACAATGGAATATTATTCAGCCATAAAAAGGAGCAAACACACTATGTGTGATGAACCTTGAAAACATGCTGCTGACTGAAGGAAGCCACTCACAAAAGGGTGCATGCCGTATATTCTACTCACATGAGTACCCATGCCAGGGGAAGCTAGAGAGATGGAAAGGAGGTTAGTGGTTGTCAGGGGCAGGGGGTTAGGGGGAGAAAGGTGATATAGAGGCGATAGTTAAAGCATACAGGGGTTCTTTTTGAAATGATGAAAACCTTCTCAAATTTGCTGTGGTGATAATTGCATGTACCTGTGCATACACTAAAAACCACTGAGTTGTACATTTTAAAGGGAAGACTTGCTTGGTGTGTGAATTACATCTCAGTAAAGGCCCTTGCTACTGTCTGGCGGGGGAGCAGCTGCTCTGTCCTATAAGGTGGCGTAAGTATGGAGAACAGGCCCAGACTCTTCCTAACAGCCCACGGGAGCCAGCAGGAGGCCAGTGGGGATGGGGAGAGGGTAGCACAAAAGGAGGGCAAGGTCCGGCAGGGGCTGGGAACATTGAGGCAGCCGTAGACTCTACAAGGTCTCCAGGTCCAGGTGAGATCCAGATGCAGCCAGATGCCTGACTGAGTCCTGCTCCCACCTCCCTCAACCTTTCTCCCGTTGCCTGACAGCCATTCATTCATTCATTTGTTCATAAATTTGCTCATTCATTCGGTGATTTATTCACTTAGCAAACATCCATTTGATATCTACTTTGTGCTTCCAAGATTTTCATTCACCATCCACGTAACTGTCCTCTCATGATTCTGTACACTCATTTCTCAACTATTTAATGAGCATCTACTATGCACCAGACACTGCAATAGGTGCTGGGGTGCAGGTAGACGGCACAGACAAGAATCTCTACCTGCTCAGCAATGAACACTGTAAAGTAAACACATTCAAGTATCTTACATTACGGTTATTATAATGTTTTTAAAATAGGGGAGCATCTAACAAGACATAAATTTTTTTCTTACAGAATTATATAGCCCAGATGAGTTTACAAATGTAATCAAGTACAACCATAAAATCAACGAAAATGTCAGTGTTCTGTGCCTATGTTCTGTCTTGCAGAGTGTGGACCCTCTGAAGTCAGGCCTTCCTCCACAGTTTCTGTCTGAAATCCTGCTCCACGGCGTGTTCAGGCTTTCATGTAGCACACACCCCTCCTTGCTGGACACAACAGCCAGGCTTTGTTATTTTATCCTTTTTTTTTTTTTTGGTCAGCTCATGACAGTAACAGTGGTGTCATCAAAACCAACTTTGGCATTCACACCAGTACCCATCTGGGCACCAAAATCTCGAGGTGACACTTGGCTTTGAGGCCAGCCTCCCACGTGATTCAGATCATGCCCCGTGAGTGACCTGAATCTGCCTGCTGACATCCTCAGGTGGAATGTGCCACCGCTTCAATGTGTCCTCTCAGGGTCCCTTCTCCAGCCCCATCACACGCTGGTCCGCTCCCTCCAGGCACCCCAGAACCCCGTCAGACAGCACCAACCCACAGGATGTTCCAGGACCATGGAAGTGCTTTATGTCTGTGCTGTCTAACAGGGGAGTTATTGAACACTAGAAATGTCGTTAGTGGGCTGTGGAACTGAACTTTTAATTGCATTTAGTCGTAATTCATTTAAGTGTAAATCGTGATAATTTACACTTAAACCAGCTCGTGGTTGGTTACCTTACTGGGCAGCACAGCTCCACGGGATCTAGGTCAGCCTTTTTAAAAAGATTGAAGAGGTTGGGTGCAGTGGCTCACACCTGTAATCCCAGCACTTTGCGAGGCCGAGACAGATGGATCACGAGGTCAGGAGTTCGAGACCAGCCTGGCCAACATGGTGAAAGCCTGTCTCTACTAAAAATACAAAAATTAGCTGGGCATGGTGGTGGGTGCCTGTAATCCCAGCTACTTAGGAGGCTGAGGCAGAGAATTGCTTGAACCTGGGAGGCGGAGGTTGCAGTGAGCTGAGATTACGCCACTGCACTCCAGCCTGACGACAGAGCGAAACTCTATCTCAAAAAAAAAAAAAAAAAGAGTCTGTTCAGCAAAATGAGTTCTAAATCATTTATACTGTTTTGTTTTGTTTTGTTTGAAGCCACGATTTATTCAGCACCCACCCTGTGCCAATCACTGTACAGGGCACTGGGACCTGGGGATGACTAAGAGGATTTCTGCCCAAGTCCTTGGTTGGAATACTTACAGGGACTGACTCTCCCGGCCAAGGAGGGATGGGGAACAGAAGGCCTGGAGCCGAGCCCTGACCCCAAGTGGGTACCGGGTTCCTTGGGTGGATGCAGGGAGAAGGCGTCTGCTCAGGTCCAGAAGCACGCACACGTGAAACCACAGGGTGGGCTTGAGCACAAGGGAGAGTGGAGGAGCTCAGTATGCCTGAGGCCAGGGAGGGTCTGGCAGCAGGCAGCCCCGGAGGGCCCAAAAGTCTGATTCTGTTTGGCTCCTGAGGAGCTTGGGCACTGTCCTATGGGTGGCATGGAGTGTATGTGGAGGGCAATGGGCAGGGCAAATGGGCAAGGTAGGAGGTTGTGAGTACCAGGTTGAGCACAGGAGAGAGGCCCAGGTTGGGACTAATCTGGGTACCAACAGCGGGCATAGCAAAGCAGAGGGCAGTCGATGCAACAGGGGCTCCTGACAGATAACTGCCTCGCAGACGTGCCTCCCCGCAGCAGAGGAAAGGAGAGACAGACCTCAGTGGTGTCGGAGGAGGACACGCAAGGCTGGAATGAGGTCCCCCCACCATGGGCGTGGAACTCTTGAGCCCCGACATCCCTATGGGCAGCCTTTGCTTGTTAGGCAGGGGCCTTGGGAGGAGGCGCAGACCCAGCTTCGGGGATGGGCTCAGGCCCGGAAGAAACAGATGCCCACCTTCCCAGGCCTGTTTTTCATTCTGGTGCCACCATAAATTGCCTGGAGCAGCCCCCGCCCTCCCCCGGCCCCTGTTTTGCAGTCGGGGAGTATCAGTCATGATAAGACATTACTTAAAGCAGTGGTGACAGGGCCTAATCAGTCTTGTGAAATATAGACCTTCTCCCCACACTGCGGGCAGGGCCAACATTAATACACATTTATGCAAAGCAAGCGCTGTAGCTGTCGGGGGCTAATCTTTACAAGTATGATAAATGATGTTTATTTTCAATGATGGAACGAAACACCCCAGCCGACAGTAATTGTAATAAAAAGGACAGATCAACTTCTATAAAGTGATTGAATTACCCGAGGATTGCATTAATGTCCACACTCCGGTGTGTCACCAGCTTCCTCCAGGTTCCGAGGACAACATGCAGGACAATTTCCCCTTCAAGTCACCACCTGCCCTTCACCTGGGCTCCTGGGGCAGAGGTGGCTACAGCTGGGAGTGAAGCTATGGGCGGACTCCAGCCCAGACTGTTTTCATCTTGTGTGGAAGGAACCCAGGCTGGGCGGCCGGAAGTGGCCAGGCAGTAGGTGGGAGGGTGGGGGGCGGCAGAGGAGGACCCTGCCTCGACCAGCCTTTTGGAGCAGAAAATACACCCTATGTCTAATTCTCCCCATAATGCTGAAGGCTAGCAGCTATTATTATTCTGTTTTTGCAGGTCAGGAAGTGGAGGCTCAGAAAGGTTAAGTGGCTTGGCCAAGGTGACATAGCTAGTGTGTGTCCAAAATGAGATTCACTCCTAAAAGCATTTAACAGGATACTATGGAAGTGCCTGAGGGGACCCCTGGCTCCCAGCTCTTCCTCTGATGGTGACCAGGTGCCTGCCCAGCCCTGACGGTGGCCTGGAGGACCTGAGTACCAGGTGCCTCACTGTGGAGGCCTGCAGAGCTCTGGGTACCAGGAGGCCTGGCCCAGAGACTCTGGACGTCCCCTTCCAACACCACAGGCCAGCACAGTGTGCCGGGGGATGTGCCTGGCCTTGGCAGGCAGATGGACCTGGGTTTGAGTCTGTCTCTTGAGCCACTGGTCTCCTGATCTGTAAAATCAGGGTCAGACAAGCAACTATCCCACACAGGTGACGGCTGATCCGCTTAGGAGGGTCCATGCGGGTCTCAGCGGGGTCCTCCACAGGCTCAGACAGTTCTGGGAGGTGCAGTCGCCTTGTGGGGTGAGGGGTGTCAGTGGGCCTGAGCTAAGGGGATGACACTGGGAACTATAATATGATCCCCACAGAAACCAGGGAGAGCTTCTTAGAAAGTAAATGTCACTCACTCGCCTAAAGCTGAAAGCCCTCCAATGTCTCCTATTGTGTTCAGGATAAGATCCCAGCTTCTTAACCACACACATTTGTCCCAGTGTGCATGCAACTTTGTGGGAGCTATGAAAATGGCAAATAAGAGCTTCTATTTGTAGAGCCTCATTCTGGCTACTCCTCACTGCAGCCCTTTTCAGATGGAGGAAGTGATACTTGGAGAGATAGAGACTTGCCCAGGGACAGACAGCTAGTTAGTGACAGAGCCAGGCTTCAAGCCCAGAGTAAAGCTGTTGGTCCCTCTGCCCCCTGACGCCTTGCCCCCGACCCCCTGTTGGCTAATTTGACTTTGTGGGGGAAAGAGTGTCCACTCTGAACTGACAAGTGCCCTGACCCAGGGGAACAGTTTCAAAATGATTCACTTTTACTACATTTAAGCTTAAATCACGACACATCCAAAATGTTTCTGAGCAGAGCCCTGCGAGGCACTGCGTTGGATGTGAATCTGCAGGTCCGGATGCTCTGTCATGAGCTGTACCCGTGGGTGAGCTCTGCGGGTGTCTGAGGTGTGTGGATGGAGGTGCTGGGGGGCAGTGCATGCTAGGGGAGAGAAAGGCCCCCCCGCCCCGGCGCTTCAGTTCTGGTATCGTAGGGTGGTGGTTCCCAAGCTTGAGTGTGCGTCAGAATCACTCGGAGGGCTGGGTTTTTGAAAACACAGATTCATATGGTCTACACAACCCATAGACTATTATTCAGCCACACAAACGACTCCAGGGCTGATGCAGCTCCAACATGAGTGAACCCCAAAAACATGATGCTAAGAGAAAGAAGCCAGGCACAAAAGGCCACACGGTGCATGATTCCATCTACAGGAAATGTCCAGAATAGGCAAATCCATACAGACAGCAAGCAGACTGCTGACTGCCCGGGCACTGGGGGTAGGGACCTGGGGAAATCCCACTTAATAGGAATAGGTTTCCTTTTGGGGTGAGAATACTGTTTGGGTACTAGAAAGCTGGTGGTTGTATAACATTGCGAGTTCACTAAATGTCACTGAATAGAACAATTTAAAATTGTTAATTTCATGTTATGTGAATTTCACCTGAATTTTTTTTTTTTTTGAGACGGAGTTTCGCTCTTGTTGCCCAGGCTAGAGTACAATGATGCGATCTCAGTTCACTGCAGCCTCCGCCTCCTGGGTTCAAGCGATTCTCCTGCCTCAGCTTCCCGAGTGGTTGGGATCACAGACATGCACCACCATGCCCGGCTAATTTTGTATTTTTAGTAGAGATGAGATTTCTCCATCTTGGTCAGGCTCGTCTCCAACTCCTGACCGCAGGTGATCCTGAGACCTGCCTCGGCCTCCCAAAGTGCTGGGATTACAGGTGTGAGCCACCGCACCCGGCCAACTCACCTCAATTTTTTTAAAAGCAAAACAAAACAAAACAAAATAACAACGAGAAAGCCCCACAGCCTGTTGGGCTCACTCCGAGCCTTGGATTTGGAGTTCAAGTTTCTAACCAGTTCCCAGGTGCTGCTGCGGCTGCTGGTCCCGGGAACACACTTCAAGAACTCCCTAGGAGGTAACCAGAACCCACGGGAGGCCCCGCCGGGTTCAAGCCCAGGCTGGAGCCATCTGCCGGTGGGAGGCTGCGGGAGGGCTCTGGGACATTACATTCGCGGGGAGGGGTTGGCTGCAGCCTCACATTCATACTTTTTGGCTATGTTTATTCCCCTTTCAAGTTCTCATTCCATGTTTCTGTTCAAAATTACTTATTTTGAATATCCTTCATATTTTAGCTTAAAAAGGGCCATCTCTTATGGAAGTGTTTTTTAAACAGGGTTGCTTGTTTTCAGAGCTGGTGTAGGATGTGCTCCTTTCCCTCTCCACTTTCTGGAGGTCAGAAGGAGGTGGGGACGAGGCTCACGGAGAGACGGAGAGCAGGTGGGGAGTATGTGGTGCCCCCGGAGCCCAGCCCTCAGCACCCTTTCTCCATGAACCCCTCCTGCCTTCTCCCCAACTTCCAGCCTCAGCTCAAGACACTTAGCAGCCCCACAGACCCCTGTCCTGGCTTTCCCATCCATCCCTTGTGGAAGTTGGCATATCAGGGGGCATCCCTGATGCAGCCTTTTCTGGAATCTCCCTGGCCAACCCGTCCCCCAGTGAGGGAAGGCCACTGCCTCTGTGCTTCTGACTGCCACCCTCGCCTGTCCCCAGGGCCAGGTAAACAGTGCTCACTAGTCCTCCACGTCCACTCTTTGCCCTCCCATGGCTCTCTACCCTACAGTCAGGAGATTCCATCATGTTTCCCATGCACCCATGACAAGGACCAGCAGTTCTCATCCACGGGCCCCGGTTCTATGACCCCTGCGACACCTCTGGCTCCTGTCTCACCACGCTGCCAATCCCACCAGTTTCTCCATTTCACACGTCTCTAGCTGGCCCCAGGAGCTTTGCTCAGGCAGTTCTCTCATCCCAGAACCTCACTCCCTACTCCCACTGCTGCCCCTCCCCCGCCCACTTGGATAACCCGAGCATCCTTCAGCTCTTACATCCGAAGTCACTTTGTCAGAGAGGCCTTCCTTGATCCCAGACAAGGCCAGGCCCTTGCCGAGCGTTCCCGTCACCCCGGTACTTTCCTCTGTGGCACGTGTCCTGGTTTCTAACGATACTTTGCTTTGTGTGCTTGTTTAAGGCCTGGTTCTTCCTCTACCCTGGAAGACTCACAAACGCCCAGCCAGGGTGCACTTTGCTCATAGTTGCACCAGCTCTTAGCCTGCTGCCTGGCCAGGGCAAATGCTCAGAGAACGCCTGCTGAGCCAATGAATGAACTTCTTCTGCTTTGCCACAGAATAATAGCGAGTATTTAAAATGCTTTTAGTTCCCGAGTTCTTGCTATGTGTGTGTGTGTGCACATGTGTGTGTACGTGTGTGTACACGTATATGTGCTTCTACTGACCCTGGGATGGAGATGACACAGCCAGGACAAACACCCCTGGCATTGCCCCTGGCCACATGATCCTGCTGGGGAGGGGTGGTGAGAGTTCAGATTGTTCTGGCATCCCAAGGGGGAAGGCACTCTATTCGCCCAGGGCTAGCCTGGCTCCTTGTACCACCATGCCCGGCTAATTTTATATTTTTAGTAGAGATGAGATTTCTCCATGTTGGTCAGGCTCGTCTCCAACTCCTGACCGCAGGTGATCCTGAGACCTGCCTCAGCCTCCCAAAGTGCTGGGATTACAGGTGTGAGCCACCGCACCCGGCCAACTCACCTCAATTTTTTAAAAAGCAAAACAAAACAAAACAGAATAACAACGAGAAAGCCCCACAGCCTGTTGGACTCACCATCTCCATGAAGGCACCCTCATCTCCAAGTTCCTGGCTGCCTGCATGCAACAGAGCGCCCTCTCTGGACTCTTCCCCATTTCCCTCCCTGTGGGGAGGAAAGGGAAGATTCAAACCCTTCCCCACTTCGACTGGGACATCCCAAGTGAAGAGGGAGCCCTGACCCCTATTCCACCACCTGCCGTCACTCAAAGACTGTGCAGATGGAGAAATTCTACAGAAAACCTGGCTGCTCTGCCCACAGCCACACTGCTGCCTCAGCCTGGAGGGCTGGAAGATCATCAGCCTGCAACTGCAGCAGTCACCCTTGGGCTGCGGCCATCATCATGAGAGTACTAAGACTTTGGCTGTGTCTGTTGTGGGTAAAGCCAAATGTGACTAATGTCTTCAGAGGGAGAGCACGAATGACTACCCTCCACCTGGCTGATTCTAGGAGCTCAGCTTTGATCCTGGGAACCTTTATCCAAAGGGAGAGAAGAAGAAGATGTTAAAATTCTGTTTATTGGACAGCTTATAGCTCTCCTTGCTCATTCAACAGGCTCGCAATGAGGCCCACTCACTGCCTGGCACTGAGCTCGACCCTGGGAGGCAGAGATGAGAGCCTGCCCCTGACACACAAGTGAACAGCAGTGAGAGCGCCATAGGAGCGCCTGCAAGGCAGGCTGTGGGAGCCCAAGGGAGGTGCCTACCAGGCCGCCCAGGGCTGCGAGGATAGGCATCCAGAGGAGGGTGCCCAGAGCTGAGTGTGGGGGTACCAAGAGGGTTGGGCCACACAAGCGGGTGGGTGGGAAGGAGGGACATCCCCGGGGTAAGGACAGCATGGACCTGAAGGCACAGACGGGGTTCCTTCATGCTTTTGGGAGTAGAGATAGAAGTGGTTTTGGTTTCTGACTACACCACCTCTAAGCCACCTCTCCCAAAGTCCTTGAACTCCCAGGAAGCACCAGCAGATGTTCGTTAGCGGGTGGGGAGCAGGAGGACTGGAGGTGCTTGCCAGGGCAGCCTGCTTGGAATAAATGCCTGGGCGGCGCTGCAGACCTTCGCACCTGGTCTGGAGCCAGTTTGGATGGAGCTGGAGTGATCGGCGGCAACAGAAAGGAGCCTAATCGTGGTTCATAATTATTATGATGACTTTTTATTAGGAATCCCGGCTGCCCAGACCATAAGGACATGTGCCCCCCACCTCCGCTGGAGCATAATTAGAGGGAATATTTGGGGGAGACTAATGAGGTTGGCTTAGGTAAGGAATGGAAATAAACAGGAGAGAGCTGCTTGGCGCAGGGGGCTTTAGGGCCGAGCTTGTATTTGAGGCAGCATATTGTTGCTAACTGAGGTTCTTGTTAATGTGCCCAGCCGCTCTGGGCTTTGGGGGCTGAGATGCTACAATTTGTTATGAGTATGAGGGCCGTGATGTGGGGACACTGGTAATTTCCACCCTGATAATGAGGAACGCGGCCATGCCACTCCTGGGGTCAGTTCCCGTCAGCTGTGCAGGATGGTCGTGGCTGAGGCCCGGACCTTGATTCATACAGGACATCACCCTGCTGAGTCTAGCCATCCAGAGAAAAGAAACTATTTTTCTATATGAAGACTACAGCAGCTATAGAACAAGACCACTATCTTAACTGGAAAACCCAGCCCTACCACCTCCTACAGGAAGCCTTCCCTGATAAATATGCACATTAACATCCATTCTCCCCGTTCTATCTGTGTAACTGTTAATACTATTGCTCTTGGCATATGCTAGTATCATTTACTCGTCACTTGCTAGTCCCTCTGGTTAGATGTGAGGACCCAGAGAGCAAGGACTGTGCCCTGGTCACCTTGATACTCCCAATGCCCAGGAGAGCCTGATATCCCAGATTCTCAGATGTGTATTCAGTTGAGTTGACTTGAGCCTGAGGCCACTCACATACCGCTGACCATGACCAGTTGTCCACAGGTGGGTCACAGAGGCTAGGGGGCAGCAAAAGAAGAGACTGAGGGTCAGGCAGGCTTTTAGAGTGAGCAGACGAGGCAGTGGCCCAGGGACAGGTCCCGCGGTGGCAGAGTCTGCCTCCCCAGAGGTTAGCTAGTGTACTTCTTCTGTGTGACTGCAAGAGCTCTGTGACTTGTCACCAAGTCGATAGGGCAAGGTCCCCAAAGTACACCACAAGAAAGCCGAGGAGCCTCAGGGCCTGCTGCAAGTCTGTGTGCCACCAGCAGGCAAGGGGCGCTTCTCAAACCTGCTCTCCTGGTCTGGGTGGCAGCGGAGTTGCAGGGGAGAGACAGGGTTGGAGGTGGGACGGTGCGGAGGTGTGCCCAGCAGTCAGGTGGGTGGGAAGCCATGTTAGGGACATTGGCTGAAGACAGGGGAGAGGGCTCTGTGGAGAGAGGATGCTGGATTTGGGGCCAGCCACCTTGACCACACCAAAGGCACTCTCTTAGCTTCTAAGTCCTTGTCCATCGTGTGGGAGGATGGCTTCTCCTTTCCCGCTGCACAGGCCTGGATCCCGCACACATCCCCTGGTGGGGAACTGCTTTTGAAGTCCCGACGAAGGAATGATGACCTCTAACTGGGGCAGTACTGAGGACCCAGCAGAAAGGGCAACCCATGAGGCTTCAAGGAGGAGGTGGCTCCTGGGCTGGTTGGAAGGAGAAGTAGGTTTTGGCAAATGAAGCTGGCAGGACAGTCAGACAGGCAGACGAAACTTGGTGGCAAGAGCACGGGCATGGCACAGGTAGCACACTGATGCCTGTCCGGGAGCCTGGCCTGTTCCTTCTCTCTCCTCTGTGGGGCTGAGCAGGGCATCCTGCTGTGGGCTGGAAGCTTCCGGTGGTGACCAGTTCCCCCAAGCCTTGCTCCGCCCTGTGGTATCTACTGCAAGAGGCTCTCCCGCCCTCCAGCTTTAGTGGGGCTCAGACAATGGGAGCACAGGCAGGTGAGGGAGAAGGGGGCCAGGGCGCTTATTCCCCAACTCTGACCATTTGGGGCTGCTTTGGGGTTCACTGTGTCCCTCAGCCAGATGACTCTTTTCAAAGCAATTTTCTCCGTCTGGGATCCTTGCCCCTTCAGGCAGAGGGGTGGTAGCAGCAAAGCTAGTCACAGAGCATTGTACCATCCCTCGAATCACCCTCACCTGCCAGTACCTGTGTGTAGTTGGTCCAATCCTTAAACCTCCTCGTGTATCGCAATATGAGAGTGCTGATACATCCCGTGTGACTGAACAGTAGGGGAATGAGATAGGGAAGAGAAAGAAGCATAGGCCTGTGGGTTAGAACCGGATATGAGATAGCCAAGCTTGATCAGTTACGGGATGCCCGGTACCTTTGCTGAAGAGGACTCGGAAGCCACATCCTGGATTAGCAGGAGGAGTGTGCTGCCATTGATTAGTAATGTCTGCCCTGGGAGCGAGGGCTGGGAGTAGTACTGTAAGCCCCAGGCATTCCACTCTCCCAGGACTGATCACGGAGGCCTTCAGGCTGCAGGAAAGGGAACTTGGATCTGATCCTATAAGCACCGATAGAAGGAAAATATCATCAAGGTCATTCTGAACAGAGAAGTTCAATCCCAGTACTTTCTCTTTCCTGGTGTGGCTTTGTGGGTGGTGGATAGAGAGGAGACAAGGAGACCAGCAAGGGGCCCACTGGAATGAACAAAAGGGAGGTCAGGGATAGGGAAACACAGGCGATGGAGAGGCTGGTGAGAGGGGTTGGGAGGTCAAATTCTTAGGACTAAATGTCTTGTTGGCTAGCAGGAATAAATCTTGTAATCAAGACACTGGAAGGATGTAGATGACATTATGGGCAGGAGACCCTGAAGGAGAAGGGTGGAGAGGAGGTGGGGCAGAGGAATCTACAAGGGGTAAGATGTCCTGTGTCTTTAGAAGAAACCCAGGGCTCTAATGCACTTTGAAGAAGGAGGCCTGGGTGGCGGTGGAGGGGAGGGGCACAGCACAGCCCTTGGGCAGTACTGCCCCTCCACTGGGCAGTAATGGGGATGCCTCTAGTTGGGAGCATGGCGGCTGGACCGTCTGGCATCCAGGAGCGAGTGTCAGTGGGGAGGAGCGGCTGAGCAGTGGGGTGAGGAGTGTGCACATGTCACGCGGTGCCCTGGGGTCTCTCTGCCCCGGGGCCAGTGCAGAATCCACACTGGGAATCTGGCCCTCCCACAAAACCTCTCTGTCCTGGTCCCCCTAAGCCTGGCTCCACCAGAGCTAGTCTTTCTGACTAGTTTTCTTTACTTTCCCTTTTCCCTTCTAATTTTAGACTTCACATCTGCACATTGCAGAAAATTAGAAAAATATAGCTCATTATTAAGAAGAAAAGAAAAATTACCGTCATGCCACCTGCAGAGAGAATTGCTGGTAAGGGTTGGTGCAATCCCTCCAGGCTCTTTTTTTAAATTTTTTTTAGCACTTTTAATGGGGAGACCTCTCGGGCCACCAGCTTGGGCCTGGAAACCGTTAAGTGTGGATTCTGAGCTTCCCCCCAACCCCTGGATGGTCCCTGGTTCTGAAAACCACACAGTGCCAAGGTGTGTTGGATGGGGAGGGATGTCAAGGGGCCCTGGGTCACCTGTCACTTGTGTTTGTCCACATAGGTGACTCTGGGGAGGAACCGTGGCTCTGCAGGGGGAGGTGTCTCTCCCAGGCATGGGGGTCTCTCTCCCAGGCATGGGGGTCTCTCTCCCAGGCATGGGGGTCTCAGGAGAGTTTGGAAACTGGCACCTGTGGAGCAGCCCCCAGAGGCCCACGGACCCCCCTCTTCCCCAAGGCCAGCCTAGGCCCAGAGAAACCCCTGGAAGTTTTGGGGAGCCCTCCCCAGCTCCTGCTTCTCCTGACATTCTACCTCTCCTGGCCACACTTGTCTTTCCCTAAAGGACTTGAAAGGCCACAAAATCCAGAGCCTGGGTCATTTGTAACCAGAAGCCGGCTCCTCCTACCCCAAGGGCAAAGAGGGCTAAGGTGAGAAACCCTCCCAGAAGATGAAGGAAAATTTGTCAAAGAAGAAGAAAAAGAACAGAAACCACCATCATCAAGAAAGCCCTCGGGGCAGTGGCATCCTGACAAACACAGACACACGTGCAGACTTCGCTCACAAAATCGAGATTACAAAGCACAGCTTCAACTGCTTCTTAGCGTTTCACTCCGTGTTAGGCCAGGACCGTTTTCTCACGTCATTTGAAAACGGGATTTCTGAGGGTAGCTCCCAAGGGTAACTTAGTAAATGAACCGAAGCCAGGGGATGACACGGGTTAGAGACCAGTTGTGGATGGGCACAGAGACTGGCATCTAACCTGTCTCTTTCATTTCTACCCCTTCTTCAGCCCATCCCTAGCCTTCCCTCACTCAAGAGGCTACCGTGGCTCCCCATTTTTATCACATTAAGTCTAAACTCTGGCTTTCAAACTATGCATAACCTGGCAGGCTCTTCTCCTCTCCGTACGTGAATGGCCCCCTGATCCTCACCACGGCACCCATTCTTCTCTTCTGTCTCTTGAGGTGCCCCCACCCCACATAGCACTCAATCCTGCGTCCTTACCCTGCTGAGCAGCTCCTTCCCTCTCTCCCCCTCTCCTCAGTCCCACTCATCCTTGTCATCCACCCCCTCCCCCCCGCAAGCAGCCTCTGTAGTCCTCTCTAGGGCCCTCTCTCATCTCCTTCTCTGCGGCAGGTCCTGGCACCTCCATGGCAGGCGGGATTTGCTGCCATCCCAGGGGGAATACTGGGCTCCTCAGTGGGCAGGGCCTGAGGCTTCATCCCTCCTCTTCTGGAGCCCACTGCCTGCTGCAGCCGGGCTGAGTGGGCTGGGCCAGTGAAACTGCACTTCTCAGGAGGAAGGGCTTTGCACACCGCTGGCCTCCAGGTGCCTGCCTCTGGTTGGGACTGTTTTGCTGTTCAGTGCCAGACAGCAGCCAGGCCCAGGCACAACCTGCCCCAGGGTTCTGGGTTGGCAGAATGCAAAGCGTAGGCTCAGCTTCTAACTTCTCTCCTGAAAGGAGAATCTGCCAAATCCCCAGGTGTTCAGAGGATGGGCCAAGGAGAGCAGAGGAATTCTACAGACCTGGTGGGCCCTGGCTCCACCCTTCCATCAAGCTGTGCCATCCTAGGCGGCTCCCTTAACATCTCTAATCCACAGAAACTTCTCTTGGGGTGTGTAAAGCGTTAGTGGACAGGAGGGAGGTACTCGATGAATAGTGACAGCCAAAACCCTGATAACAATGGGTGATGTCATTTCACATTCACCGTCATCTCCTGGGGCAGCCACTATTATTCCCCCATTTTGCAGATGAGGAAGCTGAGCTTCCAACTTGCTCCGGCAGGTCCTGCAGAGTTCAGTGGTGAAGTTCAAGCATCATTCGGTCATTGCGCCTCCAGGGCCAAGGTCATTTGCAAAACTCCTTCACATGACCATACTGTCAGCTGTGACCACAGCCCCATGCCTTGGTGGAGGGGGTGGGGTACACCCATCCCACACTGGGAATCAGGAGCCCAACCTCAGCTGCCCCAGCCTCGTGTCCTGTCTATGGTTCTGTGGTGGAGGATAACTATGTTTTAGTTAGCATGGATCCTGCACCTGTGCTGGAATATTCCATCTTCTGCAAGCATTGAAAGGAGAGGAAATCGAAGGCTGGGCCATTCTCACACTGGGGGAAATTCACAGACATTGTGATTAAAAACAGCAGGATGGTAAATATGTGCCCAATTAATGCCTTTACTAACATAGCAAGTCCCTAAAATATTTCTGAGCAGGAAGCAGAATGAAGAAGGACCCTGCCCCCACCTCGCACCCCATTCTGTCCCCCATTCCCAAGAACAGCCCGATTTGTTGCCAAAATGCAGGAAATCTTTCATGGAAAATACTCTTCAACTCTGGCTCCACTGGAGTTCAAGGCCAACCAATGGGGCAGGGCGGAGGACAGGTGCCCTGGAATTCCTTTCATGCTTATTAAAATCAACAAATGTCAGACCAGGCACGGTGGCTCACGCCTGTAATCCCAGCACTTTGGGAGGCAGAGATGGGTGGATCACTTGAGGTCAGGAGTTCGAGAGCAGCCTGGCCAACATGGTGAAACTCCGTCTTTACTAAAAATACAAAAATTAGTCAGGCATGGTGGCTGGCGCCTGTAATCACAGTTACTTAGGAGGCTGAGGCAGGAGAATGGCTTGAACCCGGGAGGCAGAGGTTGCAGGAAGCCGAAATCGCACCACTGCACTCCAGCCTGGGTGACAGAGTAAGACTCCGTTTCAAAAAAGAAATCAACAAACGTCAGAAGTCAGCATTGCGGGCCCAGTCCACAGGGATCCCGTAACCGCCCCTGCCCCCGCCCCCTGCCAGGATCTGGCTACTGGGTGAGACACAGGCCCAGCCTTCAGCTGGGTGGCTGGAACCTTCCCGGACTCCTGCGTTAGTTCTGAATCCCGAAGTTAAGGGTACGTTGGTCACGCCTGTAATTCCAGCACTTTGGGAGACTGAGGTGGCGGGATCACTTGAGCCCAGGAGATTGAGACCAGCCTGGGCAACAAAGCAGGACCGTGACTCTACAAAAAATCACAAAAAATCAGCCGGGTGCAGTGGTGTAGTGCAAGCTACTCGGGAGGCTGAGGTGGGAAGATTGTTCGAGCCCAGAGGTTGAGGGTGCAGGGAGCAAACGCCACACGCTCCAGCGTGGGTGACAGAGAAAGACGTTGTCTCAAAAAAAAAATGCATTGGATTTCTCAAAGAGACTGTTCCAAAATCTGTTTGAAAATGGACCCTAGAAGGATTTTTAATTGGAAAAGAAAAAAAAAAAAAGGACGAGGCGAGGTGGGAAAACAGAGTGCAAAAGCCCACCAGCGCCCCCTGGTGAGAGAAGGGCAGTGGTGCCCAGCGCCGACCGCCGGCCTAGGGCAGAGGTGAGGAGGGGTCCCAGTCCCAGCACCACCTCCCCTCCCCTCAGGGCTTCCCCCAGACAGCCCAGGGATTCCAGCCCAGAGGCGTCAAAGTCCTCGCCCGCCCGTTTCCTGCCAATCATCCAGCCTCAGCATTTCACACAGCGGGTAAAGCGGCTTGTCCCTGGTCACAGAGTCCATTTCCGGAGGGAACAGGCTGTTACGGTGACTGTGTGGCCGGATCACCCACCCTCCAGCCAGCCAGAGACTGGGCTCTGGGAAGTGCCTTGCTCAGACCACACTGCCAGACAGGCTGAAGGCACCGGCGCCCCAGGTTGTAACACCTCAGAAGTTCTGGGTTTCCAGCTGAGTACCCAAACATGGAACAGAGCCCTGGTGCCCATCAGCACCAGGTGGGTGCACAGCCCGTTGTCCTACGGAGGCCAGAGGAGCTCTCTGGAATGTACATCAGGCACGTCCCCATGGCCACGGGGCTCTGCAGTCCAACCCAGCTATGCCCCTAGGTCACCTTTTAGGGCCTCCTCTGCGCCTTCCGCATTAGCGGGCCTTCTTTCCAAAGCGCTGGACTCACCCCACCCCAGGGCGTTTGCATTTGCTGTTTTCTTTCTCTAAAAACATGTGTTTCCAAATGTGCGCGTGCCTCCTCCTCCGCGTTTGGGTCTCCACTCATATGGCAACTGCTTTAAGAGGCTGTCCTTGTCTTCCTGGGCCAAGGGTTCCTGGTCCCCGTCACTCCGCCCTCTCAGACTGCTGCGAGGGATCTTTATGGAACTTATTACCAGCATTACATTACACAGTGTACGAATACTATATATTAATGTAGTCTAGGATGCCAAGCTCCAAGACAGGGGCAGGGGGCTGTCTTGTTCAGTTCTGTGTCCCCAGCCCCATCCAGCCCCGCACATCCTAGATGCTCAGTAGCTAGTTACTGCATGAAAGAATGAGTGGAATTTGAACACTTATGAGGGAGGATTGGTGGCTGCCTCCCCTGTTCTCCAGTGTCTGCTTTGTGGCATTTATGGTATCATCTTGTCATTTACCTCTGGGTCCATCTCTTTCAAGGTGGTGAGTTCCCAAGGGAGGGAGAGATGCTCAGGGCCCATGGCTCCTTGGAGCTCAGAGAACGTGCTCCCCTGTGGGCGGTCTCGCCTAGGCACCACTTTCTCTTGATCTCTGCACAAAGGGTGGACTTGGCCCCACGTCCCCTTCCCCTGGCACTGTTGCTGGGCAGGTTTCTGGAGACCTGGGCTCTCACCGGCTCTTGCAACTCACTGGGTGACCTCAGGCAGGGTGACCTCAGGCAGGGCCCATCCTCTCCCTGGGCTCCCATTTCCCTGAATGCACAATAGGGGTCTTCTGAGGCTCCTAGAGGGGTGCCAGCTCAGCCCCTTGGAGTTGGCAAAAGCCCAGCTACCCTTCTCTGGCTTTTTTTTTTTTTTTTTGTCTCAGCACCAATGCTTGGAGTTTGGGAAAATACACAGCTCTCCAGAGTGATGGGAGAAGGGCTTCCCTGACTCGGTGGGGGCCAGTGATACCAGCAACCATTTTTTAACTCGATCAAGAGCATGATGGCTACAGCCCAGTTGTTGTAACCTAAGGGGCAGGCTGCTCCCGCCTGGTTGTATCCCCAACAAGGAACTAGGTCAATGCCGTAGAGCCCGTGTCAATTCCGTCCCTAACCCCTGCCAGCCTGGAGTTCCAGGAGGCATCACCCTCTCTCATCTACAGCAACCACGTGGTGCCTCCTGCAGGACAGCCCGGCTTGGCTCCCACTGCCCACAGCAGGGCTAGGCTCCACCCAGGCAGGTTTGCTTCCTCTGCAGACCTTTTCTCTTCTGGGCCGGACGGGAACCCATGGCTCCTCAGGCACTGTGCCCCACTACCCCCTGGTCTTTGCACATGCTCTTCCCTCTGCCAGGATCACTGGCTTCCACTTTCCCATGTAGTCTGCAGAACCCGACCAGACAGCTCCCATCCTTCAAGGGTGTCCCATCTCCTCCCATTCCGTTCCCACAGGCTCTGCCACCTGCGCCAGAGTTCAGAGAAGTGGAACATTGGGATGTGAGCCGATGTGCACACACACACACAGACACACACACAGACACACATACACAGACACACAGACACACCAGACACACAGACACAGACACACAGACACACAAACACACAGACACACACACAGACACACATGCACACACAGACACACATGCACACACACAGACACAGAGACACACACATGCACACACACAGACACACACATGCACAGACACACAGACACACACATGCACACATACAGACACAAACACACACACACAGACACACACATGCACACACACAGACACACAGACACACACCAACTCACATGCATACACACAGACACACATATACACACAGAGAAACACACACACATACACACACAGAGACATACAGACCCATGCACACACACACATACACACAGACACACACACATACACACACAGACACACACACAGACACAGACACACACAGACACATAACACACACAGACACACAGACGCACACATACACACATATACACACACAGACACAAACACACACAGACACACAGATACACACAGACACACACAGACACACAGACAGACACACACAGACACACAGAGACACACACAGACACACAGAGACACACACATAAACACAGACACAGATACACAGACACACACACAGAAACACACAGACACAGACACACAGAGACACACAGACACACACACACACGACCTATTACAGGGACTTGGCCTTATGAAACCTTGGGCGCTGGCTACCCCGTGTAAGGGAGCTGCTGCTTCTGTGGTGCATGGAGCTGGCAGGATGGGCATGGGGGAGAGGGGATGACCATGAAGTAGCGTAGCAAGGACACGCAGAACCTGACAGGCTGAGCTGGAACTCCCACCAAGAAGTACCGGACCCCACGTTAATCTGTCCCCTGCTCTGAGCCTATGCCTTTAAGGATGGGCGACCCGTGGGAGAAGCCAGCACCTTCATGAACTGCGCATATACCTGGCCTGGGAGTCAGGGAGGTCTGACTGGGCGTGAAGAGCTATGCCCCAGCTGCCTGGACACAAATCCATCTCTTGAGATCAGCAGCACCTGCGAGCCCTCTGGGTGCTGGGAGGCACCGGCCCCTCATGCCTTCTGGGTATAAAAGGCAGACACGGCTGCTGCTCCCTCTGCCCCCACATCGCATGCAGACCCACCCCTGGGGCCCAAGATAATCCAAGCCTGTGCAGGGAAGGGAGTTCTGGGCGCCGCAGTTCAGCTCAGCTAGGCTGCCAGACGCACATCTGTCACATCATCCCAGAGCCTGACCCGTGCCGGGTCCTGGGGCTACTCCCAGTCATGGCCACACTTCCTGCCTCCAGGAAATCCATCATCTCCTGGGAAAGACCAGTCAAAAGACGAAAACACCATTGACTATGCACGGTGAGGTGGGCAACAGCCATGCGGATCTACTGGGGAGAATGTGGCCCCATACCAGGGAAAGCCTGCAGTGGCCCCAGGGATGGGAGGGCCAAGGTCCCCGGAGGGGGCAGCTGTGCCAGCTCCAGGGCCTTCACTTCTGGGCCTTGGGCTGACGATGCTCCCCTGGGGAGGGCGAAAGGGAGGCCAGTGAGGAGCAGGCTTTGGGTGGGACCAGCTGGGAACAATATCTGTGTCTGCCTTGAACCTGGGGCGAGGCCTTGACCTTGCCAGGCCTCACAATTCCTATCTAGAAAATGGGGTTGTTGGGAGGATTGAAGATAAAATATATACAAATATTGCACTGTACCTGACTCTCCCCACCCCAAAGTTGATCATTCCCAAAATTGACAGTGTCGGTGGGGCATGGTGGCTCACGCCTGTAATCCCAGCACTTTGGGAGGCTGAGGCAGGCGGATCACGAGGTCAGGAGATCGAGACCATCCTGGCTAACACAGTGAAACCCCGTCCCTACTAAAAATACAATGGCTGGGCGAGGTGGCGGGCGCCTGTAGTCCCAGCTACTCGGGAGGCTGAGGCAGGAGAATGGTGTGAACCTGGGAGGCGGAGCTTGCAGTGAGCCGAGATTGCGCCACTGCACTCCAGCCTGGGCAACAAAGCGAGACTCCGTCTCAAAAAAAAAAAAAAAAAAAAAAATTGACAGTGTCATTATTTGGGTCCTAAAAAATCCAAGAGAGAAATGAGATTTCCTGTGTCTTCCCAGCGAAGCTACACCACTGCTCTTGAACTTGTGAATTGCCACCAAGTGCGTAGGGCCGAGGAAAACAACACGACACAATTGGGACCTTCCAGGGTCTCCCCTGACCCCTGTTCATCCCGCCTGCAGTACCTCACTCCCCACGAGGGCCTGCAGCCAGCTCCTGCCATCTGCCATGATTTATAGAAAAGAGGCAGTGATTAATCAGCCAGTCAGCGCCGAGTGCAGCCATTCTCTTTCATTTACCTGCCCCCCTGACCCCCAGCACAGTCCAGGGAGTACCGGGAAAGTGTATTAATCATACACTTTAAAAATGTTTCGAGAAGGACCTGAGCCTGGAGCAGAGTCTCCTTTAATGGACTCGTTTTCAGCTGAGGGTGAGTATGCTAATTAGGAGATAAAACAAACGGGCTGTTTGAAATGCAAATGAGCTACTGGGAGCGCTTCTGGTCCCTTCCTTCCCCGACGCCTGTTTGGGAGGCTAAATCTTACTTCTCCCAGCCGCTTCCCGCCGTCTATTTCTAACCAGGAAAGATAGTGGCTGATTCTAAAACTGAGAGGTGCTAGGTCTTGTTTTCACCCCCCACTTCGCCCTGGATCAAGGAACAGAGTTGAACGAACTCCAACTCCAGCATGAAAAAACCCTGGCTGGGAGGGGAGCCGTGGCTGCGCTCCCTGCCACTCCTGGCACCCACCCAGCCCTCCCCATGTCTCGCCAACTCTGCCCTCTCAGTTTCTCTCCTCTCCTTTTCCTCTGCCTCTGCCCAGCTTGGCGTTTTCCAGCTCGCCTCCCTGCCCACCTCCTTGCCTTCTCCATTCCATCAGCTGCCAGCAGGAGCCTCGGGCACAAATCCAGGGCCTTCCTGGCTGCAGCCTTTCCTGGGGTCCCAGGCACCACTCCTGCCCACCACCCAATCTAAACCCTGCCTCCTGTCCCCCCTGCCCTGGGGCCCTCCCCACCCCATCAGAACCACACACCTGCTATTCCCTCCTCTGGGCTTGGGGAATCCTAGTGCCCCTGTTTGGAGCCTTCCCTCCCACCTCCCGTGGCTGGCTCCCCAACCCTTCAGGACTCAGGGCACATCACCTCCTCAGGGAAGCCCTCAGACCTCCTTAGTGCCTTCGTGATTCCTGGATCTGGCACCTCTCTTGGGTGTGACAAAGCATGTATGTGTTTATGGATTTGTCACCCCTCTTCCCAGGACCTAGGGCTCCTTGGCACGGGAGCTGTTTTCTTCCCTGCCATGCCATGTGCCTGCTGGCACATGGCTAGCATCTAGTGAGTGCATGCTGAATTGAGTCGATTGCTAGGAGGCCCATGAGCTCCCTGCATCCAGTGACAGGCACTGCGCCAGCCCAGGGAGCCCTGGCAGCCCGGGATGACCACCTGCTGTAAGGCAGGTCTGGAGAGGCAGAGAGGAGCATTTGATCCAGGGGTCATCTCATTTAAGATACACAGTGTTCCACCTGGAAAGACGGCTCCAAGTCCACCCCTGCCAGTGGGGCGTGTCCCATTGCAGTGTCTGCTTATTCTATGAGACAGGAAGAGTGACCTGCACTGTCAGGCAGGGTCAGATGCTGCCTCTTAACTTCCTGGCTCAGACTCTTGACTGGTTCAGGTGCAGAGCCTCCAGCCCCAGCGCTACCCAAGCAGTCCCCTGGCGTCTCTTCAAGATTCCCAAATCCCAGGTGGTCGCAGTCTGGCTTCCATCTGTCCTGGGCACAGCCGAGCAGGAGTCCGATAATAATATTGGGGCATTAAATATTTAAACATTGTCTTCAGGGAACCGCCCCCCCAACCCCAGTCTGAACTCTCTCCCAACTCGGTCCAGTTCACTGGCATTCTTATTCTCCAACTCCTTATCAAACTGTGTCTCAGGTTGGATTGTCTGGGAAGCAGACGCTGAGAAGGAGTGAGGGGTGCAATTAGTGTGTCGGGGAGCACCACCTGCAAGAGGAGAGGGAAGAAGCACAGTGGGCGGGGCCGGCCATCCTGAGGCATCCTCCCTGCACAACCTGCGCTCGCCGGCAGAGGGCTCCGGAGCAAAGCGCGCCCGTCCCATCTCAGGAGGCTTGCCGCCGCGGAAGGGGCCGGCATGGGGATCCCTGCCCTGCTCAGTTCTTGCTGGGGCCACCCCAGAATAGTGTGCCTTCAGCTGGGAAACAGGCAAAGCCAACACTTGGAGCCCTGCTCACAGCTGGGCATCAGTCCTTTCTTGAAGGGAAGTCTAAGCGGCCATCTCCTTGGGTCTTAGCTTGGGTTCCCCTGAGAACAAAAAGCCTGGGAACACAGTCGAGCTTGGCAGGGAGCAGGGAAGAAAGCTGGGGGAGACCTCCCAGAGTCTGGGATGCATCTCAGAACCATCGGCCTGGGGGTGGAGGAGGGTGTTTCGCCCAGCTGCTTCTGCCCCTGCTGCTTGAGGGTGGCCTGGTGGTGTGGCCCCACACTTCCAGAGACACAGGCGTGCGTGCCGAGCAGTTTCACCATACCCCACATGGGCCAGGTGCAAGGTGCTGTCCACCCCAGCTGTGTGAGGTTGGCCAAAGCCACGTGGAACTGGTCATGCAGCAGACAGACATGGGAGACAGCAGGTTGAGGAGGAGTCGGGAATGTCGAGAGTTTGGGGACCCCATTAAAGTTGAGGTGCTTATATAAACATCCAATCGTAGAAGGATGCATAGTTACCACACTGTAGCTCAGGGAGCTGCCGGGCTGGAAACAGACACTTGGGAACCACCCGCTTATGGACAACATGAAAAGCCATGGCCTGGGTTAGTTCACCGAGGGGCAGAAAAGAGAAGGGGGTTTGGATGGACCCCTGAGAACCCTCTTAAGATAGAGAGAAGGGAAGAATAAGCCAAGGAGGTCAAGGCGGCCCTGCGGGGATGGGAGGGACGCCAGGGGCTTGGCAGATTATGGGATGGGCTAGAGTGCAGGGAGGGCCTCGGAGAGGGGCCTGGACAGTCTGTCCATCGCGACAGCAGGGAAGACGTGGCCCCTCCGTGGACGTATTTGCCCTGATGGCTCTTTCCCAGTGTACTCGAAGGCAAAGGCATCAGCCCGAGAGTTTGGAGGAAGAAGGGGCTGCTGGGGCTTTGCCGGGACAGTGAAGATGAGGAATCTCCCCGAACACTCCCCGAACAGCATCTTGGGATTTTTCCCTCAATCAGCCTGAGCATAGGTTCCGGTGTCCCACCTGCTCAGGCACCCCCAGGCTCCCAGGATGTACGTGTCAGCGTGAGCAGCCAAGGTCTAGAGCACAGCCCAGGCTTGGGGTCAGGGCGGAGGTAGGGCATTATCACGAGGCTCCAGGGGAGCGTTTTGTTCCAGAATGAGCATCTAGGGTGACATTTAGACGTGACTGTGCTTCGAAGTCACCAGGTAGACTTGGACAAGCCCCAACTCACCTCCGGATGCCCCTGTTTCCTCACCTACAAGAGGCATGTGTTGGGCTAGGTGAGTCTGTTTCCATCTTTATGTGTCCAGGAGACTGTTCCTTAAGTTACAGGGACAGAATGCCCAGATACCGCCCTAGTGTGACCACGAGCAATGCTGACTGCAACCAGCTGTGACTGCACGGGACCTATTTCTGTCATTTCAGATGCTTCCAGAAAAAACAGAATCCATTAGATTTTAGGGTGATTGTAGCTGCAAAGTTCCAATGTGTAGGGACTGACAAGACGCCACCACTGACAGGGGAGGCCGCAGCTTCCTGTGGCTCCTCATTGAAAGCATGTCCGGCTCCGAATGCAGCAGGTCCACGGTCACAACTCGCTGTCCTGGGGATGGCGGCCTGACTGGTCCTGGTTGGTGAGTGGTCTGATTAATTCTGGTAAAGAAAGAGACCGCTTCAGTTTGCACTTTGAATTTTCCCTCCTACTGCTTACAGCTCTGGTGGGACAATGAACCGTGTGCTGTGTTTGCTGAATGTCTCTGTGGCACGGTGCCAGGCACATGCCGTAGGGGTTGGGTGCTCACTGGTTGTGTAGCTGAATAAGGGCAAGATGCCTGGGTGGTGACTCTGAGAAACTCCCTGCTTTGTCCCCCCACCCGTCCCCCTTGCTTTCTGGTCCCTGTGAGCCCATCCCTGCCCATCCCTCTGATAAATGGCCAGGCCCCTTGAGCTGAAGGAGGGGCATTTTCAGTGCACTGCAGGGAGCTGTGTAGGGCCTTGTTCTGCCTGACACCTTTATTAATCGCTCAGCCAGGAAGATAAACAGATTGTTAATTAAATTTGCAGATGTTGCTAAATTGGGTGGTGTTCTGATCGTTCAGTCCCCGGAAGATAGAATGGTCCACATCGGGCCTCTGAGAGGTCAGCCCGGGCTGGTGCTAGATCACAGGTGCTTCAGTGCGTGGGTAATAGCAATACACCGATCATGGCCAGCATTGGTTGAGCATTTGCTGTGAGCCCAGGAATCATGAGTCTGGATTTCAGCTACTCACATGCTGGTGGCTTCGAGCAAGTGTTTTGCCTTCTCTGGGCCTGGATTTGTTCATCTGTGCAAGACAGGGGTCCCTCACAGCTGTGGCATTCATAAGCTTCAGCGTCTGGGACCTTGCCAAGTGGAGGCAGGGGCCCTGTTTTCCATTTCAGAGGGTGGTCAGCGCCCACTTCCCCCGCACTAAGCTCTACTCTTTTGGGAAGTAGAGGGAGTCTTGAGTCCCGGCTCTTGAGGTGGGGGGATCTGGGGGCTCTGAGGTGTCTGGGGAGGCCTGATGCCTGAGGATATGTATCTGTGTGCAGAGTCCAGGGGTCTAGTGGTCTGTGGGTCTAGAACATTGTGGGGCTTCGGGGCTGGGATGGTTCCTAGGAGTCTAAAGAGTCTAGAAGGGTCTGAAGACCGGGGGCAGTTTGTAGGGGTTTGTAGATTCTAGGGGTGTGGTCTGATGGTCTGCAGTGTAGGAGGGTTACACGGTTTGGGGTCCAAGGACTAGAGTTTGGGACGCTGGAGGTGTTGGGGCCTGGGGGATCTGGTTCTGAGAGTTTTGGAGGCTTGGAGGTTATGGAGTCTGGGGGGTTTCTAGAATTCAGTCTTAAGGGTCTGGGACTCTGGGATGGTTTGAGGACTTAGAAACCTATCATATGGAAAGCCACGGGGTGGGGGTGCAGAATTGGGAGATGAGGGGTCTAGGAGACAGGAATTTGGGGAGAGTCTGGAGTCTCAGTCTTCGTGGTCTTGGGAAGTTTGAAGGTCTGGATCTGAAGGAAGAGAGCCGGGAGCTGAAAGCTGAATGTGGCCAAATAGCGCCACCTAGTGTACTTTCCGCCACATTACAGCCAGAAAGGAGGTGGCCGGGGTGGGAATTTCTGGAAACCCTGAGGGCAGCTGTGCAGGGAGCGGGCTGAGCAGAATCTCTACGCTTACAAACTTGCAGTGTTACGCCCGCTCCTGACGAGGAGCGTATCCATCTTGTTCACTGTGACCCAACACGTAGAATAGCACCTGACATGTCCTGGATGTGCAATACACTCTTGTTGAGTGAATAAGCAAGGGAAATTCAATTTGAAAGTAGTTCACCTGACAAAGGCAATGCTTAACACACACCCCAGTGTGAGCATACAGACATGCATGCCCACCAGCAGCCAGCATTCATGGAACACTTATATTGCCCCAAACAGCCCTATGATGTAGGAACTGCTGCCATCACCCTTTCACTGAAGAGGAACCTGAGACTTCCCACGTGAACGCCGTGCCCTGCGTCCAGGGGAAGTACAGAAAGTCTAGACCTGTGCTGTTCCGGATGGTGGCCACTGACCAGGTGCAGCCAACAGTGGCTGGTTCACATGGAGATGAGCTCAAAGTGTAAAATATGCACCGCATTTCAAAGACGGTATAAATACAAGTAAAGAACCACATTAATAAGTGACTATGTTAAATGCATGTCTAAATGATCATTTTTGGATATGCTTTGTTGAATAATCAGTTTCTTTTCACTTTTAAAGATATGGCTTCTAGAAAATTTAAAATGACTTCGATAGCTGGCGTCCTATATCTCGGATAGCGTTGGTTTAAAGTGAGTCACTGATCACTGGTGAATAAGACTCAAGTCTTGGGGGAGGGTGGGTGGGGACAAATTTCTCCAGGGGTGCCTGGAGGTAATGGGGGAAGCTGACTGGTGGATCTGCGTGTGGGGGAGAAATTAGTCCAGGGGACAATTTTAGCCAAGGAATGTCCCACAGAGTAGAGTCCTTGAGGGACCAGATGTCAGGTGCCTCTTGAGGAACTAGAACATAGGTAATCAATACAATCTAACACTCCCCTACCCCTACATCCTCTCCCTCTCCCCTTACTTGGGCCTTGGGGATAGGTAGAGAGTTGGGCAAGGAAAATTCATTCCAGGCAAAGATGTTGGACGTGGGGAGGAAGGCATGTTGCTTAGGAGAGGGGTGAGGGTGCTGGGCAGCTCCAGTGAGTGGAGAGGGCGGGGTGAGTGGGGCAATGAGTGTGGCAGAGGACGCGAGGCTGGAGTGCTGCGTAAAGAGGTCTGACTGGGGGCAAACACCAGTGGTGAGCTGGGGCTGCGTCTGTGGTCTGCAGGGCAGTGGGGCCACCTCCTGTGTGCTTGACTTTACAGCACGTGCTGCGCTAGAGCCCAAGCGGGTCCCCAGTGCACAGATCCACCAGCCAAGCTGGTCCTGCCTCCGTCAGGCAGGGCTCTAGATGTCCGTTTCCGAAGTCAGGTGTTGCACAGTTGCTGAATTAGAAAGGGATATTGGAGACACTGCCCCAAGTAAGAACAGCACAGAGGCAATGCCCACTTCCACACCCCCGAGGCTGTTTGTGTCCAGCTGAGTTCAAGCCTGTGGCACCAGCGTCACTCACTTGGTGCATTTGGGGCTCTGCTGTGGCTTCCTGAGCTCATCACCTTTGTGGGATCGGGGCCTCTGCCCTGCAAACCCCAGGATGAAGACAGACCTTGGTCCTGTCTCCGGGGAGCTCACTTGCCAGTAGAGGAGACAGAACCTTCACTCACGACTGTCCCCACGCTCCGCGTGACCGCAGCTGTAACACAATCACACTTAAGGCACACAGTTTGTCTTAGTCTATTCAGCTGCTAGAACAAAACGCCATAGACTGGGTGTCTTATAAACAACAGAAGTTTCTTTCTTTATGACAGCTCTGGAAGCTGGAAGTCCAAAATCAAGATGGCAGCTGGTTTGGTGAGGGCCTGCTTCCTGGTTCACAGACGGCTCCTTTTCGCTGTGTCCCATGAGGTGGAAAGGACCAGGCAGCCTCTGGGGCCTCTATTATAATGACACAAATCCCGCTCCGGAGCGTGGATCCCTCATGACCTCATCACCTTCCCAGGGCCCCACCTCCTCACGCCATTGCCTTGCGGGGGTTAGGTCTCAACATATGAATTTCTAGGAGACACAAACGTTCAGACCATAGCACAGGTCCATTGGAAGAGAGGGGATCCAGGGAGACGTTCCCTGCAGAAGTGCAACATCAAAGTGAGAATACGAAGTTCAAAGAGAAGCTTGCCAGACGTCCAGGGTCGGAAGGGGTGAGCTGGGACCTACAGGAAGCTTGGGGAGGAATGGAGAGACAGGGAGAGGCAGGAGCCAGGCTAGGGCTAGGGGGACGGCCATCTGGAGGCCTAGGGTAGGGCAGGGTCAGGTTTGCCTCTCAGAGAGTTCCTTTGGAAAGCGTCCTGTGGTTGCTGGGTGCAAAATGGACAAGAGGGAGGCTGGAGGCAGGGGCCAGCAGGGAGGCGGCAGCACTTACCTGGAGACAGATTATAAAGGCCTGATGATGATGAAGAAATCACATTAATAGAAATGCTGGCCAGGCATGGTGGCTCCCACCTGTAATCCCAGCACTTTGGGAGGCCGAGGCGGGCAGATCATGAGGTCAGGAGTTCAAGACCAGCCTGGCCAGCATGGTGATACCCCGTCTCTACTAAAAATACAAAAAATTAGCCAGGCATGATGGCGCGCACCTGTAATCCCAGCTACTTGGGAAGATGAGGCAGGAGAATCACTTGAACCCAGGAGGCGGAGGTTGCAGTGAGCTGAGATTACACCACTGCACTCCAGCCTGGGCGACAGAGTGAGACTCTACCTCAAAAAAAAAATAAAAAGAAAAAGAAAAAGAAGAAGGTCCCACCCTCTACTGAGATCAAAGCCCCCCTCTTCCAGCCCCTAGATTTACAGGGAAAGCCATATTTTATAGAAGGGAGTGGGGCAGGCAGCCATCTCTCTGTCATGCCAACAATTGGTGGATGATTAAATTTCTATAGGTGTGAAGTGTAAAGTGCAAGTTAATTTCCTCCAGGAAAGGAAATCCTTGACACTTCAGCCAAATGATGAGTGGGAGCTCTAAATCCCCAGGAGGAAAAGGGGGAGTGTGAGCTATGAGGTTGGTGGCACCGCCAAGGGGCACACTGCTGCTGCCTCAGCATTTGGTCACGGCCCAAAACAGACTTTTCAAAAGGCCGCACGTGGTGGATGAGCTGACCCCCTGTCCTCCCCGCCCTTTTTGTGACTGTCATCAACCCTAGGCAAAATGAAGTGACTTAGCCAGGGGCCATGTTGGCTCCAAACGGTGGATGGAGAGGAAGCTGCTGGGTTTTCCAGTATGTAAGAAATTTGAGGTGTAACAGCAAGCCAATCTCACATGGAAATATTTGGGGAGAAAAATATCAGTATTAAGAACTTGTTAGCCAGGTGCAGTGGCTCACACCTGTAATCCCTTCACTTTGGGAGATCGAGGTGGAAGGGTTGCTTGAGGCCAGGAGTTTGAGACCAGCCTGCGCAACAAAGCAAGACTCCCATCTCTACAAAAAAAAAAAAAAAAAAGTTGTAAAAATCAGCTGGGCGTGGTATGCATGTTTGTAGCCCTAGATACTTGGGAGGGAGGCAAGAGAATCCCTAGAGCCCAGGATTTTGAGGCTGCAGTGAGCCGTGATCGTGCCACTGCATTCCAGTCTGGGCAACAAAGAGAGACCCTGTCTCAAGAACAACAAACAAACAAAAAACAAAAAACAAAAAAAAGAACTAGTCAATGTGAATGCACTGGAAATGTTTTAAAAATGGACCTTCAAAGGAAAGCACATTATTTCCTTCATGGAGTATTGCATACAGTATTCCTAACTCCAGTGACAAATCATGGTTTTTTTGGACCACAAACCACTGTTCAGACACTTCCAGGAGGAGGTGAAATGCTCCTGTTTGCGATGATGGTTTGTGTTGCTGTGCCTTGCCACTAGAGGGTGGCATCAGCCAGGATAAATAATCCTCATGTCTCACCCTTTGGTCCTTAGTGGGGGTGACAGGGTATTGGGGGATCTTTGAAGGGAGGGAGGTGGTTAAAGCATCTTAGATACCAACTTTACTTCATCTAGGCACCAGAAACTTTAAAATCTCATTTCAGCATCCTTACAAGCCCATGAGGAAGGTATTTGGAGGCTCAGAGTAGTTCAGGGGTTTGCCCAAGGTCACACAGCTAATGACTGACAGAGCTGGGGTTTGAACCCAGGTCTATCAGACTCTGACCCTGGAGCTCTTCATTACCAGGGCATTCTGCCTTCAGGGTCAAAGTCAAAGCCGAGATCTGACCCCAGGGCCCCTGACTCCAGGGCCCAGTTTGGTAGAACCAGCAGATCCCCGAGGTCAGAGGAAAGCCACAGAAACACGCACCCTGTGGGCTGCCGCTCTCTGACCAAGGGAAGCAACGGCAGTTCCAGGGCTTTTCTTGTCCAGCAAACCGGCTGGAACTCTGCCAAAGTGCCACTGGCTTTGTGCACAAGGATTTTAGACTGCGCTGTGCACTACATATGGCGGTCACCCTTGCCTTGCCTTTCCTCTCATCAAGGGTGAAGGCTGAGCCTCTTATAGAAGGTGTCAGAAAAAGAACGGGTGCAGCTCCCGCAGGAAATACTGAAATGACATCAGAGTGAGGGAATTCCCCTTTAAGGCTTCTTCTCAGAATTCTTCAAGGGGTCCCTGTTTCTATTAAAACAGCCTTGCCCCTCCAGCTGGGTCTGACCCACCTGGTGCCGCGAGGTCAGGGGCAGAAGGAAGGGGGAGCTGGCAGAGTCAGGGTAGAGTTCAGCTCCCCCTCCACCCCATTCCCCACTCCAGGCATCTTGGATTTGGATGAGATTAGAAGGACTAGGATTCCAGGAAAGGAAATGAATAAAAGGCAAGGAAGAGATGCTGGAGTGGAGAAGGAGAGCCCTGAAGAAGAGGGCGTCCCACTCCCCAGCATGTCAGCTACTGCTTGCGGACCCTCCGTTGGCTGGCAGTGAGCTGGGCTCTGAGCTTGATCTCCTCTCCGCAAAACCGTGTGATGTATTGCCCCCATTTTACAGATGGAGGGCCGAGACTCAGGAAGGGTTATTACCTGCTCGAGGTCACATAGCGGGCTGACGACACCAAAGCAAGGTTCACATGCGTGCTGTAGCTCCCCGTCCCCCGTGGCCTGAGCGCACCCCCCGGGTTCCTGCATGAGGCAGCCTCCAGAGTGGCCCGACTCCACAGTCACCAACAAAGCACGGCTCACATGCCCCTCTCCCAGCCTGGGCACGGCCAGTGCCCTGTAGTACATGGACTTGGGAGTTGGCTAGACCTAGTCACATCCTCATTTTGTCTTTTGCCAATTGTGGCCTCTAGACCCAGCATTTCATTTCCCTGAGCTGCAGTTTTGTTATCAGTCATGGGAGGAACAGGGGCCCTCCCCACAGGGTCAGGGATGTAGAGGGAAGATGGGTAAGGTGGCACAAAGCAGTGTTTCCCACACTTAGGGGGGCACCCGGCCCTTCACTGAGGCTCTGCTCATGATCTGGAGCGGGCCTGGTGCCATGCTCCCCAGGAGGCTCCTTGACGCAGCAGATCTGGGCCTCCTCCTCCTGTTCATCTGTCCATCTGTCTGTCCTGGCCTCCACCCCCAAGGGGTCACCTCTGTGGACTGTTCTTCTGGCCAGAGCTGGGGCTGCCCCTGAAAAAGGCACCACATCTTCCAACACCAGGCCCACATCACACGGCAACTCGATGGGATGCCAGCTCCTGAAGCCACGTGGGAGGCCACACTCCATGGCGTGGGCATGCGTGGGTGAGGTACCACGGCCATCATGGGTGCTTGGAAGGATTGGCCGCCACTGACCACTTTCTCAGATGAGTGCACACAGGAGGGTCACAAGTGGGGCGACCTGGAGCTGCTGTCTCCCACTCTCCTCTCCAATCTGCCCAGCCTGTTTTTCTCCAGCCAAGCAAGGGCAGGGTGCTCTCTCTCCCAGAGGAGTCCTCCATCCTTTATGCAGTTGATTCTCGGTAGGGACAACTCATTCATACTTTAAACACCCCAGAACATCCCCAAACCCAAGGAGGAGGGATATAGAAGAAGCCGAAGCTGGGACTCCTGCCACAAATCTCTCTCCACTCATCCTAGCTGCTCCTGGCAGGGCTGACCCCATCACAAAACCCAACCTGCTTCCTGCTCAGGTGTGAGCTGCCCCAGGGGCTGCACCCGCAGCCCAGGCTACCCCAAGGTCTAACAAGCCCCATTCTGAGGCTGAGGGAGGGTGGGCTAGAGGAGTGGTGGCAGTAGAGAGGGGCTCAGTGAGCCTTGGGCACAGGGACCAGGGTTCCATTATCGCACTTTAAGTAGCAAATATCACATTTGATGACTGTATTGGTGTAAATACAAATATAATTAGGCTGGGTTCAGTTGCATATATTCATTACCACATTCTTTTTTCCTTTGATTTTAAAAGATATTAAAATTAAAACACTTAGGCCTGGCGCGGTGGCTCACACCCATAATCCCAGCACTTTGGGAGGCCGAGGCAGGCGGATCATGAGGTCAGGAGTTTGAGACCAGCCTGGCCAACATGATGAAACCTGGCCTCTACTAAAAATACAAAAATTAGCCAGGCATGGTGAAGAAGGCCTGTAGAGCCAGCTACTGGGGCGGCTGAGGCAGGATAATTGCTTGAACCTGGGAAGCGGAGGTTGCAGTGAGCCAAGATCATGCCACTGTACTCCAGCCTGTGTGACAGAGTGAGACTCCATCTAGGGGAAATAAATAAATAAACAAAACACTTCCGGGGCCCTGAGAGGGGTCATAGTCCTAAGCCTATGTGCCCAGCTGGCCAGGCCCCACGTTGTGAAGGACAGGAACAGAGGCAGGAGTGATGAGCGCGGTCGGGGCCCTGGAGACCAGGCTGGGTGGGAGCCCCGCGGCACCTCCCACCAGCTGTGTGGGGTGGGCACATCACTTACCTCTTGGAGCCTCAATTTTGTGAAAGCCGCTTCAGTATGCCTACGGGACAGAGAAGTGGTGGAAGGGATGGGCAGGGGCTGAGCACAGGGGGCTCAATGCCTTCCAAGATCCATGTCCTCTCCCCAGGAGAGGAGGAAAGAGGCCGGAGCCAAGAACATCCTTTCCCGGCACAACGCGGCAAGCTTGGGTGAGGCAGGTGAGCTCCTGGCAGGGAGAACGGCATGCACCACCGCCCGTCAGGCTCCCTCCTCTTGCCTCCCTGAGCCTACCTGTGCCCCCGCCACAGATGTCTGGGCAGCTGTTTGCAACTTTTGGCCACGCCCCAGGAATTCCCAAGGGGCTCCTTGGAGTCAGCCCAACTCTTAGCCAGATTTCAGCCTGCTGTAGCTTCATTCATCATGCCAATTCATGATGCAGGCTCAGGGCTGTCCAGGCCAGAGGCCCTGGGGCAGGCTACTGTGGGAGACTGAGGGGAGGGGAGGGCTTGAGGGCTGCCTTCAGAGACCCAGGCTCAGGGAACCGCTGACCTAACGCCAGTGAGCTGCCCATACCTGCCTATGTCTATCCTGCAGTCAGGGGTCCTCCACCCCCTTGACAGAAGCCTGGAGCCTAAAGCCTGGGCAAAGCCATGCAGACAGCCCTGCCGAGAAGGCAGGTGGGGCAGAGACTTGGGAAGGAGGTGTTGGGGGTCCTGCCAGATGCTGCAGTGAGGCCTAAGTGAGGCACCTTCAGGAAGCCACTGGAGCACGTCCCTGCAGGTACAGGCTCTGGCCCAGAGTGGGGACACAGTGGGCAACTCCCCTGCCCCAGAACTGCCTCTGAGTCAGCCCACTTGGCAATACCCAGGGAGGCCTCTGCAGCAGGCATGGAGATGGGCCCTGGGGTGCATACGGCAGGGTCATTGCTCATAAGAAGTTTACATGCAGGAAAAAGTAGAGGGCAGAACGAATCAGTTGGTTAGAAATCAGAGATCAGGCCGGGCGCGGTGGCTCAAGCCTGTAATCCCAGCACTTTGGGAGGCCGAGACGGGCGGATCACGAGGTCAGGAGATCGAGACCATCCTGGCTAACACGGTGAAACCCCGTCTCGACTAAAAAATACAAAAAACTAGCCGGGCGAGGTGGCAGGCGTCTGTAGTCCCAGCTACTCGGGAGGCTGAGGCAGGAGAATGGCGTAAACCCGGGAGGTGGAGCTTACAGTGAGCTGAGATCCGGCCACTGTGCTCCAGCCCGGGCGACAGAGCGAGACTCCGTCTCAAAAAAAAAAAAAAAAAAAAAGAAATCAGAGATCAAATAGAGGGTCCAGACAGCCAGTGAACTGACAGTAAAAAGAATCACTGCTCCATTTTCATCATGTGCCCTGTGCCAGGCAGTGTGACCAACAGAAGGTATCCAGGTTCCCTGCGGCGAATCCGTACAGGTCTGCCACAACCTCAATTCTTGCCTCCTCAGAAGAAATCGCCTGAGGGGCACAAGGCAGAAAAAGAGACCAAGGCAAGTTTCAAAGCAGGAGTGGAAGTTTACTTTAAAAGGCTTTAGAGGCCAGGTGCAGTGGCTCACGCCTGTAATCCCAGCACTTTGGGAGGCCGAGGAGAGTGGATCACCTAAGGTCAGAAGTGTGAGACCAGCCTGGCCAACATGGTGGAATCCCATCTCTACTAAAAAAAATACAAAAACTAGCCAGGTGTGGTGGCGAGTGCCTGTAATCCCAGTTAATTGGGAAGCTGAGGCAGGAGAATCGTTTGCACCTGGGAGCTGGAGTTGCAGTGAGCCAAGACTGCACCATTACACTCTAGCCTGGGCAACGAGAGAGAAAATCCATCTTAAAAAAAAAAAAAAGAAAAGAAAGGGGGAAAAAAAAAGGCTTTAGAACAGGAGAGAAAAGAAAGTGCGCTTAGAAGAGACCTGAGCAGGCACTGAGGTCAAGTGCGACTTTTAACCTTGACCCTAGGACTTTATTATAGACTGGCCCCTTTCCCATGATTCTTCCCTTACGGCAGGCTGCCTGCATGCACAGTGCCTACCTTTCCCTTGGGAGGTGAGCATATGCAGGGTCTTTTGGAAGTCGTAGGCAAGCCCATCTGAGGCTTTCTTCCCTCTTCCGGTGGTGTGCCCCCCGGAAGCTCATATGCTGCCATTTTGTCTCTTAATGCGCATGCCTGGGAAGTTCCTTCTCTCGGGCTTCTGCGTCTAATTAATGCTTTAGTGCAACAGGTGTGGCCCATAAGGAAATGGCCTCTCCCTGGCACTGGCTGCCAATTTATCAGTTTTAGAGAGGCAATGTGATCATCGTGGAACCATCACCCAACATTCCTGGTGGGTGGGGAGAGCCCTCTCCTGCCCTGCTCATGCCTGTCTTAACTGCCTGTAACAGCAGTGCATCGCGCACGCCGCACGTTTGCCCTCATTTCATCCTGATTGTAGCCCTCTGAGGAGGAAACAGGATGGAGAGGCTCATAACACACCTAATAACCAGTCCTTCTTGGTGGGCAGCAGGGCCAGGATAGTCCCAGGCTGTTTGTTTGCACACCGGTCCCTAACCACTGTCCGCATTGCCTCTGCCCCTCACTCTGAATCGATGCTGTCCAGGAGCCTTACTGGGAAAGAGACAAAGAGAAGGAAGGAGCCAAAGGAGAAAAGGCAGAAGGGGGAAGGACCAGGAGAGCGCAGTGGCCACACGTGAGCAGTGCTGCCAAGAGACCAACAGGGCCAACTGCAGTGTCTGCGAGTGCACTGGTGTCCCCGTTAATCCTCCGTGACCAGACTCAAAGTCAGGGGAGGCAACTCCAGGTGGAGGAATCTCACTATCAATGGCATAGGGTCTACAGAGTTCTCAAGGGTGAAGAGAGGCCAGAGCACTTTCCATTCAAAAATGCTGCACCAGGCCAGGCACAGTGGCTCGCACCTGGAATCTCAGTACTTTGGGAAGCTGAGGCAGGTGGATCACTCTAGCCCAGGAGTTCAAGACCAGCCTAGGCAACATGACAAGACCCTGTCTCTACAAACACACACACACACACACACACACACACACACACACATAAAAGTATAGTCCCGGGAGGCTGAGGTGGGAGGATCGCTTGAGCGTGGGAGGTCGAGGTTGCAGTGAGCTGCAAGTGTGCCACTGTACTCCAGCATGGGTGACAGAGTGAGACCCTGTCTCAAAACAAAACAAAACAAAACAAAACAAAAAAAAGCTACGCCATAGCTAGAGGACGGGAGCATGAGCAAAAGACAAGTAAATACCGCATCAGAAGAGGAACCTCCCAGTGACCCCTGGGAAACAGAGTAAAGGAGAAATCAGACACATAGTTGTTCATGTTCAAAACCAGGAATGATAACATGGCTCCTTAGGGGAGGAGGCTTGAAGTAGATATGAAAGAGACTGGGTCAGAGATATAAGATTACATCCCAAAGAGGGCGAGGGTGAACGAGAAGAGCTCAGGAAAGAAAAGAAGAGAGGGTCCAGGGAATGGCTCATGCCTGCAATCCCAGCACTTGGGAGGCAGAGGCAGGAGGACTGCTTGAGACCAGGAGTTGAAAACCAGCCTGGACAACATAGACTCTGTCTCTTAAAAAAGAAAAGTGCTGATCATAGGGTGCACACCTGTGGTGGCAGCTACTCGAGAGGCTGAGGTGGGAGGATGGCTTGAGCCTGAGAGTTCAAGGCTGCAGTGAGCTATGATTGTGTCACTGCACTCCAGCCTGGGGTAGAGTGATACCCTTTCTCTATTTTTTTTGTTTTAATTTAACCAAAGAAGTGAATCAAAATGAAGAACTCTAGAATAGAGAAGCTTGACAAAATACTGTAGTCTGGTGGTGGCTCACACTTGCAATCCCAGCACTTTGGGAGGTTGACACAGGCAGATCACTTGATCCTAGGAGTTTGAGACCAGCCTGGGCAATATGGCGAAACCACATCTCTACCAAAACTGCAAAAATCAGCCGGACATGGTGGCGCCTGTAGTCCCAGCTGCTAGGGAGGCTGAGGTGGGAGGATCCATTAAGCCCAGGGAGGTCAAGGCTGTAGTGAGCCACTGCAGTCCAGCCTGGTAACAAAGACTCTGTCTAAAAACAAAACAAAAGCCAACCAAATAAAAAGAGCAAAAAAACCCTGTGATCCATAGTAAATAATTTAACCTTGTCCAAACAGAGGTCTGGTTTTTGCTTTCAGCTTATGGGAGGGAATCCCTAAGCTCTAAGACTATCAGGCCTGATAGGCGTGTCTTTGTTTTCTGTGGGTCACACTGAATAGCTAACAATGTGATTTCAGGTAGGGACTGGTCAAACTGGAAAGTCCAACAATGTAAGGTGATGGCTTTGAGTCACACCCAGAGGGGCTGCAGGCTAGAGATGGAGACCAGCATGTGAACCATCTGTCATGCTTATGTGATGAGGCCCAAGAAAAACTGTGGACACTGAGGCTCATGTGAGCCTCCCTGGTTGCCAGCACTCCTATGTTCTGCTACACATGGATGCTGGGAACAGGAGGCTGACCCAACAGGGAGGACCACAGCAGCTGTGCATGGGGTAATCCCCAGACACACCCAGTGGGCATCCTCCCTTGGCTGATGGTCATCTGCACCCAGAAGTATAAGATGAGTCTTGCTGGGTGTGGTGGCTCACACCTATAATCCCAGCACTTTGGGAGGCCAAGGCAAGTGGATCATGAGATCAGGAGTTCAAGACCATTCTGGCCAATATGGTGAAACCCTGTGTCTACTAAAAATACAAAAATTGGCTGGGTGCGGTGGCATGCACCTGTAGTCCTAGCTACTAGGGAGGCTGAGGCAGAAGAATCACTTGAACCCAGGAGGCAGAGGTTGCAGTGAGCCAAGATCACACCACTGCACTCTAGCCTGAGTGACAGAGCAAGACTCCATCTCAAAAAATAAAATAAAATAAAATAAATAATGAAAGGATGAGTCTAACAGCTTCCAGTTAGCTCTGTGAGTCTTTCTAGCAAGTTGTCAAAACTAAGAGTGGTTTGGGGAAGCAGTGATCAGAAGAGGTGGTCTTGGGAACCCCTAAACTTGCAATTGGTGTTGGAAGTGAGCATGGTCTTCTGTGTGAGCTGTGTTCCCTCCAACTTCACAGTTGGCTAAACTTCACATGTGGCAAACATTTGAACATTTAAATATAAAATTAGGAGTTCCACTTCTAGGCTAATGTTCTGGGGGAAAAATAAACTCCACTACAAATACCCAGACGTGTTGATTGAAACAAACATCTTTTAAATGACTACCTGAATGTGTAAAAAAGTAAGGAAACTCACAAAGACCAAAACCAAAGAAGACGCTGAAACCAGAATGGTAAATGACCCCTGATGCTGTGGGCTGCCCTAGAAGCACCTGGAAATATCTGAAACCTACAGTTACTGATTTTAACAGCCATACAAAAAAGAGAAGGCAGGGCCCTGGGCCCATGCAGGCAAGATGGGGTGTCAGGACTGAGACTCTTGGAAAAGCTAGAATCCTTGAAGAGCTAACTCTTGGTAAAAAGGTGGCATAGAAAAAGAAACTAACAAGAAAATGTGTCTATCCTGGCGTCAGCTTTGGGTTAAAAAAAGAGAAAGAGAGGAGGAGGAGGAGGAGGAGAAGGGGGAAGAGAAGGAAGAGAAAAATGAAGACAAATATTTCACTCTTCCCTCCCCCTGAAAATGTAAAGGCCGTCCTCACATGGATTTCGGGTCTGGATTTACACTCCCTGAAGAATATCCAAGCTGAGAAATATTTTAGTGTGTTTCCAAGTTGGAAACAAGCACTTCTGGGCCCCTGACAGATCTCTCCAGAGAACTAACCCTCAGCCCAGGCCTCTCAGGATTCCCACAGACTGAGATCTGCAAAACATGAGCTCACCATAAAAATTGAGCCTGCACAAGAGAAACAATCCATCATGAGCAAGTGTCAGCAGGAGCAGCAGATGTCAGAATTAGACCACCAAAGATGTCACATTATGGGATTATCAGGAACAGAACTCAAAGTTGTGTTTTCAATGTTTACGGGAATAAAAGGGGGAAATTAAACACACATGCAGGGAACGTAAAAGTATCCAAGATGACCAAACAGATTTGACACCAAATACATAACAAAATGAAATATATCATTATTACATTTTTAAAAATAAAAAATGGCATAAACATCAGATTAGGCACATTTGCAAAGGAATTCATAAATTGAAAAAAAAAAAGTTGAGGGAATCATCCATAAATGTAGCTCAGAGAGATAAAGAGATGGAAAATGAGTCAAAATTCCTCTCCAACCCTTCTGGAGAAGAGCCATGAGCTGGATCATGTCCCGCAGGCAGATATGGACGGAAGAACAGACACTGAGCTGGAGGAGGCAGGGGTACTCCTTCTGCCCAAATGATGCTTCCCTCTGTCCAGCCCTTGCGTCATCCTTGAGAGGGAATAGGGGATAATGGGGTTGGGATGCGGGGGGTGCAAGGCTGTTCTCTGGGATTTCAGTATCACACTTCCCCTTAAAATTCTCAGAATGGGCCAGACACAGTGGCTCACACCTGTCATCTCAGCACTCTCAGAGGCCAAGGTGGGCGGATCACGAGGTCAGGAGTTTGAGACAAGCCTGAGCAACGTGGTGAAACTCCGTCTCTACTAAAAGTATAAAAATTAGCCGGGCGTGGTGGCACGTGCCTATAATCCCAGTTACTCAGGAGGCTGAGATGGGAGAATCGCTTGAACCCGGGAGGTAGAGGTTGCAGTGAGCCAAGATCGCGCCACTGCACTCCAGCCTGGGTGACAGAGCAAGACTCCGTCCTAAAAAAAAAAAAAAAAAATTCTCAGAATGTCTGTCAGCCAGGAATTTTCCTCAACCTAAGCCTTTTGGGAAGAGATTCTGTTTCCAGTTTGTTCCCTGTGGGCAAATCCTTTCCCCCTTCTTGGATTCATCTGTGCAGTAGCTGGGTCTCTAAGGTCACTGCCAACTCTAATATTCTATTCCGTTATGACATCTGGAGGTGACAGATACGATATGTGCCCTACTGACTCACCTGTATACCCAGGGTGAGTCAGAGATCCAGGGATGCTTAGGAAGAGCCCTGCCTGTCCAAAACAGTTTCAGTGCACAGCCTGAAACTCCACAATTAGAGAGTCATTTATCTGGAGGTAAACATCATCCTAATCAGATTCCTTTTTTTTTTTCTCAGAGGGGCCTGGGTAAAGGATAAAATTAAAGTCATCGTCAGTCACAACACCTCCATGTGAGTTATTTTAACAGTCTTTTCAACAAGGCCACAGCATGGGAGATGGATTTGACAAGGGGAGCAGAGGGGAAATGTGGTGGGTCAGTCACACCCCAGGGACTGGGCCCTAGTCCTGAGCACAGGAGAGGCAGAGCTGGAAGGTGAACCTTCCACAGCCTCCACCTTCCCTCCTTCCTCCAGCCTCTCTGCAACTCAACACCTGCTGGCCAGCAGGCGGCAGTGCACGGATGAAAATGCGCATCTCTGCTGGATTTCCCGGGAGCTCCTGGAGTTCAAATGACTACTTTTTCTGGTAGCCTGAGTGCTCAGTTTGGAGAGGCGGGCTGCAGACACCAGGGACAGCGGGATGGGGGATGCACTCCCCAAGCCTCTGTAAGTCTGACCCTGGTGGTGGCCCCAGAAGCCAGGCAGCTGGACTGGGAGGGCCACCTGGAAGATGGGGCACATTCAAGGCTTGTCTTGCCTGACTAGGGGTGAGGGGACATTTGGGGATGAAATGAGACGTCTGCGGTGGAAATGTCCCTAACCCTCCTGGGGCTGCCCCCAATGAAGTCGATGCTCAGTCTCTATTGTTGTGGGGGCTGAAGGGTAGAGGGTGCTGCAGGGGGCGGACAGCTTCACATGTCAGAGACGCTGGAGTGCAGATGTAGCCCCTGAGCTCTGTCTGGGCACAGTGGCATGTTCATTGAGTGGAGAGGTGGCGTGGGTCCAGCTCGGCCTGGGGAACCAGTGTGAGGCTGGGTGACAGAGCCCTTAATTCTCTAAGCCTTGCTTCTCAGACCTGTCGAATGGCTGTGAGCACCCCCTGGGGACCGATCCCCTGCTGCTGTAGCTCTGTAGAGGTGAGTTCAAAGTTCAGAGGAACAAAGTTGCATGCATCCCATTCCAGAGTCCTCCCATCCTATTAGAAGTCCTCCCATCCCTTCCCATTTGGGCGACTTGTTAATGCTTCCGGGGTGCTGCAGGGCAATGGGTAGCCTGGCTCTGTGTTGACACATGCAGCAGCGCCCTGACTCAATGATCCTTCCCTTGCCTTCACCTGGCCCAGGTAACCCTCCTGGGCAAGGGAGAAAAGTGAGCTGGTCAAAGAAGATGCTTCCATCAGATACAAGAAAGCAGACGCTTTCCATTCCTGCAGGAATGGGACTCCATCAATGCGGGGAGCCCACAGAAGCCAAGCCCACGGACTGCATATGGAACCCTCTGACTCCATCGAAGGGGTGGGGGACCTGCTCCCCCACATTGCCTTCCTTTGGATTCCCCATGCCCACCCTGCAGCAAGGAATGACGAGCAACACTGTGGTCGGCTGCAGCGTCTCCCAAATTCTCAGCTCCCAAGGATCTCTGGGTGCTTGTTCACATGCACATTCTCGTTCCAGGGGAGAGCTGGGACCAGTGTCTGGCAAGCACCCTAGGTGACTCTTATGCTTAGGTCAGCTTAGGGCCATGTCCACCTAGAAGATGAAGGAAGAGAGGGAGCCTGGAGCCGTGGGGGCTTTATGTCCACATAACCTAACCGGAGGCTGCCAATGGAGACTCAGAGCCAGCCCAGGAAGGAAGGAGGTAGGTCTTGGTGGACAGTGAGCCAGTCTCAGTCCCACGGCCCCTGCCTGCCCTGGCACGCTCTCTCCCCGCCTCTTCCCATGACCTGAGAGACCACGCTTGCCAAGGACTCTAATGACCTCCATGATCAGGTTGCTTGCCTGAGGCCTCTTTTCCTCACCCACAGGGTGATTGTGGCAGGAAGAATAATGCCCCCCAAAGCTATCCCTGTCTGAATCCCCAGGTCCTGGCATATGTTACTTTGCAGAGCAAAAGGGACTTTGCAGGTGTGATCAGATTAAGGACCTGGGGATGGGGGGTTGTTGTGGATTGTTCAGCTGGGCCCAATCTAATCACAAGAGTCCTTATAAGAGGGAGTCAGGAGGGTCAGAGAAGGAGTTGAGGACATCACGCTGCTGGCTTTGAAGATGGAGGAAGGAGCTGTGAGCCAAGGGATATGGCCTTTCTTGCCCCTAGAAGCTGGCACAGCCAGAGCCAAGGAAATGCATTGTCTGCCAGAGCCTTTAGGAGGAACCAGCCCTGCCAACACCTTTGCTAGAGACGCAGGAGCATAGGAGAACCAGGGTGACACCATTTTAAAATCAACTCCATCTTGCCTGGATGCAGTGGCTCATGCCTGTAATCCTAGCACTTTGGGAGGCTGAGGTGGGTGGATCATTTGAGGTCAGGAGTTCAAGGCTGGTCTGGCCAACATGTTGAAACTCCCTCTCTACTAAAAATATAAAAATTAGTCGGGTGGTGGTGGTGTGTGCCTATAATCCCAGCTACTCTGGAGGCTGAGGCAGGAAAATCCCTTGAGCCTGGGAGGTGGAGGTTGCAGTGAACCGAGATTGTGCCACTGCACTCCAGTTGGGGCAACAGAGTGAGACCCTATCTCAAAAATAAATAAATATAAATAAAATCAACTCCATCTTAAAACTAGCAAGGCACATTCCTTGCCAGCCACAACCCATGGTCCTAAGATGTTTACAGCTAAGGAAGCAGCTTGGTAATGCCTGCTAAGACACACTCCTCCAACAACAGAAAGTCCAGATGTCTCGATACCCTTAACAGTATAGGCTTTCACAATAATTATAGTTATGCTCTGATGTACTGACATAGGAAAATGTCAAGGATAGCTGTCTTTACATCAGTAGAGTAATAAATGTCATGCTGTCAGCCCACCGGCAGGTAGGCACAGCTTTGGTTTAGTCTTTACAGAGGCAAGATCCCTATATAAGAAAAACTTAAAGCAAAGATGGTGTGTTCCTCTGCTTGCTTCCTGAGGGCATTCTACTTTGTAACGCCACAGTTTCTAATAAACTTGCTTCTTTCCCTGTACTTTTCCACTCACCTTGAATTCCTTTCCTGCGCACAATCCAGGAACCCTCTCTTGGGATCTGGATGGAGATCCCTTTTTCCAGTAGCACCTTGATTTCGTCCCATTCAGACTTCTGACCCAAAGAACTGTACGATAATAAATGTGTATTGTTTACAGCGAGTGAGTTGGTGGTGATTTGTCACATCGGCAGCTGGAAGCTCCTATGGTGACTTGGTTGGAAAAAGTTGCTCTCGTTCATCATCCCTGCTGAGTATGTGAACATTGGGAGGCAGCAACAATAGCAGCGGCTTGGAAGCCACGGGCCCCCCAGCTCACACCCTTCTCCCTGTGTGACTTCAAGCAAGTCCTTCTCCTCTCTGAGCCTCCACTTCCCCATCTGTAAAATGGAGATGGCCATTGCCTCCACATGACAGCCTGCGTCTGGGAATTAAGTGGTTTGCCCAGAGAACTTCTTTCACCTCCAACTCATTTTTTACCCACCTGAGACTCAAAGTGCCCTGCAGAGACATAAGGAAGACAGGGCTCCCTAAGACCTCAGACCCAGCACACAGCCTCGGCCCCAATCTTGCCCAGGGGCACTCTAGGGGCACATTGACAGAGCTGCCCTTGGATTTCCTGCTGTGGCAGCCCATCTGCAGGATCGTCGCATCTGCTACCCACATCCCGGTGGCTCAGCGTTAGCTGTCGGGGAACGGTGGATCACAGCATCAAACCGTGGTTTCATGGAGCCATGGTTTCCAACATTAACCTGGTGCCTCCAATGCACACAATGTTCTGGAAATGATTTACATTTTTTTTCCTTGTTCCAGAGCTAAGAAGCTTCTGAATGAAGAGGGAGGTGACTCTGTTCAAAGAGGCTTTCTGGGCTGGGAGCAGGATGGTGTGGTCAGGGAGGTTCAGCCCTTTGGCCTCTGGAGAGGAGGGTGTGGGCGGAGCCTGGGAGAAGGGCTGGGGACAGGTTGGCAGACAGGCCCCACCACATCGTCTCAGAGGGGCTACTACCCTCTCCGGGGAGCCTGCCATCAAATATGCACCATTCATAATCAGATAGAACAGCATCGCAGCTCTGAAGTCAGGCCAATCAGCACGGAAACTCTGGTGGTGTCACCTACCAGCTGGATGGTGTCAGGCGAGTGACTTAAACTCTCTGAGCCTACACTTGCTCAGTTGCAATTTTGTATAAATGCACACAAGTCCCTCTGTTTCCTGTCCTGAAAAGAACTGGAAATTGAGACCTGCCCTCCATGAAAGGGCTTCTGATCTCAGAGGAAGGTGTGTGCAAGGTAGCAGAGACCATTCTCTGACGGATGGCTCCAGCCAGGCAGCCTCCTGTCCCATCTGCAGGTGAGGCTGGCTGAGGGCAGCACCCCTGCTGCACTGAGGCCAGGACATCCCGCAGCTCCTGCCTGGCTCCTGATGCCTTCTGCTGGCATCATCAGGAAAGAAGAAGGCAGGTTGGCAGTTCAGGGTCAAAGGAGAGTTCCTGAGGCTTGACATGGCCAGCGCTTTTCACCTGAGACAGAAGCCTGAGATAGCCAACTGTGGTAAGAAATAGGAACCAAGACTCCACCCGTACACACAACATCCTTCCCTGCCAGAGCAGGAATCCTGCCATCTCCCTACAGCCACCCATTCAGCCTGCCCTGACGTCTCTCCAAATCTGCAGCTTCTTAACCCAGTTTCTAGAAATGCGCATACTGGGAGTAGTGTGTGGAAAGGGTGGGGTGAGCCCCTTCCCTCCCTCCAATCTCAGTGTCCCAAAATCACTAGGCTGAGTCCATGGGTGTAACCGAGTATTGGGACTCTGCTCCTGGGGGAGGCTATTGCTCAGAGGGAAGTGATTTGAAAATCAAATCGGTGAGGCCAGAACATTCCATTCTTCAGCTAAGCAGTTTCCAACCAGGGCATGCAAATGAGCCATCTGAGGCATAAAAGCCCCTGGAGGCTTGGTCTGGGGGCCCTTGGCAGGGGCACTGTCCTAACACTTGCTAGTTGTCATGAGGAGTGAGGCTAGCCAGGCCTCTTCTGCTCAGCCAGAAGGGAGCAAGTGTTTATGGAGTGTTGGCCGTGTGCTGAGCACCTTCCTGTATATTATATCAGTTACTCTTGCTGACCAGCCTGTGACTGAGGTATTCATAGCTCTGTTTTGTCGATGAGTAAATGAGGCTCAGGGAGGTTAAGTTAATGGTCCAAGTTTCCACAATCTGGGTCAAGTGCAGGCCGTCCGGCTCTGAAGCCCCCGTCCTTCCGCTCCCCATGCATGTCCGTCACCCTGCCCTGCCTCTGTCCCTCTTGGCATCATCCTGCTATCTCAACACCACACTGCCCTCCTTTTTCAACAACGCCGGGCTCTCCTTTCTCTCTCTCTCCCTCTCTCTCTCTTCTCTCTCTTTGTCTATCTCTATCAATCCTAATCTCACTTGCTGTCACTCCTAAGCCACCTGCCCCCAATTCACACACGGCAAATCCTCCCTGAAATGGAGGCATGGCTGAGATTCTTTCTAGCTCTAAATTTATACAAATCCCCTCACACTGTCTCTGAGCTTAGCCCTGCTACATGTGCAGTCTTGGAGAAGTGCTGTTGCTGTCCCCTGAGCCCCTGTTTCCTCCTCCGTAAGAGGTTGCAGTGATACCTACCTCACAGGACAGTCACCAGGAGCAATGGACATGAAGCCCCCAGCCCCAGTTGTGCATCTCAGGGCTTCATCTCACTGGCTGCCTGTCCCGAGGGAGTCATGGTGGCAGCTGGGTGGGGGGCTGGGGCCACAGTGGGCAGGGCAACACCTGTGGATGAGGAGCTGTCACCCTCCTCCTGATCTCCAGCAGGTGTATTTACCTGTGTGCTCTGCAGCAGCCATGCGTACCCGGACAGTGACAGGCGGTGTTTGGGATGTAAAGTTGGTGCTGCCTCCAGGGAACTCACACACAACCACCTGTTTCCATAGGGGTGACTCCCACGGAGACACCCGTGGACACCACGACCTGGTTTGTAAGCATTTCTCTGGCCCTACCGGCACTGCAGTGTGGAGGGTCTGTGGGACTGAGACCCTGTAGAAGCTGTGCCTGGAGATGCACAGGGCAAGCTGAGGAGAAGCTCGGTTTTTCTAACAGATGTCCAGCCCAGGCTTCTTCCTTCTTTTGTACCCTCACCCTGTCGGCCACAGGCTTGGGTCCCTGTAAATGTTCACTCCCAGACCCTGGTCAACCCCGAGGAGTAATCAGTGATTATCATCTCTGAACAAAGCTGTTTACCATTGTTTTATTTTCCAGCATAAAAAAGGGGAACGCACCTACAGTGCAGAGGGCTGGGGAGAGCTAATGCCAGTCACTTTGCGTTCTGGGACACGCTGGGTGGAAGAGTCGGCTGGTGCATGAGGGGTGAGTTCTTTGGGCATCCCGGGGTAGGGAGGGCTCCAGCCGAGGTGCAGCTGGATGCATGGTGGGGCTATGGGCCAGAGCATCTACTTGGATTTGTCATTTGCCACCACCTCCCAGAAAGCAGAGAGATATGCTGAGGAGCTGTAGCACCAACAGTCTCTGCTTACCTGGTTTATCCAGGTTTCCTGCACTTGTCTATCATTGACAAGGTGGAATAGAGGGGTCAGCACATCTCTCAAGATTTTCTTATTGACTCTGGTCACAGACACAAAGGTAGACACGGGGTGTGGTGGAGAAGGAACTGACTCCAGGAGCTGGTGGAGAAGGTTGGGATGAGGAAGGATGGAAATGGCCTCTGCCCTGCTTGCCAGTCACTATGCTGCCCACAGCTACAGCTTTTGTTTTCTTTCTGCAGCTCTGTGAGGTTCGACCACATGGTCTTTAAGGTTTCTGCCGGCTGTGAAATTCTGTGACTGGGGAATCACTGAGAAGCAGATAGAAAGAAGTGAGCCAAGAATCACCCAGGAGCACAACTATGCAACAGCGATCAAAATTCTCAGGTTTTCCGGAGCCTGGGAAGATAACTGAGCTGTGTGCTCTACAAAAAGCCACGCAGTAAGGCCTTCTGGTTGGGGATTTTTCCATATGGCTTATCTTGGAAGCTGGAAATAGCATCTGTACCTGGAAGCAAGCAAGCGAATGGTTTGTGGGCAGACCCGGCTCCTACAGGGTCCTGTTGCTGGTTCTCTGGCAGGTGGCTGGAGCCTGAGTCACCCTGGTCATGTGTAACAGTCAGGGCTGGAGGATGCAGGGTGAGGGGGTGAGGTCTTCATGCTCAGAGAGTTTCCAGGGGCTTGAAGTCCATGAATAAACACATCTCTAATCATTCCAGACTTTGCATGATGTAGTCCTCTATTTTTAGTGAAAAAAAAACAAAAACCAAGCAAACAAAAAAGCATGTATAGCATAAAGAGCTTTAACCAAGGTTCAGTTTGAACACCTAGGCCATCTTCAAAGCCCCTGCTCAGCTGCTGGGCTGCGTCAGGTATTTTCCATGCAGTTGTGTGACAATCTCTTTGTGACACTCTTCCACCAATACTGTCTTCCAGTAGTCTGTCCATGATGGATCACACACACCAGCAGCACCAAGACAGGTGATGGCCTGAATGACCCCTGTTGAATGTACTCCATTGCTGTGATCTCCTTCCTACCCTAATTACCTAATGATTAAATTCACTGTGAGAAATCTATTACTTTCTTTAACAAGTGAAACATTGGCAAAGAAAATTACCCATGATATCTCAAAACATTTGCAAAGCAGTGTACTGAAAGGGTGCTTTGGCCATAATTAGGTATAAGCAAAACTGGACCTATTAACCAACACTTAGACTATGCCCTTCTACATTCTTTGGTGAAGGAAAACTTTGGTCTACTCCCTCTTTCTTTTTGGTCCTTCTTTTTCTAATTTGCTTGCAGCTTTGGGAGCACCTTTTTGTCTCATTCAGTGTGTGCATATGTGTGTATGCATGTGGGGACATGTGTTCAGACTCCTTCCTGATTCTAAGTCATGGACCATTAATAATGTCTGACTGCAAAACTAAGGAGCCACTAAATATTCTGCTATTTATAAGTAATCTGTTGCCCAAGGCGTTGCACTACTTAATGAAACCTTGAATTAATGTGTAACTTAAGAAATAGATCATTCTACAAATATAGGCTACCAGAAGCATAATTTTAAGCTGTTCTATTTACTTCACTACTTGGTTGGGGATAAGAGAAGGAGCAACTGAATACAAATAATAATACATAAAATACATTGAGCCAAGCACTGTGCAAATTACATCTTACGCATTATCTCCTGTGGCTATTATAATAAACCCATAAAAGTATTACTATTAATATTCCCATTTTATAGATAAAGAAACTGAGTCTTAGAAAGATTTATGTAGCTAGCCCAAGGTCATGCAGTGGAATTCAAGTCTAAGTGCATGTGGCTCTTATAACCACTGGATACTGCATCTTTGGGGTAGAGAGAATGAGGGGAAGGGTGGAACCCTGTGCTAGGGTAGCAATTCATTTGCCCAATGCGAATGTGGTTTGTTTGCTTGATGGGCTAATACTGATTGGCTGGAAAATGCAGTAGGTAAGGGGTGAAACTGAGAACTATGCCGGTTTTATGGCAAGGAGCTTGGGAAAGACAGGTGAATAGCCAAGTGCTAAGTGGGCTGCTGCCAATGACTGGTAGCTGGGATGACCTCTTAAAAAACTTGGGGGGCGTGGAGAGAACCCAGTTTGGGGGATTCTAGGTGGATGTATGGTTTCTAAAGGGTGCCCAAGCCAAGCACATGAAGAATGTCTTGAACTTTTATTCAGGGAGATCCTCCCAGTTCATCCGGGCTCACCCTCGAGGGCCACCTGATGGGCATCATCCTGTGTAGCCATTGAGGGACGGCTGAGCCCTGCCCGCATTCAGCCCCAGAGCCTGGGGTGAAAGATAGAAGCTCTGTTCTGTGGGCCTCAAAGGCTTCCTGGTCACTCTGGGAGAAAGATGAGCACGTACAGAGCCTGGGAGTGAACTCTGCCTAACTGCCTCCTACCACATGATGTAAGGCATTAAAGCTGCAAGAGGCAGAGACGATGTCAGGAACATGCTGGGTGGATGGGTGGGTGGTCAGGCCAGGATTCAGGGGAGGAGCATGTGAAAGGGAAGGGTGCAGGAAGTGGACAAGGAGAAGGCCAGGGTTATACTTGAAGCCAAACCAGGCTGCATTTAGAAGCTCTGGTCTCTGTGCCTTATTCTTCTGCAGATCAGACTCATCCTGGCAGAGTTGGCGCAGATATTCAAGATGTAGTCCCCTGGAGGAAACTGGAGCCCATGATCATGACCCTCCTGGCTCATGCCCCTGGCCGATGATGGCTCTCATAATTCCTGGCATCTGATCATTCTCCTTCATCTTGGATGTATTCAGCCACACACCTGCCCTGTGGCTAGCACCATCATTTTCTTCCATGGGCTTAAGAGCTGAGCTCAGGTACTCCCAGAGACAGAGGAGTTCAGTCAGGGGAGGGCCCAGGGGCCTTTGTTTATTTAGGACCAGGGGCTGCAGACTATCTTCAGGATTCTGGAGCCCCTGGGGCCTCAGGTTCTAGGGGCCTTGGGTTCTGGACTGAGGGGTTCTAGGATCTCATGTCTGAGGGGAGGGAGGAAACTCAGGTGAAGGGGGCTGGCTCCCGGGATTGGGGACGTTCCACTCTGCCTCTGTCTTGGAGATGATGTGCCTGCCCTCCTCTTAGCTGCTGGAGGCTTTTCCAGACCCCCTGTAAGAGCCTGGGAACTGTCCAGCCAGCAGTCTGCTGAACTGCAGGGGCAGCCACCTTGAGTCAGCCAGCTGGAGAAGGCCTGTGTCTGGTCAGTGGAGATCTGCGCCTGGAGGAGGAGCAGCAGGCCAGGGGCCCAGGGGAGAGCCGCTGCCCATTGCCGTGCTTGACCTGTTAGCATTTGCATTCCTGAAGTCGTGGTTGGTTAATTAAAAATAAACCCCAGGGCCTAAGGAGGCCCACAGTGGGGTGGGAAAGTCTCCTTGATGCAAAGAGATTCCAAGTTTCCAACTAAAGTAATATAAAAGGGTGAAAGGGACAGGTTGTTCAAATACCTCCTGTTGTCGATGGGAGCTGGGACGCCCTGAAAGGCATCGGGGCTAACTGTGGTCACGAAGCTGGTTGAGAGTGTGGTCAAGTGTCAGATCTTGTCCCTACAGTAGTCCACTCTCTACAGACAGTGGTTAGTCCACATTTAGGTGTAAACATTTTTACCATGAGTGGCCAGTGGGTAGGATCTTTCTGTATCTTTTTCTCGTTTTAATGTTATTGAGTGCTACATCTGTGCCACACATCCCCATTTCCCAGATGAGAAAATGGAGGCACAAAGGGGTTATGTGATTTTTTCCTCAGTTGGTCAGTGGTGGAACTGGGACCTAGACTCAGGCAGTCTGACTCTAAGGGCCCCCTCTTGACCACTGCACTGTTTGGCCTCTTCAGAAATATTTGCTTGAAAGGCCAGGGTGCACACTTAAGCTTTTTATATTTTTGAGATGGAGTCTCGCTCTGTCACCCAGGCTGGAATGCAGTGGCGCAATCTCGGCTCACTGCAACCTCCACCTCCTGGGTTCAAGTGGTTTGCCTGCCTCAGCCTCCTTAGTAGCTGGGACTACAGGTGCGCACCACCATGCCTGGCTAATTTTTGTATTTTTAGTAGAGACGGGATTTCACCATGCTGGCCAGGCTGGTCTCAAACTCCTGACCTCGTCATCTGCCCGCCTTGGTCTCCCAAAGTGCTGAGATTACAGGCATGAGCCACCGCGCCTGGCCCCACTTGAGCTTTTATATTTGCAGAGAGTAAAAAGAATGAAGGCAGGAAATAATTTTGTGAAGGCAAAGGTGGTGGATGATTTCAAGTGTCCACCTGGAAACGTTTAGCTTTTGATTCTTGTATGAGTCCATTTTCACACTGCTATCAATAAATAAATAAATACCCGACGCTGGGTAATTTATAAACTAAGGAGGTTTAATTGACTCGAAGTTCCGCATGGCTTGGGAGGCCTCAGGAAATTTACACTCACGGTGAAAGGGGAAGGCGGCACCTTCTTCACAAGGTGGTAGGAGAGAGAAGCGAGCAAAGGCAGAGAAAACTGCCTTATAAAACCATCAGATCTCATGAGAACTCATTCACTATCATGACAACAGCATGGAGGAAACCACCCCAATGACCAAACCACCTCCCTCCCTCGACACGTGGGGATTACAATTCAAGATGAGATTTGGGTGGGGACAGAGGACTACCCCATATCAATCCTCTTAGTGAGAGAGTCCTTGAAAAACGAACAGCACCCCATCCCAAAGAGGAGAAATGCAGTAGCTCAGTAGACCCTGAGAGCTTGGGGCTTAGCCACTCTTAGCTGCCAGGCTCTCAGGCCACTTACCCTGATAGTGAAGGATTCTCAAGTGTGTCTCTGCTGGCTGCCCTCCCAGTACAATGCTTCCGTAGCTACTAGGAGAATCTAGGATAGCAAGAGGCTACCCTGTTCCTACAGATAAAAATCAGCCATGTATTAGTAACTGTTTCAGTTGAGAGATGGCTACAACAGGATCAATGACTATTCTCTCTACTTTTCTATATTTTTGAAATGTTCTATCATAAAAGGTTTTTAAAAATATAAATAAAAGAGGACTGGGCATGGGGACTCACGCCTGTAATCCCAGCATTCTGGGAGCCCAAGGCAGGTGGATCACCTGAGGTCAGGAGTTCAAGACCAGCCTGGCCAATGGGCGAAATGCTGTCTCTACTAAAAATACAAAAATTAGCCAGATATGATGGTACATGCCTGTAATCCCAGCTACTTGGTAGGCTGAGGCAGGAGAATCGCTTGAACCTGGGAGGCGGAGGTTGCAGTGAGCCAAGGTCATGCCATTGCACTCCAGCCTGGGTGACAGAGCAAGACCACGTCTCAAACAAACAAACAAACAACAACAACTATATATATATATATATATATATACACACACACATATATATATATATATGATGTCTTGTACTCAGGAAAATGCCAAGGAGTTGACTATAGTTTGGGAGTAGGAAGGTCTGCAAGACCGGCGGTTCAAGAAGATGATTTGGGCAGTTTAAGTTAGGATTCTTTCTGGTGCAGGGCAGGAAAAATTATCTTGCCTGAAATCTACTTAACCAACCAATGTCCTCCATTTCTGCCCCCAAAACATGCAGTGGATGCCCAGGGCACACCAAATGTCATAGCTGATAGGCCACTCTCTAGAGCAGGGATAATCAAACTCCCACCCCTGGTTAGCCCACAGACCAAATTTGATTTTCTTGGACACAGTTACATATGACCCGTGACTGCTTTCTCACCACCATGAGAGTGAAGTCATTGTTATAAAGACCATATGACCTACAAAAGCCAAAAATAAGGTACTACGTGACCCTCAGAAAAAGTGTCCTGGTCTGCTCTAGAATATCACATCCTTCTGCTCCTACCCACTAAGTTCTATGATTACCAATTACCTGAGGAGCTGTATGTCTCCAAGCCTGGTTGTGGCAGTTGTATTTATCATTGCAAGTATATGATTTAATTAATTAGTGTTTAGGTCAATGAAATAAGAGTGTAACAAGTAAGCGCTATTTCTATGAAAATTAGATTGCCCTAGAAAAACTTAATAAACACAAGTCACTAAAAACCATTGCCATTAAATTGAGTATAGGCAAGAGAGATATATAGGCTTGGGCTGGGAGGCATTGTAAAAATCTAGAGTAACTTTGCATTCAGAGAATTTGTAAACATCTTTAATGATCATGCTAAAGAAGTATAACTGGAAGTTGTATACAATGTCCAATAAGTGTGGTCTATGTATGAAAGATGATATAAAACTTCACAAGAGGCCAGGCACGGTGGCTGGCTCCTGTAATCTCAGCACTTTGGGAGGCCGAGGTGGGCAGACCACGAGGTCAGGAGACCGAGACCAGCCTGGCCAACATGGTGAAACCCCATCTCTACAAAAAATGCAAAAATTAGCCGGGTGTGGCGGTGCATGCTTGTAGTCCCAGCTACTTGGGAGGCTGAGGCGGCAGATCTCTTGAACCCAGGAGGCGGAGGTTGTAGTGAGCCGAGATCATGCCATTGCACTCCAGCCTGGCGACAGAGCTAGACTCCACCTAAAAAAAAAAAAAAACAAACAAAAAACAAACAACAACTTCACAACAGACCCACGTCAAAGAAAAGGCCTTAGGCCGGACACGGTGGCTCAAGCCTGTAATCCCAGCACTTTGGGAGGCCGAGATGGGCGGATCATGAGGTCAGGAGTTCGAGACCATCCTGGCTAATACGGTGAAACCCCGTCTCTACTAAAAAATACAAAAAACTAGCCAGGCGACAAGGCGGGCGCCTGTAGTCCCAGCTACTCGGGAGGCTGAGACAGGAGAATGGTGTGAACCCGGGAGGCGGAGCTTGCAGTGAGCTGAGATCTGGCCACTGCACTCCAGCCTGGGCGGCAGAGCAAGACTCCGTCTCAAAAAAAAAAAAAAAGAAAAAAAGAAAAGGCCTTAGCCCTACGTCAGAATATTAAGAAATAAAAGTACAGCTGTATTTTGAAAGTTAAATAAAATATTTAAAGAATACACACATGCACATGGTTTTCAAGCCATGTTTTATGAATCCCTACTTGAGCCAGCTTTAAAAAAATGCCCCAGTTACTAATGTCAATAGTGTCAGATACAAGGGCTATGTTATAACAGAAAGCCCATCCTAAAATTGCTTTGTAAAAAGAAGGCCTCCCTTCACATCATTCTCTTCTTTCCCATATCCCTTTCCTTCCCCTAGAAGCATGGTGATGTCTGTACCTGAGAAAGCAGAGGAGGAGGGAGAGGAGGCCTGCCTCAGCCTCAGTGTTCCGTGGGCTCTGAGGACCTGGGGCAGAGGTGACAGGTTGTGAAGGTTGTGTTATCTGAGCAAACAGTGAACCGATTAAGCAAATAAGTAAATATGCTGAGAATAATGGGAGCCAGCTTTCTTACTGTCTGAAGAGGGAGTTAGAAACATGGGATTCAGGAAGGCTGGAAAGAACAGTGAGGGCTTGGAATGGCATTGGAAGGGTCAGGTGAACTCCTGGGTGTTTAAATACATTGACACAGATAGACAGAGACACAGTCAGAGACACATGCGTAGGTGCATTCTGCTTTATGCATATGTTCCCTGAGAGAATTGAGAAGCAATGATATCCAGGAGCAATGAGCACAACCTACCAAAGTAGGTTCAAAGTTCAACCTACCAAATAAAATAGGCATCCGTGAGTCCACACTGATAGAGATACATATGTACATGAACAAAATGGGAGGCAAGGTCTTCCTTATAAGAGAAGGCAACTAACAAAGTAGAAGGACCAACAGAATTAAGCACTCACATTTGGCAGCCATTATACCAGTAGCTCGTATCAGCAAGAGTCATAAGGCTGATGAGCACAAGTTTGATGAGGATCAGAATATTGGCATAATATCAGACTATCTTCCTACAAAATACTAATCAAATGTGGAGGAGAAATGATGACTTCACTGTGGAGAAACGTAGCAGGCACCGGTGTGAGCAGGAGATGAAAGTGAGCATCACCCAGGGTGGGATGAGAGGACATAAAGGGTCCTGGGGAGGCACTGAGCAGGCATTGAGAAGGGCATGGCATTGCCTCCATAGCCACCTTCGAGACCAGACAGCCGGAGTCTGGGTATGGGTGAACACTGCGGGGTCTGGGGGTGAGATGGACCTATGCAATGAACTACCTCGTTTCTCTAAAACTGTCCAGACAAGGGATGCAGGGAAAGGCTGAGAAATTATTCCAAATGGAAGGAGACTGAGGAGACAGGACAACGAAACACAAGGTGAGATTCTGAAACAGATCCTGATCTGACCCCCACCCTCAAGAGACATTTATGGGAGAGTTGATGGAATTTGAATGAGATTTCTGGATTGGATGGGAGATTTGTATCAACGTTAATTTCCTGATTGGGAGGAATCATTTTAATGTAAGGAACCATCTTTATGTTGGGAGAGCTACACCTTGGAGTATTTAGGGATTATGGGGGAGCAGGACAGGGAGAGAGAGAGAGGGAGAGACAGAGAGAGAGAGAGAGAGGTGGAACAATGAAGCATTGCAGTAAAATGTTAACAACTGGGAAATCTGAATATAGATTATGAAGGAGTTCTTTGTATCTTTTATGAAGGTCTAAGACTTTTGAAATAAAAAAGTTACTTAGTTACCGAAACATTAAAATAAAATAAAAGAGATTTATTGGCTGGCAGAAACCAAAAATTCTAGAATCACACAGGCTTCAGGCATGGTTTGATCAGGGCTCCAGCTCACTACTTTTGCCATACTCTCAGCTCTGCTCTTTTCTATTGATGTTATCCTGAAGCTGACTTCCTCTTGATCTCAAGGTGACTGCCAGCAATAGGGACTATGGGCCTTCAAACTTCAGCAGGGGGAATGAGTTGCACTGATTGGATTAACCCAGTCTGGGCCCATCCTGAGGCTGGATGTGTTTGAATCCCACCCAAACAATGAAGTTGTTACATCATGGTGAAGAGTAGCTTCTCAAAGGAAATTATGCATGTGTTGGGCAAGAGGGAATTAACCTAAGCACTTAGCCAATGAAAGTCCAGCACACTGTGATATAGAGAGTAGGTAAATGTCCAAGAAGGTGAATTGGTGGTGCAGGTTCAGAGGATGTGAGAAAACAATTCCACCAAAGGAATGGGAATTATTTTCCAGGGAAATACAAACTATTCAAGAGAATAAGAAGACAAGTCATAGACCAGAAAAAAACTTTGCAAAAAAAAAAAAAATAGTATCTGGTAAAAGATTGTTACCCAACATATACAAAAAAAACCTCTTAAAACTCAACAATAAAAGAAAGAACAAATGAACAACCAGATTTTAAGATGGGCAAAAGAAGCTAGGTGCAGTAAGGTGTGGCTACAGTCCCAGCTGCTCAGAAGGCTAAGTTGGGAGGACCAGTTGAGCCTAGGAGTTTGAATCCAGTCTGGGCAACATACTAAAATCCCAATCTCTTTAAAAAATGGGCAGAAGATCTGAACAGACACCTCACCAAAATTACACGGGCAGCAAATAAGCATATGAAAGATGGTCAACATATGTCATTGGGGAATTACAAATTAAAACAAGCAGATACCCAGACACACCTAGCATGTTTAAAATCACTGACAACACCAAATGTTGGCAAGGTTGTGGAGCAACAGGAACTCTAATTCATTCCTGGTGGAATATAGAGTGGTACAGATACTTTGGAAGACAGTTTAATAGTTCCCCACAAAACAAAACATACTCTTACCATATGCTCCAGTAATCACACTCCTTGGTATTTACCCAAATGAGTTGAAAACTTATGTCCACACAAAAACCTGCATATGCCTGTTTATAGCAGCTTTATTCATAAGTGCCAAAACTTGGAAGCAGCCAAGATGCCCTTCAGTAAGTGAACGGATGAATAAACTGTGGTACATCAGACAATGAAACATTATTCAGCCCTAAAAAAAAATGAGTCACCAAAGTTTGAAAAAAACATGGAAGAAACTTAAATGCATATTACTAAGTTTTAAAAGCCAATTTGAGAAGGCTACATACTGTACGATTCCAACTCTATGGTGTCTGGAAAAGACTAAACTATGGAAACAGTAAAAAGATCAGTGACTGCCAGGGGTTGGGGCTGGGGAGGAGGAGGGATGAAAAGATTGACTATTAAATTAAAAGAATACATTGTGACCAAAAGAATTTTTCCCAGAAATGCAAGGAATGTGCAAGATTGATATAAAGAAAACTCTAAAACTAGATTGAAGGATATAAAAATCCTGAATAAATGGAGAGACATTCAATATTCTAGGATAGGAAAACTCAATTGGGTAAAACTGTTCTTCCCAAATCAATCTATGAGTCTATGAACGTAATTCCAATCAAAACACCAACAGGATAATTAGAGAAACTTGACAAAGTTACTTTTTTTGTTTTGTTTTGTTTTTTGAGACGGAGTCTTGCTCTGCCGCCCAGGCTGGAGTGCAGTGGCCAGATCTCGGCTCACTGCAAGCTCCGCCTCCCGGGTTCACGCCACTCTCCTGCCTCAGCCTCCCGAGGAGCTGGGACTACAGGCGCCCGCCACCTCGCCCGGCTAGTTTTTTGTATTTTTTAGTAGAGACGGGGTTTCACCATGTTAGCCAGGATAGTCTTGATCTCCTGACCTCGTGATCCGCCCGCCTCGGCCTCCGAAAGTGCTGGGATTACAGGCTTGAGCCACCGCGCCCGGCCCAAAGTTACTCTTAAGGTTCATCTGTATTGGAAAATGCGTGAGAACAAAATCAATTTTGAAAAAGAATAATAATCTGTATGTATATGAACTGCCATATATCAAAACACATTTTAAAACTAAGGAACTCAGCTGGGCACTGCAGCTCACACCTGTAATGCCAACTCTTTGGAAGACCAAGGTGGGCAGATTGCTTGAGCTCAGGAGTTTGAGACCAGCCTGGGCAACATGGTGAAACCCCATCTCTACAAAACACACAAAAATTAGCTGGGCATGATGGTGTGTGCCTGTAGTTCCAGCTACTTGGGAGGCTGAGGTGGGACGATCGCCTCAACCTGGAAGTCAAGGCTGCAGTGAACAGTGATTGTGCCACTTCATTCCAGCCTGGTCAACAGAGTGAACCCTGTCTCTAAAAATACATACATAAATAGGCCGGGCACGGTGGCTCAAGCTTGTAATCCCAGTACTTTGGGAGGCCGAGACGGGTGGATCACGAGGTCAGAAGATCGAGACCATCCTGGCTAACACAGTGAAACCCCGTCTCTACTAAAAAATACAAAAAATTAGTCGGGCGTGGTGGCGGGCGCCTGTAGTCCCAGCTACTCGGGAGGCTGAGGCAGGAGAATGGTGTAAACCCGGGAGGCGGAGTTTGCAGTGAGCTGAGATCCGGCCACTGCACTCCAGCCTGGGTGATAGAGTGAGACTCCGTCTCAAAAAAAAAAAAAAAAATACATAAATAAATAAAATAAGGAACTAAAATACTGAGGTCTTGGTGCATTGCAGTCAAATCATTCAGTGAAACAGAATAAAGTACAGAAATAAATGTGATTATTAAAATATTTATTCATCCAACAGATCTTTATTTAGTTAGTTATTTAGTTTGAGACAGTCTCACTCTGTCACCCAGGCTGGAGTGCAGTGGTGCAATCTTGGCTCCCTGCAACCTCTGCCTCCCGGGCTCAAGCAATTCTCCCACCTCAGCTTCCCGAGTAGCTGGAATTACAGGCATGCATCACCATGCCCGGCTACTGTTTGTATTTTCAGTAGAGATGGGGTTGCACCATGTTGGCCAGGCTGGTCTCAAATTCCTGACCTCGTGGTCTGCCCACCTTGGCCTCTCAAAGTGCTGGGATTACAGGCGTGAGCTATCGTGCCCAGCCTCCAACAAATATTTATTGAACACCTACTATGTGTCAGCACTGTTCCAGATGCAGATGATACAAGAATAAACAAAACATAATGTCTTCGCTGTCTTGAAACTTACATTCTAATTGTGGGAGACAAACAAATGAACACACAAATAATGTTATAATACAGCAGATGGTGCTAGGTGCAGCTCCAACCGGGGAGTCAGCAGTGGAGGGGGTGAGAAGGAGTCAGATTCCGAATATGGTTGGATGATAGAGCCAGCAGAATTTGCTCATTGATCTTGATGGAGGGTGTGAATGTGAGAGAAATCAAGAGTGACATCCAGGTTTAGGACTTAGCCACCAGAGGAACAGAGGTTTTGTCTACTGAGACATAGGAGACTTTGGAAAGAGCAGATGGGAGGGAGTTCATGAGTCTAGTTTTGCTCCTTTGGTGGAGATACCCACCAGACATCCAGGAGGGTATGTCCAGTAGGTAATTGGGTATACGGGTTTGGAATTAGGTGAGAGAATTGGGCTAGAGACATTAACTTGGATGTCAGTCAGCGTACTAGGCCATTCTTGCATTGCTATAAAGGAATACTTGAGACTGGGTAATTTACAAAGAAAATAGGTTTCATTGGCTCACAGTTCTGCAGGTTGTACAGGAACCACAGCATCGGTCTGCTTCTGGGGAGGCCTCTAGAAGCTTCCAATCATGGCAGAAGGCAAGGCAGGAACTTGCACATGACATGGCGAAAACAGGAGCCAGATAGAGAGGGAGAGGGTTTCACACACTTTTAAACAACTAGATCTCACAAGAATTTGCTCACTATCTTGAGGACAGCACCAAGGGGATGGTGCTAAACCATTCAAGAGAAACCCACCCCCATGAGCCAATCACCTCCCACCAGGCCCCACTTTCAACACTGAGGATTACATTCCAACACGAGATTCGGGCAGGGACACACCTCCATACTATATCAGTCAGCGTGTAAATGCTATTTAAACCCATAGACTGGATGAGATCACTGAGAAAGGCTAGACAGAGATAAGCATGACTGAGCCTTGGGTCCTCCACGAATAAGCCATCTGGAAGATGGGGGTAATAAATGAGAGGGGCTGAGAAGGGGCAGCCAGGGAAGTAGGAGGAAATCCAGGCAGGTCAGGGGCCTGGGAGCAAGGCAAGGGATCATCCCAAGGAAGAGGGAGTGGTCCACTCTGTCAAGCCCTGCTAAGCTGCCAGGGACCACTGGATCCAGCACACGATTTATGGTCCACACAAACATGATCACACAGTGAGCGACCCTCTGCAATTTCGGGATCGTACGGGAAAGAGAGGGCAAACTAATGGTCGGGGGTTAGCTTTTTACATCACATTCTCTTTCCTTTTTTATTAAGTAAAACAGAGTTCTGAAGCAAATATGGTAAAATTTATTTACTGTTAATCTGGGTATTGGGTTCAGAAGTATTAGTTATATCATTTCCTTCATTTTCCTATATATTTAAAATGTAGCATAATTAAAAAGCAAAACAGCTTCTTCTATGTAAATATTTGAAACAAATATGCATAAAATATTTTAAGAATGACTCCCAAGAAGGTGGAAACTGACTGGCCCTGGCAGGTTGCATGCACTGTGGCTTCATAGGCCCTGGGTACTTTTACCTCCATCAAAAAATATTGCAAATGATACTTTATAACTGCCTTGTCTAAAGTCAAATGTGATCCAGACTGGATGCATTATTATATGTTCATTATGATTATATTTATTTTTCCTTTTGATTTTATTTTATTTGTTGATTTTAATTTTCATTTTTGGAGACAGAGTCTCACTCTGCTGTCAGGCTGGAGTGCAGTGGCACGATCTTGTCTCACTGCAACCTCCACCTCCCAGGTGTAAGTGATTCTCCTGTCTCAGCCTCCTGAGTAGCTGGGACCACAAGTGTGCACCACCACACGTGGCTAACTTTTTTGTATTTTAGTGGAGACGGGGTTTCACCATGTTGGCCAGGCTGGTCTTGAACTCCTGACCTCTAATGATCCTCCTGTCTTGGCCTCTCAAAGTGCTGGGATTACAGGTGTGCGCCACCGTGCCCAGCCTTTCCTTCTGATTTTAAAATAAATTAAAATGAAAACACTTTCAGAGGCCCCTGACAGTGCCGCGTCCCTGTGCCAATGGAGATGTTGGGCAGCTGCAGCAAACCCGGGCGTGGTGGAGGGCTCCTTTTCACTCTCGACTCAGCACGTATATGAACTACCATATAGCAAAACACATTTTAAAACCAAGGAACCAGGCTGGGCTCAATAGCTCACACCTATAATGTCAGCACTTTGGGAGGCAGAGGTGGGCAGACTGTTTGAGCTCAGGAGTTTGAGACCAACCTGGGCAACATGGCGAAACCCATGTTGTTTTATTTGAATTTTTAACATTGTTAAAATTCTTTTTCTTTTATTTGAAAAGGAGGCAAAACTTCCAAATGAATAATTTACCTAATAGAAAGTAGGGTAAGGATGGAAAGAGAAAATTCGCAGCTGAGTAAATACAAATGGCCCAAAGCCACAAAAAGATGCTCATTGGTGGGGTAGTCAGGGAAATGTCACTCATGCCACAAAAAGTTTTTAACTGGCAAAAATGAAAAATACTGCTATTGTGGGGTGTTGACATGGGCATGGGGAAATGCACTCTCACAATTGTGAAGAGTGGTAACTGGTTTAGTCTTTCAGCAGGGCAATTTGTCAGTGTTTATTCACACATATAATGCAAATACCCTTTCACTGAACAGTGTTATTCCAAGATATCTGACAAATAGAAATACTGTCGCATAAGCAAAAAGATGCATGCACAGATATATGCTTTGCAGCATTTTGAGTGGGGAATTAAAAATAACCTAAATGTCCATCATGGGGGAATTAATACAGTATGGTGTATACATTCTGCAAAAAATGTGAATTAAAAGGTTAAATGCAATTAAATAGATTGACATGTGGCAACAGAATGTCTGCCACATTGTTATGTGAAATAAGTCATTTACAGAGTAGTAAGTATGGCTCTGTCTGTCCACAGATGTGTGTGTGTGTGTAAATAGAAGCCATCCTTCTCTGGATAATGCTTATCTCTGGAGGAGAGATTGATTGAAGTGAAAACATAGTGGGTGGGGAAGGGGATTTCTCTCTCTTTTTTTTGTTTTTTGAGACGGACTCTTGCTCTATCACCCAGGCTGGAGTGCAGTGGCACGATCTCGGCTCACTGCAACCTCCGCCCTCCAGGTTCAAGCAGTTCTATCTCAGCTTCCTGAGTAGCTGGGACTACAGGTACTCCCCACCACACCCAGCTAATTTTTTGTATTTTTAGTAGAGTGGGGTTTCATCATGTTGGCCAGGCTGGTCTCGAACTCCTGACGTCAGGTGATCCACCCACCTTGGCCTCCCAAAGTGCTGGGATTACAGGTGTGAGCCCCTGCATCCAGCCAGGAAGGTGATTTCTTACTCTAGATTTTATATGCTTCTGTAGTGCTTTATTTTCTTACAGAGAGAAGGTGTTTCATACAATACTTGCATAATTTTTTTAACAATTAAAAAAGCTTAACAGTTGAGGCTGGAGATAGCTCTTAGGCTGGAGATAGCTCTTGCTGACCAGCTCTTGCTGGTTGAAACAAAGTTTATTGGGCCTGGGGGCAGCTGCAGTTTAGGATTCAGGAGTTTCAAGGTTCCTGAGCTGGAAAGGTCCTGGGGTCCCTTGTCTGTGCAAACATCCATCTCAATCACATCAGCCACTGCCTGCTGTGGCCCAGCCTGCACCAGGCACTTTCATGGACACAGGAAGGTGTCCTTTTTCAACCCCACCCTGTGAGGAAAATGTTTTCATTCCCACTTTTGTGATGGAGGCCCTGAGACATAGGGAGCTCACCCAGTTGGAAGTGGTAGCATTGGCTTGGAGCCCAGTCCCAGGCTGGGAGGAGAGAAAGGCTATGAACTTCCCAGAACACTGGCTTTCTCATTGAAGGAGCTCTCAGGAGAGGCCTTGCCAAGCCCCAGGGCAAACAGGAACAGGTCGAAGAGCATAAGGGGAAAGGTCAAGGAGAGACACTGGCTAGGCTGGTCCCATGGGCCTAGGAAAGCAGCCACAGTCCTGCCCAGATCCCCCCAGGGCACAGCCTGTGCCTAGAGTCCCTCCTTCCACTAACCCTTGATGGTTGCTGCTCCATCCTCCCTCATCTGAGAATGACAGGCTTGGCTGGGAAATCTTGTCCTCATGTGCCAGCAGCCTGGGGACCTGAAAAAGAAAGGTCTCACCTCCTCAGGCCCATCTCCCTTCACCCAGCCACTGCCATCCACTCCACCATTGCTGAGGCCGACTCCTGGCAGGGACCACACGGGCTTCTCTGTTGCCATCCTCACATCTCTCAGGGGTTCCACCACACCAACTGTCAGAGGAGGACGCTGTAACTCCAAGGGTTTAGTGGATTGAATAGTGGCCCCCAAAATCCACGTCCAAGTCTGAACACCCCAGTATCTATGAACGTGTACTTATTTGGAAATAGGTCTTTATCAATGGAATTGAGGTGAGGATCTCAAGATGGAATCATCCTGAATTTAGGGAGGCCCTAAACCCAATGACTGGCATTCCTGTCAGAGAAAGGAGGGGGAGATTTGTGACCCAAACACAGTGGAAAGACAGAGAGTGGAATATCGCAGCCCCAAGCCAAGGGACATCTGGGTGGCCAGTAGGTGCCAGAAGCCAGAAGAGTGTCATGGAGCAGACTGTCCCTTGGAGCTTCCAAAAGGAACCACCCTGCCCTACTGTATTAGTCAATTTTCATGCTGCTGATGAAGACACAGCCAATGCTGGGAAGAAAAAGAGGTTTAACGGATTCACCGTTCCTTGTGGCTGGGCAGGCCTCACAATCATGGTGGAAGGCAAGGAGGAGCAAGTCACGTCTTACATGGATGGCAGCAGGCAAAGAGATCTCCTGCAGGGAAACCCTCCCTTATAAAACCATTAGATCTCATGAGACTTATTCACTATCACGAGAACAGCACGGGAGAGACTGCCACCATGATTCAATTGTCTCCCACCAGGTTCCTCCCACAACACACGGGAATGATGCGAACTACAATTCAAGATGAGATTTGAGTGAGGACACAGCCAAATCGTATCACCCACCTTGATTTCAGATTCTGGCAGCCATCACTGTGAGAGAATACATTGTTGCTTGAAGCCACCCAGTTTGTGGTGCTTGGACAGAAGCCCTAGGAAGCTAACATGGAGGGTTATGAGGTTTTCCCAGGGTCACTCAGCTGGAAAGTGGGGGTCTCTCCTGGTTGTGGGAGGAGGTCCCTCCTGGCTGCTTGCAACTATGATACACTGATACTAGGCGGTGACAAAAGCCCTCTTTTGGCCAAATTCTAACCAGGCTCCTCTGAGCCCTTTCTCAACTGGGCCTCCATCGTGGCCTGTAAGAACTTGAACAGAACACTGTAGTGCTGAGCGCCCCCCCCAGCACCTTGTAGGGCTGCAAGAGAAGGGAACACCCCCTAGGACATCAGTGAGAATGACCAAGAATGCCATACTTTTCCTGTTCCAACTCTAAGAAGTCATAAAATTACACAAATGGAGCCAGTTTCTGAGTAAAAGGGTGAGTGGTGGGGTGGTTTTGTTTTGGTTGTTACTGAATTTTTTATTAAAGTAGCCCCTGTAGGATGCCACAGTCCCCTGCCCACCATGCTCCCTCCCCCAGTTCTCCAACAGACAACCAGTTTCTGGTCTTAGTTCTTCCAGCCATTCCCTCCCGGGCTGAGTTTTCTCCACATGCCCTCCGGGCCCCATCTCCGACTTTTTCCCTGCTCTCTGCCCCGGGAGGCCAAGCAGGCTGACCAAGAGGTCTGCAGCAGGGTCAGCCCTATGCCCTCTGGCTTTCCACAGGACTGGTGGAAGGGGAGGGCAGGGAGATGGGGGTTTATTTTCCTGGCACCTTGCTGCCAGGCCTGAGTATGGACAGAGGCTGTGTGGCCAGAGCTCCTGCTGGGTGGACCCTCTGCCCAGCACCAGCTCCCTGCCAGGCTTCTGAGAGGCTGTTTCCTGGGCCTCCTGCCCTTTGCTGGCCCCTTAGCCCTGCCCATACCTCTACCACACCTCTAGGAAATGTACTTCTAAACTTGGTATGAAATGAGATTCCTTCTCACCCCCATCTCGGCCTTGTTCCCACGGCCTAAGGGGACATTTCAAACCTTGTCTTCTGGAGACATCAAAATATGGCTATTAAAGAGGCAAATACTCTCTAAACCCATTAACAATTAATGCAACAGAAAACGTCACACACATCTGATTTTGCATCTTTGGGCATAACCTGTCTGAGTCTCTGTTTTCTCCTTGTGAGATGAGGATACTTCTTGTTGAAGTTGCATCTCCAATAGCAACTTCTTGGAGCATTGCAAAGCATTGAACTGGACCAGCACCATGCCGTGCACATGGTAGATGCCAGAAGCAGAACTCTAGGGAGTCTAGCATCTCCCTGAGCCCTCACGATACTACACGGGAGTGGGCAGTCAATGTTGCCCCCCTTACATAGCAAGTGAGCCAAAGAGCACGTTCACACAGCAGTGAGGGGCCTGGGCAGGATTAGGACTCAGGTCTCCCAACACCCAGGCCAGGGACCTCTTGGATACACTGAAGACCACTTCCAATGCTTTTAAAAATGCTTTTGATATTTATGGGTGAAACAATAGGATATCTGGGGTTGACTTAAAATAGTCTAGCAAAAAAAACAATAAAAGTTGGTGGAAAGAAGAATAGGTGAAACAGACGATTGGTAGACGGGTAGACCCTGGTGCTGGTGACAGGTTTTGTGTATTCTTTATGTGACTCTCTTTGCCTTTGGGTGTACTTTCAGTTTTCCACAATAAAACATTAACCTCGTTATGAATCATCTTTAATGACTGATGAAATAGTTAATAAGAAAAGCAAAATGCAGAATTGTGCAATTCCCAATTGTGTGTGTGTGTCTGTGTCTGTGTCTACCCACATAGGTGTGAAAAGATCCCTAACAAATGTGTTAATTCAATGTTTATTTCTGGCTGGTGGACTGATTATTTTAGTTTCCTTCTTTTATTTGTATGTATTTTCCAAGGTTTCTAAAATGAGTACATGTTACTTTTTCTTTGAGACATGGTCTCGCTCTGTTGCCCAGGCTGTAGCACAATGATAGGATCATAGCTCATTACAGCCTCAAATTCCTGGGCTCAAGTGATCCTCCCACCTCAGCTTCCTGAGTAGCTAGGACTACAGGTGTAGGTCACCACGCTTTTTTATTTTTGGTAGAGGCGGGATCTCACTATATTGCCCAGGCGGGTCTCAAACTCCTGGTCTCAAGCAATCCACCCACCTTGGCCTCCAAAAATGCTGGAATTACAGGTGTGGACCACCACACCTACCCTATGTATTACTTTTGTATGTGGGGGGGTCGGGGGACAGGGTCTCACTCTGCTGCCCAGGCTGGAGTGCAGTGGCATGATCTAGGCTCACTGCAACCTCCCCTTCTAGGTCTCAGCAATTCTCCCACCTCAGCCTCCTGAGTAGCTGGTACCTCAGGCATGCGCCACCACACCCAGCTAATTCTGCGTTTTTTGTAGAAACAGGGTCTCACCATGTTGCCCAGGCTGGTCTCAAACTCCTGGGCTCAAGCGATCCACCTGCCTCAGCTTCCCAAAGTGCTGGCATTACAAGCATGACTCATGCCTCCTGGCTATATTACTTTTATAATCAGAAAAACAGCCACTATTAAAACGTTTAAAGTATAACTTTGCCAAATTGAGCCATTGGGGCAGGAGATGCTGGGAGTACAGAGCAGGGGGTACAGTGCAGCTGGGGGTCCCCACAGCTGCCTGACTGAGCCTCACCAGGCAAGATGGGAATGGGGATGGGGATGGGGATGGGAAAGGCAGGTGCTCTTGCTTCCTCAGAGAGGAGGGGCTGGTCACGCAGGTCCCCCTGTATCTTGAGGCCTCTCAGATTCCTCTCCCACCAGTGGGTGCCAGTCCCAGGAGGCCTAGCCATCACGCATGCTGCCCAGCCCAGCTCTGCCCAGTTGCCTTGGCCTTGTCTCAAGGGCTGGGTGCCAGGGGAGGTGAGCCAGGTGTCAGAGCCACAGCCTGCATCTGGGGGTGGGGCAGACAGGCACATCATCCTTCTTTTCAGAGATAGGATCTAGTTTCATCATCTGATCCCACCAATGGAGGGCAGTAGGGCAGCTGAGTATGGCAGGTGGTGCCAACCAGGCCTAGCCAGTGTGATGCCAGACCCCTCCCTGGCTTAGCGGGCAGACACAGAGACTGCCCCTGTTACTGAGGACCTACCATGTGCCAGGCATATCCCACGACCTGGAGAAGCAGGAATTGCTGTGCCCATTTCACAGATGAGAGAGGGGTGACTAAGAGCTCCATTCACCTACCTGAAACCCTCCAGCATTTCCTCATTGCCCTCGGGCCGGGTCTTAGCATCCCCACCCTTGTTTCTGCCACTCTGAAATATTCATTGTGCACCTGCTTGCCTCCAGCCCTGTGCTTAGGGTCTCCCTTGCTGTATCGGCTCTCCTCATTCCGTCATCATCATGTCTCAGTGGCAATGCTACCTCCTCCAGGAAACCTCCCCTGATAGGCTCAGGCTACTGGGACAACTCTCCCGCTCTCAGTGTTCCTCTCCTCAGCCTTATTGTGTTGTGCTATGGGCAAACTTCCCTGTCACTTCTCCCTGTGGCCCCTGACCAGAGTCAGGGCCACCATACAGAATCACCCCTCCAGGGGGCTGCAGCTCCATGCCACTCCAGGGTAACAGTTCCATGAGTGTTCCCTTGACTGGTGTCCTTGTGCAAGATTCAACCTGCACAACTGCGCATAGCAGCCCTGGCTTGGATCTTACTCATCTCTGCGCTGACAGAGGTTTGTGTAAGTGGAATGAGTGAATGAATGAATGAATGAATGAGCAAGTGGGTGGATGAGGGTGTTGCCCAGGTCTCCCAGTGGCACAGTTAGGGTTCCATCCTTGGCTGGAGACACTCTAGATCTCCTGCTTTGCATGCCTGCTGGAGGACTGGACAGCTTGGGACCTGCCCAGGCACTGGGCTGAAGCTGGTCCAGAAGCCTGAGCCGTACCCAAGAAGGGCCTCTGGCTGAGGCAGGCTCCTGGGGCCTCCCTGGGATGAGCACCCCAGTGGGAGAGATGTGCTGCTGGAGAAGCCAGATGGGCCAGGTAAGGCTGATGCCCACAGGGCATGTGGAAGCTGATAACATGAGACAGACACTGTCCTGGTAGGCCTGGGGAATCTTTGCTCAGGAAGTGGCCTATAGCCTTGGAGTGGAGCCTGCCTATACCATGAGAGCTTCTCCAGGGAGCAGACAAAGCCAAGTGGAGAATTCAACACAAACCTAGTGAAGATCTATTATGTGTGGGATTCTGTGCTGTGTCCTGGGGCCCCGAATGCTAAGCACAGTCCCTGCCATCAGGCTGCTCACAGCCCACAGGCAGATATGAGAACATCACCTCACATTCCCCAGGTCCAGGGTGGCTCCTGGCTCAGGGAGCCTGGCCCTAATTTTCCCACGGAAGGTGCAGAGGCGATGGAAGGGGAGACAGGGCAGGAGGTTGGAGCACCAGAGGAGGACCCCACATGGCCGCTCACAGTTACCCTTCAGAAGCTAGGTTCATGGCTGGGAGCGGTGGTTCATGTCTGTAATCCCAACACTTTGGGAGGCCAAGGTGGGCAGATCACTTGAGCCCAGGAGTTCAAGACCAGCCTGGGCAACATGGCAAAAGCCTGTCTCTACGAAAAATGCAAAAAACTAGGTGGGCATAGTGGTGTTGCCTGTAGTTCTAGCTACTCAGGAGGCTGAGGTGGGAGGAGGCTGTCCTGGGTTCTCCCACGGCTGCCATAGCTTATCCATCTGACCTGGGAGGCAGAGGTTGCAGTGAGCCGAGATCACACCACTGCATAGACTGGATGACAGAGTGAGACCCTGCCTCAAAAAAATAAAAATAAAAAGAGGAAGAAGAAGAAGGAGAAAAAGGAGAAGAAGAAAAACAAGAAGGAGGAGGAAGAGGACGAGAAGGGGAAGGGGAAGAGGAAGAGGAACAAGGAGAAGGGGAAGAAGGAAGAAGAAGGAGAAGGAGGAGAAGGAGGAGGAGGAGAGGAAGAAGAAGAAGAAGAAGAAGAAGAAGAAGAAGGAGGAGGAGGAGGAGGAGAAGGAGGAGGAGGAGGAAAAACAAGAGGAAAAGGAAGAGGAAGAGGAAGAAGAAGAAGGCAGAGGAGGGGAGGAGGAGGAGGAAGAAATAATCAGTAGCAGCAGCAGCAGCTGGGTTCATGCTTAGGCTGTTCTTAGATGCAGTGATAGAATAGAAAGGAGATGGGCTTTGGGCCAGGCGCGGTGGCTCACGCCTGTAATCCCAGCACTCTGGGAGGCTGAGGCGGGCAGATCATGAGGTCAGGAGATCGAGACCATCCTGGCTAACGCGGTGAAACCCCATCTCTACTAAAAAAAAAACAAAAGCTGGGTGTGGCAGTGGGCACCTGTAGTCCCAGCTACCCGGGAGGCTGAGGCAGGAGAATGGCATGAACGTGGGAGGCAGAGCTTGCAGTGAGCCAAGATCGCATCACTGCACTCCAGCCTGGGAGACACAGAGCGAGACTCCGTCTCAAAAAAAAAAAAAAAGAAAGGAGATGGGCTTTGTGGCCGACAGAGTTGAGATCAAATTCTGGCTCTACCACTTCGTGGCTTTGCGACATTTGCAAATTACTTAGGGCCTGCGACCCCCAGTGTCTGCAAAACGGGAATGATGGTAAGACCTGTTGGTGCAGGCTGCCACATAGATGAGTCTTGGGGTGATTACGCCCAGGGAAAGAAGGCAGGCAAAAAAAGAATACCTACAGTATTGATTCTCTACCTGGACCCATTACCAATTAACGCAATGGAAAAAGTCACACACATCTGATTTTGCATCCTGTGTGACTTTGGGCAAGTGCTCCCAAGGGCAGAGCGATCCACACTGGGAAAAGGCAGGGCAGCAGTTGCGGAGGATAGGGGTAAGGTGTGAGAACGAATGAAAGGATGACAGAGGGCCGCTTGGAAGCTTCTGGAGGTGAGAGACGTGTTCATTATCTTAACTGTGATGATGGTTCCACGGGAGTATATGTACGATAAAAATTACGTAGTACGCTTTATATCTGTGCAGCTTATTGTAGGTCAATTATATTCCAGTGGAGCAGTTTAAAAAAAGAAATCCCCTTATTTCCAAAATGTTTTAAAATTCAGTGCCTTCTTCCTGGCGAGTGTGTCACAGGTTGAAGTGACTATGGTGAGCGCCTTTGTTGGTGTCTGGATGTAGCACATTTCGTGACGGCTAGATCCTTCCCCATCCTTACATGATCACGTTGATTATTCCCCGATGCATTTGTTGAAAGCACACCTAGTGAGTTCCAACAAGGTGACGGATGTGTACTGAGTGCTGGGGCCAGAAGAGCTAAGTCCTGCCCTCCAGGAGCTTCATGCCGAGGGGCCAGGAATGACCTCTAAGCAGTGACCACACAGCGTGGTTAGGCCTGTCTGGAGAGGAGCCCAGGGCAGCCCCCTGAAGAAGCCAGGGGGCCCAGAACCCCAGGTGGTGATGACCAGTGTCTTCTGTTCAGACTTCTCTGTCAGGACCCACTGCTCCCCAGTCTGGTGGACCACGTTGGCCACTGAAAGAAGGGCAGGCTTCAGGGTCTGCTGCCGGCGCTCCCTCACTGTTCACATGTGTGTGAGTTTGACGCACCTGGGGCTTTTCAACCTTTAGTGCATGTGTAAGCAAGTATTGCCATCAGATTTGGGTTACTGGTTTTCTGGTTTTCTGGTTTTCTTTTTAATTATGATTCCTTTTGGCCAATTAGTCCTTTTCTGAGCTATAATGGCAAAAAAATTCAAAACAAAAATGTCCAGCAATATGGATTTGGTTTAATAAATTAGACTGGGTTTCCAAAGCAGCAGGGAGGATGTTCTGGTGTGGTGTGGTGGTGTGTGTATGCATGCACACTCATAAGCCATGAGGTGTGAATAATAATTTCTCTTTTATACTCTTTTGCTAATTGACATTTTCTATGCTCGGAAATGATCATGTACCAGTCCAGTACAAAGAGGAAAATACTGAAATAAATCACACCCAGAAAGAAGTCCTTGGAACCATATCTGTCCACCCCAGCTCAGATTATCATCATCTCCTCCATGACCTGCTGCTGCCCCGGCCTCCTAAATGCACCCCACTCTTACCCCCCATCTCCAGGCCTGTTCTTCACCCCGAGAGATCTTCAGAAAATGCAAATCTGATCACATCTGTCTCCTGCATTAACGCTGCCTTCTGGCTCCTCTGGCCGCAGAAGAGTCTCTTCCATTTGTGTGGTAGACCAAGCCCTACGGACCATCCCTTCCCACGTCCAAGCTCAAGACCTCACAGCTCCCCTGAGCCCAGGCTCTGCCTGGAACATCCCAGCCTCTTTCTGCCACATGTGCTGAGTGCTGAGGGCTTTGGGGGCTTGCTCTGCTGGAGCTGTTTTCCCACCCTTGCCCTCCCTCTGTTCTCAGCAACCAGTTCCTTGCCCTGCAGCTCTCAGTCGAGGTCACTCTCCCTTGGCGAAGCTGCCCCTTCTGCCCTGGGTGCTCCCATGGCTACCACAGCCCATCCACCTGAGTGTGCAACCTCTACCTGTACTCCCTGCCTCCTTGCCTGGTGCCTCTACTGTCCTGGGAGGGTCTCACTTGTCCTTCCACATGCTGCTGCCTGGGGGATGGGGCTTATTCACTGCTGTCTCCCTGCACCAAGCACAGCTCCTGCACTAGAGAAGGTGGCCAACAAGGTGCTCCTGGGGAATGAAAGAATAAGGAACCCCTAAGAATGCATCCACATGAATCCTACTCAAATCAAGTCCTCTGCGTTGCAGAGTTGTTTTTGTTTTTTATTCTGTTTAACTCTTTAATCCCCTGGTGATCTTGCCCTCTCCTAAACTTTTGTAGGATCTACTGAGATACTGCCTATTTGACCTTTTCCCTATACAGGTGATTTTAAAAGGTGTGTGAGTAAGAAAGTAAGTGAATGGGGGAAAGGGAGAAATGAAAATTTAAACTGAAAACAGGACATAGTCAACACATAAAAAAACACGCATTGTAATGCTAGAAGTGGGCTACTTATGTGATCCTGAGCTTCCTACTGGTCAAAGCAAAGAAGGAAAATGGTCAGCCTCAGGGTGCTCAGATTCTATAAGATATAAACAAGCCAGTTATTTAGAAGCATAGGCTTTCCTGAATCTGAAATCTGAAAGTAATTTCTCCTGTGGTTTCAAATTAAGGTGGTCTCATGGGATGAGAGACAGTGTCTTGACCACACGGTGAATTTCTATAGCTCCTTCTTAAACAGCATCTTCAAAGCACTTGGTTGGCATTGTGGCAAAATGTAACAGCAAACTCACCTGTCCAGGCAGGGGTCAGTCTAGGCAGTACTGGCTTATGAGAAACAAGGTGTGGTGAAAGGAACGAGCTCGTAGACCCATGCGGAAGCTCCTTCTCAAAGAAAATCCAGGAGGTTGCTGACAGCAACGATGACAGGCGCCGCTGGAGGCAGTATTGCCCATCCCTAGAGGGGAGATGCCTGGGAGGAGGGGCAGTAGGCGTTTGGATGAGAAGGTTCTTTTGTGTTTGTTTTCTTAAAGGAAGGCCTTAGTTTATGATGCTGTGTCTTGTATCTGGGCAGGTGCCTGTTCTGCAAGTACAGAATTCCAGCACTGCAACTTTGCGGCTTGGGCAAGTTACGTTGTCACTATGAACCTCAGTCTCCTCTGTGGAATAGAGACTGGTGAAAATTCTCGCTATACAGGTTGTCTGGGAAACGCTAAGTCTTACTCTCATGAAAAGACAAGAAATTGCAACATGAATCTGATGGTGAAACCCTGGCCCATGTCTCTGGCGTGGACACAGGATGCTGTCTCTGAACCAGCGTCCCAAGCGCAGTCCCCATGATTCTTCAAGCCCTCCTGGGTCTCAGGTAGGAAACCAGACATACAGGCTTCCCTAGGCAGTTCAGGGGCCTGCCTGCCTTGATTGGCAAGCCTGGGATGGAATTTTAATTGAAGTTCATTAACATTTTTCTCCTACTTCTTGAGGATTTGCTTTGCAAGTTTAGAGGAATGTTATCTCTGATAAGATGAAGACAGGGCCTGTGGACAAACTGAGCCCCCTTGCTCTGAGGGATCCCCTGTTAGAAGCTAAGCATGTGCAAACCCCTCAGCTAGTCCCTGCACCCACTTCTGGCCCAAGCTATTGGGGCTGTTGGTTCAGGCCTCCTAAAAGCTGTCTTCTTGGTGCTTCTGTGAGCTAGAGGGGTGGGAACCTCAGTGCTGGATCTGTCTGCAGCCTCCTGTGGCTGTGGAGCCACATTTGTTCAACTCCTGATCCATCTGCTAGCAGTGAACCTGCTGGACACCACCTGGGCACTTATTCAGGGTCACAGCCCTGTGAGGTCAGCACCGTGCTTTCCTGGATTTTTCAGAGGAGGGAACTGGGGCCTGTCTGTGGCCCAGACCTCAAGCCCAGCAGGTGACTGGAGGCTCCGCTGGCACAGCCACTCGTCCTCATGCTGGCAGCCGTAGGGTGGCCAGCGGGGTACACTCACATCGGCACAGGTGGGTCACAGCCATCAAGCAGGTGAGCTGGCACTCCAGCCCAGAGCTCAGGCCCCATCCGTCCAGGCTGCTGGGCTGTGTCTAGAGCTGCACCAGCAAGTGTGGCAGCTGCTAGACTACACACTAGCCCTATTCCCAGCCCTCTGTAGCCACATCTGGCTACCCTGTCCGACAGTGCAGATGTGGCACATGTATGTCCATCATGGCAGGAGGTTCCGATGCACAATGCTGAGTAGAATGCTTTTCCACTTGTTGGGGGAGGTTGGGGGAGGATAAGGGGCTTGGTGACCAAGGTGTGAGGTGTAGGGAGTGGCACACACCTCTGGATGCATCCCCAGATGACAGCTGCTGGACCCTGGGCCTATCTGGACCTACCCAGGCTGCCTCAGCATTGCTCCCCTGAGCCAGAATCACCCCCAAAGCCCTGTGCTTGCCCCCTGCCCTCAGGGAGGTTGGAGTTGGGCAACTGCTTGCAGCAATACAAGGTCAGCAGTTTCTAGCCAAGCAGGTCTGGGCTGGCATTCCTGTTTGCAGAGCTTAGCACCCCTGTGGTCCCATGGCCAGCTGGGCCTTCACCCTCCAGATGCAATCAGGCACCGCAGCCCAGCGCCTTGGCTCTGTCTGCACATTTGGGACCCTCCTCCCACCTTTCAGCCAGAAATGGGCAGCTGATAATGAGGACAGATCACAGTGAGCCTGGCAGAGCCCCCTGCTTCTGTCAGGGATGGCTCTGGGCATGGCTTTCGTCTTCCACAAGCATGTGGGTGTGTGTGTGTGTGTATATGTGTGTGTGTGTATGTCTGTGTGTGTCTGTGTATGTCTATGTTTGTGTGTGCATGTGTCTGCGTGTATCTGTGTGTATACATATGTGTGAGTGTTCCTGTGTGCATGTGTGTGTGTGCATGTGTGTCTCTGTGCCTGTCCGGGGCCGGGGCTGTGGACTGAGGACATTCTCTCTCCTTCCCCTTCAATATGTGTTAAGGACAGGGGAGCCTTTGCGTCCCAGTCTGTCCTGCAAGCAAGGGCTGTGGCTTAAGAGTTCCTGCATAGGCCGGGCACAGTGGCTCACACCGGTAATCCCAGCACTTTGGGAGGCCAAGGCGAGAAGATCACTTGAGTCCAGGAGTTTGAGACCAGCCTGGTGAACACAGAGAGACCCAGTCTCTACAAAAAATAAAAAATAAATAAATGAGCTGGGCACAGTGATGTGTGCCTGTAGTCCCAGCTACTCAGCAGGCTGCGGCAGCAGGATGGCTTGAGCCTGGGAGGTAAAGCCTGCAGTGAGCTGAGATCATGCCACTGCCATTCCAGCCTGGGTGATAGCAAAAGACCCTGTCTCAGAAAGAAAAAGTTCAAGAAGTAACCTCCAGTATGTGAAAGATGATAATCCTGGCCTCAGGTCCAGGTAGGCCACGTAGCAAAATGGTGACAGTATAAAGATGCCTATTGCATAGGCCCACTGGGGGATGTAAAGTGCTTGCATAGTGCTTGGTGCATGCTCAGTAAATCTTAGCTAGTGTTGTATTTTAAGATCTCCCATCGTTAAATGCCACTAGGAGCTGGAACTCTGCAAAACACTTTATACACATTCTCTCCTCTAATCCTGCCTGCGCCATAAGAGGTGCGTGTTACGACTGCCTTGGCAACATTGCCATAGGTTGATTCCTCACCCTTGGCACTCCCGGATTCCCAGGGGACATCCGTGGCCCAGTGGGAAGAAACTTGACCACTGGGCAAGGAGAGGGAGCTCAGGAGTGTTCCTTTCTCAGTTCTGTCACCACCACGCAGCGCCTACTGGGTACCAGGCCTCCGGGGCTATGTGCAGGAGTGGAGGAAGAGTAAGATTCCTAGAGAATGATTCCAGAGAGGTCCTTGCTGAGAAAAGAAGGCAGCAGGGAGCCAGCCAGGGCCACCCTGGCCACAGAGGCCAAGACCAAGGACTGCTGGGTCCACCTAGTAAGAGGGAGCAGTTGGAGCTTTGGGGCCAGGCTGTGCAGAGTGTGTGCTTATATGACGCTAGGGCTCCAAATATCCTTCCTCTCTGAAAAATCCCCTACCTGTCAACTGCCCAGGACCCAAATTCCACCCCTTAAAATGCATCCCCCCTTAAGGTTGGGGAGTTCTGTCTCCAGATGGCACCTGTCTCTGTAGAAGGCAGCTGTCTTAGATTGGAGGGAGCTCCTAGCAAGCGGCAATGCCATCGTCGTGGGGAAGAAAAGGAGACACCGATGGATGGCGTTGATGAGCTGAGGGAGAGAAAAGGGTGGTGATGTCAGGGGGCAGGGCTGATCCCCGAGTGGGACCTGGTGAGACGGCCACAGTAACCCCCAAGGAGCTGCCCTTCAGACACTAGGGACTCAGGCAGCCGTACTGGCAGGTGGCAGCGGCCAGAGCACAATGACTTCATTTTCAGATTATTATTACTTAAACACGGAAAAACTGAGAAAGACAAAAGAAGTTTGTTTTGGCAACTTGACTTTAAGCTTCAGGAAAGTCGGCGGTGGCCTGGGTCTGGGGCCGGCTGCCTCAGGGACCTGGCTGTCCGTGGGGGGTGGGGGTGCAGGGGAGGATGGGGCCAGGTAGGATTGGATGCAAAGGGCAGGATGCAGTCACATGACCACTTGTTTTGCCCACAAGATACTAAATGATTGGGGTGACTGATTCTTTTTTTTTTTTTTTTTTTGGAACTTCACTAGCTGGTGGACTGAAATATTGCTTGGGGGTTTTGTTTTTTTTTCTTTTTTGCTTTGGTTTTGCTTTGTTTGCTGTGATTCCTGGTGGAAGGACGCTGGTTCTAGCTTTGGCTCTGCCATCCCTGTGTAGTGTGGCAGGAAGCAACGCATTGGCCTCTCTGGGCCTCATCTCCTGCCCTGTGTACGTGGAGGGCTGTATCACAGACTCTCAGTCTGTCACTGCAGAATCCGCCCAGGCTCAGCCACCCCCACCCCAGCCATCAGGAGGCGCCCTCATCTAAAAGGACCATTCTCCCACCTCCTCACTTTCGATTCTGATGAACACATGTTCCGAGGTGTTCCCCAAGGCCTCCCTTCCTCAGAGAGCCTGGACCCTTCCAGCCACTCACCATCCGGATCACTCCATTCCCTGCCCCCACATTTCACAAGCAGCAGAGGAGAGGGTTGGAATCCAGACCCTGTCTTTTACCTGCCGTGTGATCCAAGGCAAGTCACTTGCCCTCTCTTAGCATCAGTGCCTGCAGCTGAAGACTAGGGCCATGTCATCACCATGAAAGTGTGTGACCTGGGTACATCCCTGGTGCACCATCAACCTGAAAATGTCAGCTCCAGGGAGTTTCATCCCCCCACCTGCCTCTCCTTTCCCAGCTGCCCTGCTCTGCCCTACAACTCAGGTAGAGGCTCCAGGGCAGCAACTGTGTCTCTACGGAGGGGTCAGTGAGAATTCTTGATGAGTGTTTGGGCAGGGCCAGGACTTGGCAAGGCAAGGGGGGGCGCTGGGTGTAACATTGAAGGAGGCGCCCACTCTGGGGCTTAAGCAAGGGCAGGGTCAGCTCACCTGCCTCACCTGATGTGGCCCTGCATGTGGGACCAGAAAAGGAGATGCAGCCATCTGCTGTGGTCGCTCACCATGGCTCTGCCCCGAGGAATGGGGGCGGGGGCGACAGAGCCCTGGCTCCAGTTGGATGGACTTGTCTGCTCATCCATCCGTGGCTAGCCTGTTGGACCTTTGAGAGCAGGCGCCCATAGTCTGGCTCTCCACTGCATGGCGGAGCCTGGAGCAGAGCCTGCACATAGTAGGTGCACAATGAACAGAGGCTGAGCCAGTGGGTGGATGAGTGCACACTTACTGTTCTCAGGCGCATCTGTCCATCCACCCACTCAGTCAGCCACAGCATGTGCCATAAAGGCCCTACTGTGTGCTGAGCACTGTGCTAAGTGCTGGGCAGACACAGAGAGAATATAAGGCAGACCTGCCCCCTGGAGCCTTCACAGGAGAGAGAGAGAGAGAGTGTGTGTGTGTGTGTGTGTGTGTGTGCAAGCTGTGAGTGTGTGTGTGAGACAGAGAGCTGTGCGGTGTGTGTGTGTGTGGTGAGAATGTGAGAGTGTGTGCATGAGAGATAAGGCTGTGATTATGGTGTATGTGTGTGTTTGACAGTGTAAGGGTGTGGGGGGTGTGTGTGGGCGTGTGGGTGTGGTATCTGGGAGTGTGTGTGGTATCTGTGTGTGGTGTGTGTGTGACAGAGTGTGTGGTGTGTGGTGTGTGTGTGAGAGACTGTGTGGTATGTGTGGTGTCTGTGTGTGTGTGATTGTGTGTGTGGTGTGTGTGTGGTGTGTGGTGTGAGAGTATATGTGTGGCGTGTGTGGTGTAAGTATGTGTGTGGTGTGTGAGTGTGTGTGGTTGTGAATGTGTGGTGTGTGTGGTGTGTGTGTGGTATGTGGTGTGAGAGTACATGTGTGGCATGTGTGGTGTAAGTATGTGTGTGGTGTGTGAGTGTGTGTGGTTGTGAATGTGTGGTGTGTGTGGTGTGTGTGTGGTGCATGTGAAAGTATGTGTGGTGTGTGTGTGTGGGGTGTGTGTGAAAGTATGTGTGGTGTGTGTGTGTGAAAGTATGTGTGATATGTGTGTGGTGTGTGGTGTGAGAGTACATGTGTGGCGTGTGTGGTGTAAGTATGTGTGTGGTGTGTGTGTGTGGTTGTGTGTGTGGTGTCTGTATGTGTGGTGTGTTTGTGAATGTGTGGTGTGTGGGGGGTGCATGTGAAAGCATGTGTGATGTGTGTGGGGTTGTGTGGGGTGTGTGAAAGTATGTACGGTGTGCATGTGTGAAAGTATGTGTGATATGTGTGTGGTGTGTGTGGTGTGAGAGTATATGTGTGGCATGTGTGGTGTAAGTGTGTGGTGTGTGTATGTGGTTGTGTGTGGTGTGTGTGTGGTGTGTGTGTGAAAGCATGTGTGATGGGTGTGGGGTTGTGTGGGGTGTGTGTGAAGGTATGTGTGATATGTGTGTGGTGTGTGTGGTGTGAGAGTATATGTGTGGCATGTGTGGTGTAAGTGTGTGGTGTGTGTATGTGGTTGTGTGTGGTGTGTGTGTGTGAAAGTATGTGTGGTGTGTGTGTGGGGTGTAAGTATGTGTGTGGTGTGTGTGTGTGGTTGTGTGTGTGGTGTCTGTATGTGTGGTGTGTTTGTGAATGTGTGGTATGTGTGGTGTGTGTGGTGTGTGTGGGGGATGCGTGTGAAAGCATGTGTGATGTGTGTGGGGTTGTGTGGGGTGTGTGTGAAAGTATGTGTGATATGTGTGTGGTGTGTGTGGTGTGAGAGTATATGTGAGGCATGTGTGGTGTGTGTGGTGTGTGTATGTGGTTGTGTGTGGTGTGCATGTGAAAGCATGTGTGATGTGTGTGGGGTTGTGTGGGGTGTGTGTGAAAGTATGTACGGTGTGCATGTGTGAAAGTATGTGTGATATGTGTGTGGTGTGTGTGGTGTGAGAGTATATGTGTGGCATGTGTGGTGTGTGTGGTGTGTGTATGTGGTTGTGTGTGGTGTGTGTGTGTGTGGTGTGTGTGTGAAAGCATGTGTGATGGGTGTGGGGTTGTGTGGGGTGTGTGTGAAGGTATGTGTATATGTGTGTGGTGTGTGTGGTGTGAGAGTATATTGTGGCATGTGTGGTGCAAGTGTGTGGTGTGTGTGGTGTGTGGTTGTGTGTGGTGTGGTGTGTGAAAGTATGTGTGGTGTGTGTGTGTGGGGTGTAAGTATGTGTGTGGTGTGTGTGTGTGGTTGTGTGTGTGGTGTCTGTATGTGTGTGTGTGTGTGAAAGCATGTGTGATGTGTGTGGTGTGTGTGGTGTGTGTGGGGGATGCGGTGAAAGCATGTGTGATGTGTGTGGGGTTGTGGGGTGTGTGTGTGAAAGTATGTGTGATATGTGTGGTGGTGTGTGGTGTGAGAGTATATGTGAGGCATGTGTGGTGTGTGTGGTGTGGTTGTGTGTGTGTGGTGGTGTGTGTGTGAAAGCATGTGTGATGTGTGTGGGGTTGTGTGGGGTGTGTGTGAAGGTATGTGTGATATGTGTGTGGTGTGTGTGGTGTGAGAGTATATGTGTGGCATGTGTGGTGTAAGTGTGTGGTGTGTGTGTGGTTGTGTGTGGTGTGTGTGTGGTGTGTGTGTGAAAGTATGTGTGGTGTGTGTGGGGGTGTGTGTGAAAGTATGTGTGTGGTGTGTGTGTGTGGTGTCTGAGTGTGTGTGTGCCTTGCTCACCCCCTACTGCCCCACACAAAGGTGACCTGACCGCCAGGGGCCCGGCCTCAGGCGGGTCCAGCAGGGAATGGACATGGACAAGGTCAGGCTGCAAGGTGGAATTTCTCCGTGAGTCAGGAGAACCCAGGCAGTGGGTCGGGTCAGAGCCGGTTCTTTATCTGTCCGGAGCATCTATGAGGAGGGGCTTCATGGGAGCAGATGGTCTTCAGTCTCCCAGAACTAAGGGGCTGTGAGGAAGGCGCACGATGGCTGCTCCCCGTGGGGTAGAGGAGAGGTGTGAGGGGCTTGAGCCTTCACCGCTGTGGCCCCGGTCTTGGCAAAGCCAGTGCAGAGGCGGACGGCGGGCCACAGGACCACCTCAGCCACCTCAGCCTGCAGTGGGGACACACATCCACATTCAGAATCCCCAGTGGCGAGGAAGCAGGAGACTGGCATGGTCAGCGTGGAGCTTCCTGATGATAACAAATAATAGCATGAGCTACGTAGATTGGGTGCTTCCTATCAGCTATGGCCGAGGCCGAGTCTTGCCCATACCATGTCTCATTTAATCCAGTAACCATATGAAGCAGGTACTAGTCTCACCCCCATTTTACAGATGGAAAGACTGAGGCTTAGAGGGGTAGCCCTGTCCTGAGAGCCTGGGCCCTCCCGCTGGAGGTGCTCCTCTTTTTGCACCATCAGGATGATCTTGAGCTGAGTGCTCACCCTCTCTGAGCCTCAGTTTCCTTGCTTGCAAAAGAAAACAGTAATATCTCCTAAGAGACGCTAATGCAAGAGTCAGGGAGGATCTTGAAGCACTTGAAAATGGCTCAGCCTAGGGACTGTCGTGAGTCCAAATAAGTCAAAGGTTTTTATGTAGGGAGTATCAGCTCAGTGAGAGACAGTGGCAATCTTCGACATCTCCCTTTGAGACAGTTACTGCTATGGTCTCCGGTTTCAAAGAAGGAAACTGAGGCTCAGAGGCTCTGCGTAACTTCCCCAGGTCCCACAACTAGCAAGTGGCCAGCCAGGATTCAGCCCCACAGTAATTGCTGTGCCTAGGAATGCTGTCAATTGTTAGCGCAATGGTGTTTGTGTCTTCCCCAAATTCGTATGCTGAAATCCCAGCCTCCAAGGGGATGGTGTTAGGAGGGTGGGAGCCTTTGGAAAGTAATTTGTTCATAAAAGTGGAGCCTTCATGATGGGACAAGTGCCCTTATAAAAGAGATACTATCAAGTAAGAAAGAAACTATTAATTTGTATTTTAAAATTAAAAAGAAAACAGAATAAAGAGGTACCAGAGTGATGCAGGATAGGCAAGCCCCCAAACTGGGGCTTAGCCTGGGAGGGTTCTTGGTTTTGCCCAGGAAAAATTCAAGGAGAAGCTAGTGGTGTTAGCAACCTGTGTTGAAGTGACAGTGCACGGCAGCAGCAGAGGTGCTGCTCCTTGTGGAGCAGGGCTACCCCAGAGGCAGTGCACCCCGGGCAACCCCAGAGGCAGTGCGCCCCGGGCTACCCCAGAGGCAGTGCGCCCCGGGCTACCCCAGAGGCAGTGCGCCCCGCGCTACCCCAGAGGCAGTGCGCCCAGGGCTACCCCAGAGGCAGTGTGCCCAGAGCAGCAACTCAGAGGCAGTGCTGCACTCACATATATACTCACTGTTAATTATATGTAAATTAAAGGGCAGTTTATTCAGGGGCAATTTCTGGAATGAGGGCAGTAACTTCCAGATTGTTTGTGGGTGGTTGCCATGGAAAGGGGTGGTAACTTCTGGGTGTTGCCATGGCAATGGTAAACTGACATGGCATATGGGTGGGTGTGTCTTTGTCATGGGGGCCGGTGCTCCTGCCCCAGACCTGTTTTAGCCAGTCCTCAATTTGGCCCAGCCTCTAAGCCACACCTCCAGAGTAGAGTTCTGCCTCCTACCTCCAGGACTGCCTCTGCCCTTCCACAATGTGGGCCACCTCAAGAAGGCACCATCTGTGAACCAGGAAGTGGGCCCTCACCAGATACTAAATTCACAGCGCTTCGATCTGGGGCTTCCCAACCTCCAGCACAGTGAGAAATAAATTGTTGTTTTTAAGACACCCATTCTATGGTGCTTAGTTCTAGCAGTCCAAAGAGAGTAAGACAGTGGGAATCAGTGTGTGGTAGAGGGTGCGGGAGGTAGGGAGAGAGTGCAGCATTGGGAATAAGACAGCTCTGAGTTCCCATGCCACCTCTACCACTTATTACCTATAGGACAGCAAGGAGGGGACCTTGCTTCAGTTTCCTCATCTGTCAAATGGGGCTCAGAATGTGACCCTTGAGGAGAGCTGTGAGGACAGAGTAAACTAACAGGGCATGGGTCCCTGCACAGGAATCTGTTAGCACTGCATTCAGCTGCGTGGAGCAGAGATCCAATTAAGTGGCTTAACTGAGTGGATTTTTTTTCTCACTTGTCAACAAGTCCAGAGGTGAGCCATCCAGGATCAGCACAGTGACCCCAGCACCTGCAGGATACAAGCCCCCATGCTATTGCCCTCTGCCCTCCCAAGCCTCTGGCATTTTCCCTCCTCCAGGTGTGGCATCTGGCTCCACATAGGATAACTGGGGAGGCTGAGGAATTAACGTGTGTGGAGCAGCTGGCACTGTTCTTTGCATCAATTTTTCCTCTGGCAGGAGCCTGGTTACTACGAACACCTAAGATTGGCAGTCTCGGTTGGTCCTGATTTTCATTCAGAAAATGCCTGCTTTCCCACAACCTACACACGTGGGAAACCCACATGGCCAGAACACACTCCCTTTCATGAAAGTGTTCTGATTGTCACATAAATTGTGTTTGGTTTTTCACAAATGTCAAGGACCTTACCTCACACACTGGACTCCTGAATGTTCCTCTATCTCCTGACACTCAGACTCTCCTGACTCCCATATTTAAGTGCTTTAGACCTGAGGACTTGCAAAAGCTTGAGGATCCTTCTGAATAACCAAGAAAAGCCACAGTCATCACAATGACAAAACCTTGCATCTTGGACTTCTCAGCCATCCACAAACCCCTTTCATTGCAGTCACCATCTCTCAGGCCTGGGGGTCTGAGTTGTATAGGGAAACAGATGTGGGTTTCAGATACCAGGCTAGGCTTAGGGCATTTCATCCAACCACAAAAGGGTTGCTTTGAGGAAACTGAGGCTCGGAGAGGTGAAGACACTGTCGCAATTGCTTTGGTAGGAAATGGCAGAGCCAGGATTCAAATCCAGGTTGGGCAACACAAATCCCCTTACACCTCTGCCCGTAAAACCATCTGAGCCATCTGGATCAACCCTCACATTGGACAGATCAAGAGACTGAGGTCTGGAGGTGGGAGATGACTTAGCCGGATATGAGTTCTACTTGACAAAAATTTTTGGGCAAAAGAACTTTGATAGGGGCCTCTTGGTTTTAATAATCTCAATTGGTTTTTTAAAAGAGAAGAGGAGAGGCAAGAGGAGGAGGAGATGCGTCTGAATCTTGCGCAATACTGCCAGATGGAAAGAAGGCTTGCTGGTTCTTCTGCATGGATTGTACTTCTTGCAAACTTCACACACTCGCTTCTTCATGTCCTTCTGTCACTGTTCAAACACCATCCCCCAGCATTTACCTCCTGAAATGGCTGCCCACTGCAAGACATTCTCTGTTTATTTTCTTCTTAACACCTATAACTAACATTTTTTAGTTACATAATTTTAATTTGTAAGATTTCATTATAATTTTAGTTATATCATTCTATTATATATTACAGTATGTATATGTTTATCATTTTCTCTCCCACTAGAATGTGAGCTCCGTGAGGCAAGGCACATTGCTTTGCTGTCCACCATCTCCCTAGTTCATAGAACAGTGCCTGACCCACAGCAGATCCTCAAAAAATATTTGTTAAATGATCAAAGTGGAATCTTGCCAACCCATGGAAAATCCTGTGCCTTCTCTGGAATAATTGACCACCACGATGATGTCTGCAGATCACTAAATTTCCCCGTACTGGTCTTTGGTTGTAAAACTGGGCACAGAATATCCCCAAACTTCCAAGTTATACTTAGCTAAATATATATATAATGTATTATATATAATGAATACATATATAATACATATTATATACAATTACGGTCTTCACCTCTCCGAGCCTCAGTTTCCTCAAAGCAACCCTTTTGTGGTTGGATGAAATGCCCTAAGCCTAGCCTGGTATCTGAAACCCACATCTGTTTCCCTACACAACTCAGACCCCCAGGCCTGAGAGATGGTGACTGCAATGAAAGGGGTTTGTGAATGGCTGAGAAGTCCAGGATGCAAGGTTTTGTCATTGTGATGACTGTAGCCTTTCTTGGCTATTCAGAAGGATCCTTAAATATATAATATAAATATATACTATATTATATATAATATAGTATAAATATGCTATATATGATATATAATAAATATATAATATAAATAATATATATTATATATTTATTTTTATATATGGAGAGAGAGTTAAGCTGTTTTGATACAATGTGTTGTTTCTCTTCTCTTCAATTAAATTTCTGCACTTCAGACATGTTTCTAAGAACTGTGGTAGTATGTACCCCATAGGCTCTTCACTTTACGTCAGCAGTTCTTAGTTGGGGCTGATTTGGCAACATCTGGAGACATTTTTGGTGGCTGCTCCTGGAGAGAGATGCCACTGGCCTCTAGTGGGTAGAGCCCGGCAACACTGCCAAACATCCTTAATACCCCACACCAAAGAATTACCTGTTCCGAGATGTCAATAGTGCAGTATTTAAGAAATCTGCTCTACATTAACTCATAACAGTTTTATTGAACCTTTGGTGAAAAAGACTAACTCAGTCAGACTCATAAAAGAACGCATGAACATTTATTTAACTCTGTCTCTATGCCAGGAATTGTGTCAGGCATTGGGGGAGGCACCATAAAAGAATATTACACAGTCTTACCCTAGAGAAATTCACCAACTCCCTATCTGGCTAGAGATCCTAAGTCAGATCTTCCCATTTCTACAGAGCTTTCTGTTTGCAGGGCAATTATATCTTGCTTTTTGGATAAAACAGCACCACGTTTTTCTTTTAAAAATCTTTCCACATGCACTCATTTATGAGCTGTATCTGATATCCATCATGCCTCTGCCATCTTGGAAAATGGCAGTTACAATGGTTAATATCCCAGTGTAGCTCTAATGCATCGTATCATTGTTCCCAATTTTCCACACCTCCCCCTACCCATCCTCTTTGCCGGGTGACTTGTGCTCATTCCCTCCATAGAAAGGATATCTTTCTCCACCCTATTAATGTTGGGCTTGGCTAGGTGCTTTGGCCAGTGGCATGTTAGCATATGTGATGCAAGCAAAGGCTTGAAATGTGTTTGTGCAACTGGGTTTGTTCTCTTGTACTTCTGCCATTGCCATAATGTGCTGGCCCAAGAATTATGGGAGAACAATACAGAAGACCTAAACTCCACTCTCAGCTTAGAGCCAAGTCCAGGCAGCCCACAGCCTGGAGCAGAGCCACACAGCCAACCTCAGCCTAAGTCAGCCGAACCTCAGTCAACTGCAGAATTGTAGCCATGCGAATAAGTACTTGTTGCTATAAGCCACTGAGTTTTGAAGTGGTTTGTTACACAGCATTGCTGTGGTGAGAGCTGACTAATACAGTAGCTGTATTCACCCAAGGTACTCTGCACTTTTGTGGGTCAGAAACACAAACAAATGTCCAGATTATCGGAGCAGCTTTTCTGAGATAGTAAGCCTACCTTACATTCATAGAACACAGTGTAGTTATTTTTACATGACATGTTACTGGTTTGCACCAAACACCCACAAGACAGGAAATATTTCCTCTACTTTACAGATGAAGATCATGTTGTTCTTAGAAGATACATTACTTGCCTGAAATCACAGTGCTTTGCTTCCTTGCAAAAGGGTCAGGTATAAGAAGAAGACTTGCATACTCTTTCCACTTTTTCCTGGAGCTGAAGCAACCCCATTGCAACCATTAGATATGTATCAGTTAGCTATTGCTGTGTAACAAAAAAACCTCAGAATTTGGTAGCTTGTAACAATAACCATTTATTATTGGTCACAAGTCTATGGGTGAATTGTGGGTTCTGCTGACATGGTAGGCTCAGCTGATCTCGATTGGGCTCATGTATGCACCTGTGGTCAGCTGGCAAGTTGGCCAGAAGCTGGCTGACTTAGAGTGGGTGCACTCACATGTCTGGTGGCTGGCTGTCTGACAGATGGGACAATAATGAGTGTCTGGGCCACTCACTTGTCGTCATTCAGCAGGCCAGCCCAGATTTTGTCCCGTGGCCTGTGTTCCAAAAATAAGAGCGGAATCACACAAAGACTCTCAAGGCCTGGGTTTCAGAACTCCCCATCGATGTCACCACATTCTATTGGCCAAGCAAATCATAAGACCAACCAGGATCCCAGAGATGGAATAATAGACTCCACCTCTCAAGGGGAAGAGCCACTAGGTCATGTTACAAAGGGCTGAATGAAGGAGGGTGGAGGCCTGAGGTCATTTTTGTGGTCAGTTAATCTGTGACGAGGTGTCTAGCATGAGCAGGATATGACCGCAGGTGAAGGCTGGTGGCACACGAGGCAGAAAGAGTCTTTGTGAGTGACCTGAGACTTCCCGCTCTGTTCCTTAAGTGCGTAATCAATAAGTGTCCTAGTGGATTCAACCTCTGCAGGATGGGTTTCCTGTAACTTGGAGCCAAAAGCTTTCCTAACTGACAGAGTGAGGCGTGTGGTAAAGGAACGAGGAAGCAGGAATTAGAGAGGATTCAAATCTTATCTCCACCACGTATTAATTAGCTAATGACCCCTAGCCAGTTACTTGACCTCTGTGACCTTCAGTGTCCCCATCTGTAGAGGGGCATGGAAATACCTAGCAGATGCTTGCTGGAGGGACCAGAGATCAGGTGTGCAATATATTCCAAGGAGTAATAATAGTAGCTTAGCATTAGACATGTGTTACACATTTTAACATTTAATTCCTTTAACAAATTCGTTACCAACTCCACTTTTTTTCCTACAAGAAATATGAAAATCAAAGAGTAAGTACGAAAGGATTTTAACCCAAATGGTTTAACTCCAGAGCCCTGTTTCCTACCCACGTTTCAATACTGCCAGCCACAACTGGGACCTGCTGATCGACAGTTGAAAAAAAACAGCTATCCAAACAATGTTCAAACAAACTGTCCAAAACGGTGGCTAAAACCAAAGAAATCTGACCCTTCCAACTGCTGGCAAAGATAAAGAGAAACCGGAATTCTCCAGTAATTATGGTGGGAATGCAAAATGGTACAGATACGGTGGAAAACAATTTGGCGCATTCTCAAAAAGTTAAACATACACTTAACTCTACGACCAGTAGTCATCTTTCTGGGCACTGACCCTAGATAAATGAAACGATGTTCACCCAAAAACCTATTTGGTACACAGAATGTTGAATAGCAGCCGCATTCGTAGTCACCAAAGGCTGGAAATGACCCAAATATCCCTCAACAGGTGAAGGACGACCTGGTGCAACCACCCAAAGAAACAGTACTCAACAATACACAAGAATACAGAAACACAGATGGATCTTAAGAGTATGATGCTAGAGAAAGAAGCCAGGGGCAAAAGGCCACATGCTGGATGGCTCCATTGACACGGCATTCTATGAAAGGCAAAATTATAGGGCCAGAAATCAGAAGGGTTGGTAGGAGGTGAGGGTAAGGGGAGGGTTTGACCACTGAGGGCATGAGGGAACTTTTAGGGGAGATGAAAATATTCTGTATCTTGATTGTGGTGGTGGTGGTTATATAAAACTCATAGCACTGCACCCAAAAGGGTGAAATTTTACTGAATATAAGTTATATCTCAGTTAAAAATAATAACTTCACACATATCCCGTTCAAACACCAGGGGTTCAGTGAGTCCACTGCTGTAGCTTTCGATTCAGTAGCTAAGGAAAGGAAGCTCAGCTGGCCGGGGGTGAGACTGGAGCCCAGGCCTCTGGCTCCAGGGCAGAGCCTGCTATCCTGCTCTGCTCCACAGTGGTCTCAGTAAGTGTCCGCAGCCATAGTCATTGGGCTCTGTGCCTAGGCCAAGAGAAGATCCACAGGTCAGCAGAGCAGTCCCTGCCTGCACCCAGGATGGGTCTGACCTGCCAGATCGGACCTGCTCAAGGAGATGGACTGAGTTTATGCTGCCCAGACAGCCCCACCAGAGCCCTGGAATTGGGACCTGGGACCCCGGTCACAGCTGTACCCTGCGGTTGCTGGGAGGGGATGGCCCATCTGTCCCCTTCTCCTCTAGCTCTCTCAAGAAGCTCTCTCATCCACTCAGGAGGAGGCTTGTTTTGAGTCCTAAAAGCAGCGTTCTTAAGCCCCGTGTGGGCAGCTCCTTTACACACTGCATTTAGTAGCAACAGTGGCCCTGCACAGGCAGAGCTAGCTCCGTATTCCTCCACCGGAGGAGGAGGGCCCCAGATGCCAGGCCCAGATAGCACAACAAAGAAATGGAAACACAAGGGGTTGCAGGTCTGAAAACAAGTACAACGGTGACACAACAACATCACCTGGAAAAACTGTTGGGAGTTGCTATAAATGTAATAAAATGCTTTAAAGAGCAGATGACAGCTTATCGAGCCATAGGCATATTTGGGGCAATGGTGTGCCGCAGGTTGGGGCCTGGCCAGGCCTGGTGGCGTCTGAGCCTGGTTGTTCTCGTTGGCATTTGCTTCCTTCACTGGATGGGGGTAAACACCATGGCTCTGAGGAATACATGCAACGGCACATCCAGCAGGCCCAGCACACCCTGGCACATCATAGGTGCTCAACAAACACTCATTTATCCAACAGGTATTTATGGACAGTCTACTGTGTGCCAGAAACTCATCTGGGGATGTCAACACATTCGTGAGCAAAACGTAGGGGAGTTTATATTTTAATGGGAAGAGTGAGTTGATGAAAATCAGTTAAATAAAGCTCAGGTGGAGATGGGTGGTGAGGGCAAGGGGAGGGAGAGTGATGGGGAAGGTGGTCTTTCAGATGAGGTGGTCAGAGAAGGTGGACCATGATGACATTTGGGCCCAACCGTCAAGAGATGAGGCCCAAGAGGAGGCCCAAGGTAACATTTGGGATGCGTCCTGAATGAAGCCAAGAAGCTTGCTGTGTGAATATCTGGGGAAGCCCATTTCAGACTGAGAGAGCAGGAGGCACGGAGACTGGGGTGTGCTGGGTGTGTGAGAGGATCAACAGGGTACAGTGAGGCTGGAGCGGAGAGGGTGATGGAAGAGCAGTGGGGGTGAGGTAACAGGTCATAGTGGACCTCGTAGATCACAGAAAGGTTTTGCATTTTAAGCCAAGTGATCTTGGAAGTCACAAGAGGGTTTTGAGCAGAGAAAACAACATGCTTGCCACTGCATGGTGATGAGATATGGGGCCAAGGCTACTGAACCTCAGTGCTGTTGATGCCTTTGCTGGGGGGCTGTCCTATGCATTGCAGGATGTTTAGCAGCATCCCTGGGCTCTACCCAGTGGGTGTTAGTAGCACCCTCCACCCAGCTGTGACAACCAAAACTGTCTCTAGACATTGCCCAGTGGTCCTCAGCACAGAATCGGCCCAATTAAGAACCACCGCAATATAGGGACAAAGTGGGAAACAGGAAAGGGTGTCCGCAACTGTACATACAGGAGGAGGCCATGGCTTAGACTAGGGAGGACGTTGGGGAGGCAGTAAGAAGCGATAGATTCTGGGTTTATTCTAAGGGTATTTCAAACCAACAGGATTTGTTGCTCTTCTCTTTCCTTTGACCAAATAGTACAGCTCCTGAGAATTTAGCCTGAGGCAATGATTCAACAGAGCAAAAAGCTAAGTTCATTGAGAATGCAGTGTCATGTATTCACAGTCAATTACTGGAATCAATCCCTGACTCCAGCAAGGGCACTGTTGCAGGTCTGAGATGCAGGAGAGCCGACCGTGCAGCTCCAGCTCAAAGGCAATCTGCTAGAGAAAATGCTTTTGCTCAGGGAGTTTGCTCTTGCTCTACCCAGGCCTTCACCTGACTGGATGAGTGCCACACATGTTAAGAGGGCAACCTCCTTTACACAAGGCTAATCTCAGTGCTAATCTCATCCCAAACACCCCCCAAGTTGATACAGAATTAACCATCCCACCAAAGATCTGTCTAAGTCCCCGCTTTCAATTTTGTGTGTGTGTACACCTAGATGTGGAGTTACTAGATCAGATAGTAATTCTATGTTTAATTTTTAGGAACCGTCATACTGTTTTCCATAGCAGCTGCATCATTTTACATTCCCTCCAGAGTGCTCAAAGTTTCCAGTTTCTCCACATCCTTGCCAACACCTTCTATTTTCTGTTTTTTTTTTTTTCTTTTAATTATAGCTATCCTAATGAGTGAGAAACAGTGTCTCATCGTGGTTTGGTTTGCATTTCCCCAATGATTAGTGATGTCGAGCATCTTTTCATGTGCTTATTGGCCATCTGTATATCTTCTTGGAGAAATGTGTTCTCCAAGAAATGCAAGTCTTTTGCCCAATTTTTTCGTTTTGTTTTGGTTTTTGAGACAGAGTCTCACTGTGTTGCCCAGGTTAGATGACAGTGGCACGATCTTGGCTCACTGCAACCTCTGCCTCCTGGGTTCAAGTGATTCTCCTGCCTCAGCCTCCCAAGTGTCCTTCAATGCACAAAGCATTTTAATGCTGATGAAGTCCAATTAATCTATTTTTTCCTTTCTTACCTGTGCTTTTGGTATCATAGCCAAGAAATCATTGGCAAATCTAACGTCATGAAGTTTTACCCTATGTTTTCTTCTAAGAGTTCTATAGTTTCAACTCTTAAGTTTAGGTCTTTGGTCTATTTTGAATTAAATTTTGTATGTGGTATAAGGCAAGGCTTCACCTACAATTTTTTTTTTTTTCATGTGGATATCCTGTTTTCCCAACACCATTTGTGGAAAACTGTTTTTTCCCCATTGAGTAGTCTTGGCACCATTGTTGGAAATCATTTGACCATGTGAGGGTTTATTTCTGGGCCCTGTATTGGATTGCATTGGCATATATGTCTGTCTTTATGCCAGTACCATACTGTTTTGATTACTGTAGCCTTGTAGCAAGTTATCAAGAAGTATGAGACCTTCGCTTTTGTTCTTCTTTTTTCAATTTTGTTTTGGCTATCTGGGATCAAATCTATTTTTTTAAATTTTTTAAATAAAATGCATTTAAAAGAAATACAATGTTTTTGCACATTAGAACACGTTATATATCATAATCAAAGACATAATTATGTCTTTTTTTTACTTTAGTAAAACTTTTTTTCTTTTTGTAAAATGCCATTTTATGTTTTAACTGTAATTTTGGAGGGGGTTGATGCAAGTAAACGTTATCTACATGTCTAGGCCTGATGGTCACAGGCCTTTTCAGTAGAAAAAAAGACAGTTGCAAATCATCCCAAGAAACTTTTTGCACAGATGTTGGCATGTAGAAGTAAGAATGCCAGTTTACCCAAATTATTTATAGTTTTAAAGCAAATTATATCAAGATCCCTTGCAAGATTTTTTGTAAATATAGACAAGCCTCTTCTAAAATTTATATGGAAAGATAAAAGAACTAGAATGACCAAAACTGTTTTTGTTTGTTGTTTTTGAGACAAGGTCTCACTCTGTCACCCAGGCGGGAGTGCAGTGGTGTAATCTCAGCTCACTGCAGCCTCAACCTCCCAGGCTCAGATGATCCTCCTGCCTCAGTCTCCCAAGTAGTTGGAACCACCATGCTCCATTAATTTTTAAATCATTTGTAGAAACAGGATCTTCCTATGTTGCCCAGGCTGGTCTTGAACTCCTGGGCTCAAGCGATCCTCCTGGTTCGGCCTCTCAAAGTGCATGAGCTACCATGCCTGGCCTAAAACCATACTGGGGAAAAAGAAAAGGATAAAGCAGAAGAAATCCCTCTACCTAATTTTAAGGCTTACCACATAGCAGTGATAATCAAGGTAGTGTGATATTGGCAGAGAGATAGACACAAAGATGGAGAATCTAGAAATAGACCCACATAAGCACAGCCAACTCAGTTTTGACAAAGTTGTAAAAGTCCAACAGGGATAATCTTTCCAACAAATGGCACTACTGCAACTGGACATGGAAAGTATGAAACTTGACCAAAATCTCACACTCTAGACAATAATCAAAAGGGACACTGAACTGAAGCGTAAAACTATAAAACTTCTAGAAGAAAATAGGAGAAAATCTTTGAGATTGCAGGCTGGGCAAGGACTTCCTAGATAAGATACAAAAAGAATGATCAATAACAGAAAAAAATTGACAAATTGGACCTTATGTTTTTTAAGTAAAAACCCTTGCTTTGCTGGCAATGCTACCACTACTATTAGCCCCTTTTCTGCCAGAACAAGTCCCTGGAGCACATTTTAAGGAATATCATGAATCACATGCCCAACTTGTATCTAGAATACATAAAGGACTCTCTAAACTCAACTGTAAGAAACCAAATAATCCGGGCCAGGTGCGGTGGCTCACACCTGTGATCCCAGCACCTTGGGAGGCCGAGGCGGGCAGATCATGAGGCCAGGAGACTGAGACCATCCTGGCTAACACAGTGAAACCCCGTCTCTACTAAAAATAAAAAAAATTAGCTGGGCATGGTGGCACGTGCCTGTAGTCCCAGCAACTCGGGAGGCTGAGGCAGAAGAATGGCTTGAATCTGGGAGGCGGAGGTTGCAGTGAGCCAAGATCACTCTCATTGCGCTCCAGCCTGGGCAACAAGAGTGAAACTCTGTCTCATAAATAAATAAATAAATAAATAATAAGAAAGTAGATCACCTTCGATAATCTGCTGGGTAGGTGGGCCTCATCCAATCAGTTGATGACTTTCAGAGAAAAAGACTGAAGTCCCCCAAAGAAGAAGTATTCTGTTTCCAGGCAGCCTTTGGACTCAAGCTGCAAATCAACTCTTCCCTGGGTCTCAAGCCTGCAGCCTGCCCTGCAGATATTGGACTTGCCTATTCCTGCAATTGCATGAGCCAATTCTTTAAAATGATTCTCTCTCTCATATGTGTATATATACAAACATGCTTGTATACATACATACATGCCTTTATACACACACACACACACACACACACACACACACACCTGTTGTTTCTGTGTCTCTGGAGGACCCTAACACAGATCTCAAGTTCAAGTAAGAAAAGACAGACTCTAAAGGTTACATACTGTATGATTCCGTTTATATAAGATTTCCAAAATGACAAAGTTATAGTGAAGGACAGCAGATTCGTGGCTGCCCGGGGTTGGGGACACAGGGAGAGGGAGGCAGATGAGTGAATGATAAAGAGGTGATGGGATAGTACTGATCCTGGTGATGGTTATGCAAATCTACACTTGTGATGAAATTTCATACACACATATACTCATAGACACAAGAGTACATAAAAATAGTGAAATCAGGCCGGGCGCGGTGGCTCAAGCCTGTAATCCCAGCACTTTGGGAGGCCGAGACGGGCGGATCACGAGGTCAGGAGATCGAGACCATCCTGGCTAACATGGTGAAACCCCGTCTCTACTAAAAAAATACAAAAAACTAGCCGGGTGAGGTGGCGGGCGCCTGTAGTCCCAGCTACTTGGGAGGCTGAGGCAGGAGAATGGCCTAAACCCAGGAGGTGGAGCTTGCAGTGAGCTGAGATCCGGCCACTGCACTCCAGCCTGGGCGACAAAGGGAGACTCTGTCTCAAAAAAAAAAAAAAAAAAAAAAATAGTGAAATCTGAATAGGTCAGTGAATTGTGCCAATGCTGATATTGTCCTTTTGATATCATTCTAAACCCATGTAAGATGTTGCCATTAGAGAAAACTGGGTGAAAAGTACAAGATGTCGCTGTACTATTTTTGCAGCTTCCTATACATCTATGATTATTTCATAATAAAAAGTAGTTTTTAAAGGGTGATGGGAAAGGTCTTTCAAGACAGAAACCTTGTATCACTGATTGGATGGGAGCTCCCAGAGGACAGAAACCTTACAAGAAATCCTGACTTCCCAGGGCCTCCCCTGGGGCTGGCCACACCACTGAGGCCGGTCACTCTGGGAGGAGATCCCGGCTGAATTCACAGGATAGCAACATGCAGATGTCCTCAGTCAGTGAAGCTGGACTGGGAGACAGTGGGGATGGGGAGGGAATCAAGTGAAATAAAATATGTGGGCCCAATACCTCTGAAATATGCATGTAACTGATGAGTGTGTTTCTGTGTTAACAGCCAAGCGTGATTTTTTGGCAATAGTTGCTCAGTTCCAGTCAGAAGAGCCAAAGTGAACGTGGATGAATTCAGAGCAATGATAAAGGGGGACAGTGAGTGGCACTTCCCTACAGAGGCCAAGGGCCTTGAGCCATGAGGGTCGTAGGTGGAGCTGGGATTCCCAGAAGATGAGCAAGAGGTGTGGGGAGGACAGGGCACCCAGCAAGTGGTCAGCTGTTGCTGCACCAAGGACTCCCCACTCAACTCTCTTCCTGTGCTTAGGAAGTAAAGTGCAGGTAAAACAAAGGAAGGAGCTGGGAATCAGGACGACCCTGGCGTACCTCTTGGGACTGGCTTCCTGTGCCCTCTTCCAAGGTGGCAAGGAGAGCTGGGAGAAAAGCCAGCAGGGAAGGAGATGGACAGACAGGACAGCAGGGCTGCTGCCCCCCGCCACCCTGTGGGACTGCGGGGAGGCCTCCGAGCTTCTGTGCAGGGGAAGAGAGCAGAGGGCGCTGTCAGCCACATCCTTGCAGCTCAGCAGCTCTGGCAGTGGGAAGAGAGTGCGGTAGACCATCAGCCACCCTAGACCTCCTGAAGTGTGGCTGGATTTCCAGTGATCTTCAGGGAAGTAGGTGTTCACAGGCCTTGGAGAGAAAGCTGCAGTAACCCCTGTTACGACCACGGCTGCCTCACCTCCCAGCCTGGCACCTCCGTGAGCAGTTCCATTTTTGTTCTGCCACCTTTCCCTGTGTGCTTTCATGGCACACTGACCCTGTGCTGGACTGGGCTGTGCTCGAGTCAGGGCACACATGCTGCCTTTGAGCCCTCGTGCCATCCCTGTGGAGCAGGAGCCACGGCTTGCCCACTGTACAGAAGAGGACCCTACATACTCTGGAAGGAAAAGCGACCTGCACATCTTCCCGCAGCCAGTTCACAGTGGCCGGGATTTCAGCACAGGTCCATCTGATTCAGCATCTGGTCTTTAACCACCCAGAACCCCTCTGCACTGGCCTCCCTCACCACACACCCACAGGGAATGTGATACCAGAGCTCAGAAGTATCCAGGTGTGGATCTGTACCTTCAGGCCCCTGTCACACCATACCACTGCTGGGGCTACTTTCCAATCTGTCCCATCCTTCCGGTTCAGGCTCAGTCCCAACTCCTCCAGGAAGCCTTCCTTGGCTGTTCTAGCTCAGGTGACCTCACCCTTCTCACAATGTCTCCAGAATGCCTGTTCCTGTGTCCCCTACACCTAATGCCTTACTTTGTTAGAGAGGCAGGACATGACGGGGATACTGGCTGCCCCCAGAGCCAGCTTGCCTAAGTCAGATGGGGTAATGCCAGGTGCAACTAAACACAGTACTTGGCACAGGAAAGACTCAATCAACACCAGGCATCAGCTGTAATTCTTAATATACACACACACTATATATACACACCCACATATATACACACACACATATACATATGACATGTACATAAAATATATATCGTACACTAACATGAAAGCAGGAATTAGGTTAGAAAATAACCTTTTGGTATATGTGACTCTTTCACACTTCTCTGTATTTTTCTAATTATCGAACCAAACATATCACTTTGATGTTGTGGAAAAAAATGAAGTAAAGGAGGATTAAAAATTTTCAGCTCAGCCAGGTGCGGTGGCTCATGCCTGTAATCCCAGCACTTTGGGAGGCCAGGGTGGGTGATTGGTGGGTGAGCTCAGGATTTTGAGGCCAGCCTGGAAAACACGGTGAAATCTCACCTCTACTAAATATACAAAACAAATTAGCCAGACGCAGTAGAGCATGCCTGTGGTCGCAGCTACTCGGGAGGCGGAGGCACGGGAATTACTGGAGCCCAGGAGGCAGAGGTTGCAGTGAGCTGAGATCATGCCACTGCACTCCAGCCTGGTGACAGTGAGATCTTGTCTCAAAAAAAAAACAAAACAAAAACAAAAAACAGAAAGAAAGAAAGAAAAAAGAAAAATTTTGGCTCATCTAGGTACAAGAAAGAAAGAAAGAAAGAGAGAGAGAGAGAGAAAGAAGGAAGGAAGGAGGAAGGAAGGAAGGAAGGAAGGAAGAGGAAGGAAGGAAGGAAGGAAGGAAGGAAGGAAGGAAGGAGAAAGAAAGAAGGAAGGAAAGAAAAGAAAGAGAGAGAGAGAAAGAAAGAAAGAAAGAAAGAAAGAAGGAAGGAAGGAAGGAAGGAGGAAGGAAGGAAGGAAGGAAGGAAGGAAGGAGGAAGGAAGGAAGGAAGGAAGGAAAGAAAAGAAAGAGAAAGCAAGCAAGCAAGCAAGCAATATACACTTACAAGCAAACAAACGATTCGGTAAGAAATGCACGCATGCTCACTGAGCACCTTCTGTGTGCTCCTGGTGAGGAGATGGCAATCCAGAAAGCAGTAAGGACTGGCCTCACCCAGCAAGCCCCGGATGCGTGGGGGAGCACCTTGCCAGACCAGTTTCTGAGTCTGTTTCTGGAAGGCCACACCCTGCAAAGTGTGCTGAGAGCCCCAGGGGGTGCGAAGGTTTATTTTTTTATTTTTTTTATTTTTTTTCATGTCATAAGTTTATTGACAAACATATCTAGTATGCCATGAGTTAGAGTTTGATCCATTTCCAGAGGCTGTATCTCTTAAAATGCTCTTCATATCTGTTAAATGGACGAACTGAAACATCCTTATGATTTAAGCAGCTGGTGTCTTACTATAAGGAAGGGTGCAGCAAATGCAGATCCAAAGTACAAACACATCTTAACTAGTAACGCCCACTTGTTTTCCACTGAAAATGGCAAATTCTTCCCAGGGCCCTCCTCATAGTGGCTCCTACGGACCACAGAGGTTGTGAACCTCCGGATGCTGTGGCCCAACATAGCGCTGCTGGAAGCTCTGCGAAAGGCGGAGAGACCAAGTACGGATGAAATGGCGGCACCTCACCAAGACCTTGTTTTCACCGCGAAGGTTTATAAAACTCATTCCTTGATCTAAACACATTTGTAATTGAGTAACATCTTAAAACTACATTACCAATCCTCACAGCAGTCCAGGACCCTAACAGGGTACCAGAAAACACCACAGACACTCTGTCCCCAGCTCAGCTTCACAGCAGCCCTTAGTTCTCGTTACTTAAACTTTCATTAAGCACCTATTATTAGCCCAATACACTGCTAAGCCCTCTATGCTCTGTTCGTGCACCTTTGTAACAGAATTTGCCCCCTTGACAGGTGTCCCTGTGACTCAGAGAGGCATCAAGGGCAGAAATGCAGCTGAAATGCATGCACAATCACATATATACTAAGTGTCTGTGATGGGAGCTAAAGTTTTGGGGGTACTTAGCACAGGCCAGTGCTGCTCTACATGTGTGACCTTTAGAAACTCATGTAGTGGCTGGGTGCAGTGGCTCACGCCTGTAATCCCAGTACTTTGGGAGGCCGAGGTGGGTGGATCTCCTCAGGTCAGGAGTTCGAGACCAGCCTGGCCAAAATGGTGAAACCCTGTCTTTACTAAAATTACAAAAATTAGCTCGGCGTGGTGGCGTATGCCTGTAATCCCAGCTACTTGGGAGGCTGAGACATGAGAATAGCTTGAACGCAGGAGGTGGAGGTTGCAGTGAGCTGAAATCTCACCATTGCAATCCAGCCTGGGCAACAGAACGAGACTCCATCTCAAAACAGAAAAATAACAACAACAAAAAAAGAAACTCATTTAGTAATCACAGCAATCCTATGAAGTAGATGTAATCTTTCTCATTTTACAGATGAGAACTCTGAGGCAGAGCGAGATGGGGCACTTGCCTGAAGTCACAGAGCACACACAGTCTGACGCTGTGGATACTCTGCCTCTGCCCAGGGATAGCACCTGCCCCCACCTCTCCACCTGCCGCCCTCCTTACAGGTGCACGTCGCTGTTCCTGCTTGTTAGGCCCCCCGGTGCTCCCACCACCCTTGTGATGCTGGTGTGTTTGGGGTCTCTTCTCTCCCCCAGACCACACAGTCCTGGAGGCTGGGGCCATGTCTTGATGTCTCCGTGTCCCTCGCAGCCCCGGGCCTGGGCACACGTGGTGAGTGCTGGAGTGGTCTCAGTCGGTGTCCTGGAGATGGGACAGGAGGGAATGGATGTCTCTGGGGTGGTCCTCATGGAGGTTTTCTGGGGGAAGCAGGGCTGTGGGGCAATCCTAAAGTTCCATCTCAGCCTGGTGCAGTGGCTTATGCCTGTATTCCCAGTACTTAGGGAGGCCGAGGTAGGAGGATCACTTGAGCCCAGAAGTTTGAGTCCAGCATGGGCAGCATAGCAAGACCCCATCTCTACAAAAAATGAACATAAAAAAAGCCCCATCTCCTCTTCATCTCTATAGGGACAGCTGTCCAGGCATTGCCCCTACCCTGGCAATGGAGTCAGGGCTCCCAGGTGAGACTGGCAGTGCTATCTATGAGAAGCACACTGCCTGGGAGTCAGGGCCCTGCTGTGTAGCTCTGGGTAACTCATTGCCCTCTCTGAGCACAGTGAATGCCCACAGGGAGGTGATGGCCCAGGGACCCTCACTGGAAAGACTGGGCCAATTCATTATGAAGATCAGCTCTGGGGTCGTTGGACCGTCTGGTTTGTGTCCACTCAGAGGTACAGGGGCGCAGGGGCAAAGGGGTGGTGTTGACACAGGTGGCGTTGGAGGAGGTCAGTGAGGGGATCCTGGAGGGAGTGGACCTTGAGCTGACTTTTGAAGAATTCGATTGAAAACGCCATGTGGAGAGGAGAGGGTGGGGCCAGAGAAGCACCTCTGCTGTGTGAAGTGGGGGCAGCCAAGGCCTCTGTTCCAGGGAGAGGAGCTTAGGCTTCCTTCTGGGGCCAGTGGGCAGCTCTGGAGGGTCCTGGGCAGGTGATATGGTCTGATTCCCTGGCCACCCAGGCTAAACAGCTGCCTCTCCTCCACCCTCTCTGGGCCTTCCTCTGCTTCATCTCCCTGGATCACATTAAACTCACATATGGCCATATCTCATTCATTCATCATCTTTATCCCTCGCCGTCTCTCCTAGAATGGGAGACCCATGAGGGCAGGACTTTTGTCTGCTTTGTTCTCTGCAGTAACCCCTGTGCTCAGAAGGGTGTGTGGCACATAGTAGGTGCTCAACAAACACTTGCCAAATGAATGAATAAAACACATTAGAAAGCTCACCCTCAGCCTTGTGAAGCCTCAGTGCAGGGTGGCCTGGGAAGTAGAGGGCATCTGAGGGCAGAATCATCCCCTTCTCATGGTTATGGAATGCGGGGGAGCCCCAACCTGCAGAAGACTTCAGTATGGCCACATAGAAGTTTCTTTTTAGAGCATCATCTCGCATAATTTCTTTAAATTGCTTTAAAAGGATTCACTCTCAGCTACAAAAACCTCATGCACAAGTTAATCAAATAATGAAATTTAAGTTTCAAAAAGGAAATCCTCAGACCTCTCCCTGTGTCCCCAGCCCAGGCCAGGACCCTCGACAGGGTCCCAGGAGGGTGTTCTAGGATCCCCTTGTATGGGGAAGGTGCAGCTCAGCGAAGGGCAGGGTTTAACAGAGGCCACACAGCAAGGAAGGAGGACACCCAGAGTCACAGGTCCGCCTCTGAGCCCACTCCTCCCCTCTCTCTGGGACCTCAGAGGCCCGGGTTCCTCTCTATCCCCATTGGCCCGCTGGGTGGCCATGGCCAGGGCACCACCTCACCACACATTCCCCTTTATTGGAAAATGACAAGGTGGCACCAGTTCCTTCCCCAGGTTCCTCAAATTCCAAGGCGAAAGTCTTCAGCAGGGTCACCTCCTAGTGCAGAGGATAAAGGAGCTTGGAGGCTATTGGACTGGGGCTGCCACCTAAGAGTAGGGTAACTTCTCTGACCCTCAATTTCCTCATTTGCTAAGAGGGGCAATGGGACCAATTTTGCAGACTGTTGCCAGGGCTAAATATGATATTGTAGGTAAAATTGTTGGCATGGCAGTAAATGGCAACCTTGGTAATAACAATAGTAATTATTATGTATTTATTTTTATCGTTGCAGATGGTGGGGTGGGCAAAGTCACAGGACAGAAACTGGAAACTCCTATGGACATTTTTCCTCCAAGCCCACTTCTAGCGCTGGGTCCCGCCACACCCCCAAGCCCCTCCCCAGCTGGTTGGGTCCGCAGTCCCTAAGCCTCAGGACGACCCTCCCCAGTACCTCTTGTCTGTGAGCCAAAATAAGCTGTTTTCTGAAAGAAGTGTCACCCTTTATTGTTCAAAGAAACCTGCCTGGGCTTGGAGAGGAGACAGAGGGCAGGGATGGAAGGCAGAGAAGCAAACAGAGCCAGAGCCAGAGCTCGAGTAAAAAAGGCCGCAGAGTAACAGAAATGGGACAGAGAGGAAGAAAGGGGCAACACGGGCAGCACAGAGGGAAGAGAGAGAAAGAGGGACAGGGAAAGAGACAGATGGGACAGCCAGAGACAGAAGGAAGGGGAAGACAGGACAGAGACAGCTCAGGACAGAGATGAAGCAAGCCCGAGAGGAGGGGGACAGGGCAGATGTGGCAAGCAAGCAGGTGCCCTGTGCACACAGGACAGCTGGGTCCGCCAGGCCCTGCCAGCCCCACTCCCTCTCAGTCCCGGGAGCCTCTGGCCAGGTGAGTTGAACATGTTTTCCTAGTGGAAACAAACACCCCTTTCAGGCAGCCCGTTCTCGGAGTGTGGCATGGAGTGGGAGTGGAGGGGCAGGTCTGCCCAAGCCATAGGGCGGGGTTCTCTGGAAGCTCTGCCAACCCAGAATATTCCCTGTGAGGAGGACTGGGTCCCCAGCCAGGTTCAGGGCCCAGAGCGGCCTCTGTCACCAAAGCTGGAAAGGGGCCAGCCCAGGATGGGGTGAAAGATACAGGCTGGTCCCTCACAGGTGTGAGCCTTCACCAGGAGCCGGCACAGCCAGGCGGTCAGAGGGACGAAGCCACAGCATGCTGTCACCTGCCCAGTGCCCAGTGGTGGCCTGGGCCTTCAGCTCATTGCCCTGACTTATGTGCTCACATTGGAAGGGCAGGGCCATGTTTGCGTCGAATCACTGGAGAAAACATCCTAGTCTGAAAAGAGTGTGGAGCTATGGAGATTCTCTCTTGGACAGCAGAAGATACATTTTTTTTTTTTTTTGAGACGGAGTCTTGCTCTATTCCCCAGGCTGGAGTGCAGTGGTGCAATCTCGGCTCACTGCAAGCTTTGCCTCCCAGGTTCACGCCATTCTCCTGCCTCAGACTCCCCCGCGTTAGCCAGGATAGTCTCCATCTCCTGACCTCGTGATCTGCCCGCCTCAGCCTCCCAAAGTGCTAGGATTATAGGCGTGAGCCACCATGCCAGGCCGACAGCAGAAGATACTTTGACAAACCGCCCTCAAAACCCCCATTCTGTGCTAGTGGGTTTCCGAGACTCTCCCCAGGTTTTCTGCAACTTCCCAGAAGGGTTGCCTTCTCCAGGTCACCTGTGGCTCCAAACACCTGCTCCCACCATGTCACTACTGTTTTGGGATCACCTTTGTGCATCATCATCATCGTCGTCATGTCTCTTGTAGTGCATGAGGACCTGAGGACCCAAGTTCAGGCTTGACCCAGCCCAAACTGAATGGGAAAGGCTCTCTCGTACTAAAGAGCCTGTAGGTAGGGAGAAGGGGTGAGCGATGAGGAAGCTGTAGTCATGTCACAGGGAATGCTGGACAGTCCCGTTTCCAGGAGCCTGACGGCCCCTTCCGTGCCAAGAGTATCCCGTAGCCACTTCCTCCCACTCTGGCCTCAGGCTCACACCCCAGCCCCTTTCATCTCTTCCCCTCTCCATCTGCCCTCCTAGTCCCTTTTCTCCTGGACTTTCCCGCCTGTCCCCCCAAAACCCACATTTTTGTCCTGGTCTCTCAGGGAGGTTTCAGCTCCTCTTAGTTCCTCCCTCACCCCCACCGTCCCCTGCTTGACCTGTGCCACCCACACAGTCCTCAGCCCAGTAGAAGACACCTCCCTTCATCACCATCCACCCCTCTTGGAAAGAAGCTGGGGTTTTAAATAGCAAAAACTTCCTTCTCCAGAGTTCCGAACAGGGCCAAATCTACAGTCTTCACATCCAACTCCATAATAGGGTGGGTAATTCAGAGGCAAGCCCTTGAGGAAGGAGCCAGTTTGCTCATCCCCAGATTCCCAGCCAGGGTGTGCACATCTGTCTGTAAAGTGTGTTAAGAAAATGCCTAGGCCAGGTGCAGTGGTTCACACCTGTAATTCCAACACTTTGGGAGGCTGAGGCAGGAGGATCACTTGAGGCCAGGATTTCAAGGCCAGCCTGGGTAACAGAGCAAGACTCTATCTCTATAAAACATTTTTTAAAATAAGCCAGGCTTGGTGGCGCACCCCAGTTCCAGCTACTTGGAAGACTGAGGTGGGAGGATTGCTTGAGACTGGGTGGTCTAAATGTGAGGATGTGAGATTTGGGAAAGGCCAGGAGCAGAATTAAATGGTTTGGCTTTGTGTCCCCACCCAAATCTCATCTTGAATTGTAATTGCCATGTGTTGAGGGAGGGACCTGGTGGGAGGTGATTGGATAAAGGGGGCAGTTTCCCACATGCTGTTCTCATGATAGTGAGTGAGTTCTCTTGAGATCTGATGGCTTTATAAGGGGCTCTTCCCCATTCGTTCACTCTCTCTGTCTTCTGGTGCCTTGTGAAAAAGGTACCTGCTTCCCCTTTGCCTTCTGCCATGATTGTAAGTTTCCTGAGGCCTTCCCAGCCATGCAGAACTGTGAGTCAATTAAACCTCTTTCCTTTATAAATTACCCAGTCTCTAGTATTTCTTTATAGCAGTGTGAGAATGCATTAATACAGGAAATTGGTACAAGGAGTGGGGTTCAAACCTATGCAGATGGATGTCCATTATGGACATGCTTGTGTCTCCCAGCACATCATGAGCACTGGTCAGATACAGCAAACTGAGAAAAAAAAATAACACCAGTCACAGAAGGAGTGAGAAAGAGACCAGAAAATGGAACAGTGGAGTTGAGCCTGAAGCCAGCACTCTAGTATTGATTCTCTCTTGCTGCCTTTAAGATTTGTTCTTTGCCTTTAGTTTTCAAGAGTATGCTCATGATGTGTCTTGGTATGAATGACTTTCTCCTCTTAGGAGTTCCTTTTCTTGGTATGAATGACTTTCTCCTCTTAGGAGTTCTCTCAGCTTCCTGAATATGCAGGTTTATGTCTTTTTGCCAAATTTGGGAGAATTTCAACCACTGCTTCTTTGAATATTTTTTCAGCCCCACATTCTTAGTCCTGTCCTTCTGAGACTCTCATGACATGAATGTTAGGTCTTTTGTTCTGTCCTACAGGCCTCAAGGTTCTGTTCTTTTTTTCAGTCTCTGTCTCTCTCTTGCTCAGATTGGGTGATTTCTGTTGCTTTATCTTCAAGTTTCCTGATTATTTTCTCTGTCTTTTCCATTCTACTGTTGAATCCATTCAATGAGTCTTTCAATTATTTTTAACTTCTAAAATTACCATTTGGCTCTTCTTTATATCACTATTTTTTTGCTAAGACTTCCTATGTTTTCATTTGTTTTCAGTGTGTTCAGAATTGCTTACTGAAGCACTTTCATGACGGCTGCTTTAAAGTCTTTGTGGGATAATTCCAATATCTCTATCATCTCAGTGTTGGCGTCTGTAGATCGTTTTTTCTTATTTGAGGTGAGAGTCTCCTGGTTTTTGGAATAAAAAGTGATGCTTCCCTGTACCTTTGTCATTTTAGACATTATGCTATGAGACCCTACTTCTCATATGTATATTTTCTGGCCTCCTTCTTCCACGGAGGAATGAAAGTCCCTGCTCCCCCACTCACCTTATTTGATGCCACCCCAGCGGGGACTGTGAGCCTCCTTCTAGCCTGGATGAAAGTCTCAGCTCCCACCTGGCCTTTGCTGAAGATGGTAGGGGGTGGGAGCCACGTTTTTTTGTGTGTGTTTGACTGGAGTCAGGTGATTCTCTTCTAAACGTTTTCTCTTCCACTAGGCTGCCTCTTTTCTGGTCCTTTGGCTACAGAGAACAGGCTTTTGTTGGGGCTCTCTTTGGTCTGTGCTTCCTGGTTTTTCGGGTTGCTGGCAATGCCAACATCAGCCAGGGTATATTAGGCAAACAAACAACCCCAGGACGTTCGCCTCTGAGGTCCCCAGCCAGGCTGCTTTCTTCTTCCCACTCCAGGGTCTTCTCAGGTTGTTTTGTGTATAATGCCCAGAGTTTCTAGCTGTGCCTGGTGGGAGCACTAGGAAGACGCAGCTAGCTGGCAATATATTCCACGTGCCCCACACAGCGTCTTGCTTAGTGAGTCCCAGCCTTTCTGCATCATTAAATGCTTTCCACACCCCTTTGTCACTCTCCACCTTGACACACTCCCCTGCCTCATCATTCCTCAGAGGAGTTGATCTTGGGAGGCAAGGACGGGAAGGATATGTCTACAGTTTGTTTTTAAGAAAAAGAAAATGGTACCAGCCCCCAAACACCTCACCCTTTCAGAGCCACCAAGTTTCCTGGGAGAAAACGAATGACAGAACCACACAGTTGGGAGCTCCATGATGTACATTTGTTTTTGCTTCAGAATTCACTGGCCAAGGCAGTGTGAAAATCCAAAAGCTATTGTCCTGCTCTAAGCCGTTGGGTGTGCAGAAACCTCTGATGGTTTCATTAAGTCTTGAAGAAAATAGGCCAATGGGAAGGGCTGCATTGGCATCCTCAGACGAACCCTTGGCCTAGCTGGCTTTTCACAGGCAGGGGCCTTTGGACCGGCCAGTGTGGAGAAGCAGGCGTGGCCATGGACAAGTGTCTCCCAGCTTAGCTTCTGGCCTCTGGCTGGCCCAGCTGGGCAGTCCACAGAGCAGGTCCTCAGGGCCTGCTCGAACCCTTCAGTGCCCCCACTGCTTGTCTCAGCATGGCTCAGGGTAGCGGGGAGAGGGTTCTGTTTGGTTTCAATCTGTCTTAGGTGTGAACCCCATTGAGGCACTCAGTAGCTAATGTGACATTGGCCACACTCCCTAAACTCTCTAAATATCTGTTACTTCCTCTATAAAATGGGAATGACAGAAACTAATTCATGGGCTTGTTGTAAGGAACAGAAACAAGTATGTGAAGTTTCTGGCAGGTAATTTCCATTCATTCTGTCAGGCATTATCATCACAGCTAAAGATTTCCAGGATAAATAAAAGGTCTCCAGTGTAAATATTGCAGACATCATGAGAAGTGTGTATATGCGTGTGTGAATGGTTATATTTCTTTAGTTGGGGACGCTGGAGTTCACCTTGCATTCCACTGTTAACGCCACGGAGGTCCTACTCACTCTACCCCAGCTACTGATTTCACCCCCAGCTCCTGCCACGAAAACTTGAGCCAGTTTATTGACAAGGGTATATTGTCCTTATTTTTTCCACATTACATATTTAAGATGCTTAAAATTTCCTATGCCAAAGGAACATTCTAATCTCACAGCACGTAGCCAACCCCTGAGACACAGGAGCGTGTTAAAAGGACTTCTTCAAGCTAGGGGTAAGTTTATGTAGTGCAGTTCTTAGCTAACCATGGATTAGAAAGTGTGAGGTGAGGATTAGCACATAAATCAAAGACTTCTTTGTCTTTATGCTCACTCTAATGTCGCATTTTCCATTCACTTCTCTTAGGAGAGCTGTAGGCTCCTGGACACGACCATTCAGACTACACGGTTAATCTGAGTTTAATTGCTCGTAGCTCTTGGATTCCATGTCATTTGGCCCTAAAAGAATGGAAGAATTCAGGCATATCCACAAGTCTAGGGATGGTGAATAGTCTCATCCCACAGCCTCATTCCAGTTAATTGGAATGGTTGCCTGGAGTTCACTGAGACAGATTCTGTGGCCCAGTGGAAGCTCAGCTCAGAAAGACGGTTGTGATGGATTAGCCGTGTCTGCAAGGAACTAAAATATGGAAGACTGCTATGTGTGCTGGGTATTTGCCTGCTTATGCTAGAGCAGGAATTGAAAAACTTTTCTATGAAAGGTAAAAATAGTAAAGTGAATATTTTAGGCTTTATGAGCTAAATCCTTTCCCTATCACATCACCTTCTTCCTTCTCCTCCTCCGCCTCTTCTTCCTCTTTTTATAACATAAATATTAGGGAATCAATGTCAGCAAGAAACAGATAAAATCATGGAGCAAAGATGAAATAAATGTTGCCTTCACACGCCAATACCATCCCATTCATTGAAGCCCATTTCTCTGTGTACGTATGTTGTATCTCTCTTCCTTTGATGCAAAAAACAACACACACACAAAAAAACAACTGCATGCTCTTTCAGTTGTTTGGCTTTGGGCCTCCACAGTGGACCCTGGTTGATTTCTGGCTGTAGCTTGAAAACTCCTTTGACATCTAACTTGCTTAAAATTTCCTATGCCAAGGGAACTGCCATGAATGTTTGTGTGCAACAGTTTGCTACATGAGATATCACCTGAAAAACTCCATTTAACTCAAAGATCAAGTTCTTCCAAAGAGAAGCTTGTCTGTTTTCTTTCCCCTCATAATTAACACAGCAAAAAAGACTCTATGATTTGGGGATAGCTCACAATTTATAATTCTCCATGGCTCTCATTTTTGAATCACCATAATAAAAATGATATAACTATGTAATTTATATTTTATGGAAATAATTTATCAGCTGAGCAAATTACTGAATAGAAAGCAAACCCATTCTTTCCTCTCTGAGCTGCTTCCCATTCACCCTTAACCTTGATTTCTGCTTAAACTCTGAGCTACAGAGAGAGATGTCTGGGTGAGTTACCTCCAAGCAGTATGATTTACCCCCCCACCCCCAACATTTCTGCCACAAACTGTAGGTGAAGCTTTTTTGCTTTGTCATGTTGAAGTATAAATAAGGCTCTCCAGTTTTTTAAAGTGAGTTCTGGAAAGTGGAACTGAGCTGTGGAGGTCCTTGAACACTCAGTGAGGAGACTGAACTGTATCTAAGGGCAGTGGGAGCCCACGAGGATTTTTTTTAAAAGAGCTTCCTTGAGATGTAATCCATATACAATAATCTTCACATATTTAAAGTGATAATTTTTTTTTGTGATAATTCAAAACATAATTATAATTATGTTTTTATTTGTACGTCCTCAGAAACCATCACCAATCAAGCGCACGAACACATCCACCACCCGCAGATGTTGGATTCTGCCCCTTGGTAACCCTTTCTTTTTGCCCCTCTCCTCCCACAGCAACCACCAATCTGCTCCCCATCAATACAAATTAGTTTGCATTTTCTAAAGTTTTTCACAGACGGAATTATACAGTATGTATCCATTTTTTCTGGCTTCTTTCATTCAGCATAATTACTTTGAGATTCATCTGTGTTGTAGCATGCTATCAGTATTTCAATTTTCATTGCTGGGTAGTATTTCATTATATGAATACATCCCAGTTTATGTGTCTATTCACCTTTTGCTGGATGTTTATTTGCAGTTTTTGGCTTTTACAAATAGGCCAGGCATGGTGGCTCATGCCTGTAATCCCGGTACTTTGGGAGGCTGAGGCGGGTGGATCACTTGAGGTCAGGAGTTCGAGAGCAGCCTGGCCAACATGGTGAAACCTCATCTCTACTAAAAATACAAAAATTAGCCAAGAATGGTGGTGGCTGCTTGCAATCCCAGCTACTCGGGAGGCTGAGGCACAAGAATCACTTGAACTCAGGAGACAGAGGTTGCAGTGAGCTGAGATCACACCACTGCACTCCAGCCTGGGTGATAGAGCGAGACTCAGTCTCAAAAAAATAAAAAATAAAAGAACGAAGTAACTGCCATGAATGTTTATGTACAAATCTTTGTATAGATATGTTCCCTCTTTTTTTTTTGAGACAGGGTCTCACTCTGTCACCTAGGCTGGAGTGCAGTAGCACAATCTCATCTCACTGCAGCCTCAACTTCCCAGGTGTAAGCAATCCTCCTGTCTCAGCCCCCCAAGTAGCTGAGACTACAGGGGCACACGACCACACCCAGCTAATTTTTTTGTATTTTTGGTAGAGTAGGGGTTTTGCCATGTTGCCCAGGCTGGTCTTGAACTCCTGAGCTCAAGCTATCCTCCCCACCTTGGCCTCCCAAAGTGCTGGGATTACAGGCATGAGCCACCAGGCTCTGCCAGACATGATCCCTTTCTTTCCTTGGTGAACACCTAAGGAGTTGAATGGCTGGATCATATAGTAGGCATATGTTTACATTTTTAGGCAACTGTCAAACTGTTTTCAAAACAGGATCTGTGATTTATCATTCACCCCCAGATATGTATAAGAATTGCCTTTCCTCCACATCCTCACCAACACTTGGTATGATCAGTCTTTCTAAAATTTAGTCGTTCTAATAGGTGTGAAGTGGTATCTCATTGTGGTTTTAATCTCCATTTCCCTAATGACTAATGAGAATCTTTTCATGTGATTTTTCTGCCATTATATATTTTTTGGAATGAAGTCTCTGTTCAAATCTTTGCTCATCTTTTTAAATTGGGCTGTTTTCTTATTACTGAGTTTCAACAGTTCTTTATATATTCCGGGTACAAGTTCTTCACAGATATATGTTTTTGCAAAGATTTTCTCCTACTCTGTGGCTTATCTTTTCATTCTCTGAACAGTGTCTTATGAAGAGCAGAACTTCCAGCTGTCAGGGCCCATCTCACCACAGCTTTCAATTTGGGCTGAGTCCAATATATTAATTTGTTTTTTTTTTTCGATGAATTATACTTCTGGTGTGATATCAAAAAATATTGTTTAAACCAATGTCACAAAGATTTTTCTCTTGTGGTTTCTTCTAGAACTTCTATAGTTTTAATAGTTTCATGTTTTGGTCTATAATGCATCATGAGTTCCTTTTAAATATGGTTTAGGAATATAACTTACCTTGAGTTAATTTCTTATATAGTGTAAGGTATGGGTCAAAGCTTATTTCTCAACATACAACTATCTAGTGCCATTTGATGAAAAACTATCCTTTCTGCACTGAACTGACTTTACATAATTGTCAAAAATCCATTTTCCTTATGTGTGGGTACATTTATATACCTTCTTTGCTGTTACATTCATCTATTTGTCTGTCCTGATAGCAATACCACATTGTCTTGATCAGAGGTCTGCAAATGACAGGTCATAGGCCAGTTGCCTGTTGTGTAAATAAAGTTTTATTGAGCCAGGCATGGTGGCTCATACCTGTAGTCCCAGCACTCTGGGAGGCCGAGGTGAAAGGATTGCTTGAGCACAGGAGTTCAAGACCAGCCTTTGGCAACATGGGGAAATCCCATCTCCACAAAAAAATACAAAACTTAGGCATGATGATGCACACCTGAGGTGGGCGAGTCACTTGACATCGGGAAGTGGTGGCTGCAGTAAGCAGTGATTGCACCACTTCACTCTAGCCTGGGCAACAGAGTAAGACCCCATCTCAAAAAAAAAAAGTTTTATTGAACAGAGACACACCTATTCAGTTATACACTGTCTGTGGCTGCTTCTGCACTACAATGGTGGAATTGAGTGGTTGTGACAAAAACCACAGGGCCTGCAATCCTAAGATATTTACTATTTGGCCCTTTAAGAAAATGTATGCTGATCCCTGGTCTTGATTACAACGGCTTTATAAGTCTTGAAATCTGACAGTGTTAGTACTCTAAATTTATTCTTATTTTCCAAAGTGATTTTGGCTATTCTGGGTCCTTAGCGTTTCCGTATGAATTTTAGAACCAGCCTGCCAATTTCGACAAAAATAGTCTGCTGGATTTTTTGTTTTTGTTTTTTAAATTAAAAAAGTGTTTTTTAGAGGCAAGGTCTCACTCTCATTCAGGCAGGAGTGCAGGGCGTCATCAGAGGTCACTGTAACCTCAGTGTCCTGGGCTCAAGTGATCCTCCTGCCTCGGCCTCTCAAAGAGCTGGGACTACAGGCACATAGCACCTCACCCAGTTAATTTTTTTTTTTAATAGGTGAGGTCTCACTATGTTGCCCAGGCTGGTCTTGAACTCCTAGCCTCAAGCAATCATCCCACCTCAGCCTCCCAAAGTATTGAGTTGACAGTTATAAGCCATGGTGCCTGGCCTCTGCTGAGGTTTTGATTGGGACTGCATTGAATTCATAAATCAATTTGCAGGAGAACTGGCATCATAACAATATAGAGCTTTCCAGTCAAAGAATAAGTTATGACATCATTTATTTAGGTCTTTAATTTCTCTTGGCAATATTTTGTAGTTTTCAGTGCAGAGATTTTTACATATCTTTTCATTTTAGTTTCTGGTTGTTTGTTGCTGACATATAGAAATGCAGTTGATTAGTGGATATTGATCTTGCACCCTGCAACCTTGCTCATTAGTTCTAGTAACTTCTTCCTTTCCAAAAGAGATGGCTGTGTTTTGTTTTGTTTTTGCCTTATTGCACTGGTTAGAACCTCCAGTTGAATAGACATGATGAGAGTAGATATCACTTTCTTGTTCCTGATTTTAGGGTGAAGGCATTAGCCTTTCATGATGAAGTATGGTGTTAGCTATAGGATTTTTGTAGATTTTTATCAGTTTGAAGAAGCTTTTTTGTATTCCTAATTTGCTGAAAAGTTTTTATCAGAAAAAAATGGTAGTTTTTTTCCAAATACTTTCACTGCATCTGTTTAAATGACCATGTTTTTCCTTTTAAATTTGTTAATATGATGGATTACACTGGTTGATTCTGAATGTTAAATCAACCTTGAATTCCTAGGACAAATCCTACTTGCATTATCTGTTTTATATATTGTTGGATTCACTTTGCCAATTTTTTGTTTAAAAGTTTTGCATATATACTTATGAAAGATACTGGTCTGTAACTTTCTTTCATTAGGAAAAATAAAAGGGGCCGGGTGCAGTGGCTCATCCCTGTAATCCCAGCACTTTGGGAGGCGGAGGCAGGCAAACCACCTGAGGTCAGGAGTTCGAGACCAGCCTGGCCAACATGGTGCAACCCAGGTCTCTACTAAAAATACAAAATGAGCTGAGTATGGTGGCACATGCCTGTAATCCCAGATACTTGGAAGGCTGAGGCAGAAGAATCGCTTGAACCCAGGAGGCAGAGGTTGCAGCGAGTCGAGATCGCACCATTGCATTCCAGCCTGGGCAACAAGAGTGAAATTCAGTCTCAAAAAAAAAAAAGAGAGAGCGAGAGAGAAAGGAAACGTAACTTTATTTCATTTCTTTGGTTTTTTCTTTTTCTTTTCTTTTCTTTCTTTATTTTTTTGAGACAGGATCTCACTTTGTCACCCAGGCTGGAGTGCAGTGGTGCAATGTCAGCTCCCTGTAGCCTCGATCTCCCAGGTTCAAAGGATCAGCCCCCAAGTAGCTGGGACTACAGGCACATGCCACCACACCCAGCTAATCGTTTTTTTAAACCAGGATAATGCTGGCCTTGTAGAAAGCATTGGTAGGTATTCCCTTTTCTTTAGTTTTTTGGAGTAGTTTATGAATTGGTATTATTTCTTCCTTAAATATTTGATAGAATTCACCAGTGAAACCACTTGGACCTAATGGGTATTCTGTGGGTAGATTTTTAACCAAAAATTCAAATTCTTTTATAGATAAAAGGCTATTCTGGTTATCTGTTTCTTCCTGGGTGAGCTGTGGTCATGTGTGTCTTTGAAGGAATTCATCCAGCTCACCTAAGTTGTTTAATTTATTGGTATAAAGTTGCTGATAATATACCCTTTTATCTTTTTAATATCAGTGTAAACTGCAATGATGGCACCTCACCTCTGTCATTCCTGGTATCGGTAATAGGTATCTTCTTTTATTCCTGATCAATTCAGCTGGAGGTTTATCAATTTTATTGGTTTTCCCAACAAATCATCTTTTGGCTTCATTGGTTTCCTTCATCTGTTTTTTATTTCATTGATTTCTGTTTTGGTCCTTACTATTACCTTTAGTTTTCTTTCTCTGGGTTTAATTTGTTGGTCTTTTTCTAGTTTTTCTGGTTTTTTGTTTTTTTGGTTTTTTTTTTTTTTATGAGACGGAGTCTGGCGCTGTCACCCAGACTAGAGAGCAATGGCGCCATCTCGGCTCACTGCAAGCTCCGCCTCCCAGGTTGACGCCATTCTCCTGCCTCGGTCTCCCGAGTTTTTCTTGTTTTTTAAGACAAGAGCTGAGGTTATTGATTTGGTACCTTTTTCTTTTCTAACATGAGTGTTTAGTGCTATAAATTTCCCTCTCCATACTATTTTAGTGGAATCCCACAAACTTTGATATTTTGTTTTCATTTTCATTCAATTAAGAATATTTTATAAAATTCCTTTTTATTTTTTCTTTGAGCCATTAATTATATTATTTAGTTTCCAAACATTTGAGGATTGTCTATTTGGTTTCTAATTTAATTCTAACATACTCGTATACTGTATTAGCTTTCTAGGGTTGCTATGACAAATTACCACAAATGCAATGACTTAAAACAACACAAATGTTTTACCTCACAGTTCTGTAACAGTTTAGCAGTCTGACATGGACGTCACTGGGCTAAAATTGAAGTGTCAGCAAGGCTGTGCTCCTTCTGGAGGCTGAGGACAATCCATACCCTTGCGTTTCTCAGCTTCTAGAGGCTGCCTGCATTTCTTGGCTCATGACCCTCTTCCCTGACCCTCAAAACCAGAAATATCAGGTTGAGTTCTTTTCTTTTCTTTTCTTTTTTTTGAGACGGAATCTTGCTCTTTCGCCCGGGCTGGAGTGCAGTGGCCGGATCTCAGCTCCCTGCAAGCTCCGCCTCCCGGGTTTTACGCCATTCTCCTGCCTCAGCCTCCAGAGTAGCTGGGACTACAGGCGCCCGCCACCTCGCCCGGCTAGTTTTTTGTATTTTTAGTAGAGACGGGGTTTCACGTGTTAGCCAGGATGGTCTCGATCTCCCGACCTCGTGATCCGCCCGTCTCAGCCTCCCAAAGTGCTGGGATTACAGGCTTGAGCCACCGCGCCCGGCCAAGGTTGAGTTCTTTTCATGCTACCATCTCCCTGCCATCTCCTCCTTCTTCCACTTATGAATACCCTTGTAATTACGTTGGGCCAGGATAATCTCCCCATCTCAAGGTTAGTTGATTAGCAACCGTAATTCTCCTTTCTCATGTAACCTAATATATTCAAAGGTTCCAGGGAGTCAGACATGACATCTTTGGGAAGCCATTGTTCTGCCTACCACACATGACTTGAATTCTTTTAAATGTATTTAGACCAACGGCAAAAAAACATGGTCTGTAAATTATATCAAGTTGGTTGTTAGTGTTCATTGGAATTTCATAACCCTATTGATTTTTTGGTCTACTTTTGCTATACATTATTGAGAGAGCAACATGGTGAAATCCCGTCTCTACTAAAAATACAAAAATTAGCCAAGTGTGGTGGTGTACGCCTGTTGTCCCAGCTACTCAGGAGGCTGAGGCAGGAGAATCACTTGAACCCAGGAGGTGGAGGTTGCAGTGAGACGAGATCGCACCACTGCACTCCAGCCTGGTGACAGAGCAAGACTCTGTCTCAAAAATAAAAATAAAAAATAACTCTGGCAATAATTATGGATTTGTCTATTTCTCCTTGCAGTTTATCATTTTTCATTTCATATGTTTTGATCTCTTACGAGATGCACAAACATTTGGACTGTAATGTCTTCTTGATGAATTGACTCCTTCATCATTATTAAATGACCTTCTTTATCCATGGCAATGTTCTTTGCTCTGAAATCTATGTTCCCTGAGATTATAATATAGCCATTCCAGGTTTCTTTAATCTGGTATTAGTATGGCATACCTTTTTCCATCCTTTTGCTTTTAACCTATTTGTGTTTTTACGTTTAAAATGTTTTTATATGCAACATACATTTGTCTTCCTTTTTTATACAATCTAATCATGTCTGTCTTTTAATTGAGATGTTTAAACCACTTACATTTAATGCTATTATTAATATGCTTTGCTTATATATAACATTTTATCATTTCTATTTGTCTTATAATGTTTTTGTTCCTTTTCATTCTTTTTCTGATTCTTTAATGTTAATTATTAATAAAATGATTTCATTTTATCTCTTTCGTTGGCTTATTAGCAGTAATTATCTGTATTTGTTATTTTTGTGGTTGTCTCGGGGCTTTTTTTTTTTTTTTTTTTGAGACGGAGTCTCGCTCTTCCGCCCAGGCTGGAGTCCAGTGGCCGGATCTCAGCTCACTGCAAGCTCCGCCTCCCGGGTTCACGCCATTCTCCTGCCTCAGCCTCCCGAGGAGCTGGGACTACAGGCGCCCGCCACCTCGCCCGGCTAGTTTTTTGTATTTTTTAGTAGAGACGGGGTTTCACCGTGTTAGCCAGGATGGTCTCCATCTCCTGACCTTGTGATCCGCCCGCCTCGGCCTCCCAAAGTGCTGGGATTACAGGCTTGAGCCACCGCGCCCGGCCAACTCAGGGCTTATAACATGCATTTTTAACTTAAAAAAAAATCTAGCTTCAGGGGACATTATACTACTTCACATGTAGCATAAGAATCTTATGATAAAGTTTTTTCTCTCCTCCCAGACTTTATGCTATTATTGGCATGTATTTTACTCCTGCATACATTATAAACCCTACAATACAGCCGGGCATGGTGGCTCACACCTGTAATCCCAGCACTTTGGGAGGTCAAGGGGAGCAGATCATGAGGTCAGGAGTTCAAGACCAGCCTGGTCAACATGGTGAAACTCCAACTCTACTAAAAATACAAAAATTAGCTGGGCATGGTGGCGGGCACCTGTAATCCCAGCTACCTGGGGGGCTGAGGCAGGAGAATCGCTTGAAACCAGAAGGCAGAGGTTGCAGTAAGCCGAGATCGAATCACTGCACTCCAGCCTGGGCAACAAGAGCAAAACTCTGTCTGAAAAACACAAAAAAATCCTACATTATTTATCTTCATGTACTAATATGTGTGCATTATTATTTTGTCAGTTTTCTTTTTAAAATATTTAAATAATAAGAGGCCGGGCGCGGTGGCTCAAGCCTGTAATCCCAGCACTTTGGGAGGCCGAGACGGGCGGATCACGAGGTCAGGAGATCGAGACCATCCTGGCTAACACGGTGAAACCCCGTCTCTACTAAAAAATACAAAAAACTAGCCGGGCGAGGTGGCGGACGCCTGTAGTCCCAGCTACTCCGGAGGCTGAGGCAGGAGAATGGGGTAAACCCGGGAGGCGGAGCTTGCAGTGAGCCAAGATCCGGTCCCTGCACTCCAGCCTGGGAGACAGAGCAAGACTCCGCCTCAAAAAAAAATAAATAAAAAAAAATAAATAAATAAATAATAAATAATAAGAAAAAGTCTTACATATTCAGCCATGTGGTTACTATTTCTGATACTCTTCATTCTTTTGTGTGGATTCATATTTCCAACTGGCATCATTTTCCTTCTGCCTGAAGGACTTCAATATTTCTTGTGTAGGTTTGCTGGTGATACATTCCTTCAGCTGTTGTATATCTGGAAAATCCTGTATTTCACCTCTGTTTCAAAAAGATTTTTTTTCGCTGGGCATAGAATTATAAGTTGCCTTTTTAATATTTATTTTTTATTTTTTGTTTTTTAGTATTTTAAATCATGTACTTAAAATAGCCTTTGGGCCCGGCCCAGTGGCTCATGCCTGTAATCCCAGCGCTTTGGGAGGCCCAGGCAGGCAGATCACCTGAAGTCAGGAGTTCAAGACCAGCCTGACCAACATGGTTAAACCCCGTCTCTACTAAAAATACAAAAATTAGCCAGGCGTGATGGTGCGTGCCTGTAATCCCAGCTACTTGGGAGGCTGAGGCAGGAGAATTGTTTGAAGCCAGGAGGTGGAGGTTGCCGTGAGCCAAGATCGTACCACTGCACTCCAGCCTAGGTAACCAAGTGAGACTCCAACTCAAAAATAAAATAAAATAAAACTATCCTTTTGTTGGCTTTTTTTTCCTTTAAGTAATCTGCTGTAGCACTTACCCTTGCTCATATGTAGCATGACTTACTTCCCTGATCACTTTTAAGGTTTTCTTTTTATTAATGGTTTTGAACAATTTGATTATGATGCACTTTGGTGTGGCTTATTCATATTTCTTGTGTTTGAGATTTATTGAGATTCTTAGTTTGATGAGTTTATACCTTTAATCAAAATTTCAAAATCTCTGGCTATTATATGTTCAAATATGTTTTTCATTCCCTTCCCCCCTCTCGGAAACTTCAGTTACACTTGTATTAGTTTACTTGAAGTTGTCCCACAAATCACTGATGCTCTTTTCAAAAAAAAATTTTTTTTTTTAAGACAGGGTCTTACTCTGTTATCCAGGCTGGAGTGCAGTGGTGTGATCTCAGCTCACTGCAACCTCCGCCTCCCACATTCAAGCAATTCTTCCACCTCAATCACCCGAATACCTGGGAGTACAGGCATGTGCCACCATGTCCAGCTAATTTTTGTATTTTTAGTAAAGACAGGGTTTCACCATGTTGACCAGGTTGGTCTCGAACTTCTGGCCTCAAGTGATCCACCCACCTCGCCTCCCAAAGTGCTGGGATTACAGGCATGAGCCACTGCACCCGGCTGCTCTTTTCAATTTTTTATTCTTTTTTCTCTGTGTTTGATTTTACATAATTTATATTGCTATGTTTTCAAGTTTACTAATCCTTTTTATCTGCAATGTCTACTCTGTTGCTAATTCTATCCACTGTATTGTTTATCTTGGACATTGCAATTTCATTTCTAGAAGCTCAGTTTAGGTTTCTTTATATCTTCCATATCTCTACTTAGCTTTTCAAACATATTGAAAACAGTTCTAATAACTGTTTTTGGGGAGGTGGTGTGGGTTTTTTTTTTTTTTTTTTGGTTTGTTTGTTTGCTTGTTTGTTGAGATAGGGTCTCACTCTGTTGCCCAGGCTGGAGTGCAGTAGCACAATGAGGGCTCACTGCAGCCTCCACCTTCCAGGCCCAAGCGATCCTCTCACTTCAGTCTCCTGAGTAGCTGGAGACCACAGGCACACACCACCATGCCTGGCTAATTTTTGTAGTTTTTGTAGAGATGGAGTTTCGTCATGTTGTCCAGGCTGGGCTCGACCTCCTGGGCTTAAGCCATCTGCCCATCTCAGTCTCCCAAAAGGTATAACTGTTTCAACATCTTTGTCTGCCAATTCTGACATCTGTGTCAGTTTTAGGTTGGTTTCAATTGATTAATATTTCCCTTCATTACGGGTTGTATTTTTCTGCTTCTTTGAATGTCTAGTAAATTTTGGTTGACTGCTACACAATATTAACTTTGCCTTGTTGGGTGCTGGATTTTTAGTATTCCTGTAAATATTCTTGGGGTGTATTCTGAGATGTAGTTTAGTTACTTGGGAACAGTTTGCATATTTATGGTCTTGCTTTTATGAGTTTTAGATGGTGTTCTAATTTAAAAGCTAATTGTTCCCCACTACTGAGGCAAGTCCCTCCTGAGTATACCCAGTGAGCTGTGAATTATGTTTTCCCACCTGCCTGATAGGTGCACACACGATTCCTGACTTTGCATGCATGCTGGGCACTGTTACCTCTAACTCTTTTCTACCCTTGGATCATTTCCTCACCATCATTCATTTATCCGGTGCATACTCCAGGAGGGCCCTCTGCAGATCTCTGGGGTTCTGTTTCTGTGTAGCTCTCCTCTCTGACACTCTGTCCTGTGAACTCAGGAGTCTTAACCTCGCTGTATCCTCAGCCCCATCTCAACTCAGGGAGTCCTAGGGTCTTTCTAGTTTCCGCTCCACATCATGGCCTGGAAACTTGTAAGCTGGGGCAGTTGTAGGACTTCATTTGTTCCCATTTCTCAGAGATCACTAAACTGCATTGCTTGATATTTATTGTCTTTTAAACTGTTGTTTCAAATACTGCTTTTTTAGGTAATTTGGTAAGTCTGGGCCCTGTTACTTTGCCTTGGTCAGAAACAGAAGAAATTCCACATCATCTTCTTGAGCAGAAGAATGGTGTGATAAATACAATATTTGAAAAAATTTCAGCTAGTGACTCCATGTAGGATACCCCAAAAAGGAGCATAGAATAGGAAGGGAGAGAGGGGGACCTTCAGGATCATAAATTGTTGATGTTTAAAGTCATTCTTCTCCCACTGGGGTCCTCCCACCTGTGCTTCTGAGGAGTCATGGCGCACTTACTAAAAGCAAGTGGTTTCTGTGGTTTCTGTCTGCTCTGACTCTGGGCCCTTCACTTGGGTAAAACTCACCATGTATGACAAGGCCATATCCCCAAAGAAGGACCCTATTGGTGAACAAAGCCTTAGGCCCTTCTGCCACCTCCCTACTCAGCATAGTCCTGCACCCACATCTTGGACCATATTCATCTTTCATGGTGAACTCCGCTGTCACCTCTACCAGGGGGCCCTTTGTGACCTACAGCTGAATGAGGAGCCCCACCTCTCTGCCCCCACAGTTCCTGTCTCACTTGATCATGGCACTTATCACATATTATTGCATGATCATTATCTGTGGGCACATCTGCATCACCAACCAGACACAGAACTCTGATAATGGTAACAGGGCTTCATGGCCTCCACCCCAAGCACATAGCCAGTCCAGAAAAGGCAGCAGGAAGGATTCACTGGATGGCTTCGTAAAAGAATGAGTGAAGAAATCAACAAGGGAGCTTGGCTTCTGGGTCTCCTTGAAAACTCTTTTGCTCTACCCTCTGGCTCCATCAACTTCCGTGGCTCAGGGTAACTTACCTGTCTGATCTAACCAAGCCCCTGGGACCTGATCCAGCCCCTAAGGCGGAAGGGAAAACCAAACAATCCCTAATTTCAGGAAGGTGACTGAGTCCTAGCTGACTTTCTCCCTGATAAGATCCTCCTGGAAACGTTGGAGGCAGAAACATCCTGGCTGTCAGTTCTCTTCTTTCCCTTCCCCTTCCAAGTCTGAAGTTCCAATAATGATAGAAAAAAAGGACATATGGTTTGTTCCCATCTGAAACAACAAGAGAGGAATAGCTTCTGTGGCCACAGGCTTGTGTCTTCCCAGCCATGTGTTTCGTGGTCAGTGTCTCATTCTGTCCCAGCACCCCAACAAGCAGGTAAGAATAAGGAAATCACAGCTCATAGCAGTCAAGTCACTTGCTGAGGGGCACATGGAAGCTCAGGAAGGGATGTCACTAGAACCCTCCAATCTGCAGCTCCAGGCTCTCAGCCTGTGGGCCATGGACCTGGGGGTATAGCAGTGTAGGGTGCATACCCAGGCTCTCCTGTGGCAGGGGAACTGAGACTAATTGCAGTTGGCCTCTGAATCCATATTTGCTCTAGCAATTGTCTCCACTCTAAATAAATAACATCACACACATCTACTTGTTGCCATTTTTTTCCAACCAAAGTAGTTGAATGCTACTTAAGTGAAGTACAAATACATTTAAAAGTATGTATGATTACATACATGCTTTTTAAATTTCATTATAGATTGTATCAAACCACGTGTACAAAGAGCCCAGCTGCTGTCATGGCTCTTGACATTTTGTTGATGTTCTTAATGGGGATTTACTACTTAAAATTTGGAATCTTCTGAGCTCCAGACTTGAGTGGTGCTCTGGGATTCGAGGTCCAGTCTTATTTAATCATGTCTGCAGCAGGAGTACAGGAAGTAAGAGGGAGTACAGCCACTCCCGGGTTTGCCCTCTAGGATGGGGGCAGAGTGAGACACAAGGGCATGGGGTGGGTAAGAAGTGGGGAGCTGCCATCCCTTCCCTGGGGCTCAGACTGACTCTATCCAGGCACTGTCCCCTCCCCACCTCCGGGTTGTTCAGCTGCATCCTCAGCCCTGTCCATTCATGCATCAGGAAAACCACAGACTTGAGTCTCTTCCATTTTCTGGTGGTTTGGGTGCCTTGGCTAAGGGCCTATTCTCCCAGCTTTCTCCGTTTCACCAGGCTGTCATCGAACACCTGGGGAGCTGTCAGGATGCATCACACTTGATACTCTGACTCTTCCTGCGGAAATTCCTGACCCTGTGTTCAGGAGGTGAAGGGTTAAGAATGGATCAAGTCCAGGCTCTAAGAGATCATTCATAGACGATCCCAGGAACAACATGGAGTCCTGTTGCCACTCCCTTCCAGATCTGGACCCTCTGGGGCACCAGGATCCACACTCAGGCTGTAGGATATGGCAGTGGGGGAAGGGATTGGGATAGAATCCTCACTGTGCTGAGGGGGATGTATCCCTTAACCTCCCTGAACCTCAGTTTTTTCATCTGTAAAATGGGGATAACAACATACCTACTTTAATGGGTCATGGTAAGGACTGAAGAAAAGCATGTCAAGTGCCTGGCTCCACGTCTGCCAAGTGACTGCCTCTTATCTGATGTCTGTTTCCTGTGTCTTACTTTGCAGAATGCATCCTGAACATGTCTTGACATACTGGGTCCACTCAGCCACACGTTTGCTAGTGAAGGGAGGGACACCAAAGGGGAGCAGGGAGATAGAGGTGGCTGCAGAGTGGGAAATGAGGATGGCCATGATTGTGTATGTAAGTGTGCTTGCCTGCACATTACATGTGTGCACAGAGGACCAGGCCCATATGAATCAAAGGGCTCAAGAGACTTTTTGCTTCATTTAATGCCTCAGATTCCACATTGCTACATAAGCCTCCCAGAACCTAAACACAGCCCTAGAAAAAGAAAATGATCCCAAACTAACTGTGATCCATTACGCCTCTGGTCTCCTAACGAAATGAGTCTCAAAGTAGAAATCAATGTGAATTATAGAAAATTCAAGTTACATTTTTTACAAATCTGGGATTCAGGACATGAACTCTATGCCTGTCCCATTTTCTTACTCCGCTATGGGCTGTATCTTGCACTTGACCCTAAGTTCTCTAAGTGTAGCAAAGTTCCCTTTATAAGCACCGTATTTCCACCACAAGCATCATGTCTGACACATACTATGCACTCAATAAATATTTTGGGGGGTGGCTACACAAGATGGATGAGCAGCAGTGAGCTCCCCTGACTCATCCACTATAAGCCCACCACCCCAAAAAAGGTCTGCTGTCCCTTGGCACAAGTATTCCTTCCTTCAGCACATGAGACAGACATGCCCTAACCCCCACCCGACCCGTTTTCTGGGAAGCTGACACAGGGGCTTGGCCCGACCATGGTGCCTGAGGCCTCTGAGAGGCAGGTAATGGCTTGGGCTAAGCTGGTCTCTTTGTTCCCAGCATCAAGACAGGCTGAGCGGATGCTTGGCAGTTACCACCGCCAGACTGGGCCTGCCAGAACAGGGGGTGAGGCCCAGCCAGGGAATGTGTCAGGAGAGATTCCAGGGCCGGGGGAGCACAAAGAGGGCACTCTCAGGACTCCTGGGAGCCTGCCCGGGCTCCGGGTCTGCCAGTGTCAGGCTGTGCTGCCCACTGAGGCAAGAGCTCTTTACCAAGAGCAAGGAAGTGACAGAAGGAGAGTAAGTTGGCCCCATTGCAGCCCTAGAAGTGAGCAAAGAGGTCATAAAAGCAGCCAGCACTTGCACAAGGCTAGGTGGTAGAGTGGCGAGTGTGAAACTTGAGGCAAATGTCTTCAGCTCTCTGAGACTCCATCTCTTTGATGCCAAAACCATGTTGCAAACCAGGTTCCTACATTGCGATTGGGCTCCATATTAGTCTTAGCCAACAGGGGGCGCTAACGGGAAGCTCAGTGCTGGGCCAGGAAGACAGGGCTTGGCCCTGCCAGTCTCCTTTCAGCTCAGGTGATTATAGCCCCAGCCACACTCCTTCCCCTCGGCAGCAGCAGGTCCCTCTCGTAGCAGCAGCTGAATCTAGTTTGCAGTTTCCCAGCCTTCACAGAACCAGCCTCGTGGTGCTGCATCTCAGAGACACCAGCCCTGGAGTAGAGGAACAGGAGTGTCTCCTCCTCCTACCCCCAAAGGTCTGAGTTTTGGCTCGAAGCGGGCTTCTCCTCCAAGCTCTTAAATTTTTTTTTTTTTTTTTTTTTTTTTTTTTGAGACGGAGTCTTGCTCTTTCGCCGGGCTGGAGTGCAGTGGCCGGATCTCAGCTCACTGCAAGCTCCGCCTCCCGGGTTTACGCCATTCTCCTGCCTCAGCCTCCCGAGTAGCTGGGACTACAGGCGCCCGCCACCTCGCCCGGCTAGTTTTTTGTATTTTTAGTAGAGACGGGGTTTCACCGTGTTAGCCAGGATGCAAGTTCTTAAATTCTAACAGTTCTAATCTCTTCCCTAGTCCCGCAGCCTTGAGGGGTGGGAGCTGCTTCTAGCAGTTATTACCTCCACAACAACGCCGTTTTTTCTTTCTTTCTTTCTTTCTTTCTTTCTTTCTTTCTTTCTTTCTTTCTTTCTTTATCTTTCTTTTCTTTCCTTTCTTTCTTTCTTTCTTTCTTTCTTTCTTTTCTTTCCTTCCTTCCTTCCTTCCTTCTTTCCTCCCTCCCTCCCTCCCTCCCTCCTTCTCCTCCTTCTTTCTTTCTTTCTTGACGAAATCTCGCTCTTGTCCCCAGAGGCTGGAGTGTGATGGCGTGGTCTCAGCTCACTGCAATGTCCACCTCCTGGATTCAAGTGATTCTCCTGCCTCAGCCTCCTGAGTAGATGAGATTACAGGTGTGTGCCACCACACCCAGCTAATTTTTGTATTTTAGTAGACACAGGGTTTCCCCATGTTGGCCAGGCTGGTCTCGAACTCCTGACCTCAGGTGATCCACCCGCCTTGGCCTCCCAAAGTGCTGGGATTTCAGGCGTGAGGCACCGTGCCCAGCCAACAACTCAGTTTTCTTTTTGCCTTTTCAGTTACCTAATTACCAGCTTTATACCTCGCTAACGCTTTTTATATTAATGCTCTTTGTAAAAATAATGGGTATGTGTTCTATCTCCTGACTGGGTCCTGTCTCATCCTTCAGGCTAACAACATACGCTTCTTACTGTTTTCTGAGGATGAAATTGGATGGTACCTGGCATGTCCAAAGCCTTCAATTTGTGTTCATCCTTTTCCTTCCCTCTCGGATACCCTTAGACTGCTAAGGTACCAGCTTTTCCAAAAATCTTACATTTTTCCTACTGGGACGTGTAAGAGCACAGATTTAGAGACAGAGCTGTGTTTGAATCCCAGTTTGGCTACTTACTAGCTGTACAGCCTTGGACAACTTGCTTTACCTCTTGAAGCCTCATCTGTCAAGTGGAAATAATAACAGCACTTACCTCCCGGGGTTGCTGCAAGGATTACACAAGATAATATAGAGAGACAGCATCTGGCAGCCCTCAGAAAATTATAGCTATTAACTCTTATTTGCTTATTATTTCATGGATACATCAGTGAAATCTTATAAAGTAAATCATGACTTATTTGAGAGTAAAGTTGTCACTCTTGCCTCAGAAGGAAAAGGAAAAAAAAAGTGGCTGGGTGCAGTGGCTCATGCCTATAATCCCAGCGCTTTGGGAGGCCGAGGTGGGCAGATCACCTGAGGTCAGGAGTTTGAGACCAGCCTGGCCAATGTGGTGAAACCCCATCTCTATTAAAAAATACAAAAATTAGTCGGGCATGGTAGCACGCGCCTGTAGTCCCAGCTACTTGGGAGCCTGAGGCAGGATAATCGCTGGAACCCGGGAGGCAGAGGTTGTACCGAGCCAAGATTGTGCCACCGCACTCCAGCCTGGGCAACAAAGCAAGACTCTGTCTCAAAAAAAAAAGAAAGAAAGAAAGAAAAAGAAAAGAAAAGAAACTCTGTCATTTAGTTTTCTATAATCCCACAACCAACTTTAAGCCTCAACACCACCTAGTACAATGCTAGGCATCTCTTTCAGGCTTAATAACATTACTGGCTCCAAGATGGGGGAAATCCAAAGCTTGTCTTAGAGCTGCAGAGACTTTAGAGCTGATTAGTCTAACTCCACTGCTGTTGTGTCATCCTAAGGGCGTACCCATCAAGCGTGTGTACAGCCTCTAAGTGGAAGAAAAAGGTTCTTCTTCAAGTCCAGTGAATATGTGTCCCCCGGTGGTGTGTACCCGTGGTTGAGGCTCGACTCTTTGGGACCATACAGGCACGGCTATTTGCTTTTCTCATTATCAAATATTTGAAGGTGATGGTCATATTGCCCCCCGAGATATCCCAATAGTTCCCTAGTAGCTTCTTACTAGAGTAGCAAGATTTCAAAAGGCCTCACCTTCCTAAACACACTTCACCAATGAGTGTCTGTTAAAATCATGGTGCTCAGAGCAGAATGCAGAGCTGTGCTGCACCCAAGGGCTGATGTAAGAAGAGTGGGTAGGATCATCACCTGCCATGGTTTAAATGCTCTGCTGTCTTTGACGTGGGCTGAAATGACAGTCTTGTGACCGCTTTATAAGGCAGCCATGCCCCCACTCCTTTTGTGATAGTCAATTAAACCTCTGTATCAGTCCAAGTTCTGACTCGTGAGCAGTAGAAAATATCTCTAGCTGAATTATGGAAAAAAAAAAAAAAGTAAATGTACATTGGATTTCTGGTAAGATGATGGTGGAGTTTTAAATATTCTCAGATTATCCCATATAAACAAACAGAGTAACTAAGATAGCAAAACTAAAGACCGATGGACAGTATCTACCACAAAACTCAGCAATACGGTTTCCCCCAAGACTTTCCTAACAGTGGGTGGAAACAAGCCATTGGCAGCTAAAGGATTGCAAGGTCCTACCTCTGTGCAGTCGGAAGGTGCCTGGGCTTCTGATGGTTGCAAGTGAAGCGGCTATGGTGTCTGGGATACATACCCTGGGGTTCATTGTCTCCTGGCAGGAAAATGTAGGACACAGACACAAGAGGAGTTTAGAAGTGGAAGTGTAATGGGCAGAAGAGAAAGAAAACCCTCTCTCTAGAGACAGAGGGATCTTCTGAGCAGAAAAGACCGGCTGGTGGTGGATGTCCCAGGTTTTATAGCCCAGCTTGAGGAGGCAGTGTCTGATTTATGTAGGACTCACAGATTCGTTTGATCAGGTATGACGTTTATATAGCGCTGGAAGGCTAGTCACCCACCCTGATCTTATTAGGCAAAAGAACTCTCCTTGACCAGTGCCATCTTGTCTACTCCTTACTGTACACGTGGCTGTCAGAGAAGGAAAGATGGAGCTGCCATCTTGAGCATGTCTGGTCCGGAGGTCCTGCCAGTACTCACCCATGCAGGCTCCCAGTTTGCTTGTCTGCGGCTCGACTTTGCAGGCTGCCCTTTGTTGGAAAATGATTTGGGTTGCTTTTCATTAAAGAGAAAAGCCTTACCGGAGACTCTCATGCCTTTCTATCTGCCTAAGTGATTTCTTCTTAACTCCTACATCACAAGGATAGAACAACCCCAAAGTCACCAGTATGAACTAACTGGAATGCACCGTGGGCCAATTTGAGAAGAACAATCAGAACTGGGAAGGTTTTAAAAGATCCAGTACATGGGTGAATGCAGTGAGGCCATGATATGATGGATCTGATGGCACTGAGGCAGCGTGGGCCTTATAACCCTATGAAATGAACAAATCAAAGCTCTTTCCCCAGACAGAGATCCACACTGAGAAGAAACAGATGGGAATAGAATCCAAACTGAGTAGGACAGGGACAATAGAAGCAATGAGAAAAGAAAATTTGGATTAAAGTAGAGAAGGGGTGCAGAGTAGGCAGAGCTCAGAAAATATGAGGCGACATTTTAAATTACTTTGTGAAGCCAGGCGCAGTGGCTCACACCTGTAATCACAAAACTTTGGGAGGCTGAGGCCAGGTGGATCACCTGAGGACAGGAGTTGAAGACCAGCCTGACCAACATGGTGAAACCCCGTCCTGAACACTTGAACCCGGGAAGCGGAGTTTGCAGTGAGCCAAAATTGCACCACTGCACTCCAGCCTGGACTACAGAGTGAGACTCAGTCTCAAAAATAAATAAATAAATAAAAAATAAATAAATAAATTTGTTAGAGAAAACCTAAGAGGGAGCTTTGGCATGAAGCTTAAAAAGCTATCCTAGCATGCCTTTCCATCCTAAAAACAAAGAAAATTCATTGCATATGCAAAGTGAGCAACAGAAAATAATCACAGTCAAATCCCATAGGAAGTTTATCCTGAGGAAATAAAAGAATAGGGAGTACTATAAGAATATTTAGGAATAAAACAATAGGCTGGGCACAGTGGCTCACACTTGTAATCCCAACACTTTAGGAGGCAGAAGTAGGCAGGTCACTTGAGGTCAGGAGTTTGAGGCCAGACTGGACAACATGGAGAAACCCACTCTCTACTTAAAATACAAAAATTAGCCCAGTGTGATGGCATGTGCCTGTAATCCCAGCTACTCGGGAGGCTGAGGCAGGAGAATCACTTGAACCCAGGAGGCAGAGGTTGCAGTGAGCTGAGATTGCACCGCTGCACTGCAGCCTAGGCGACAGAGGGAGACTCCATCTCAAAACATAAAATAAAATAAGGACAGTAAATGTACCCAACATTGAAATACACAAGGCAATGAAACACATAAGAAAGACATGTATGAAAGACATAAAAATTATCTAATTTTAAAAACAAGTAAAATATATTATGAAAATGACAAAATTATTAAAGAACAATATAAATTAAAATTTTTAAAGCGTATAAATGAGGTGATTGGCTAATAGGAAGATTTGAGATGAACAGAACTCAGGATATAATTAGAAAAAAAAATTTTTTTAATGGAGATTATATTAGAAGAAAACAAAAAAAGAACAAGTACAATGATGCCTTAAGATAAATAGAACATAGAGAGGAAAATGTTTTTAAATATTTTAAAAGAGATACAAAGGATTCAAAGAAAGTAATTGATAGGCAAAGATTTAACATATGTAATAAGAGGCTTTCAAGAAGAACATGGGGAATGGAAGACAGCAAACACTAAAATCTGTAATTCAAGAAAATGTTCCTGAAATAAAAGATTTTGTAACTACATAGTGAAATAGCATCCCGCATACCCAGGAAAAATAAAATATATGGCCAATATCAAGATATATTCTAGCAAAAATATTGGACTTTATGAAAAAAGTATTTTAGGCATCTCCACTAAAAGTTCAAATTGCTTAACTTGTCCCCAGAGACAGAAAGTAGAATGGTGGCTACCAGGGACTGGGGGTGGGAAATGGGAAGTGACCTCTTAACAGGTACAGAGATTTTTCTTGAGTATGATGAAAATGTTCTTGAACATGATGATGGTCGTATATCACTGTGAATGTATTAAATACCACTGAATTGTACACTTTGCGTGGTTAAAATGATGAATTTTGTGTTATGTATATCTTGCCATAAAAAAGCAAGACCCGACAATAGCCTGTCTACCAGAATTGCACTCTAAATATAGAGACATAAATAAGTCGGAAGCAAAAGGATGAAAGAAGATATACCATGCTAACACTAATCAAAAGAATACTAGAATGCTATATGAATATCAGAAAAAAAGGGATTTCAAAGCAAATCATATTACTAGAGATAAAGAAGGCCATTATTTAAATGATAAAGGGCCAATACATCAAGATTACGTTATCATTCTGAATATGCACCTAAGAACAGAGCTTGAAAAAACATAAAGGAAAAACTGGTAGAACTTAAAGAATAGACAAATTCACAATTATAGTTAGATATTTCAATATCTCTCTCAATAATTAATAGAACAAATAGACAGGAAATCAGTAACTCTACGGCGACTTGAACAACACTAGCAGCTACACTAATTGAACATTCCACCCAACAACAGCAACAAGAAAACATGATTTTTTCAAGTGCCCAAGAATCATTTACCAAAACAGACAATATTGTAATCCGTAAAAGAAGTATCAATACACTTAAAAGTTTTCAAATCACGGCCGGGCGCGGTGACTCAAGCCTGTAATCCCAGCACTTTGGGAGGCCGAGGCGGGTGGATCACGAGGTCAGGAGATCAAGACCATCCTGGCTAACATGGTGAAACCCCGTCTCTACTAAAAATACAAAAAACTAGCCGGGCGTGGTGGCGGGCGCCTGTAGTCCCAGCTACTCGTAGGCTGAGGCGGGAGAATGGTGTGAACCCGGGAGGCGGAGCTTGCAGTGTGCCGAGATCACACCACTGCACTCCAGCCTGGGTGACACAGCGAGACTCCGTCTCACAAAAAAAAAAAAAAAAAAAAGTTTTCAAATCACACAAGGTATGTTTTCTGATCGTAGTGATATTAAATTAGGAATCTATAATAGAACATTTTCTGGCAAATGCTCAAACATTTGGAAATCAAACAACACACTTCTGAATAACTCATGGGAAAAGGAGAGACCACAAGTCAAATTAGGAAGTATTTTTAACTGAATGAAAGCATAGAATATTAAAATTTGTGGGACGCAGCTAAGGTAAATAAAATATATTCCCTTCACGTTGGCCACAGGGAGACTGAGTGATTTTATTACACATGCTAGTAAAGTTCAGCCATGCTTTGTCTTTTGTGTTTCCTTGCTTGCCAAAATACTTAAAGCCTTGCCTGAGAAAGACAAGCCGGCAGAGGAAATTAAGAAGGAATGTCACAGAATTCCTTCTTAGCTATTTCTCTTTTCTCTTCATTTAGGTTATAAACCTGGACATCAGAGCAGAAAAGTTACCAGAACAAAGACAAGGCCATAAATAAGGAGTGAACAAGTAGAACAAATCAGTGGATGAATGAGGGAATGAATGAACAATGAGTCTGGGCTGGGCTATAATCCCAACGCTTTGGGAGGCTGAGGAGGGAGGACTGCTGGAGGCCAGGAATTTGAGACTAGCCTGGGCAACACAGCAAAACTGGCTTTACCTAAATCTTAAAAAGTGAAAGAAAAAAGGGGGAAAAAATTAGTCTGAACACTGCAAAATTGTCCCTAGGCCAGGTACATGGTGACGTTGGCTGTGTCCTGGCGTAGTGGCAATTTCTGTTGCCGTAAACATCCCAGGAAATTTTCTCCTCTCTGCTCTTCAGGAAGTTTGACCACTCCACGACACGGGGGGACATTTCCAATGTCAAAATTTATAACCAACCATAAAACTTTTTAAATTCAAGCTACAACTATCTCTGTTGTATAAACATGCCAAGAGGGAAAATGACTTTGCCCGGGGACCATGGCTGTAAAACCCAGGGCCACACCCAGCTCTACCCAGTTCTGTTGCCTGCCGCAGCTCCCATGAAGTCCTTCAGCCTCCCCTGCATTAAGGCTTTGCAAGAGTGACTCAGGTTCCCATCCCTTGCCTCAAACCATCGGTGCTGAAAGATTGAAGTCCTCACCCTTGAACCCAACTGTGCCAGACTGCAAGAAATTATTTACCTACCCACCGCTGGGGAAATCCGAAAACAGCAAGTTTCCTCACCTGCCATGTGCCACGTGCCGAAGCTTTATTTGTGCTCCCAAATAAATGGTGGAAGTCCAAACATAAGGAACAGCCATCTTCTGAATTAAGTAACTCAGGCTCCCAAGGGGCGTCCACCACTGCAGCGCCATCTGACCCCTACACTGCCTCTGGTCACACCTTACACTCTACAAGGTCTCCTACTTGTCTGTGAGTGCCCCCAAGACACACAAAGCTGAACAATCCTGGACTCTGGCAGGCACCTGTCCCTCAACTCTGCCTCATTTCTTAAAGATTTATTTCATATCTTCTTTACTTTTGTGGGTGTTTGAACATGTCCTTTTAAAAGGGTGGGTTTTTTTTATTTCAATTTAAGCACCTCCTCTTCCAGGAAGGCTTCCTTGACTTTTCTGGCCAATTCAGGTATTCCCTTCTCTGGGTTTCCTGAACACGGAGTTTGTCTCTATCAAGGTAGCACAAAGCAGTGGTTAGGGCAATGGATTTGGGGATCAGGCACACCTGGGTTCCAACCTTGGCTCCACTATTTGCTTGCTATTTGAACTTGGGCAGGTCCCTAAGCCTCAGATTCTACTTTTATACAATCAGGTTGATAATAACACCTACTTCTGAAGAGTTTTGTGACAATTCAATGAGAGAAGACATTTAGAGCACTAGTATAATACCTGGCATGAGGGATAGGCTGAACAACAGAATATATGCATTCGTAAATACTCATTTAAACACAGATGACTCTGCAATGACAGTAAATACCTACCTCCCCATTGTACCACGGGCTCAATTTTATCCCCAACTCCTGCCAGAGGCTGGGAACATACAAGGAAACTGAATTTTTACAGAATCTTCCTCTTCTGGTAAGCCATTCCATCAGCAAACATCCTTTTTGGAAAGTCCAGGAAGCATGAAACCTACTGAACCTGCAGAATTAGAATCTAATTAGTAAATATGTATTAAGTAACTACAATGTACTAGGTGCTGTGAGGGTACAAAGATGAAAATGCAAAGTCTTGTTCCTCAGGGAGCTCATGTTTTGTTTCAGGAGAGGCAATAGAAACCTTTGGAAACTTCCATCAACAACTAAGATTTAAATAGCAAAGATGGCAAAGTGGAAATCTAACAATAAGGAAAATAGAATTAATTACCAGGCAACCTGCCTCTGCCCACCATAGGCCCTCAAACCCCCATCCTGGAGCCTCACCCCTGCCCCCATCCCAGTCCCCATTCCCAGACCAGTCCCAGCATGAGAGCTGGTTTATGAGCAGCCTAAATTCTGTTCTTTCCTCTCCCCTACACCATCACCATCACGATACTGACATCTACTTTCTTAAGTCAAGATCCTAGGAAGTAGGTGCCCATTTTACAGATGAGAAAACCAAGGCTCATGGAGAGTAAATAACTGCTCAGAGCCCCAGTTTGGTAAATGATAGAACCTGGATCCTACCGCATGTGTGTTTGGCAGCCGAGTCCAAGCATCCCTCTCCAGATGGCCTGCGCCAGGAGGCACTTACTGGGCGGTACACCACAGTGTAAGGCAGCATTTCTGCCCCCAGGTGGTGAAGTCTGGTGGGGAAGATTATTTGCTCACCTGGAACAGCTGGTGTTATGCAAAGGCAAACGTGCATGTTGGGTGTGCAAGCAACAGAAACCCAACACTGGTAACTGAGGAGCTGAGAATTGACAGGAAGGTGGGAGAACGGGCTCAGGAAATGGGCAGCCACCAAGGGAGGCCCAGGGGCAAAAGCTTGGCCACAGTCACACCTGGAGGTCTGTGGGGAAGACCCACCAGAAGCTCATGCTCCCACCGTGGAGGGACACCAGGGCCACGGCTGCCACCTGTGGACACTGCCACAGGAAATGGCATCTCACTCTCCCTCCACTTGATGTCACCCACCTGAGTCTGAGCCCTGGATGGAAGTGTCCTTTTAGCCATGTCTGGGTCCATTTGCCCAGGAATGAGGTGAGAGAATGCCTGCCCCTTCAGCCTCCACAGTGGCAGATTTATCTCCTGCCAATACTCACATCATGGGGCCTTATTCTCAAACAAGAAGGGGGTAAACATGCTGGGCAGCGCCCTCTCCATCCAATAGCAAATGTCCCCTGCCATGATTAAGAGCTAAAAAGAATGGAATAGGTGACATGGGATCTAGAAGCTTGGAGGAGGGCCACAAGGAGGGCTGGAAGAATTTAAGAGGGGTCCTTGGAAGAGGTGGGTGCTGACTTTGGCCTTTAAGCACAGAGAGGATGTGACCCTGGCTCTGTCCATGATGCTTGGCCTGACCTGGTCAGGTGCTTTGCAAGGGGTCTTCTGAGGTCATCCGGTGCCTGGGACCATGGCAGCCACTTTACAATTCTCACCCCCATGGCTCTGTGCTAAGACCCAGGCATGCAGCTGCAACTTTCCCAACCGTCCTGCGGGCTAGCTTCTCTGACCCATAGCTGAGAAAGGTGACAGGCCTTGATGGAAAAGGCCAGCATGTGAGCCCAGGCCTGTCTGACTGGGAAGCCCACGCTCCTTGCCCTAAGCTGGATGCCTCCCATTACAATTAGATAAGGAGCTGTAACCCTGTGGGTTTTACTCCTGCTGGCTGCTTTTCCCAGGAATCTTCTTATCCTTCAGGCCAACCCTATGAGAGAGCGAGAGCTGCAGATGTTCACCCCTCTTGAGTAGTCGAGGTACCCAAGGCCAAGGTCGCCCAGCTTTCAGGGACTGGAGTCCACACAGGCCTGGTGCCGGCTCTTCACCCAGATCCAGCCAGGCAGCTGTCTTCAACTCATGACCCTGCAGCGGGAGGTTGCGGGGTGGAGCAATTTGAGGAACAGATCCCATTAAGCTGTGTCCATCCACATGATGTAAACCCACACCTAGCCATCCCTTGGAACACAGTGGCCAAAAGTGCAGAGGGAACATTTGTCTGGGAGAACAATGGGTATTGATTCCTCTGGCAGCTGCAGCTGGCAGGCTCGGCAGGCGGTTTGGTCTGGGGTTTGGGGTGGTGTTTATTTGGATGCCGTAGCCTGGTGACTCATCATTCTTGCTCTCCCTGGGCCCCTGGGCTGTCTGAGGACTCAGTGGGAACAGCTCAACAGCCCAGGGCGTGTGCTGTGTCACTGTCCCCTGCTTCCCCTGAGAGTGACTGGCACTATGTCCTGGCCTGGGCTGGGCTATCCTGGGATGGGGGCCTGGACACTCTGGGCTTGGACTGGCAGCCCTGTGGCCAACCTTCTTTATACTGGGCACACATGCTCCTGAAAACTTGCTAGACAGGACCGTGTCCATGCTGCATTTCCTGGCCACCCGCACATCACTCCAAATACTCTGTCTCTCCAACACACACACACACACACTCACACAGACACACACACACACAGACACACACACACAGACACACACACAGACACACACACACAGATACAGACACACACATACAGACACACACACACAGACACACAGACACACACACACAGACACACACGCGCGCACAGACAGGCCGCTGCCTACCTCTCACCACCACAGTCACTTCAGTGGCCTGGGAGGAAGGTGACCTCCAGCAGTTCCCGGTTCAGACACCAGTGCAGGGCCTGTCACAGCCTCTCAGGCCTCAGTGCCCCCAGCTGCAAGATGCAGCTCCACAGCAACCGCTCTGCGCCTCACCTGCATCCTGCTCCAGGCGCCTCTGTCTGCAGACAGTTCTGTGTGCATGCTCATGGTGCATGCCCTGCCTGGGCACCACACATCACCAGCAGAGAGGCAGGAGGCAGGAGGGCGAGGACAAAGTCTCCTCCCACCTCCCCTAGGATGAGTTTGTGCAGCTTCTGGGAACTGGGGCCCAGGGCTGTCCACCAGTGCCATCTGCCATCAGTCCTCCTTTCTCCAGCTTCACCCCCTGTCCATCGCTCCATCCCCCGGGGTCACACGCCCTTAAGTTTCCATGCAGAAGACAAAAGCCTCAGGCTCCCTGAATTTCAGGTGAAGACAGTGGATGTGAGAACTTTTCAGACCTCTATTCTGTGACGTGTGAAGGTATGAAGGGTATTTATTTATGTATTTATTTATTTTGAGACAGAGTCTGTCACCCAGCCTGGAGTGCAGTGGCATGATCTCAGCTCACTGCAACCTCCGCCTCCCAGGTTCAAGCAGTTCTCCTGCCTCAGCCTCCCAAGTAGCTGGGACTACAGGTGTGTGCCACCACACCCGACTAATTTTTGTATTTTTAGTAGAGAAGGGTTTCCACCATGTTAGCCAGGCTGGTCTCAAACTCCTGGTCTCAAGAGATCTGTCCGCCTCGGCCTCCCAAGGTGCTAGAACTACAGGGATGAGCAACTGTGCCTGGCGACATGAAGGACATTCTTTAAAAAAATAATAATAATTTTTTTTTAAGTCCTGGGCCATATTCATCTCACACCCAGCTGGCATCTCTGCCTCCTTTACTTCTTGGATAACTAACTCTTATTTCCCTCCTCTGTAAAATGAGGCTGACCCCTTGAGGAACTTCTCCAAGGATCAAGGTGCTCAATAATTTTAACAACCGGCACAGAGGCCTGAATGGGGCACGGAGAGGCAGTGGCTGGAATCAGAACACCTGGCAGTTTACAGCTGTCCCTGAGGAGGCGCTGGCATCCTGGCTGGCCATGGCACTGGATCGAGCCACATGCACCCAGAATCCATCCTCCACGAGCCCCGAGATCCAGCTTTTGCAGGCTGGGTGATGCACACCCTGGGTCCTGAGCCCAGAATTGGGGCCAAGATTCTGGGAGGCGCTCAAGATCAACAAGCTCCAGGTTTCCTGGTTGAGGTTCTGCACGTACAACATGTTCCCTCTTTCCAGAAGGGGTGAGGGCGCAGCCCAGAGGACCGCTCTCGAGCTTCTCTGACATCCTGACTGCCCCTGACCCCGAGCCCTCTGCCTTCAACTTCCCCCTGACCTGCCTCATCCCATCCACCTGAACAAACGCATGTGGCTCAGAGGCACTCATCGATGCAGCAGGTTTCACCTTAGCCTGAAGATGTGCAGTGCCTCCACTCCACACCCGGGGCTGGCATTTCATCCTGGGTGTCACATGGCCCCCAGGGCCTTTACACCTGCAGGGCTACTGACAGCGTCTTCATTCATCTCCAGCTGCTCTGGGGGCCCAGGCAGGGTGGGAATCCATAGTAGGGTGAGAGGCTGGCTACAGCCTGCTCCCCTGCCATGACTAGCACTGTCCCTGGCCCTCTGGCTGAAGCTGCAGGTTGTCCAACACAACCCTCTAGAGCCATTGACCCATGCGGGTCCCTGAGTCAGCTACAAATTCTGCTCAGCCCACACATGCGGCTCCCCAGGATGCCCTCTCCTACCTCCCTCCTTGGCAGCCCAGGACTTCCGAGGCCACACATCGCTGGGGGACTTTGGAGTCAGAGCTGTGTGGATCACATCCTCAGGGCATGCTTGTCCTGCTGCCTGGCCTCCCACCACAATGCCAGACCCAAGCTCGCCCACCCTACAAATCTCCAGGATGATGGGTGCGGAACACGGCTTGCATCAGGCGATCCTTTGATCAGATTCCTTCGGTGGCTCCCCAGGCTTTCAGGATGAAGTCCTCCAGCCTCTTGCCTGCCTGGCAGCCCAGCTTCACCAGACACCTTGCCATCCCCATGCCCGCTCTATCTGTTTCCCAAAGGCTGTCCTACACTCTTGCCATGGGCCTTGGCACATTCTGTTTCTGCTCAATGGGATGCTCTTCTCTTCTTTGATAAATGATCACCTACTCATCTTTCAAGACTCGGCTTCAACCTTAGAAAAACTCGCATGATGAAGATGCCACCAGGTGAGGCTGGCTGTCTTCCTCTGGATCCTACAGAACTTGAAGCCTTTCTGTCCTATTACACCCACCATCTGCTTGCTGTTCTGATTCCATCTAGTGATCGAGTTTTTGAAGACAGTCTTGTGTCTCTTTCATCCCCTGTGGGCTGGGCAAAGTCACAGAACACAGTAGATTTCAAAACATGTTTGAGATGGATGGAATGATGGGCAGATGAATGACTGGATGGATGGATGGATGAATGGGTGGGTGGATGGATGGATGGATGGATGAATGGATGAGTGAGTGAGTGAATGGACAGATGAAGGACAGCTCTCACAAGTAGCAGAAAGGTCCTAAATTTTCTTACATCCTCCTTAATATCTTTGAACATAATTAAATTGAATCGAAAAGTCTCCATCAGAGGGAGAGTTTTGTCCTTGGGACACTGACTTTATTTATGCAGTCAGCACTTATTGTGAGCCTCCTGGAGGCCCAAAGGAGAAAGAAAGTCAAGTAAAGGGAAGGCCAGGTCCCTGCCCACAGGAAGTGGTGCAATCACCCAACAGACTAGACATGTCTAGGAGTAACTCACAAGAGCCTGCCAGTCCTCCGTGGATCCGTGCAGCAGGTGCTGAGAGGAGGGGACGGGCAGGTCAGAGAGTTGGACAGGGTTGCCCTAGAGCTGCTCTGTCGTGAGCACTCAAGCCCTTTAAAACTGACTCCTTCTCAACCCCATCTTCCTCATCCCACAAGATATACAAGAACATGACCCAAAGCTGGAGCTGACCCTCTAGCACTGACTGTCATGTGGACCTGATTCTAAACCTGAACCAGGCTGTGTGCACCTATAATCCCAGCACTTTGGGAGGCTAAGGCGGGCAGATTGACTGAGCTCAGGAGTTCGAGACCAGCCTGGGCATCATGGCAAAACCCTACCTCTACTAAATATCAAAAAATTAGCCGGTGTGGTGGTACACGCCTGTAGTCCCAGCTACTCGGGAGGCCGAGGCAGGAGAGTCACTCGAACCCGGGAGGCAGAGGTTGAAGTGAGCTGAGATCGTGTCACTGCACTCCAGCCTGGGTGACAGAGCAAGATTCTGTCTCAAAAAAAGTAAAAATAAATAAAAATAAACCAAACGTTATCTCAGGGGCTAGATCTGATCCTGACCCTAACCTGGACCTAAACCCTAGCTGAGATCAGATCTGAAGTCAGACTTTAATCTTTACCCACGAGAGGGCTCCAGAAAGAGTTGGATGGCAAGGAGCCAAACTGAACTCAGAAACTCTGACAGGAAGATTCTGGCAAACACAAAGCAGATTCAAAGAGCAGCTCCATTGTAGAAAACCCACCTATAACCCTGCCCAAGCCCAAGGTCCTTTGCCCAAGACTCAGTGTCCCAGAGCCATGGGCACCTTTAGTGCTTCTGGAAACAGGCTGAGGGTTTCCTAGGCCCTGAGGCCAGTAAGGGTGTCTGTGGACAGCAAAAAAGAACAACTAGACTTCTGTTCTCTGGGTGCCCCCCTTACACCTCACTGCCCAGCCTCTGCCAGTCATTGACCCTCAACCTGCCCTTGAGAGCCTTGTGCATGGGCCAGGCCCTGCACCGGGCACTCTGGCTGCAAGGAGTGCAGACAGGCACCTCCTACCCTCAAGACCCCAGCTCCAGTTGGGGAGGCAAGGCTGCTGCCTCATTCACTCAGCATTTATTGGCCCACAGGTTTGGGAACCTGATTTGGGGGACATTCCAGGCAGAACATCATTAGAAAACTAATAACCAGGTCTGGGCACAGTGGCTCATGCCTGTAATCCCAGCACTTTGGGAGGCCAAGGCAGGTAGATGAGTCGAACAGGAGTTCGAGACCAGCCTGGCCAATATGGTGAAACTTTTTAAAATACAAAAGATTAGCCAGGTGTGGTGGCAGGTGCCCGTAATCCCAGCTGCTCGGGAGGCTGAGGCAGGAGAATCGCCTGAAACCGGGAGGTGGAGGTTGCAGTGAGTTGAGATTGCGCCATTGCACTCCAGCCTGGGTGACAAAAGTGAGACTCCATCTCAAAAAATAAAATAAAATAAGAAAACTAATAACCATTTGTATAGGTTGCTTAGTGAGCATGGACATGGAGCAAAGAGAGCTAGATCTCAAAACTGCCATCCCGGTCAATAGGGGGATTGCACCTGTGAATAGAATAGCCGCTGGCCTCCAGCCTGGGTGACATAGTGAGACTATCTCATTAAAAAATTTAAAATGAATAAATAAATGATAAAAAGAAGAGATGGAAAAACTGAGCCATGTTGTCAATGGGTCCAGCGTTCTGACCGTGCACTGGCTGGAAAGTCTCTCCCCATGGGCATTGCGGGCATGGGCACTGCCAGTGTCTGCCTCTGTGACCCTCCCTTTCCGAGCGGCAGTAGCAGAGACATTCCTTCATCCAATGTTGCAACAAGCAGGAAGACGTTTGGCTTCAGATACTACGACAGCCTCTTCCCTGATGCTTATTGATGCTTGGCGACAAGATGGCTGCTGCCCCTCCAGGACTCACAGCCACATTCCAGGCAGGAAATAGGAGGTAAAGGGGCCAAAAAATTTCTTCTTGTCAAAACTTTGTTCTTCCCTGGGGGCTTTTGCCTAACTCCTGGTGTCCACCATTGTGTCACATGTCTACTCCTGGCCTCAAGAGAGATTGAGCAATGGAGTCATGTCGTGTTCCAGGTCTGCAGTAGAGAAAGGCAAGGAGAAGTGGCAGTGGGTGGGAGGCTGGGCAAACAACCAGCAGTGTCTGTCACAGATCAGACAAGTGATAACTTTCACTCAGCGTACAGCAAAGCCTTGCAGGGCTGGGAGCTGCTGTGTCTTCTCCAAGGGACTTTGTAGTAAGTGTTCAGAAGCTGGGCTGCTTCTGGCATTAATAAGTCTTTGTTAGGGGTTCCTCATTAGGGAACCCGGAAACTTAAGATCCCTTCTTCATGCAGGTGCCCTGCTTGGTCTGGGAGAGTGTGCTGACCACACGGCAGTCTGCCCTCCCCAAGCCAATCCCTGGGCTCTTCAAGAATGGGTGCTTCTGGTCCTAATGCCAGCATTGGATGTCTCAGCCTGCAGTGCCCTGCTCTCCACTCTGCCTATGCATGGGCAGCCACCCTTCCCACGTACCTAGGCCCACCTTCTCCAGGAAGCCTTCCAGGATGGCTCTACTCTCCAAAACTCCATTCTTGCAACCCCTCAAAACTCTGCCCCTCCTCAAGAGTCAGACAGCCAGAACTTTCTCTCCCCTACTCCCCTCTGCCCCAAGTCTCACCTTCACAAGCCTTCCTAAATAGAGCATGAGTTGTGAACACAATCCAAGGTCCCACAGCAGAAACTGTCACTGCCCCACATGTCACCTGCCCTGATTCGCTGGTATTTTCTTCAATGCCTACCAAGGCGCAGACTGAACTGGGCCATGGCTGCCCCTGGCCAGCTCCCTGTGCCTGCCCCCATGTAGCCTGTGAGGTCCAAGTCAGCCTGAGTCTTTAGTGCTTTCTCTTCCCCTTCAAGTTCGGGCCAGCCATCCCTCTGGCAGGATACCCAGAACGAGTTCCTGCTGGGCAGCCCCAGCAGATCAGGAGAAAACCCTATTTACCGGCATGTTAGCCCAGAGCCCACCAGGCAGAGTGGAGAGGCATTCAGAGGGGTCAGAGGGACATTGTGAAGTCGCATGGAGGGCAGAGATCAGTGTCAGCATGGGGAGCTGGGTCTCAGGAAAGTTGGTGGGACGGGGAGCGCCCTGTGGTTAACGAGCTCTGTAAAACCTGCCCCAAGTCCCTCTCCTAATGGGTGGTCACTCTGCCCTCACACACCTGCAGAACTCCTGCTGGGCACACCCTGCACACATCGTGACATCCTTGGTCCAAGGGGCAGCCTCTCCCGCCTCCGTGCTCGATCTAATTGCTCCCCGCCTTGCCTCATCCCAAGCGAATCTCTGACACCCCTGGTTAAATGACCTCAAACTCAGATTCTCCAATTAAAGCAGCAGTTCCCAAAAATGTTTTCCCTAGCACACTGGTGTCCCTGAGTTAATGGAGGGCCAGAGGGAATACATTTGGTAACTGTTGGATAAAATAGGGCGCAACAGCCTTTTTCACTGCAGACCTTCTCAGAGCCTTCAGTGTGCTCCTGGGTGGAATGACTCTGACAGGAAACTACCATGTACAGCATTTTCCAAACTTATTTGGACACTGACTGTGGAATACAAAGAATATCCACAGAAACAGTTTGGGAAACTCTAAAACAGGTAATACACATATATTTATTCATGCATTCATCCAACAAATATGTGTTTGGCCCTGTCCTGGGCACTGGGGTGGGGCAGTAATCAAAGCAGATGTGATCCTGCCCTCATGAGCTTACCTTCCAGTGGGGGAGCACGCCTAATGCCATTTCCTTCCTTCCTTTCTTTTCTTTTCCTTTTCTTTTCTTTTTTTCTTTCTTTCTTTCTTTCTTTCTTTCTTTCTTTCTTTCTTTCTTTCTTTTCTTTCTTTCTTTCTTTCTTTCTTTCTTTGTTTTTCTTACTGCCACTTTCTTTCATTCATTTACTCACTCAATAAATATTGAGTGCTCCTAAGTTCTGGCAACCCAGTGCCAGACTCTGGAGACAGAATTGAATTGGTTGTGATTGCTGCCCTCAGGAATTTTTAATTGGCCAGTCTAAGAGACTGTTTCCTTTGCAAAGGAAGCTCCCTTTGCAAACACAAGCCATCCTTCCCCTCTCGTTCCTGGGTTAGCCCCTCCCTCACACCATAAACCAGGTTGACCCTGGGGTCATGTTCAACCCTTCATGTGCTGAAGGTATTCCACTGGTCTGGGGACAGCGTGGTGGGGGTCTGGCATCCAGCCCTGGGAGCAGCCACAGTAGTGAGGGAGCATTGGCTCATGTCATCCCAGGGACCTGATAGTGTCTCCTGCTGCACAGCACCCAAGCCTGGCCTGCAGGCTCTGGGGATCTCTGTAATCCCTTCCAGCAAGATTCGGATGCCTCCAAGCAAGAACCTGCTGCAGGCTGGGCTCCCTGGAAGCAGACTCTGCTTTAGATTAGCATCCAGGACTGTCATTAGGAAGCACTCTGGGACTCCATGTTGGGGTGGAGGATGAAGGTGGGATTGAGTGGAGGGAGAAGTTGGGTTGTGAAGCAGCCTCGGTGGAGGCCTCCGTTGATTCCACAGGCAGCTCTGGAGCTGGCATTGCCCTGAGTTGTCCCAGGTTGGGACAAGAGACCGAGCCTTTATATCTGTGCATGAGGCTCCTCCACACAGGCACGGGTATCCTCTGAGGAAGAAGATGGTCCTGGGCGATGAAGCTCCCCCAGCCTCCCAGCGGCCATGGACTAAGCCCCTCAGTCCTGAAGCAGGACTGGGATGGCTTGTTCCAGTGTCCCCCACAAATGCAGACAGCAAAAGGCAGTCTGGCTAGGGGGAAGAGCACCCCTAAAGCTGGTTTTCTCCAGATTTAGAGCCAAGTTCCAACTCCCCTCTCCAGCTTACCCCTGGGTAAGCAGCTCCGCCTCTCAGAGAAGCCTCCATTTCCTCAAACCTTGCAGGCTTTAGTGAGGTTAATCATGCCACAACATTAAGCGGAAGGCTTCCTGGAGGAGGTGACGCCTGAGCTGAGTCATGAAGGGAAGGGAAAGGTAGGTGTTGACCTGACAAAGAGGGGAAAGGTGCCCCAGGCAGAAGAGGGCACCTGTGGGGACCAGAGGCCTGAGTAGGCTCAAGAGAAGCATCAGGAACTCAGTGTAGCTGCTGTGGAGAGGGAGGGGTGGTTAAGAGGTGAGGCAGGATGATGGGCAGGGGCAGATCACAGAGGGCTGGAGGGTCAGGAGAGGGGAGGCTGGCCTCATTCTGCCCTCAGAGGAATCTGCCTTCCATCATAGTGGCTTCTGGCTTCCATTTGTATGGCGCTCACACAAGTTAGGGATGCTCTGAGTGGCTTACATGTATAAGTTCATTTAACCTGAACAACACTGTTAGGAGGTAAGGACTCTTATCAGTTCTATTTTACAGATGAGAACACTGAGGCACAGAGAGGCTTAGTCAGTTGTCCAAGGTCACACAGCTTGTCAGTGGAGCCCAGGCTGTCTGATGCCAGAGCACACACTCTCAACCTCTACATTGTTCATCACAGGGGCACCTCTGGGTGGCCCAGGGCTGTGTCCTCTCACCACCCTGATGCTGCTTGACCCAGCCAGGTGGAGCCCTATGGACCGGGCCCGCCAAACCAAAGCCTTCAAACTCTCCAAACCCTCAAACCCTCAAAGGCAGCTTGTCTTCCAGGGACAATGCCGCTGACGCCAAGCCCCAGGGGTTGGGCTATGGGCCAGGGACATGGTTTGGCTCCAGAACATCATAGAGCAATTTGCAACACCTTCAAAATGCAATTGGAGCAGCCAAGAGAGGCAGGTGAGGCGCAGCCCTTACCTGCACCTCAGGTGGATGGCTGGGTGTCGGGTTACCCCAGGGGCAGAGGAAAAGCCTTGGCAGGAGATGAGGGATGCAGCCAGACCCCTGTCCCCTGCCCACACACCCACATTCCCTCCTGGCTTACGCATTCCAGGGCCCCACACCCAGTGCAGCCCAGCAGTCCTACCTACGACCTCCCGCCGCCCCAGCTGCAGCTCCCGCCTCTCACCTCCTTAGCCGCAGTAATTCCATGAGCAAGGGTCTCCTCCCCGACTGGTGCATCCTCAGGAGGGGAATAGCCATCACCTGCGGCATGCTGGGCTCTGGGGCACGCTGGATGGCTTAAAGAGCTCACATAAGACTGCAATGCTTCCCAAGGCTCTGCTGCAGGCTACCTGCCGACTTTTGGGCTCATCTTCCTCACGGCCTCGGCAATCAACTGATCACACCTGCGTGCCGAGGCAATCAACTGATCACACCTGCGTGCCGAGGAATCAACTGATCACACCTGTGTGCCGAGGCCAATCAACTGATCACACCTGCGTGCGGAGGCAATCAACTGATCACACCTGCGTGCCGAGGCAATCAACTGATCACACCTGTGTGCCGAGGCAATCAACTGATCACACCTGTGTGCCGAGGCCAATCAACTGATCGATCACACCTGTGTGCCGTTGGCCTGGGCAGGAACGTTGAGGGGAGTCGGGCCCAGGCCTGCTCTCAAGGCACTCCTGGCAATTATGGGCCTCCTCGCAGCTGGGGGAAAAGGTGCCCAGGAGCCATGGGCCTTACCCACAAAGAGACTTAGGGGCCAGTGAGTGATGGAACCAGGCTGGCATTGGGCCCGCTTTGTGCAAAAGGCATCTCATCCCACCTGGAGCTCAAGACATGAGCCCCCAGACACGGTGGCTCACGCCTGTAATCCCAGCACTTTGGGAGGCCAAGGCGGGTGAATCACTTGAGGTCAGGAGTTTCACCATGGCCAACATGGTGAAACCCCATCTCTACTAAAATTACAAAAAATCTCAGGAGGCTGCAGCAGGAGAATCGCTTGAACCCTGGAGGCAGAGGTTGTAGTGAGCTGATATCATGCTACTGCACTCCAGCATGGGTGACAGAGTGAGATTCCGTCTCAAAAAAAAAAAAAAAGACAGGAGGCTCAGAGAGGACCGCATCTTGCCTGAGCTCACAAGCCAGCCACGGTTGAATTCGAACCGAGCTGTGAATAACTCCGAGTCCACGTGCCCTGGGAACACCAGGCTGAGAGGAGAACGGTGCTGGAACAAGAGACCAGCTGGGGGGTGACACGGAAGGAGCAGGCCTCAGAGAACAGTGGTGACTCACCGGGACACTTCGTGGTTACAAAACAGGCCAGGCTCCTGCCAGACACTCACACTCGATTACTTTTTTTTTTATTCCTTTCCTGCCCTTCCACTCCCTGTTCCTTGGGCACAGTAAGTACATTCTGTTCTTTCTGAACTTCTCACTGAACAGGGCAATTCGATTCTTCTCCCAAGGATGGAGGGGCCTTGGCCGACTGGAATCACGGGTGCCAGCCCAGGGCATCAGGAAGGACGCAAGAGGGACCAGCCTGTTCTGGCCAGCCTGCCAATCTGCCGGCTCCCCAGTGCTTTGGGGTGAAGTTCAACCCTCAACTAAGTCCCAGGCATTTGAGATCAGCTTACTCTGCAATCTCGTGTCCCCTACCCCGCTCGGGTGCCAGCACAGAAGTGCTGCCTGACCCTGCATACTCACAGGCCACCCCATGCCCCCGGCCTGCCCACGCCACACCTCACCAGTGTTGACCAGAGGAGTTCCTCAAATAAAATCCAAATTAGCTAATAGTGTTATAGCAATTTCCTAACACGAATTATGGTACTGTGGTGATGTTAAAGGGTGTCCGTATTTTTAGGAAATACTGAGATAGTCAGAGGTAAAAGGACTTCCTGTCTGCAACTTACTCTGAAATATTTTAGAAAAAAAAAATGTATTAAGAGAATGAGAGAGAGATGGGGACAAAAAGCAACTGTGGTAAAACACGAACATTTTAAGGAGTTCAGAAATTATCAGAACTTATTTGTACTATTTTGGTAACTTTTCTGTAAGTTTGAAATTATTTCTAAAATGTACAGCTGGGCGGGGTGGCTCATGTGTGCATGCCGCCGCTTTGAAAGGTGAGGAGGGAGAGATCCCTTGAGCCCAGGAGCTGGAGGTTAACAGTGACCTATGACTGCGCTCCAGCCTGGGTGACAGAGCAAGACCCGGTCTCTAAAAAATAGAAAATTAAAATCAAGTTGCAAAATCTTGGGAGGAAACTAAGTCTTAAAACCCCACTAACCTCAGGTCTCATCTCCAGGAAGCGCCCTAGACCACTGAGGCTGGGATGAGGGGTTCTATGGTGTTGTGGTAACTATCTTGGGTTTCGCCCACAGTTCCTGGCTCACCCACAGCCGTCCTTACAGGCTTGGGTGATAGTGTTGGGGCTGTAAGGCCTCAGGGGCAGGCCCTTGACCTTCTCCTGCCCTCCCTTCATGCCTGTGTTCCCTGCCTTTCTGACTGTGGGTCTTAAGACCAGAGTCTTACCCTGAGGACAGGAATGCTGGTATCATGAGGCTTCCATAAAAACCCAAGAGGACAGGGTTCAGGGAGCTTCCAGATAGTTGAATACATGGAGAAGGCTGGAGGGTGGTGCCCCAGGGCGGGCATGGAACTCCCATACCCCTCCCCCATACCCTGCCCTGTGCATCTCTTCAGCTGTATCCTTTGCAATATCCTTTATAATAAAACAGTAAATGTAAGTGTCTCCCTGAGTTCTGTGAGCCTCTCCAGCAAATTACTCAAACCCAAAGAGGGGGTCGTGGGAACCCCAACTTGAAGCCAGTAGGTCAGAAGTTCCGGAGGCCTGGACTTGTGACTAGTGGAGGTGGGGGCGGGGGCAGTCTTGGGGACTGAGCCCTCCACCTGTGGGGTCTCACTCTTATCTCCAGGTAGGGAGTCAGAATTTGAGGACACCCAGCTGGAGGCCGCTGCTTGGTGTGTGGGAAAACCGCCGCACATCTGATCACGGAAGGTCTTCTGTGTTAACGATTGTTGAGGGCTTTTCCCCACACGGTTGCCTTCCAGACACGCCCCATCCCCTTAACAAGGTGTGTTTCCCCATCACCCCTTGTCTCCATGTCCTGTTTGCCACTTTAGGAGTGAGTGCCTGGAGGATGGGACAGTGTCTCCTTCCGATCTGTGATCTGGGTGACATGACACCTCTAGGTCTGTGCTCAGCACTCTACAGCAAGACATGGACGCAGGCAGCACTGGGTGCCAGGTGCCACTCTAGGCCTGCAGAATGCAGTGATGGAGATTCATCCAGCCCCCACCTGGTGTAGCTGACCTTCCAGGAGAACTTGGAGCTGGGGACAGGAAGAGGGTCAAAGCTGGGGCTGCGGGCCTCCTTCCCAAGGTGTCTCCGACACTGCAGTCCAGCCACTTCCCACTCCCTCTGGGGCTTCCACATGGTTGACGGCTCCACTTGCGGCTTGCTGTCTTCCCCCACCAGCCTCTTGCTCCACACATGCCCACCGTGACTTCATCTGACACAGAGACCCTGACTCACCTGAGCCCTGGTCTTCTCTCTCAGCATGTTTCAGCTGCCAGTGGGCCAGGCGACAGGGAAGGGATGGCCTTGAGGCCTCAAGGCTCTGGCCGGTGGGCCCTGGGGTGCGGCAGGGTGTGGCACTCCAGGGAGGCTGGCCAGAGCATTGCGGCTGTGGGCTCCTGCAGCTCCTGAGCCGCTGTGTGTTGCTGTAGAGCGCTGAGCACAGAGCTAGCAGTGCCGTGGAGACCCTACTGTGTAGGCTTACAGTTGCCCTCATTGCTCCAGCGGCTCTGTGTGCATCTCTGCTCCCTGCCTTTGAAGGACCTTGCAACTTGCCTAAGACACGGTGCACAGTGTGAAGGAATGGGGGGCCAGACTGAGTTGTCAAAGAACGCTTCAGCAGAGGGAGACTTCGGCTGAGCCGAAGTCTCAGGAGGGAGAGGCAAGGAGACGGTGCACAAGAGGAGCACATTCTGGGCAGAAGACTTCCCCAATCAATGAAGGATGTCTTGGAGAAATGCTCAGCGTGCCCTGGCCACAGTGAGAAGATGACTCTGATTCGTGGGCTCCAGTAACAACAGAAGATGCCGCTTCAGACCCAAGAGGCTGAGCAGATGGCAGAATGGCAGCCTCCAGCAGGGACCAGAGCCAGGATCTATTCTCGAGTTGCTACCAGGGAGCCGGGGCTGGGGGACCCTGCCTGCTTCCTTTGAAAGACACCCACACCCCTGGTCTGGAGGGAAGTTACCTGGGCCTCTGCCCCCAGTATGATGTGGCATTCTAGCTACCCAGTGGCTATGATTAAAGGCCAAGAATGAGCTCAGCCATGGAACTCAATGGTGGCCCCTGCTACCACCTCCACCCTGCCAGGGCTGTCTTCCCCCAGTCACACATCTCACCCCCAAAACACAAGGTCTCTGGTCTTCCCTGCGGTCATAGCCAAGATCAGCTACAGGCAAGATGCTTTGCTCAGTGCACGTGGGGCCTCCCATCCTGCTGGCTGTTGGCAAAAGGCACTTTCAGAGGCTCCTCATGCAAGGATTAGGAGCCAAAGTTGGGAGGAAGGTGAGTCAGACAGACCTGTGTTCCAAGTTTGACTCTCCGTGATTTTTGACCTTGAGCGAGCCTTAGAATTCAATCACTTCCTTGGCAAAGATGGACATAGAGATATCTGCTCTGCAAAGTCATTCACGAGCATGAGTTCTAACACACCCCAGATGTTCGGCCTGGTGCCTGGCACAGGGAGCCTCCGGACAGACGGTAGCCATTTTCATTTTCAGAGGATTTGTGGCACTGTTCCCAGGTTGGCTGTTTTCTGTCATTATCTTCACCAGCCAGGAGCCCCTTGAGCCAAGGATGGTGTCTTGCTTGTGCCTGGGCTCCAGGGCTAAGCACTGCTCCTGGTACGTGGGAAGTGCTTGGTGTCTGTGCATGAGTGTCCTTACAGGCTGGAGTGTCACCCACCTTCAGATCTGCATTGGGGCAGTTTCTTTTTTTTTTTTTTTTTTGAGACGGAGTCTCACTGTGTCGCCCAGGCTGGAGTGCAGTGGCCGGATCTCAGCTCACTGCAAGCTCCGCCTCCCGGGTTTTACGCCATTCTCCTGCCTCAGCCTCCTGAGTAGCTGGGACTACAGGCGCCCGCCACCTCGCCCGGCTAGTTTTTTTGTATTTTTTAGTAGAGACAGGGTTTCACCGTGTTAGCCAGGATAGTCTCGATCTCCTGACCTCATGATCCACCCGTCTCGGCCTCCCAAAGTGCTGGGATTACAGGCTTGAGCCACCGCGCCCGGCCCCATTGGGGCAGTTTCTAGGGGAGCCTGACTCTGCTGGTCTCTGCCCGATCGCGCCTGGGAATTGGCTGGGAAAAGTCTTGGCTTTGCCCTGCCCTGGACCCCTTGCTGGGTCCTGGATCCTGTGGTCGACCTCTCCAGGCCTCACCCCAGGCTCCTCCTCCCATTCAGCAGGAGCTGAAAAAGAACAAAGAAAACAGTCTATGGGGGTCAGAGCCAGGGTCTCCCTACTAGATTAGCTTAACTTTGAGTCCACTTTCCCTCCAAGAGGGAAAGAATGAATGAAAGGGACAGACGAAGGAGGAAGGTGGAAGGAGGTGAAGCACAGAACTGGCCTCCCAAGTGCATCTGCAGTAGAGGGGCAGGGACAGTCAGCAGAAGGTGCCATCTCTGGAGAAGGGGAAGCATCCCTTCCTGGGAGGTGGCCTGAGTGCTGGGGCAGAGCTGACCAGCCGGGAGGTGTGTACATGGCACCACATGGACACAGTCTCTGGACAACCTGTAGATCTGCAGCCAGTCCCAAAGCAAGGGGGCGGGGGCAGGTGTCGAGGATGGAGTGCATTCTGCAGGGAGCCCAGCAGCAGGAAGTGGGACTATGCTGGGCACACCCCCCGATAACTTACTTTCCTTCTCCTCTGCTTCCTCATCTGAAAAATGAGTGTAGTAACACCCACCTTGTGGGAGAACGGATATAAAGCCAGGCCTGCTGGCTCATGTCTGTAATCCCAGCACTTTGGGAGGCCGAGGCAGGCGGATCACCTGAGGTCAGGAGTTTGAGACCAGCCTGGCCAACCTGGTGAAACCCTGTCTCTACTAACAATACAAAAAAAAAAAAAAATTAGCCAGGCATGGTGGTGTACGCTTGCAGTCCCAGCTGCTGGGGAGGCTGAGGCAGCAGAATTGCTTGAACCTGGGAGGCGGAGGTTGCAGTGAGCCAAGATCGTACCACCGCACTCCAGCCTGGGCGACAAGAGTGAGACTCCGTCATAAATAAATAAATAAATAAATAAATAAATAGAGCACCTAGCACAGGGCCGAGTGCATAGTAGGCCCTCAAGCAATGGCAGTTTCCCTCTTTTTCCCTGTGAAAATTTGCACCCAGATTCCCCTTCATGGATGAAGGACTTATTCCCCCAGCTGCTGGGTTCGGGGTGCTGCAGTGAGCCCTGGGCTGTCCCTACAAGGACTGCCTCATTCAAGGTCATGCCCCTTCCCAGGTGGCCCAAAGATTGACTGGCAGGGGATATTAAGGTCTAGCTACCTCACCCCATAAGGGAGCAACTCTGAAGTCTGGTTCCAGCTTGCAGGTCCCAGTGAGGACCACGGAGGCCTCCAGGGAGACTGCCTCATAGCCCAACTCCTCTCTCCTCCCATCCTGCTTCCTCCCCTTCTCTGACTCCTGCGAGTGCATCTCAAAAGCACCCGCTATTAAATGTCCTGCCTTCTAATTGCCATCCCAAAGTCTGTTTCCGGAGAACCCTGGCTCTCCCAATGTCCAGAATCTGAATTTATATAGGAGGGGAAAAGTCGCTGGGCTTTGCTGCATTACACAAGAATCTTTCACTCTCGGGAAGTACTAACTCATCACAGGCTGTCTTTAGATGGTGAATCCCTTCAGTGCATTTAAACTAGTACGTTCGATTTGCCCTCAGCAACATTGCTATGGTTTAAAGTGAGTTGTATCCAGATTAATCAGCAGAACCAAAGACATCCAACTGAGGGTTGGGACTGACTGCTCTGGACAGCTGGTGGCTGCCCCCAAACTGCTGGTACTTGTGGGCCTCTGGGATTTCTTGAGGACCATGGCTCACTCTCCTGTGTCCAGGCCCTGGGCAGGTGCTGGAGCACCTGTGATCCAGAGCTGAATAAGACAAGTCCCTGTGCTCCATGCCTCCTGCCCAGAGGGAGGACAGGGGAGTGTCAAGTACCACTGCTGGGGCAAACTGGGGGCCATGAGGGCCAGGGAAGGGTTCATTATCCCACCTGGGCTCAGGGGAGGTCAGCAGGGTACCCTGAGGCAGGAGAGAGGTGGCTAAAGAATGAAAGCCAGAAGGCAGCACAGTGGGTGGCATTGGGTGCATCTGGGAGGGATCAAGGAGGGAAGGCAGTCCCAAGCAAGGGAGCCATATTATCGGGCCTTCCCATGTCAGTGCAGTGCCTCGTGCTGTTCACATGTCAGTGCACTGAAACCAGGCAACCATCCTCGGGAGGCAGGATTAATTATCCTCACTCAATGGACTCACAAGTGAGGCCCAGGGAAGTGGTTGAGGGGAGATCCACTTGAGTCCATCCTTGCACCAGCTGGCTCAGGTGTGGGCTGAAACGCCTCATGGCTGGGCAGCTGAGTGCTGCGTCCTAAGGCTGGCTCGTAGGGCTGGGCATCAGGTGGCAGGAGGCCAGAAAGGCAAAGGTCCACTTCTGTTCCCACCTATTGTGAGGCCTCCTCATTTTTCTGAGCTCTCAGCCAGAGTGGCTTCGATGGGGAAGGACAGTGGAGAGGCCATTCCGGCCCCTGCCTGGCGTGACTGCCTGGCTCTGCAGTGGAGTCGGGCACCCGGGGGAGGACGCTGCATCACCTGCTCGTGCCGGCACTAGGAACGCGGACCCACCACTAAGCGCCACCAACATCAGTTTGTTGGTGAACCTGGAAGACAGGCCGGTGGGTAAAGAGAGAAGGCAGAAGATGGCCTGGATCCACAGGCGCTGCCCGCTCCAGCTGGTGGCACTCCAAGGGCAGGTCCTTCCTCTGCGGGGGGACGCACTTCATTTCCTGAGCATTTCTGCCTCTTTTTTTAAGCCTGTCCTATTGTGAAATATAATACACATCTGGAAAAGAGTACAAAACAAGCACACAGCTCAATGACTTATCACAAAGCGAAGCCCCAAGAAGTCACCACCCAGCTCTAGAAATAACACATTTTGGTCTATCCAGAACCACCGCCGGCCTCAACTCCCTCCCAGGCTGGCCTTCCGTCCCCCAGAGCTAACCACTCCGTTGACATTCACGCCGATTGCGTGCTTGCCTTTCCATATGGCTTTACCAGCTCAGCATCCTTAGCAGCTGCGGAGGCGGTTCCATCACACTTTGCCTTCTCTCTGGTTCGTTTCCACCTGCATATCCGGTCAGATATGCATCCATATTGCGTAGAGCTATCATGCGCTGGTTACTGGAACTTCTTCACTGATGTTTCCATCCAGAGTGTTGGTGAGGCTTCTCTGGAGCCCACTGGCTGCCTCCAGTCCCAGCCCTGGCACGTCCTCACTGCAGGACACTGAGCAAGTTCCTGAACCTCCTACCCTTGATGAATGTTGGTTATCCGCTGCTGTCCAGGGTCTCCCAGTGTTTCCTGATACAGAGCTCCTAAAACCCTTGCAATTTCCTAAGCGATAGAGGAGCTAGGAGCGTCTTTTGTTCCAATCATTGGTCTCTAACTCCAGTTCCTGACACAGAGCTCCTAAAGCCCTTGGAATTTCCTGGGTGATGGGAGCATCTTTTGTTCCAACGCGGTGACTCTTGGGGGACTTCTGGACGGGGCTGGTCACCAGAAAGACCAAGCTTGGCGTTTTCAGTCCTAGCCCCATCCTCCAGGGAGGGAAGAGGACCTTGAGATTGAGTTAATAATCGACCACACCTACATAATGAAGCTTCTATAAACATCCCTGAGGGCCGGGCACGGTGGCTCACGCCTGTAATCCCAGCACTTTGGGAGGTCGAAGCAGGTGCATCACCTGTGGTCAGGAGTTCAAGACCAGCCTGGCCAACATGGTGAAACTCCGTCTCTACTAAAAATATAAAAATTAGCCCAGTGTGGTGGCACATGTCTGTAATCCCAGCTACTCGGGAGGCTGAGGCAGGAGAATCGCTTGAACCTGGGAGGTGGAGGTTGCCATGAGCTGAGATCCCACCATTGCACTCCAGCCTGGTGACAGAGTGAGACTCCATCTTGAAAAACAACAAAAAACAACAAAAAAACACATCCCTGAGGCAGAGTTTTGGGCTGGTGAGCATCAACTCCAGGGGGACAGAAGATCCGGCCCTCGGGACCACCCGGGCCTTGCTGTATGTACTTTTAAAAATCTGGCTGTGATCTGTGTCCATTATCATACCCTTTATCAGAGGATCAGCTAGTAAATCTAAGCTTCTCTGAGTTCTGTGAACCATAATAGCAAATTATTGAACTTGAGGAGGGAATGGTGGGAACCCGCATTTTATGGCCAAGTTAGATAGAACTATGGGTAAGGGCCAGACGCAGCGACTCGCACCTATAGTCCCAGCACTTTGGGAGGCTGAGGTGGGCAGATGACTTGAGTCCAGGAGTTCAAGACCAGCCTGGCAACATGGTGAAACTCCAGCTCTACAAAACATACAAAAATGTGCCAGGCATGGTGGTACAAGCCACTTGGGCAGCTGAGGCAGGAGAATCACTTGAACCCAGGAGGCAAAGGTTGCAGTGAGCCAAGTCGTGCCACGGCACTGCAGCCTGGGTGACAGAGTGAGACTCTGTCTTAAAATTTTTTTTTTTAAAAAAAAGGCTGGGCACAGTGGCTCACGCTTATAATCCCAGCACTTTGGGAGGCCGAGGTGGGCAGATCATGAGGTCAAGAGTTCGAGACCAGCCTGGCCAACATGGTGAAACCCTGTCACTACTAAAAACACAAATATTAGCTGGGCATGGTGGCGTGCGCCTATAGTCCTGACTATTCAGGAGGCTGAGGCAGGAAAATTGCTTGAACCCAGGAGGCAGAGGTTGCAGTGAGCTGGGATTGCGCCACTGCACTCCAGCCTGGGTGACAGAGTAATACTCTGTCTCAAAAAAAAAAAAAGCGAAGTAAGGTTAAGCTGGGACCCACTACTTCCAGTTGACATCTGATGGGTTCCTTCTTAGCCTGATGGGCCACCAAGTCACCGGGTCCCCTTAGCATGTTGCTTCCTTTCTGTGGACCTCAATTTCCCCAGCAGCTGCAGCAGAAGAGGTTAGAGCAGCTCTGAGCTTTCCCACCGTGGCCCACACAGCCCCGGGTCCTTAGCTCCGCCCATGCCAATCTGGCCCTTGAGAGCAGCTCTTGGTTTTGAATGTGCTGCTACATTCTGTTTCCTTCAAAGAGGGTTTGGCGTGGCAAGTTTGAAGACCACAGGCCTGAATTTCCAGGGTTCCTTGCAGCCTTGATTCTCTAGGCCTGCGTGACTTGGAGTCTGGCTGGAATTCAGCCAAGATGCCACAGCTATGTCACATAGGAGCCATGTCCTCCTGCCCAGTCTCCATCCACTCTGTGCCAGAGACTCAGTACTGAAACTGGAGCCTCAGCCCTGGCTGACAGTGGGCCTCTGTGTGCAGCCCAGCCCCTGGCCACCCCCAGGCCCGTGCTCTGTTTTATATACAAACACCCATGGTGGGTCATAGGAAACCTGCAGGCCAATTTTGTCTTTCCAATAACAATGCACTTTTTTTCTTAAAGGCATCAGTGCACATCCTTAGGTTTGTGAGGCAAATAGAGGCCATAAGAAGAATCTGGAGGACATGGGAGACAACAGTCACCCCCTCTTAACTCCTGGGTCACACCTGATGGCTATGCTTGGGGGAGCCAATCACCCTGTACCACCCCACACAACAGCGCCTGGCACACCACAGTGTGAGCTCAGAATGACTGTTGGCTTAAAAACAAAAGAATGAGTAAGTGTGCAGGACTCCTAAAAATCAGCCCATTTTTGACTCTTTCTTTTTTCCTTCCTTCCTTCCTTTCTTCCTTCCTTCCTTCCTTCCTTCCTTCCTTCTTTCCTTCTTTCTTCCTTTCTCCCTCCCTCCCTCCCTCCCTCCTTTCCTTCCATTCCCTAAAAATCAGCCCACTTTGGACCCTTTCTCTCTTTAAACTTTCTTTCTTCCTTCTCTTTCTTTTTTTTTTTTTTGTTGTTTTTGTTTTTTTTTAAGAATTGATATGAGGTCTTGCTGTGTTGCCCAGGCTGGTCTCGAACTCCTGGCCTTCCAGCAGTCCTCTCGCCTTAGCCTCCCAAAGTGCTAGGATTACAGGCATGAGCCACAGGGCCTGGCCAGTAGACTCCTTTCTTCAGCAACGTAATGAACCTCTCCTGGTTTCAATTTCCTGCTTCTGAAAGTAGTGCTGACACTGGTGTCTCAGCAGGGCTACAGTGAGGATGGGGATCTGCAGATTAAGGACAAAGTCTGGCACAGAGGGGACACCACAGGTGTCGGCAATTTCTTTTTTCACTCATTCCAGCTGGGTTTTATTTATTTATGTCTTAAATGCCATTGTGGCAGAGAAGGCTGGACCTATGGCTAGACCGCATTTCCCAACCACCCGACCAGGCTGTTGGGTGGAGACCTGTGATTGTGCTGCCCAAGGTCATCCGAGCAGAAGTGAGGGCACCATTTCCAGGCTGGTCCCCAAAACCTCTCCTCCCAGGGTCCTCCTTGTCCCTTCCTCTGGCAGAAGCAAAGGCTCTAAGGCCCTAGAAGATGGCAGAACCACTAGATGGAAGGAACCTGGGTCCCTGAATGACCATGTGGGAGGCGGCCATGGGACGCCCCATGGACCTGAGACTTGAAGGGGAAATAAAGCTTTATTATGTTAAGCCATGGACACTTGGGGTTTGTTTTTGCAGTGGCCGAGATGACTTACCTAACATGGCCAAGATGCGGGAATATTGCATTTTAATTCAATCTTCTTAGGATATTTCCAACTTAATATCTGTTTCTAAAAATGCCTACCTTAGTGGTGTAATTCTATGCTCTTGGGAGTCTTCTCTTTAATGTTATCTTCTTTTGAATACTTTACAGTGTAGTTGGTCTTCAGATCCAGTTCAAACTCTTAAGTCACTAGCAACAAATAAAACAGTACCCAAAACACTACTTAGAACACATGGTCTGCCCAAGGCCCTCATGGCCCCTTCCTAAAGTCAAAGTCAGATTAATTTCAAAACAGAGACACCCCTCCCTTCCAGGGCATGCGGGAGCAGCATACTTTGAAACAGACAAGTCAGCCAGAGCTGGCGGCTCAAGAGTCAGGCTGAAGCCAAAGGGATGCTGGCAGAACTCCTCACTGCGGGGAGGACAGGGCTTGCCTCTACTCCGTCAGTTACTCCTCAGCTGGGAGCTCTTACAGCCCCAAGGAAAAAGCAGAGTTCTCCCTGAAGGTCATTTCCAGGAGTCTAGTCCTGCAGGCAGTGGCTTTCCACAGAATGACAGTAGCCATCAGGGGGACTTCCAGGTCAGAAAAGCTCCATGCAGCCTGACCAATACACCTTCTATATCTGTTCATTTAAAATATATATATTTATTCATCTTCATTTGTCTGAAGTAGGTATGACTAGTCCCCCCTACCTTTTTTTTTTTTTTTTTTTTTGAGACGGAGTTTCAGTCTTGTTGCCCAGGCTGGAGCGCAATGGTGCGATCTTGACTCACCGCAACCTCTGCCTCCCAGGTTCAAGCGATTCTCCTGCCTCAGCCTCCCAAGTGGCTGGGATTATAGGCATGCACCACCATGCCTGGCTAATTTTGTATTTTTAGTAGAGATGGGGTTTCTCCATGTTGGTCAGGTTTGTCCTAGTCCCCATTTTTTAAAAAAAGAGACTTTAGGGACATTAAATGGCTAACAGTCAGCCAGATGAAGTGGCTCACACCTGTAATCCAGCACCTTGGGAGGCCCAGGCAAGTGGATTGCTTGAGACCAGCCTGGGCAACATGGTGAAACTCTGTCTCTACCAAAAATACAAAATAAAATGAAATAAAATGAAATAATAGTTAGGTGTGGTGGCACACACCTGTTGTTCCAGCTACTTGGGAGGCTGAGGTAGGAAGATCACCTGAGCCCAGGGAGGTTGAGGCTGCGCTGAGCTGAAATCACATCACTGCACTTTAGCCTGGGTGACAGAGTGAGACCCTGTCTGAAAGAAAGAAAGAGAGAAGAAAGAAGGAAGGAAGGAAGGAAGGAAGGAAGGAAGGAAGAAGGAAGGAAGGAAAGAAAGAAAAAGAAACGAGAAAAAAAGAAACGAAAGAAAAAGAAAGAAAAAGGAAAAAAGGAAGGAAGGAAAGAAGGAAGGAAGGAAGGAAGGAAGGAAGGAAGGAAGGAAAGGAAAAAAGAAAACAGCCTATGGGGTTCAGAGCCAGGGTCTCCTAGATCAGCTGGAATCAGCTAGATCAGCTGGAACTTTGAGTCCACTTTCTCTCCAAGAGGGAAAGAATGAATGAAAGGGACAGACGAAGGAGGAAGGTAGAAGGAAATGAAGCACAGAACTGGCCTCCCAAGTGCATCTGCAATCGAGGGGCAGGGACAGTCGGCAGAAGGTGCCACCTCTGGAGAGGGGTGAGCGCCTCACCTGAGTGCTCACCTGAGAGGAGGTGGCCTGAGTGCTGGGGCAGGACCCTGGAGCCCAGCAGCCCACAGCAGCCCAGAGGAAGAGCTGCTTCTGCAGGTGCCCAGGGACAGGCTTCCTTTCCTGGGGCCCACATTCCAGAAGGCAGCAGCAGGGCCGGCAGAGGGACAGTTGCAGCTGTGGGGAAGATGCCCATGCAGGGACCGTAAACGAGTTGGAGCTCAGGATCCTGTGGCTGGGGCTGGGCTGTGAGCTGAAGACTTACCAAGCCAGCCCCCTGGCCGCATATCCCACCCCTCCCTGTCCCAGGGAGGTAAGCGGGGACAGCACTGGGGAGGAGGAGGCGGTTCTAGCTCACTCCTTTCTGCAGGCCCCAAGGGCACAGCTGGGTCAGGGCTGAGGTGGAGAAGGGATAACCATGGTATGTAGCTTGTCTCAAAGGCATGCTTCCCATGGGTATGAAGGACTGCCGGGAGGGGCATCTCCCAAGCTACCTAGTCCTTCCCAGCTAGGATCAGCACCTTATCCCGATGCATTTGCTCCCCAGTATCAGCCTCCCCGCAGCCACATGGGACGGTGGCACAGTCTTTGGAGTTGACGGACCCAGGTCAGAAGCCTGGTTTGTCCCCTGACTAGCTGTGTGTCCCTGCGGAAGCTGCTCAGATTATCTGAGCCCCAGTCTCCTCACAGGCAAAGCAGAGACTTTAACAACTGCCTGAAAAGGTGCTGTGAGTGCAGACAAGATAATAGGGAGGAAAAACTTTTCCTTTATCCTCTTATGTTCAGTGACTAGGGGTCTGTGAATTAAATGGACAAAATATAGATTCGCTAGAGAAATAAGATGGATATTTATTCTCATACCTATGAGGGAGTTTTACAGAAAAATGTGACTCAATTCAAGGCTGCAGTGAGCTATGATCCACTGCACTACAGCCTGGGTGACAAAGTGAGAAACTGTCAAAAATATATATAAATAAATAAATAAAATAAAATAAAAAAAGAAGAAAAAGGAAAAAGAAAAGAGAAAAAAGGAGAAGAGGAAAAAACAAGTATAAATAAAAAGAAAAATGTGGCCAGGCACAGTGGCTCACACCTGTAACCCCAGCACTTTGGGATGCCTAGGTGGACAGATAGATCACCTGAGGTCAGGCGTTTACAACCATCCTGGCCAATGTGACGAAACCCCATCTCTACTAAAAATACAAAAATTAGCTGGACACAATGGCAGGTGCCAGTAATCCCAGCTACTTGGGAGGCCAAGGCAGGAGAATTGCTTGAGACGGAGGTTGCAGTGAACCGAGATGGTGCCACTGCACTCCAGCCTGGGTGATAGTGAGACTCTGTCTCAAAAAAAAGAAAAAAGAAAAGAAAAGAAAAGAAAGATGCGACTCAAGGAAGTGGTTATAATTTGGGACTTATATACCATGTTAATAGGGGAAGAGGGAAGAGAAGGACCATTTTACTTTTAGGAAAGATAAATGGCCCCAAAGAGGACAGATGGCAGCTAGGACAGTTTTGCAACTATGTCTGTTCTGGTGATTTCTTGTCCTGGTGCCAGTGTTGACTTCTTGAATTCTCGTCTTTGGTGATAGGAGTCCATCTCTCTGGTTTTGAAACTTCAGGGAAAGGATTTCTGGCAGTTGAACTCTTTGGGGAGCCTCTGCTTTTAGGCAGATTAAGGGAAATTCAAAACAAACAAACAAACAGAAAACCCTCTTCAGTGTGGTACATCCTGGATCCCTTCAGACAAGGCACAGGCAGTACCTGGCTAGGGGAGCCCCTCACACCTCCTCCTGCCGGCCCACTCCACATCCCTGTGCCCATGTTTGTCCTCTTTCCAATCCCTACTGCCCCATCCGAACTCACTGTCCTCTGTCCCCACTCTCTGTGTGCTAAGGTGACACGTCACCACACGGCAGCTTGTCCCCTGCCGGCACAGGCTCCCTTCACTGTGGCTTTCAGGTCCCACTCCCTCGCTTGCCCAGCACCTCTTGCTATCTCTTACTCATTCAACACACACTCCCAACAGGCTTCTCCTCGCCAGGCCCTGGGCTGGATTCCAGAATGACAGCGATCAGGCAGACCAAATTCTGTCTCTAGGAGCTCCAGCCAGTGGGAGAGGCAGACGGACAGTGACAGCCTAGGCACAGGAGCCCATGGGAGCTCAGAGGAGGAGCCCAGAGGAAGAGTAAGGTCCGGTAAATTCTGTGACTTGTTGGTGCCAGGAAAGAGCTAGGCCTGCCCCTGATGCTCAAAAAGCACATGTGAACAAAGGGAACGGAGGGAGGGAGGAGAAGGAAGGAATGACAGGAGGAAGGGAGGGAAGTTGGTCGATTTTCCTCCATCCACCTTTCTCCTCTCTGGACTAGTGTTTGGGACCAGCCCCTCCCCCACTCCACGTCAACCTCTGGGCTTATCAGATATTCCAATAGCTGCTCTGGCCTGATAAGCCCTCTCCAGATAACCCCTTTCTCTTGTAATTGAGTTTAAATATTGATCCACCCAATCAAGGCAGGTTAATATTCAACCTAACCAAGCTCTGGAAGCCTCCCGGCCACCAGATTCTTCCCTGGGCGAGGCAACGTGCGGCTGAGCAGGGCTGGAGCAAGCAGGGCGTGCAGTCTTCCCCCGAAGTGTGTTTATCAGAGGGTTTGGGAATGGGGGGTGGGAGGGGGCTGTCTAGACCTGGCTCTGCCCCTGGCGGGTCCAAGGAACACTGTCCAAGCCAAGCCTCAGGGCCTGCACTTCCTGGCTGGAGGACCGGGGAAAAGCCAGCTTCGTTCCAGTGGAGGCTCAGCTGGGAGAACCTGCCCAGACACCCTTCCCTTGAGGATTCTGCTTTGCACCTTGGAGTGTCCTCAGGCTGCCAGGATCCTCCAGAGCCATAAGACTGATTTCCTCCTCTCACCCACAAGGGTGATTCCCTCAGGCTCCTCAGGGTTTGGTCCTCCTGAGTCAGCCTCCCAGAGCCTATCCTGTCTGCCACACTCCAGGTGGACTCTTCAGCCTACCCGGTAGTGTAATGCATGCACCTGCTTCCCACTGGTAACTTTCACCGGTCTTCCATGTGCACGGCCCCAGTCAGCGATGTGGGAGCCGCCGCAGACCAGGACGTCCAGAAGCAGAAATGCTGAGTGTGGCTACTCCCCTGACCCAGAGCAAAGAGTAGGGTCGAGAGCCAGCGGGATCCACACCTGTACCCAGGAGACTCCTCTGGTTCCGTGTGTGCTTGTGGGGGGGTTGTGTGTGTGGGGGTTATGTGTTTGTGTGTGGGGGGTGTGTGTGGGGTGTGTGTGTGGGTTGTGTGTGTGTGTTTGTGGGTTGTGTGTGTTTGGGTTGTGTGTGTGGGTTGTGTGGGTTGTGTGTGTGGGTGGTTGTGTGTGTGTGTGGGTTGTATGTGTGTGGGTTGTATGTGTGTGAGGGTGTGGGGGGGTGTATGTGTGTGTGGGGGTTGTGTGTTTGTGTGTGGGGTGTGTGTTTGTGTGTGTGTGGGTTGTGTGTATGCGTTTGTGTGTGTGTGTCTGTTGGGGGATGGGAGGGTCATTAACAGGTTTCACTACTCAAATCATCTTCCCCTACAGGGAGGCACAGAGGATCCCATAGCTACCAGCCAGCTGTCAGGCTCTGGGTCACCTTTGTGTCAGCGGACCCTAACATTCTCTAGGCCCCCTCTGTCCCACCCCAGCCAAGCGACTCACTTTCCCTCTTAGAGGTTTCTCCCCAGAAAGAGAAGGTGGAGCCTCCAGGTGAGCAGCAACAGCCCCCCGCCCAGAAAGAGAGGGCAGGGGCCTCCAGGCCAGCAGCAAAAGCCCCCAGGGGAACCTGTTAGAAATGCACATTTTCAGACCTGCACCCCACACTGAATGGGAGACTGCGGGCGGGGAACCCCCGCAGTGCAGTGCAGGTGGCTTTCCAGCCCTGCTGAAGATTCAGATGCACTGGGACACCACCCAGCCACTCTAAGCCATGAATAAAAGCCTCCTGCCTCTCACCGCTTTACTATGTGCCCGGGCCATTCCAAGCTCTTGAAGTCAGTTCAGTTTATTTATTCGTTATAACCGTCCTGTGAGGCAGGCACGAGTATTAGTCCTCGTGGACTAATTTTATGGATGAGGCAAGCAAAACAGAAAAGTTAGGCGACCTTGCTCAAGGTCACACAGCCGGAGGCCGAATGAGAAGCTAGGCAGTTCTCCACTACACCTGGGGCTCCCGAAGTGTGGTTCCTGGACAAAAGGTGTTAGCATCATCTGGGGACGTCTTAGAAATACAAATTCCCAGGCCCCCGATCAGACCTGCTGAGCCCGAAACTCTTTGCGGGGACCCAGCCATCTGCAGAACAAGCCCTCCAGTTTGAGAACCGCAGCGCTGCACCCCGCTGCCTGAAGAGACATCCCGGAAAATAGCCAGAAAGCCTCACGCTCGTATCGTGGCTGGGGTGTTTGCTGGAAATAGGCCACTTTGCAGTGCGGCTCGGCTCCTGCCCACTGGGAGGCCGAGGACCGCGACCCGAGCCGCTCATGAACTGGGGCCTGCTGAGCTCCCGTGGTCTGATGGAAAGGAAGAAGCCTTTGCTACAGGCCGCTGCTGCTCTGGGCCTCGGCTGCTGCGAGGTGCTCCCGAGTGCACACCATCCGGCTCCTGTGTCCTGGCTCACCTCTAGCTTCCCTGTTGGGGCAGAGGCTGTGCAGGCAGATGGGGCGGCCAGCAGCCATACCAGAAAGAAAGGCGGTGGGACATGGGAACTCTTGGGCTCTGAGCTTGCCAGGCTCCCTAGTTCCACTCTGAGCTCTTGAACCCAATCCCGTTGCTATTGAGTGACCGCTTGTATTCCCTCCCCAACTTCCGATGTTGAAGCCTAACCTCCAAGGTGATGATACATGCAGGTGGAGCCTTTGGGAGGTATGAGGCCGTGAGGGTGAGGCCCGCATGAATGGGGTTAGTGCCCTTGTGAAAGAGGCCCCAGGGAGCTTGTTTGCCCCATCCTAGGAGGCAGGCCCTCTCCAGCCTCTGGATCTGCCAGCGCCTTGACCTTGGACATCTCACCTTCAGAACTGAGAGACATACCTTTCTGTTGTTTTTAAGCCACCTAGTTTACTTAGGGCATTCTGTTATAGCAGCTCACATGGGCTCAGACAGCCATCACGTACCCTCTCAGCCTAAGGACCTGCCACGCTGTTTCCCACTGCACTCAGAACACAGACCAGAACCCTCCTGCCCCCACATGGTCTGCAAGGCCCTGTGTCAGGAGTGTCAAAGCATAGGGCACAGACCACCAGCGGGCCAGAAGGTCAGCTCCACAGGTCAAGATCTGCGTTCCTCAAGAAAAAATGGCATGAAATAGTCCAAGTATTGTTTTGTGAAACTCGTTAATATGCGCATGTGTACTGGGAACACTGAAAACTCTGAGGATAATTCCGTTATCTGTCCCAATCCTCTCCTCCTCTGACCTCCCCTGGCATCATCCTCCTTCAGCAACAATGCCCTTCTTTGGGATCCGGGAACACCCTAGCCGTTTCCCAGCTCAGAGGCCCTGCCAGTGCTGCTCCACATTCCCCGGGAGCCTCATCCTCTGCCCGGCCTTTGGCTCCCTGTCTCATGGTCTCATTTCAGCCCCGTAAACTGCAAGGCAGGAGGTATTCCTATTTCACAGACGAGAAGACTGAGAGTCAGGGAGGTTAAGTAGCCTGCTCAAAATCCTACGGATCCAGGATTCCAACCCAAGACCTGAAGGCCCTCCCACTGTGCATGCCCTCTGCTCCTCTCACAGGGACGTGCGGGCAACTTGAGAGGAGAGGGGGGCTTTACCCGTGCGGGGTGGGAGGAACACCATCCTCGGGGCATGGAAGCTTGGGGAGAACATGGGCAGCAGGCATGGAGGAGCCACAGCTCTGGGCACCATGGGCACACACATGATTAGAATGGACGCTGGAGACAGAAGAGCTTGGGAAAGTTGTGGTGAGGGTAGGAAGGCTTCAGAGCAGGGTAGGGGCTGGGAGGGAGAGCAGGAGCTGGTAGGGAGGACTGTGGGTGGCTCATGGGCTGCTGCCCTGGTCTTGGTAAGAGATGATAAGAGACTGGGGTGGCAGCGCTGAATGCTGACCAGCATTCAGCCAGCCCACCCACTGATCAAACTTCAGACACCTGAGGCCTCCAGGTACAATGGCTATTATTAAAAAACAAAGACAAAAAAATCCCAAGAAAGTAGTAAGTGTTGGCAAGGAGTAATTGGAACCTTTGTGAACTGTTGGAGGGAATGTAAAATGGTGCAGCCTCTATGGAAAACAGGAGGGTGGTTCCTCAAAAAATTAGACAAGGAATTGACCCAGCAATCTTACTTTTGGCCATTACCCAAAAGAACTGAAAGTAGGGACATGAAGAGCTGTCTGGTCACGCCCATGTGCATAGCAGCATCGTTCACAATAGCTAAACATGGAAGCAACCAAAATGTCCACTGAAGGATGAGTGGATAAACCACATGTGGGCTATCCATACAGTAGAGTATTATTCAGCCTGAAAAAGGAAGGAGAGTCTGACCCGGCGCGGTGCTTCACACCTATAATCCCAACACTTTGGGAGGCCGAGGCAGGCAGATCACCTGAGGTCAGGACTTAGAGACCAGCCTGGCCAACATGGTGAAACATCATTTCTACTAAAAATGCAAAAGTTAGCCGGGCATGGTGGCAGGCACCTGTAATCCCAGCTACTTGGCAGGCTGAGGCAGGAGAATCGTTCAAATCTGGGAGGTGGAGGATGCAGTGAGCCGAGATCATGCCATCTCACTCCAGCCTGGGCAAGACTGTCTCAAAAAAAAAAAAAAAAAAAAAAGTAAATTCTGACACATACTACAATATGGATGAACCTTGAGAACACCCTAGTCACAGGCCAAATACTATATGATTCCATTTTTATGATGTCCCTCACAGAGTCAGAAATGAGAATGGTGGTTGCTAGGGGCTGGGACAAGGGTGATACGATGTGGATGTGTCCCTCCCAAATATCAAGTGGAAATGTGATCTCCAATGTAGTGGGTGGGCCGTGTAGGAGGTGTTTGCGTCATGGGGGCAAATCCCTCATGAATGGCTTAGTGCTGTCCTCATAATGAGTGAGTCCTCTATGAGTTCACATGAGATCTGATTAAGAGCCTAGCGCCTTCTCCCTCTTTCTTGCTCCCTCTCTCACCCTGTGACATGCTGGCTCTTTCCTTTGCCTTCCACCATGACTGCAAGGTTCCTGAGGCCCTTACCAGAAGCAGATGCTGAGGCCATGTACAGCCTGCAGAAGCATGAGCCAATTTTCTTTATGAATTACCCAGTATCAGGTATTCCTTTTAGCAATGCAAATGGATGAACACCGGGGGATGGGAAGTTAGTGTTTAATGGGTACAAAGGTTCAGTTTTGCAAGATGAAAAGAATTCTGAGCTGGGCGTGGTGGCTCACACCTGTAATCTCGGCATTTACAGGCGTCAGCTACCATACCTGAGGCAGGCAGATTGTTTGAGGCGAAGAGTTCAATACCAGCCTAGGCAACGTGGTGAAACCCCATCCCTACAAAATACAAAAAAATTAGCTGGGCGTGGTGGCACGTGCCTGTAGTCCCAGCTACTTGGGAGGTTGAGGTAGGAGAATCACTTGAGCCTGGGGAGATTGAGGCTGCAGTGAGCAGTGATCATGCCACTGCACTCCAGCCTGGGTGACAGAGCAAGACCCTGTCTCAACAAAAAATTAAGAATTCTGGAGATGGATGGTGGTGATGGTTACACAACAGTGTGAGTGTACTTAATACCACTGACCTGTACAATTCAAATAGCGAAGATGGTAAATTTTCTGTTTTGTATATTTTACCAGAATCTAACAAACAAAAAAGCAGAACAACTCAAGGCCTGAGCCACAGAGGTTTCTTACAAATGTGTGTTTTATTTGCATTCTAACCCAAGCACAGATCCCACATACAGACTTCTTGTCTGCACAATGGTACAGTAACAAGTGCAAAATATGCTTTATTTCAGGTACAAAAACATGGCAGTAGGACAACTTCGAGCTCGACGCCCACCTCCCCAGGACCTCTCACACCCACCTGACCCATCCAAGGGCTACGCCACCCTGACAGATACTCCCACCACCTTTAGAGAAGAGTCACCCAATCTGGAGAAAGGTGCTGAGGTTACATCTTTAGAAAGAAATCACTTTAAATACACAAACATTAGAGAACACAGTAACTGTGCTTCCACCCAGCACGCGGAGGCTGCAGGGAGGCACCCCAAACAGTCCCCTTCTCTTCTGTGGTTAACCAAGCAAGCCCCACAAAGCTTTCCCCAGCAGAACACACCCGGCCCGGCAATGAGGCCTCAGGACAGAGCCAGCACTGTGACAAAAGAACTCATCCCACCTCTCTGGACAGCATGAGGTCTGCAAGTGGGATCCGGACTGGACACCAGGAAGCTCAGCCTGGCTCAGGCCATCAGTAGCTGTGGGACCCTGGCTCCCATCTAACCTCCCTGTTGACTTCCTGAAAACTGGGCTAGCGGGGGCCTCCCCATTGCTTTAGGGAGGGTCAAGTGAGAAGCTGAGCAAATGCACAGAACACAAAGCCTGGCCCGTTCGCCCCAGCTGCTACCACTGCTGTTACTCATGGAGAAAGGGAGTGCAGTGGCTGCTGTCTGCCCCTGGAGTGATGACACCAGCAGTGCACAGAGGCTGGACAAGCCACAGGGCGCTGGATGGCCATAGCTGGACCTCAGACCCATCCTGTGGAACTCCTTCCTCCAATGGCAGACGCAGAATTCTCAGGCCCAGGATACCCTTATGGAGGACCAGGGGCTGCCCCTCCAAACCACCAAGCTGAGGCCACTGTGAGCAGCCCCCTTTGTAGCAGGAAGAGCAGCTGGACACATGGGAAGAGGTTTGTAGGCTCCAGAGAAACCAAGAGGTCCTCAATCCCCAAGGCACTAGGTGGAGGTGAGATCAGGCTGCCCCTCCCAGGACAAGAGTGTGCGCCAGCCAGGAGGCCACTGCCGCCCACCACCGCTCAAAGGCCTTCCCCACGCATCAACCCTGAGGGGCCTGGCCAGGGGATGCAGGCCAAAGGCCCGATGGATCTCCAGGAACAGGAAGCAAGCAGCAAGAAGGAAAGCAAAGGGTTCTGCATTCCCACCACGAGGCGGGGCGGACTCTGCAGGAGCCAGCTGGAGCACCAGAACCTTCCAAGGAGGGCTCGCCAGCCACACAGAACACGAGATGCGTGACAGGCAGGGTTAACGCAGAAACTGCCCATCTGAGTGCTTCCCCTGCTTCCAAGCTCAAACCAAGTCATTTTGTTCTTTTAAAAAAGCCCTTACTGTCTGAGACTTTATTTAAATCATCCAACAGGGATGGAGGTAATGGAGGTCTGGCTCAGTAGTCAGCAGACTTTTTCTGTAATGGGCTAGATGGTAAATATTTTGGGCTTTCAGATCCAAGAGGCAAAATCAATATTATGTTGGCATAAGAGCAAACACATTTCCACAAATGCTTAAATTGATAAAATCCAAAATACAATAATTGAGTACGTATTTTGGTAAATACATGTCTACTAATAAGAATCTTTTTTTCTGATGGGGGAGAAAACAATTGGGTTCAAAGATAACATTCCCTATCATAAATCGGTGGCATAAACAGGCAGTGGGCTGGGTGGGCCCATCGTGTGCTGGCTGACAAGGGCAGTCACACACCACTAAGTGCTGGCACAGGCTGAGGGGTGCGGAGCTGATGATATGATATTCTCTTTGATGAAGACCTGAAAACTTCCCCTGACCCTGCTGCCCACCTCAGGGCCCCTCAGGACGAAGGGCATGAGGACAGGTTCCCACTCTGGCCCTTTGCAGGGGGACATGCTTTGGTTGCCCCATCGCAGGGCTGGCCAGCTGGGGTCCAAGCAGTGACCGCCCTTCCCCAACTCATCTCATCAGCTGCCCTGCACAGAGCAGAAAACCCATGCCTCAGAGCTACTTCCTAGGGACAGTGCCTCTCGAAGGCCCTAAAATGGCAGAGCCAGGGATGGCAGGTGCAGCCCTGGCCACTAGCACAGCAGTTGCCCTCAGCTCTGTTAGCTGTGACCCATAGATTGGGGGAGGGAGGAAAGCCAGGAGGAGCTTTTGCAGAAAGGTCTGGAAGCTAAGTGGGGGTTTCAGGAGCTCTCAGGGTGCCCCTGGGCAGGTCCCAGGAAGGAGGCCTGGGGTGCCTGACCAGCACCTCACTGGCCCTCAAGCCCTGTCCTTAAGGGGCAATGGGAAGGAGGCGGCAATCAGAAGAAGGTACAAGCATTTCCTACTTGCAACGCTGGTAAGATGACACAGAGCATGTAACCCCAGGGGGAAGTGCCTGTGTGAAGCCAGTTGTGTGGAAGATCCACACTAGAGGCCTTGCCCTGCTCTTGGGGGCCTCGCCCAGTGCCACTTTACACTCTCTAGAAGAGCTAAGGCCGCCAGCTTCATCCACTCTCCAGGAGGTCACACAAGATCAAAAGAGAACCATCAAGCTACAGGGGGAGCCTGTTTTCCCCAAATGCCAAGGGAAGAGCAGCCATCTCCACACCTCGCCAAGCTAAGGCTGCTTCTGGCTGTGCTCATGGCAAATTTAGGAGTGAGGGAAGGGACCCAGGTACACACGTAAACATGCACATGTGCACCAATGACACAGACTGTGCCTGCACTGTGTGTGGTCCCTGGTTGGCAAGGAATATCTAGGGGCCTATAAGTTTGTGGAGGGAGTAGTCAGCCCAGTTAGGAGCTAGGGCTGATTCCCAAAGACAAGACGGAGACAATCTGACTCATGTCAAGAAGCAGGCCGCCTTGCACTGCAGGAGCACTGGTGGCACTGTACAATCAGGATGGGCACACATAAAGGTCTCCTGTCTGTTGTGCAATTTTCAAAGGTTTTTTTTTTTTTCCAAAAAGACAGAGATGAGTCTCACTACGTTGCCCAGGCTGGTCTCGAACTCTTGGCATCAAGCGATTCTCCCACCTTGGCCTCCCAAAATGCTAGGATTAGAGGCCTGAGCCACCATGTCCAGCTTTTTGTACGATTTTGATGGAGGGAAAAATGGGAAAGCCCTGGTGCCCCTCAGATTCATTTCATGGCAGGTTGGTGCCATCTGCAGAGATCGCCAACCCTGTATTTGTAAGAGGAGGAGATGGAGATCCAGAGAGGCAAAGAGACTCATACTGAGCGAGGGTCTGGGATCTAGGACCTTCCCTGTCCCTCCTCCTACATCCCAGGCAATGCCAACATCTAATCTCCCACCCCCACCCAATCATCCACTGTTTTCCCACCGCCTCTGAGCACCTAGGGGCTTTCTCCCTCTGCTCCACTGACAACAGCCTAACAGGCCTTTCCGTTTATTTCATCGACTTGTTAATGATTTTCAGATCTTCAGTTACTCAGGCCAGCCCCTAAAGCAACACTGGACTTGGAAACTTGTGACCCTGGCTGGCTCGAGTCCGCTGCTGGTAAAGCCCTCTCTAAGCTAATAGCTTTGTGTAAGGAGCTCTGGGCTGCCTGGGCAAGAGGTCACTAGGGCAACACTTGACCTTTGCTTAGGACCCCAAGCCAAAGCCTCAACCTCCCCACGCCATCCTGTCCTTTCCACAGGCATAACATGCCCCTCCTCCAGCAAACCTATTATTCCTCCATTCAACAGCCTCTGTCCCTTTATCAGGAAGAGACAACCTGGTAAAGAGGAAAGGGTTTATCTCAACCTTGCAAACAGATACCCCACAAAAACCATGATGACCTAAGAGTAAGGAACTCAGCTTTGGGCTTCCAGTTTGAGATGGTGGCCTGAGCACAGGTGTCTGTCTTATTTCTCTCTGGGGTTCACTATAAAAAGAAGCTGCAGTTCAGAAGCCACAGGATGGTGGGAGTGCCCTGGGAAGACCTGTCCTGCTCAACAGGTCAGGACCTCTGGACTCACAGGAAAGACCCTGGACAGCTGTGGGTAAGGGCTACGGCTCTTCCGTATGTCAATCAAATGAAAAATAAAACCTGGAGCTTTAGCTCATCTGACGCCTGTGAAAGGGATGAGCTGCTACATTAGGCAGCTGAGACACTTTGGTACCAAATTACCATGTGTGCTTTTTTGGGTATTTATTATTTTCTCTTCTTTCATAAGCTATAAGCTGTAACTATAACCACGAGAAGGTAAGAACAGCAGATGCCAGGGGCATGCCAGAAAAATGGGAGACTCTACTAATAGCACACTTCAGGTAACAGACTTTTATTACATCTTCTTTTGGAACTAAGAAGTAAAATATTAGCCTCCCACACTTTTGAGAATTAAAATTGAGCCCACCATCATTTGGCCTTGGGAGTGACATCACTTGGGTACAGTGATGACAGCCTGAGGGGCTGGACCTCAGAAAACCAAAGGTCTAGTCCTGGTCCTTCCGCTGTGTGACCCTGTATGACCCTGAGCACACTATTCCACTTAGGTGATTCAGTTTCCTCATGACTCATAACAGGAAATCATTGGTCTTGACCTTCCTCTAAGGACTAGTGTGTGGAGCTAGAACATGCACCAAGAAGGACTGGGAAACATTAGAGAGAGATAGGACTCGGTACCGTTGACTCAGGTAAAGAGGGAGACAGCAAGAACAGAGTAGAAAGGCAGCGTAAAACTGGTGGAACCAAACACAGACTAAGTGGAAAAAAAAAAAAAAAAAGGTAAGCTTCCCACCACCACCACCATGTCCCACGAAAGAAGATCCAGTAAGAAGCAGAAGCCTTTAGCAAGGGTGCCAAGACAATTCCGTGGAGAAAGGATATTCTTCTCAATAATCAGCAGTGGGACAAGTGGAGATCCACAAGCAAAAGAATGAAGCTGGTCCCGTACTTCACATCATATATAAAAATATACTCGAAATGGATCAAAGACCATTGTGAGAACTAGAGCTATACAAGTTCTTAGAAGAAAACACAGTCATTAATTTTTTGACCTGGGATTAGGCAATGGTTTTCTAGATATGGCACCAAAAGCACAAGTGACAATAGAAAAAAAATAGGTATCTTAGAAATCATCAAAATTAAAAAGTTTTGTGCCTCAAAGGACACCATCAAGAAAGTGAAAACAATCCACTTTGTTTTCACCAAAGTGAAACGTTTTTAACAATCATATACTTGATAAAAGACTAGCGTCTAGAATATACAAATATCTCACAAAATTCAGTAATAAAAAGAAGGCCCATCCCTGGTAGTCTAGTGGTTAGGAAAATAGAAAACTTAAAAAAAAGAAAAAAAGACAACTCAATTAAAAATAGGCAAAGGATATGGATAGACTCTTCTCCAAAGAAGAAATATGCATGGCCCATAAGCACAGGAAAAGACATTCTACATCAATAGCCATCAGGGAAATGCAGATCAAAACCACAACAACATAGCACTTCATAGTCATTAGGATGCTAAAAGCAAAAAGACAGATAGCAAGTGTTGGTGAGGATGTAGAGAAATTGAAACCTGGATACATTGCCGGTGGGAATGCAAAATGGTACAGCTGCTGCAGAAAACAGTCTGCTAGTTTCTCAAAAAGTTAAACACGGAGTTACTGTAAGACCTAGCAATTCCGCTCCTATGTATAAGAAATGAAAACATATGTCCACATAAAATCTTGTAGAAATATGTTCATAGTAGCATCATTCAGAGTAGCCAAAAAGTAAAAACACACAAATGTCCATCAACTGATGAATCAATAAACAAATGTGGTCTATCTATACAAAGAAGTATTCCAGCAATACAAAGGAATGAAGTACTGATACATGCTCAACTTGGACGGCCCTAGAAAACATTCAGTGGAGGAAGCCAGTCCCAAAAGAGATATCACATGATTCCAGATATATGAAATGTCCAGAGTAGGTCAATCTTACATAGAAAGTAGACTCATGGCTGCCTTGGACTGTAGGAGTTGGGAAAGTAGGGGAGTGACAGACAAAGGGTACGGGGTTTCTACTGGGGGTGATGAAAATGTACCAACATTGATTGTAATTCTGTGAATTGATTGTGGTTCTGTGAATTTACTAAAAACAATAGAATTGGACACTAGCAATGGGTAAACTGTATGGTATGTGAATGATATCTCAATAAAGCTGTTAGTTAACCCACTCCCTGCTTCTCCTCTAAAGAAGGAAGAGGAATCAGGAGCCTGTCCTCACTCTATTCTGTAGGAATGCCATGGCTATTATCCAACAGAATGACTAACAGAACACCTTTTATTCTGAAATGTCCTGGTTCATATGATAAATTTATATGACTACCCTATCACTATGTGCTACCATGCAGGTGACTTTGCTCCTCTGAGCGTTAGCTTCCTCATATATAAAACAAGTTCTACCCATGGTAGACCCTGTTTTATTCTGGTAATCCTTCAGTCTAGCACTTCATTCCACAGAAGCTCCATTTAGAAGCTATGACATCCCATTCAGGTGGTCAGAAGGTTCCCATGAACCTCAATTCACAAAGAGCTGAAGCCCTGGGCCAGCAGAGACCACTGGATCCCAGGAACCAGAGGCAAGGCCAAGACAAATTTCTGAGTCTACTGCAGTTACTGACACCCAAATTTCCCCAGAGTTAGGCCATTAAGAAAGACGATGAACCCATTCTGACGCAGGCAAAAGACCCTAAACATAGCCCCTACAAACAAACAAAGATAAACGTTTAAGTGAGGGGCACCCAGAGAAAATACAATGTTCCTGTGGCAAGTTTAGCAGCGGTTCACCAAGGTCTTCTCTAACTTTCTATAAGTCCATCCAAGAGGGCCTGGTATTGTGGTGGTCAAGATCATCTGATGACACGATGGGATGCTCATTCCTAATCCTCCTTACCCGTGATTGCCAGGAAATAAAATAGTCTTTTTCTATTACCACCCCCCGACCGCCCCACAAAGGGCCTCAGAACGAATGTCTGCGAGAAAGGTGGTGCACACACCCTGTGCCATCTACCACACCAAGGCACCAGTGCAGAGACAGGAGCACATCTTTGGGTTCCGCAGCAGCAAATCCTTAGAAACAACGTAGAGAAGAAAGAGGTAGAAGGCACAGAATAGCCCCACTCCCATCAATTCAGCCAAGAACAGGAAAGGCAGATGTTGACCAGGGTCACCGAGAAGGGAAGCAAACCTGAAAGAGGAGAATGAGGGTGAACGGCTCCCATCGAGTCAGCAGTGCTGGCCATGCAGCCAACTCCCAGAGGAGGAGGTAAAGGTACCAGCTTCCAGGGTGAAGCAGAGCTTTTCTGGAGGCAGGAGAGTGGTCAGAAGGGACCAATACAGGTGGCACCAAGATACCCAATCAGCTTCCAACTAAGGGATGAGGGGTTTCAGAGCAGATGTCTCCACTGTTTGCCCTTTTAGAATGTCAGGGTTGGACCAACAGAAAAGAACAAGGAACCATTCAAAATCTGGAGGCCAAGAGGAAGGGAGAAGGGAGCCACTGGCTTTCTGTACACCATACTTGGTGTCCACAGGCTTCTGCTGGTTGGTGCTCTGTAGCTTTCACAGACTGGGCAGGGTCCCTCCTGGCCTCAGCTTGCCTGGTGAGGCCACAGCTTACAGTGAGGCAGTTTCTACATCCATGGGGATCCACAGGGCTGGGAGCTGGAGGCAGGTACAAGGCCCACTGCTGCTCAGAGTCCGCATTTCAGGATGATGTGGTAGCCATCATTGCTCTCGGCTGCAAGAGAGAAACACTGAGTGTCTTTCACAGGAAGAAAGGTGCAGCGCCACAGTACTGGGGAGTCCCAAAAGGCATGCTGTTAGGGTATTAGCAAAGACCACCAAAACAGGGCTGCATACAGCAAAGCGTGCTGGCAGAAGCGGGGATCTCACAAGCCCTCCAGCTGCCTCGTTTAGTGTCTTTTTGACAATAGGACTTTCTACCATAGCCCTAGGCCCAAGGATGAAAACCTGTGCTCCAAGGAGGATTTGGACAACTGTGGTTCTCAGGGATATTACGGCCCCCAGAACCCTAAAGACACTCGGTGGCTAGATCCACGGGACAAGGTGGGAAGTGGCCTCCTCATGGTCCAGGGTCTATGAGTTGGTCAGAGGGCTTTTGTTCTGATATATCCTATACCCCAGCCCTTAGGAAGGCCACAACAGGTCTTTCTCTACCTTTTATGAATAAATACATGTTCCCGGCCCACAAGCTCTTTCTCGCCAGAGCACAGGCACACCGTCAGGTGGGCCCCCTCACCCCCCATCCCGACCCACGCTGCCTGCAGACTCAGTGGCTATATTCTAGGCTTGATCTTCCTAGAGGACTCTAGGAAACCCACAACGCATCTTGCTTCTACTCAACACTGAGTTCATGGAGAACAAGTTGCCTGGCCCAGGATTTCCCTTTCAGAAGTGACCCTGGGGGCCAATCTCACTTGTTCTGCCATTTCTAGGGCTAGCTTTCACAGAGAGTTTGTGCTTTCTTTTTCTCAAAGGCTTTTCCCAGGTCAGCACTCTCTGGAAGGGCCCATCCTGCAGGAAGGCCCCACCCTCCACCTGCCCCTACAACTACCCCAGGGATGCAGCCCACACGCTTCAATTAAACAAGAAAGGGGGAAGAAACAGGGGGAGGGGGAGGCTTCACCTTTAATTGTGCTGAGGACAAAACAGGATTCATCTTGGAAATTCTGCACCATCTGAAAGACAAAAGAGAGAACATGTTCCTTCAACCATGAGTTCATCCTTTGGAAAGCCTCGGGGGCAGAGCCCAGCCATGCACAGCTGCAGAAACACCGCTGCCACAGTGCCTACACATGCAGGAACACGGTAAACGCCACTGCCACGGTGCCTACACACGCAGGAACACGGCAAGCACCCCTGCCACAGTGCCTACACACGCAGGAACGCGGTAAACACCACTGCCACGGTGCCTACACATGTAGGAACACAGTAAACACCAGTGCCACGGTGCCTACACACGCAGGAATGCGGTAAACACCACTGCCACGGTGCCTACACATGCAGGAACACAGTAAACACCAGTGCCGCGGTGCCTACACACACAGGAACACGGCAAACACCCCTGCCACAGTGCCTACACACACAGGAACACGGTAAATGCCACTGCCTCAGTGCCTACACACGCAGGAACACGGTAAACGCCACTGCCACGGTGCCTACACACGCAGGAACACGGTAAACGCCACTGCCTCGGTGCTGACACACGCAGGAACACGGTAAACGCCACTGCCTCGGTGCCTACACACGCAGGAACACAGTAAACACCACTGCCACGGTGCCTACGAACACAGCAGGAACATGGTTCTGCTACAACATTCACTGAAAAATGAGGACACAGAATCAAAGTGTGACATGATTCCAATTTAAGTAACAGAAAGCTGAACATAACCCCAACCATCTAGTATGAATATGAAGGATAGAAAGAGGCCCAAACGGGAATCAAGATGTTACCATTCAATACTGGACCACTGATGTGTGTTTGTTTGCACTGTTTTTGCTTTTTCCTAGTTACTGATTCTTCCAGTCTCTGTAACGGACACTTTATAGGAATGTGTATGTGACTGACAGCAACAGATAAAAACAACTAAATAAAATGTTTTTAAAAACAGAAATCTTGGTACTTAGTAGGATCTACACATCAGCATCCTCCAAAGACAAAATATAAAGGAGGTTCCACTACCTATGTCTATAAATGTGGCAGGAAACTAACGACTCTGCTCAGGAACCTCCTCTCTGGAGTTGTAATTTTGATGAACTACCCAGTGACCTTGCATAAGCCAACCTTTTTAACTTCCTGTCTCCATGGCCCTATCTGTAAAATGGCGCTGATTTAGTGATAAAAATATAACCAGAATGCAGACTACTGATGGGGAGGTAAATCTTTCTAACAGTGTTCATGGGACCTAGTAAGAATGACCATGCATTTCCAACAAGGAAGTTTTCCTACATTCTCCTACAAGTCACGAGCCCTGGACAAACTCCTACATCACAAAGACAGGCACGAGGCTGGTGAGCGCAGCACCGTCTGCAGTAACAACAAACTCCTACCGGCCCCATCAATCAACAGCAGAAGCATGAACCAGCTGTGATGAAATCATGCTCCTCGGCAGTGCTAACGAGCTCCAGCTATATACTACAACACACATGACCTTCCAAACAAAACGTGAAGCGAAAGAAGTCACAGAAGAATACACTATGATTTCACTCACAGACAAGGGAATGCTTAATAGAAAATTCATACTGGCCAGTTGGCTGTTACGAAATCAGTCCACAAAGGGACTTCTAACACAACGTTCTGGTAACCTGAGTGCAGGTATATGGGTACTTCAATGGTTCTTTAACTGTACAAGTAAGTTTTATAAATTCTTTCCATATTTATACTGCATTTCACAATTTACATTTAAAGAATATTTTTAAACTATATAAACAGGCCAGACGCGGTGGCCCACACCTGTAATCCCAGGACTTCGGGAGGCCAAGGTGGGTGGATCACCTGAGGTCAGGCGTTCCAGACCAACCTGGCCAACATGGTGAAACCCCATCTCTACTAAAAGTACAAAATTAGCCGGGCGTGGTGGCAGGTGCCTGTAATCCCAGCTACTCTGGAGGCTAAGGCAGGAGAATCGTTTGAACGCAGGAGGCGGAGGTTGCACTGAGCTGAGATCACATCACTGCACTTCAGCCTGGGCGACAGGGCGAGACTGTCTCCAAAAAAACAAAAATAAAACATATAAACATACACACAACACACACACTAGCTAACACAATGGCAGAACCCTTTTTCAAACTGAAAAAATGCCATCCACATTTTATGGCCTGCTCTGGATTACTGCCTCAAATCTTGCAAATCCATCCACCTGTCGCCCCCTGTCCCTCCCACGGGGCCTAATGATGCGTGAAGTACATTTATTCTATTCTGCTGGCCTGCTCCATCTAGGACTCTTGGCAGCCCAGCCACTTGGGCATGCAAAGCCCTACGCAGAGCCCACATGGGCTTAATCAGTAACTCTCTTGTTTAATGAAGTGCCCTTGCACCCCAGGAGCCGGCTCTGCGGCTGGCCAGGCTGCCTCCAGCACTCTGGGCAATTAAGAACCAAAGGTTTCCAATAGATTCGGGTTAAGAGGCAAGGAGACTTTCGGGAATGAGAATCGCCTACTTAGGTGAGGTGGCATTTCGGTTCCGCTCTCTGCTTCACTTGCTTCACTGCCTACTCTGGAGCACATAGGACAAGCGGAGGAAGGAACTGCCTTCAGGACCCGTGAAATCGCAAGCTTTCCCCACATTTTTGGCTTTTGTCTTCACAAAAGGAAATTCATTTTGAAATGCAAAGTGACAAGCCTTTGGTGACACTACAGCTGTCCACTGCTCACAGCATGTCCACCTTCCTGGCTATTCTAAAGTCAGCTCTCAGGTGACAAACCTCAGGCTTCATTTTCCTCCTCTGTAAAATAGGAGTTAAAGAAAAAAAATAGCTAGGCCAAGCACAGTGGCTCACACCTGTAATCCCAGCACCTTGGGAGGCCAAGGCAGGTGAATTGCTTGAGCCCAGGAGTTCAAGACCAGCCAGGGCAACATGGCGAAATGTTGTCTCTACAAAAAAAAAAAAAATTAGCCAGGCACAGTGGCACATGCCTGTGGTCCCAGCTACTCAGAAGGCTGAGGCAGGAGGATCACCTGAGCCCAGGAAGTCGAGGCTTCAATAAGTTTAGCTGTGACTGGGCCACTGCACTCTAGCCTGGGTTACAGAGTGAAACCGTGTCTCAAAAAAAAAAAAAAGCTGGATTAGATTTGAATGTAAGAATGTAATAATATACAAGTAATTCTTACCTGTTGAACTGGTGACAAAAATAGCAAGTTGCAGATAAATGTACGGCTGCATGTTTGCCTCATGTTTTAATTTATTTTTTATTTTTTTGAGATGGAGTCTTGCTCTGTTGCCCAGGCTGGAGTGCAGTGGCACAATCTCAGCTCACTGAAACCTCTGCCTCCAGGGTTCAAGTGATGATCCTGGCTCAGCCTCCCGAGTAGCTGGGATTACAGGTGCCCACCACACCCGGCTAATTTTTGTGTTTTCAGTAGAGACAGGGTTTCATCATGTTGGCCAGGTGGGTCTCGAACTCCTGACGCCTGCCTCGGCCTCCCAAAGTGCTGGGATTACAGATGTGAGCCACCGTGCCCGGCCTGCATGTTTTAAAAACCCACACCTACATACACTAGGGCACACACAGAAACTAGAGCACAAAAAAATTGCCTTTCAGAATCACATCGAACCTAATGGAAACTCTTCCAGGAGAAAAGAATGGGGCAGGTAAGGGTTTTTCACATTTGCCTTCTGCTGTTCTATGTTGCTTAACTTCTTATACTAATTACAAATTACTTTTTAATGTAAAAGACAGGGAAGTCCACCTTGCTGGCCTCCAGGACTGAGAGGAAGTGCTCATGAACATTCAAGAGCTCTGGCAGTTGTAATGACAAGGGGCAAGAGGATTGTTACTAGTAATGCCAACCTTTGAAATATACAAACCCTGAAAAGCCTGACATTTTTATACATCCCCAAATCTAAAAAGATCTCTCCACCACTCACTCCCCCAAATGACAAGTGCCCCGCAGAATCACGGTCAATGACACCACCCACCACGTGTTTAGTGTCTCCTGGCACCTGCCACTGTTCTCCCACCTTATCTGTACTCCAGCCTGTGTGACAGGTATATGCGTCCCTGTTTTGCAGATGTGGAAACTGTGGCACAGACAGGTTCAGTAAATTTCCCCAAAGTCATTCCGCAACTAGGAGGTAGCTTCGGGTGGGGACATCAGTCCAATTCCAAAGCCTGTATTTTCTCTACTTTTCCCAGCCACTATTTCTATACTCAGTGTCACCAGGTCAGGAACACACTCTTGGCAGCATCACCAGCAAAGGCAAGGACCAGGGATGGGAAGAAATAAATCGGAGTCTTAATCCACAAATGCTGGCCTTGTGTCCCACCACTCCTGTGCTGGTACAGGGTCAGGCAGGGCTCTATAACCCACTATACAGACGCCTTCAGAGTTCCCAGAAGTGCTCGGGGTCTGCTGGGGGCTGAACTGCGGGCATACGACCTCATCCCGCTCCCACCAGGACAGTCCTGTGTTTTTTGTTTGTTTTGTTTTGTTTTTGAGACAGAGTTTTGCTCTTGTTGCTCAGGCTGGAGTGCAATGGCGTGATCTCAGCTCACCGCAACCTCCGCCTCCCAGATTCAAGCGATCTCCCGCCTCAGCCTCCTGAGTAGCTGGGATTACAGGCGTGTACCACCATGCCCAGCTAATTTTGTGTTTTTAATACAGACGGGGTTTCTCCATGTTGGTCAGGCTGGTCTCGAACTCTCGACCTCAGGTGATCCGCCCACCTCGGCCTCCCAAAGTGCTGGGATTACAGGCGTGAGCCACCGTGCCCAGCCACAGCTCTATGTTTAAAGGCTTCACTTCAGCTGGTGAGGTGGCTCACGCCTGTAATCCCAGCACTTTGGGGGGCCACGGTGGGTGGACCACTTGAGCCCAGGAGTTTGAGACCAGTCTGGGAAACATGGCAAAACCCTGTCTCTACAAAAAATTAGGCCGGCGTGGTGGTGAGTGCCTGTAGTCCCAGCTGCTCAGGAGCCTGAGGTGGGAGGACGGCCTGAGCCTGGGGAGGTGGAGGTTGCAGTAAGCTCAGATCACATCAGCCTGAGTGACAGAGCAAGACCTTGTCTCACAACAACAACAACAACAAAAGGCTGGGCGCAGTGGCTCACACCTGTAATCTCAGCACTTTGGGAGGCTGAGGCAGGAAGATCGCTTGAGCCCAAGAGTTCAAGACCAGCCTGGGCAATGCAGCAAGACCCGTCTCAATTTTCTTTTCAGTACAATTTTTTTTTTTTTTTTGAGACAGAGTCTCACTCTGTCGCCAGGCTGGAGTGCAGTGGCGTGATCTCGGTTCACTACAAGCTCCACCTCCTGGGTTCACGCCATTCTCCTGCCTCAGCCTCCCGAGTAGCTGGGACTACAGGCGCCCACCACCACACCCGGCTATTTTTTTTTGTTTTTAGTAGAGACGGGGTTTCACCGTGTTAGCCAGGATGGTCTCGATCTCATGACCTCATGATCCACCCACCTCGGCCTCCCAAAGTGCTGGGATTGTATACAGGTGGGAGCCACCGCGCCTGACCCTAATACAAAAATTATAAATAAAGGTTTCATTTCAGCAGGGGCTAGGTACCTTGCAGGCTCAGAGCTTGGCCCTGCAGCTCCAGTCCCTGGGTTCCCACTATAGCTCCACCCCTTACCCACTATGCAACCTGGGGCAATTACTCAGCGTCTGTGCCTCAGTCCCCCATCTGTGAAATAGAATAATAATAGCACCCACATCATATAGAGGCAGGCAGGATTAAATGAGTCACTATGCGTACACTTAAAACAAGTATACACTCCTGTTATTAGGTGGAAGGGGTCCACGACAGAACAAACTTAAAAGCCTCTGTTCTACAACATGCAAAGAATGCCTAACCCTGTCGCAAGCATATTCAACACTCCCTTCCTAGCCATGAGTGGGGTCAGATGCCTGGAGACCACAATACCTGAGCCCTCTGCCAGTAGCTGCGTGTGCTCTGCACTGCCCTGTGCCACCCGGGAAGGCTGTGGCACCTTCACCACTTGGCAGAGCCCTCTGCTCTCCTCTCCCACAAGCCACAGCCTCGCCACCACCGGCCCCTGAGAGTCCATGTCACCTCTCCCTGGAGCCTGTCGCCCACCCTGGGGGAACGCCCCTCTCGTGACCTCCACAGCCCTGACTATAAGCACCTTGGGCCAGAGTGGAGTCTGTCCTCCTGGCTCCCACAGGGCACCCAGCCCAGGAGGGTAAGGAGTGCCTACTCCACATGGCAGCCATCCAGACCCAGAAGGGGCTTCCACACTCTTCACTGCAGCCCTGGACAGCCCCAGCTGCAGGTGGCATGCAGATGAACCTGTCTGTCACTCCCAAACCCAAGTGTGTTTCCGGGGCAGGGGTTCTGACGCTCCTCCCATGGCCCAGAGCCCGTCACTGGGGCAGGCCGGGCAGCAGCCCTCACCTCATTGCTCACCACCACATGGATGCCCGTGGGCCCCTGCCGGTAGACACGGTGGATGTGCTGGGGGGAGATGCTGTACAGGTTGGCGATCTTCTCAATCAGCTCCAAGGTGGTCAGCTCTTCCAGGAAGATGGCGTGGTACACTGGGGAAAGGAAGAACAAGTGCTGCTTTCCAAGTGGCCATTCTGTCAGCATGAGCCTGCCTGTACCCTCCCACCTGCCCTGAGAAAGCAGTAAGTCCTTTGTCAAAATGCCATGCCCAGGGCGGCAGGGCAGGACCACACTGCCACTCTTTTTGTTTTGTTTGTTTTGTTTTGCAATGGAGTCTTGCTCCATCACCCAAGCTTGAGTGCAGTGGTGTGATCTCGGCTCACTGCAACCTCCACCTCCTAGGTTCAAGTGATTCTCCTACCTCAGCCTCCCAAGTAGCTGGGATTACAGGTGCGCACCACCACACCTGGCTAATTTTTGTATTTTTAGTAGAAATGGGGTTTCACCATGTTGGCCAGGCTGGTCTCAAACTCCTGACCTCAGGTGATGCGCTCGCCTCAGCCTCCCAAAGTGCTGAGATTATAGGCATGAGACACCACACCCAGTCAGGCTGCCACTTTTGATTCCTCTCGGTCTCTCTTGAGGTGCTTATGTGAAATGCAGAGATCCCTAGACCCATCCCCGGCCCAGTGACACCCAGCTGGGCTAAAGGGAGTATCAGGCAATTCTGATATCAGCCAGATGTGAACCCACGTCAGAAGGAAGGAACAAATTCTGTCCTTTTCAGCTCCTTTGCTGTCTAAAGTGTTCTTGGATAGCTGGAGGGCAATGAGTGAAAGTCTTTTCCCTCCCTGCAACACAGACCATACTCAGCCTCAATACAGTAACCCTAAGGAGAGAAGGGGGCACCAGGAAGGCACCATGGTGTCAGCAAGTGGGAAGAAAACAGTGACACTGACACAGACATAGCCCGCACCAACCAGGCAGGAGCAAATGTCACCAGCAACCCAAGGTGGGTTACTCAACTTCAAGGGACCTCAAGTTCCTCAAAAGCAAATGCAATTGGATTCAATTCAAGAGTCCCAAGCCTTTCCCTCACCTGAGAAACCCTTGGTTCAATAAGCCAATAATCCTCATCAGAGGCCCAATATTTTAAAAGCACACACAGGTGGGCGTGGTGGCTCATGCCTACAATCCCAGCACTCTGGGTGGCCAAGGCAGAGGGATCTCTGGAGCCCAAGAGTTCAAGACCAGCCTGGGCAACAGAATGAGACTCCATCTCTACAAAAACATATAAGAATTAGCCAGGTGTGGGGGTGTGCACTTTTCTTTTTTCTTTTTTTTTTTTCCTGAGACAGAGTCTCACTTTGTCACCCAGGCTGCAGTGCAGTGGCGTGATCTCAGCTCACTGCGACCTGTGCCTCCCAGGTTCAAGTGATTCTCCTGCCTCAGCTGAGATTACAGGCGCGACCATGCATGGCTAATTTTTGTATTTTTTTTTTTGTAGAGATGGGGTTTCACCATGTTGGCCAGGCTGGTCTCAAACTCTTGACCTCAAGTGATCTGCCCGCCTCGGTCTCCCGAAGTGCTGGGATTACAGGCATGAGCCACTGAGCCTGGCCTACTTTTTCAATACTTAGAGATCGGGTCTTGGTATGTTGCCCAGGCTGGCCTTGAACTCCTGGGCACAAGCAATCCTCCCATCTCCCCAGGTGCTGGAATTATAGGTGTGAACCACCACACCCAGCCATAATTTTGCTCCTAAAACAAACCAAGCTGCCAGCAAAAAGAAGTAGCAGGATCCCAGGCTGACGCCTTTCCCCATGGCCACTGGGAGAGCTCGATGGGAGCAGAAAGGCAGACGGCCACACCTCTTAGGTCCTGGAGACAGCCTCCTCTCATCAAGAGCTGCATGGGGAGCAGTTTGAGGAAACAAAAGGCTCCACGGTGGGCATTCCTGGCTCCAATCCCGACTGCCACTCACTGGAAGCAAGATCTGGGACAATCCCAACACCTTCCCAAGCCTCGGGGTGTGCACAGAGGCAGCACCCACGCTGCGGGGCCACCACGAGGTCAGACCACGCACCATGCAAGGAGCATGCACTGGGCTGCCCTTTCCATGTGTGGGCATGTGGGAGCCCAGGACTGTCCTGCATATTCACTGGAAATGAACAGAGGCCAGACTGCGGGCTTGAAAGGCAGGCTGTGGGACCCGATGTGTGGGTCCCAGCTCTGCTCCCCACAACTCACCACATAGGTTGCTGTCTCCACTGCCCTCCCGCTTCTGCTGCAGGGGCACTCGATTCTGCTCCAACTCCTGACAGACATAAATGGTCATCTTTGGCCTCACATTCCTGGCAGGAGAAGAGAAAATAAATACTAGGTGTGGTGGACCAGGCGCACTTGTTTCAGAATATTCCAGGATGGAAACAATAGTGGGCAGAACTCGGGGAGGAAGAAAGACAGCGGTGGTGACGCGGAGTGCCTGTCATGGGGTGGTGAATGACCCTCCCAGGCCCCACAGCCTGCCAAGGGGTGCTCTGCCCCAGACCACGAAGCTCAACATACAAGACGTTTTCAGGCAACAATTAGAGCAAGCGCTGTCTGTGGCTTGCTGGGTACCAGATATTGTTCTCAGAACATACGTAACTCATTTCATCCTCACACAACTTGCGAGGGAGGTAGGACCACGGCTGTCATTCCACAGCACCTAAGAGGCAGATCTGGGACTCAAACCCAGGCTCTCACTCTAAAACCATGCTGTCCATGTGTGGCTATTCACACTTAAATTCACTAAAGTTAAATACAAATTTTGTCCATGACATCAGCCTCGGTCCAAGTGCTCTACAGCCACACATGGCCAGCATGGCTGCAGAACGTCTCTGCCACGGCAGGAAGGTGTGCAGGATAGCACTGCTCTGGAGTTTGCCCTGAAACTGCTGCACGATACCATCTGACTGGCCCCAGTCCACAGCTCCCCTCAGGGAGGCAGCAGCTCCGAGCCCAGGACCACACAAGTATCTGAAAACATGGGCAAGGGGCTCAGAGGCCAAGATCCAGAGGCCAAGGCTCTCGTCCAACCAAGAAGAGGGAGGGACCTCCAGGCAGGGTCTGCGGCAGCCGGCCACATCTCCTACTGCAGTGTCTCACTCCCCTGCTGTGGCCTGTGCCCCTCTTGCCACACTTCTTCCTACACCTGACCCCACACTGCAGGAGCCCTGTTCCCCCAGGTCAGACCACCCGCCATCCAAGAGGCTGAGGTGGGAGCTTCCCACCACATGCCACAGGACATGAGCCTCTGGCTGGTTTCACAGAGAAACCAACACCTACCGGCCTTTGATGGCGTTGAAGAGCCGGATTCCATCTGCGGGACCACAGATCTGGACCAAATCATCTCGGGACATCTTCAGCAAGTCAGCACCTAAGCAGAAAAATGGTGATGCCTGTTACATGGGACACAGAGAAAGGGCTCGTTCCCCAAGCACCAGCAGACCCCATAGCATTGGGGGTAGGGGGTGGGGAAGAGCCAGATGCACCAACTCACAGAGAGAAAATGGCAAAATGCCCAACGGAATCAGAAGATCACAGCCCAGGAACTGCCAGTGCTCACAACAGTGAGTACAACAGAAGCCAAAGGGTCCCCACTGCCTGCCCCGCTTTCTTTTTTTTTTTTTTAAAGAGACAAGGTCTCACTATATTGCCTAGCCTGGCTGGTCTTGAACTCCTGGGCTCAAGCAGTCCACCCACCTCAGCCTCTCAAAGTACTGGGATTACAGACACGAGCCACTGCATCTGGCCTCTTCTCTCTTTTTTTGACACATAATTTGTATGCACAGATGTCACCGGCACAGGGCACTGGCCACGTGTGCATCTTCTGTCTCTATATGGAAGTACACGGCTCGCTGGATGCTGACAATCTGAATACACCCCGGGACCCAGCACTGACAGCAAGCAGTGGAACATGACCAGCCTCCTGGAGGCCCCTTGTGCCAGCCACCACCCCTACTCCCACCCAGGGGAGCCACTATCCTGACTTGCTACAGTGCAGACACGTTGTGCGTGTTCTCGGAAGTTTCTGTACATGGAACTGAACGGTAGGCACTCCTCCCGGTCTGGCCTCCCTCTCTCCAAGTCATGTGTGGAATGCAGTCACAGACTGTTCATGCCTGTTATCACCTATTATCATTGTATGTCTGCACCACAATTCACATACCCACTTTGTGTGGATGGGCGCTGTGGGGGATTCTGGTCTGGGCTGTTACGAACAGGCTCTCTGAATGCTCTCATACATGTCTTTGTTCATTACACAGGTGCGTGTCTGCCAGGTCTAGCCCCGGAGAGGGCTGTGGGGCCGTAGGGTGTGTTTGGCTCCGGCAGATACTGCCAGCAGTTTCCCAGACTGTTACATCCATGTATGGTCCCACCAGCAGCATGTGAGGACGGGCCCACATTTAAAGGAACATAGGAAGGCGACTGTCTCATGGGGACAGAAGCGAGCACAGCGTGAGGGCTGCCCTCCCTCAAAGCCCAAGGGGGTCCCCGAGAGCCTGGTCCCACACACTCTCCAAGGTACGAGTATCTCAGCCTCAGCTGAAAGCCTGCCCAAGGCCACGATTCCCACCCCTCTCTTCCCGCCACAATAAGATACAGTTTTAGGTACAATTCTATAGACACAATGGCTTCCTTTCCACTGGGAGTAAAAGCCGAAGTCCTTCCACTGTTCTTTCAGGGCCCCCACCCTGTCCATGTCCCTCGGTACCTTTCTGACCTCTCCTTCCCGGGCCACTCCACTCCACCTGGGTCCCCTGCTCTGTGACCACACAAAGCAGGTGCCCACATGGTGGCTGACTGCCCTACTTAAGACCACAGCCGGCATTCCTCCCCCTCCTCCACCCAGTCCAGCTCAGGGTCCTCTCTGAACCCCACCCCAATCACACAGGTCGAACCGCACTGAAATGAGTGGTCTATGCATCTGTACTGACTTCCAGCTACAAGCTCCCAAGGACAGGGTCACTGTGTTTCCCCGCCCAGGGACCTTCCCCCAACAGGCTCTCAGCGGTGCCGAGCTGAGGGTGCGCAGGCGCCATTTCTCTTCCACTGCCACAGATGTCTGTGGAATCCACTCCTCTAGCTGTGGCCAAGCCTTTACTCTGTCACTGTGGATGAGCTCTACTTGCTGGCAAGGCTCACTGCTCAGTTCACCTTTGCACCCCACAATACCTAGCTTGGGACTTCTGTCTGAGAGCCCATCAGGAAGGGCTCTGAAACTTTTTAAAGAAGGAAGAGCCCCCTTTCTGTCTCACCCACGGCTTTACCTCGATCTCCCAGGTCGTGGCTCTGGAGCCAGTGTGAGGAGCAGTATTTGCGTAGGAAAAGCATAAGGGACCTTACATCACCCTGCCGGGCTAAGGGGACTCTTCCTGGGCAGACCAGAGCCCACCATCCCCCGCAGGAGAGGGGATCTTGACCAAGTCACCCAGATGGTCCCCCTAAAGTCACGCTCACCTGGGACCTTCTGGGGACAGCATCTCCTACGTCTAGCACCTGGCCCGGGGGCACGTGAGCGAGTGAACCCACACTGCCCTAGGCCTCCCAGCCGAAACGACAGCGCTGCCTGGGTCGAGAGCAAGTCCCGGAAGGTGGCCAGCCTTGCTACATGTTTCCAAGATGTTCACGGGCTTTAAACACAATTCAGAGATGCTCACCTGAGAAGCTGGCAAACAGCCGGCAGAACTGCGAGAACCTGTTGCGGTGCAGCCACTGCTGGGCATCCTGGATCGAGGCTGATGGGAGCAGGTGCTGTGGGCAGAGGGGAGAGGCTTGAGATGGCGGCTCAGGGCCCACGAGGGACCGCCAGCCGGAAAGCCCTGCTCAGACACTTACGTCACTGCCCATGGGCAGGGCCTCCACCGGGTGGGTCGGAGAGGTGTTGCTGCAAAGGAAAAGGAACCAGTGATGAGGACGGAGGGGGCTCCCAGGGCCATGGCCAACGTCCCGGCACCCAGCCTGGCACTTTTACTTGCCGTTAGGTGCAGGATTTGTTCTAAGTGGAATGAGTCCTCAAGAGTTTCTTGAGTCACAGAAACACAGCAGGAGCCCACGTTCAATCCCTCAAAATCCCTAACTGAGCCTTTTTCAGTGTAGACAGGAAGTTCTGAGAGGCTACACTGCCCCAGTCAACGATACTCCCCTAGCCGAGTCATCAGCAGCACATCCCAGGCCCCTGTGGGTTGACCCCTGCTGGTCTTAAACTTGGAGATTCAAGTCCCAGCCCCAGGGAAGGACAGGCTGGACAAGGGCACCCAGCGCCTCAGCACCTGGAAGGCTGCCGCCAAACCCAGGGGTCCTCCACCAAATCCTTTGCTGGGTGGTGACAGGAGAGGGCAGAGGAATCCCACGGCGAGTTATTTTGCAGTGAACAAGCACCCGCGGCTTGACATCCATCCACGAGGAAAAGCATTGTTCTGTTTTCTCCCGAGAGGGGGTGCACAGGCTTCCTCTGGGGCTAGACTGGGGAGGAGGCACAGACCTGAGCACTCTCCAGGTGGATGGCGGTGAAGACTGCACAACAGTGTGAATGTACTTAATGCCACCAGACTGCACACTTAAAAATGGTAAATTTTGTGTTATGTATATTTCTCCATAATGGGAAACAGAGAGCCTTGCAGGGCTGATCCCCAGACCGGTCATCAGTGAAGACAGCCGCCACTTCTCACCAAGTGTCTACGGGGTGCAAGCATCGTACACTCATTCCTCCCGACCCTGTGTAGAATTCTTACCCTCCTTTTGCAGTAGAGAAACTGAGGCTCAGGGAGGTTAAGGGAGTTACCCCGCAAAAGGCAAAGATTGAAGACTAGGTCTGCCTGAATCTAAACCTAACACTGTTTCTGTGTCTACCCCCACTTCCCTGAGGACTCCTTGGTAAAATCAGGTTCACAGACAATCTCGCTTTCTTATTAGAAAAGTTCTGTCTGTCAAACATGGGCTCTGATGAACCTGCAGGCAGAAAACAGGCAGCCTCCGACCCGGCACTCTCCTGCCTCCACCCCTGCTGCCAGCACAGGGCATGCAGAGCCATCACAGTGACCCATGGCCCCGTGTCGTGCAGCCCCCAACAGTTAGGAAACTGCCTGCAGCTCCAGCACTGTCCTGTCACAGCGTCCAGGGTCCCTGTGGCCTGTGTGTCTGCAGAGCTGTGTGGGACAGCAATGAAGCCAGCTTCTGTGTTGTAAGGCCTGAAACCCAAGGCAGAGAGGACCCTAGCCAGACCCCCCCACCCCCACACTCAGTGACCACGCTGGACAAAGAGCCAGGAAGGGCCCCCCAGACAGCTGCTCCCTAAGGCTCCACTGTCAGGAGGGCCATTCTGCCCCAGAGGGCACCAGAGGCTGTCTCGGGTGGCTGACCTCATGCACCCTCAAGCCAGTCCTGGTTTCACCAGGTTAAGCTCTGGGCCGCTGCCCCACCCCAGCGTTTACAGGGGTGTTTCTGAGCACTAAAAGTTGTGTAAATGCTAAAGACAGTTGTGACTGCAACATGAGTTAGCTACTCTGAGACCCAAACAGAAAGGAGAGGAGACCCAGGAAGGAAGACTAAGAGAGGAAAGCACGCCCGTCTTCATTCCAGGGAGCCCAAAGAAAGAAAGGTGTGACGTACCCTTCGCCGAGGCCAAAGCTGTTTGGAGAGCCATTGTAGCTTGGGGATGGGGCGCTGTTCACCTGGTAGGCCACGTCGGGCCACGGAGAGCACTGTAGGAGAGAGCACAGGGCTGAGCTGGCATCTGGAGAGGTGCTGAGTCGTGATCCCCAGGTCCTCCCCAGCAGGCACACACTGACACCAATGCATGAGGCCCCGACCTGTCAAACTGCACTTCCCCAGTACCCACAACGAGCCACGGCCAGGCAGGTTCTGAGGGCCACATGAAGGAAACCAGCAGAAATGTTTAGAAGTCACCCCTGGAGCAAGGGAAGCGCGCAAGGGGTCTCTCTGGGCTTCCCAGCAGTAACACCAGAGAGGAAACATCACAGTCATGGGATTTTTGAGTCGGTCCAGGAGAGAGAAAAAACAAAACCGGCCGGTTGCTCAGAAACAGCTTTTCCCGGGAGAGACAAATTCGTGTAAATGTCTGTTATAGGGAGTGCTGAGCCACAGGCAACTTCCAAACAAAAAAATAAGCAGGAAGAGTCAGTATTACAACCTGCACTATTTGCAAAAAGAACCTGCCGACAGGGGCAAAGGTCCTTGCGCAATCACCAAAAGCAGCTCCTCTCAGCGAGATTCGACCATGCTCACTCCATTTGAGGCATTCTGTTAGGGGCTACGGGAGATCCACAAACATGAAAGACGTGATCCTTGCCCTCAAAAACATTCTACTACGGAAGCCAAAAACAAATGCATGTGGAGTCTCCCAAAGGAAGCAAGGATGTACAGGTTTTGCCTGCTGGAGAAAGTCCATCCAGCAAAAAAAGTTCCTCTCTTCCCTTGCCCGCAATGATGCCTCTTCAGAGGGGGCCAATTTGTAGCATTCCTGAAGATTGACTATCACCCACCAAACTACAGTGTTGGTCAATATTTAAGTGTTGTGAGTGTGGGTTGGAATTTGTTGGTGCTAAATCCTACAGCCCAAGGAGGAAAGCTGAACAGCCGATAGAAGAGGCAGCCAGCACCTCCCAGGGTGGCCTTTCAACTAGACTGCACTGTGGCAAGGGCTGGGACAGACCTGGCAAGCGGCTCACCAGGACCTCTCTTCCCAGGGGCAGTCAGCAGAGGAGGGGAGAGGTTGAGGCTCAGTTAGGGAGAGAATGGTATCAGGAGGTGGGGACACTGGGCAGTGGCACCAGCACAGGCATGAACCAAGTATGGGAAGAAATGAGTCTGGCCTCTCATTCATAAATGCAGTCCTTGCATCCTGCCACTCCTTTGTGGGCTGAGGGGGAGGCAGGTGACTGACCTTCAGTCAGATAAAATGCCAGTGCACATCTGTCTGACCACAAAATTAGCTTTTACACTACCTTGTTGCAAATACCCTTCTGCATGTACACACACACATATACAGACAGCTGCTCATCAGCCAAGACCGGGCCACCATTCTCTTAGACGCTCCAAGCCTCACCCCTAACAGCCTTAATGCTACCATGGCCAGCAGGGGCCTTACCCACGTGAAGGGCCTTCTGAGGAAGTCCAATTACTCAATGAACAAATAGCACCATCAATTAGTTAGCCTGACTGCAGAACACAGTGGGAAAGAGTCACACAAAAATTCCCAGTAAAAAAGGAGGCACTAGCTGCAACTCGGAAAGGGAAGAGGTTAGGTACAGTGGCTCACGCCTGTAATCCCAGCACTTTGGGAGGTCAAGATGGGCACATCACTTGAGGTTAGGAGTTCAAGACCAGCCTGGCCAACATGGTGAAACCCCATCTCTAATAAAAATACAAAAAAAATTAGCTGGGCGTGGTGGCGCATGCACGTAATCCCAGGTATTGGGGGAGGCTGAGGCAGGAGAATCACTTGAACCCAGGAGACCGAGGTAGCAGTGAGCCGAGACTGCGCCACTGCACTCCAGCCTGGGCAACAGAGTGAGACTCTGTCTCCAAAAAAAAGAAAAAAGGGAAGAGGAAGAACAAGCTCCTCAGGAGTTCCCATGGACATATGGAGAGTTGGAGCAGGCTGGCATTGCTGTGCGGGTTAACAGAAAATACAACCAGGCAGCAAAATAACAAGTGCCGACACCCAAAAGGAAACCTGCCGACTGCTTCCCGTGTGCAGACCTTCACATGCATAGTTATTCACTACACCACTGCCTGAAACTCCAAGAGCTCAGAAACGACCCCGCATCCACCAACAGGCCATCACACACGATGGCACGCAGCTGGGTAAGGAACTAGAAAGCTGTAGGGATCAGGCACCAAGATAAGCTAATAATGGAAAAAAGCAAGGTGTGTCTATGTACACTGTTGGTGTATAAGTGCAGGCATGGGGCAAACATGTGTCTACACTGGCTTCCCCTGCAGACAAAGTTGGGCCAGATGCACAAGGTTTCTGACCTGGAGGGGAGAAACCACGAGGCAGGGATGGCACTGAGAGGGATATTTTCTGTTGTACACTCTCTCGTACCTTTGGAATTTAAAACCATGTGAATACATTACCTACTCAAAAACACAAAGGAACCTAAATTGGTAAAGCACAAATGCGTTCAAAGGGAGCAGAGCTGGAAGTTATTTCTGAAATGCCTCCTGGGCCACTGGGTCTTATCAGATGGACACGAGCTCCAGACACTGGAACCCACCACAGCGGAATAAGCACTCTCAGAAGCACTCAGCCGAGATGGGCCATTTTCCAAGAATCTAAGCCAGCAGCCCTGCTCCTGGTGGAAGGCCCTTGGGGGCTCTGTCCCCGCACCCAGCCGGCTCACCTCTGTGAGGATGGTGGTTTCATAGGACGGCTGGTATTTCTCCTTCTCTTGGGCAGTTCTTTTCTCCATCTTCTCCCGGTCAGTCTTCTGTTTCCGATCGGCTCCCTTTGGCTGCAAGCACAGAGTACAGAGTCCAATTAGTCCCAAACTGACAGAGGCAGCAGCCCCCAAGCCCTCTCCTGCTTCCCACCTCACCCAGGGCCCCAGGGCGCAGGAACTCAGGGGCAGGACAGCACCTATCTCCCCTCCCATTCCGCCTGACTGTTTCCCCACCTGAGGAACTCGGAACCCGCCACGGGTCCTGCACTCTGCTGCTCAAGGGGAAAAGACTGTTTCCCATGGCCACTCGCTTATGAAAAGGAACCCTGGGGACCCACAAGGAATCCTAGTGCATTCCTCGGGTTACCCAGGGAGAGCAGTCGAAAGTGGAAGAAGTACAGGCTGCTGGTCTGGATTTAGTCTGTGCTTGCAACCTGAGAAATCCTGGCCATAAGCTGAAGGCCTCCTTACCCTCAACGCTCAGGACACCTGCTGAGCCCCAGCTTACACTCTGTCTGCAGGGGAACGTCTCCATCCAGAGAGAGAGCCTGACAATTGCGGGTGCTTTGCAAACTGTGGCAACTTTCGAAGGGTGTGTAGGCCTCACGCCTACTATTATTCCCTTCATTTACAGAGTGGGAAACTGAGGCTTAAGGGGTTCATCAGGATGGGAGAGGATCCAAGTGAGAGTGGCCAGGTGAGCTGCATCGCAGACTGGCCCCGCAGGTACCACCATGGGGGGCCTTCTCGACCTCACTATGTAGTCTCCTGAGCATTTGCATCTTATGAGCTCATGCCTACTTGGCGAAGTCAGATGTAAAGACTCCGAGCAGCGCTGGAACCAAGCAGTTCTACTACGCACACAGCAGGCTATGTGTGGTGGGCAGATGACGAAAACAGTAGTTCAAGCTCAATGGCACCTTCAGGGATTTTCATTCCAGGGGGCACCTTTCTCAGGCTATGGCTTTTGGCTCCCAGATCAAGGGTTTTTAGGGAGCATCTCTTAGAGCAGTGGTCCTCAACCTCCAGGCCACAGACTGGTGCCGGTCCCACGGCCTGTTAGGAACTGGGCCCCACAACAGGTGAGCAGCAGGTGAGTGAGCAAAGCTTCATCGTCATCTTACTGTGAAGTAAATACCTCACAGTACTGACAGCTGCTCCCCACTGCTCACATTACCGCCTGAGCTCTACCTCCCGCGTCAGACCAGTGGCGGCATTAGATCCTCATAGGAAGGCAAAACCTTTTGTGAACTGCACCTGCAAGGGATCTAGGCTGTGTGCTCCTGAGGAGAATCTAATGCCTGATGATGGGTCACTGTCTGCCCTCACTCCTATATGAGACCATCTAGTTGCAGGAAAACAAGCTCAGGGCTCCCACTGATCCTGCATTATGACGAGTTGTATAATCATTTCCTTATATATTACAATATAATCATAACAAAAATACAGTGCACAATAAATGTAACGCACTTCAATCATCCTGAAACCATCCCCCTCTCTTCCGTGGAAAAACAGTCTTCCACAAAACCAGTCCCTGGTGCCAAAAAGGCTGGGGCCCCGCTGCCTTGGAGTGATGCCTGCCCTGGATGAAGCAGGATGGCAGAGGTCACACAGGGATGTGAGTAACAGATCCAGCATCCTGGGAGAGAGTGGGGCGTGTGGCAGCCATACTCCCACGACCTGGACTCCCTGCTCCACCTCCAGCTCCTGTCCCTCAGGAGACTCCTCCTCCCTGCACAGAGGGTATAGGCAAGGCGGGGTTGTAGCCAGGCCATGGCGGAGCCTGCACACGGGGCATGCATTGGGCCTTGATGAGCCCTGAAGGAGCTGGTTGCTCAGAGAGGAGCCCTGCCTTTCCCTTCAGAGACCCTGACACCCCACACAGAGTCCCAGGGAGTGGCTTCAACAAGCCAGGCTTCCGAGTAACTGGGGTGACTGGCAGAGGGAGGGGTGACAGGCAACTTGGCTCAGCTCAGCCTGGCTTGTGCACACCAGCTGCATCTGTTATGTGAGTGGGGGCAGGCAGGTGGGAGGATACCTCAGGCATTCCTAGGGCTAGTTGTGGGCTCCTGCCTAGGGGCTCCTGCCACCCCTACTCTCTGCAGGAGATGCCAAGGCCTTCCTTGGGGCACTGAGACCAGGCAGCTTCCAGCCCGACTCCCCAAGCAATGCCTGGCATGGGTTGAGGAGCCTGGTAGACAGAGCCCCCGCTCCTAAGCTTGACCCAAGGTATAGGAGGGGTACACAGGGCACCCCATGGGGGTGGAGATGCCACTTCACTTCTCTCCTACTGCCCAGCACAGCGTCCCCTCAGGGAACACACCGTGAGAGCAGCAGAACTAACCTGACATCCCTGGTGAGGGAGGGAACCGCTACCTGACGGGAGCCAAGGCTGGCAGAGACGCGGTCTGTACAGGAGGGGAAGTGGTAGAGCAACAGTGAACCGTAGGCTAGGCAAAGACCACAGCACACAGCCATGCAGGTGTCCAGGACCATCAGATCCTGGAGCAGGCAGCGATACCACAGGGCTGCCACGCCCACTGCTTGGTGGACATGGTCGGCAGAATAATGGTTCCCAAAGACGGCTGTTTGCTAATCCCCAGAACCTGTGAATATGACACCTAACATGGCAAACGGGGAACTGAGGTTTCAGATGGAATTAAGATTGCTACGCAACTGATATAATAGGAAGACTATCCGGGATTAACCACATGGTCCCATGTAATCACAGCGTCCTTACAAAAGGAAGAGGGAGGCAGACGAGGAGGTTGGGGCTGCCATGTGAGAAGAGCTCAGCCTGCTCCTGCTGGCTCTGAGTTCAAAGGAAGAACCATGAACCTAGAAATGGCTTTAGAAGCTGGAAAAGGCAAGAGCCCCGCCCAGAGCATTGGGAAAGGAACACAGGCCCGCTGACACCTTTAGCCCAGTGAGGACTGTTCCAGACTTCTGACTGCCAGCACCGAAAGATAATAAATGTACACAGTTTTAAGTCAAAATTTGTGGCCATTTGTGACAGCAGCAATAGGAAACAAGCAGAGCAGAGGAGCACAGCTCCCTTTGGAGGCCACTGCTCTGCCAGGAAAGACGAACACACATCCCTCCTGCCACTTCTGCCTCCCACTTGGGGCCGACATCACTGACTAACCAAGGCGTCCCAAACCACGGAGCTGGGCCAGGGCCTCAGAACCCTGTGCCCACAACTCTCAGGCAGCCTGGCTGTGTGGTTTCCTGAGTGCAGACTCCATCAGCTCCTCCTCAGCTCCCTCTCCTGCAGCTGTGATGGTGATGGCGTCCCCAGATCATGGCCCAGTGCTCACTGTGGCCCAGGCTCTGTGAGAAATGGCACCATCCCTGTCTCCAGGGTTGCCCCCAGGTTTATGGTTCTACCCGTGGGCATTTATTCCCACTTCCATTCCAAGCATGGGTGTTCCACGGGCCCGTGCCTTTGGCCTGGGGGAAGATCAGCACACACCCAGCTTTCTAAAGGGTCCTGTCTAAAGCAACTGCCTCTTGGGTCTCCAGACCCAGAAGATGGAGCTTTCTCAGCAGGCTCCAAATTCACTTGAATGTGAAACAAGAGGAAGCTGGAATAAGCGCCAGGGCTGGTTACTCAAGGCAATTCCGGCCCAGGAGGTGGGTCCACTACTTCTCCGCAGACACCTGCTAGAGCGGCCCCAGCAGACAGGGCCTATAGGGGCTGGGGACTGAGGGGCTGGGGCCTGCTTGGACATGGGTTGCTCTCACGCCCCGAGAATGATGCAAGCTCATGCAACCCTCCACATCTCCCTGAGGCTACACAGGACGCTGAGCTGTATCGCTGGCTACTATCTTCAGAAAATAATCAGTCCAGATTGAAGAGATGGAAAACAGTGACAGGCAACTGTAGGGAATGAAGCAAGGCAAGAAAAGGGAGGCGGTCCCCCTGAAAATGTTTCTCTAACAGGAAGTCACTGCAAAGAGAAAAATGGCTTCAAGTCCTAAACAGGAAGATCCGAGGCCAGGCCTCCAGCAGGGAGGGACTCTTGCTTTGATTTTTAAGGAGAATCCAGACATGAGCACCTGTGGGCTACTATAATGTGCTTGGGAGAAAAAAAAGCTAAAATGTACAAATCCAATCATTCTTATAGAGTAGCACCGAGGACCGACAGCCAGGACGGACATCCACGCCGATGCTTCTGCCAGAAGCTGAGTGGGTGCCACAGGTGAAAATATGCCCCCAGCAGGACAGCAGCAGCCTGTGGTGCCTGGACTTGCAGCTTGTGCGCATTAGGAGTCCAGGTAGAAGCCATGTGCTCAAGGGATGCTGCGTTCCTTGCCGGGCCTCTAAGAGGAATCTCCAGGGTCTCTGCGGGTGAATGTGACCACAGGCCAGGCCAGCAGCAGGGCAGGGCAGAGCCTGCGAAGCCATCCTACCTTGAACACCTTGATCTGGCAGCTGGCTGAGTGCAGGTGCTCCGTGTACTCTCCATTCTCATTCTGCTTAAATGTGTCAATCTGGACTCGAAAGGGCACTCCCTTCTCGCCCCCATGCTTCCTGGGGGTGAATTCTGTGCTGATGCAGTGTACCTGGGAGGAGAAATGTTGTGCAGGTGGCAAGGCAGCACCGAGCAGAGCCCTGGATCCCCCAAGCGCCCCCTCTATGTGGAGGCGTCCCTCCCTGCTTGGTCAGTGCAGGCCTGCCTCGACCTTCCTGCTCTCCCCGATACTCTGTCCACTCCATCAGGCTAGTGGCCTCCCTGCTCCCCTGCCTGCAAAAGACACACATCTCCACTTTTGTCTCTTTACTGTGGAGGCCCTGCCTGACCAGTTAAGTCCCCACCACTCCCCAGGTCACTGACCCCAATGACCTCAACCTAACTCCTCACCCAGATTCCTTTCCCTTGGCAAATCCTAGACAGAGGGCAGGGACCACAGCACAGCCCTAACCCCTCTCTAATGTCCTGGTGTCCAAGCTACTCGGACCAGGCTGGAAGCATAACCAGAAGGCTGGAACCATTTCTGTATTTCTGGTAGGTTCCTACTACATAAATGGACTCGATATCAATGTATTGCTATAATACTGCAATAATATTATAAGAATCCAATATATAATTGTAATAATAACAATGTAATAATAATTTTTAAATATATTAAGAATATTGTAATTGTAAAAAAAAAAAGAGAGAGAGAGAGAGAGACAAAGAAAAGATCGCTAACTTTTACTGAGTGATTCCTAGGGACCAGGCAGTGCTAACAGCTCTATATTCATTATCTGATCTGTAAGATGGGAGGTTAGAAAACTAAGAGGCTCAGAAAGGGAGGAGACTTGCTCAAGGACACACAGCAAGCGAGAGAGCCGGGATCAAGCCAGAACCACAACCACAACAACACAGTCACATCCTTCACCACCTTGATCTCACGTGGCATGTAACAAAAGGCTGGATCCACACCAGCGCTTGATAACAAAATAATTCATTCAACGATAGAAACTATAATAGAAAACATGTTTACTTTCACATGATTTATGTTGGGAAATACTCATGTATAAAGCTTATATATTCTTCGGGCAAAACCCAGATAGAATTCGAAAACCCTCCCCACTCTGTTCCCTAAATATGGACCAACCAGCTCTGTGACTCTTCGCAACACTCATTCTCTCTCTCCTGCAGTTTCCTTCTCAGTGACAGGGAGCAGAAGCTCATCCAGACCCTTCCAGATGGGTTAGTTTTGAGAAACTGCAAGCAGGCCACCCCGAAGGCTAGGTCTTCCCCTGGAGGGCAAGCTCCCTGTGGCCCACCTGGATGAATGCAGACGCTCTCTTCGCAGGATCCCACAAAAACTCCACTGCATTCAGCTGGGTCGGGCTGGCCCTGGGGTCCAAGATACCAACAGACAGTGGAATATCTGCATACACACACACACATACAGAAAGTGCAATTGTCAGCCTCTCCCAAATACTTAGGGAAGGACCCCTGCTACAGGTCCCAATTCCTTCACCCCAACGTGAAATGCCGAAAGCTCTGAAAAAGTTTTGCGTAACTTACTGGACGGAAAGCCTGACCTGAACCACAAGCGCTGTGTCGTCTTCACCCCATTATGTATGAACCGTCATTTTATTTTGCTACAGAAATATGACCGTGCTTGGCTGCCTGTTGGAGATGTTCCCTAATGCTCTGGGTACACACACTGTATTGTCATTCTAGCTTCTGAATTTCAAAACCCACCTGGCCACAAGGATTATGGGCAAAGGACTGTGGGCCAGTCCCTGAGGCCCCAGAATTCCATTTCCATTGCCGATCTATCTCTGTGATGCTCACGGTTATCTTCAACACTTATCAAAATCCTTTAAGGCACCATCCTTCCGCAAAGCCTTCCCGGAACTCCCTGTGAGCAGGTCTCTCAATTCCACAGACCTTTCTTTTCCACTGAAAACGGGTACTCCTTGAGGGCAGGACCCAGTGTATGGTCAGCTCTGCAAGCTCCCGTGGGGTTTTACACAGAGCAAGTGCGAGCTAAAACGCCTTCTCGGCGTAAGTCCCAGTGGCATCCAGGAAGAACCCAACGTGGCGTGGGTGCCTCGAGCCTTGCCTGGCCTCTCCCGGCCAGGAGACTCACCGATGTCCAGGATGCGGTCTCCCGGCCGGCTCCACCGCCAGCCCTCCAGCTGCTGGTGCTCCGTGTACTGCAGCCGGCGGTCATGGAAGACCACGCGGATGATGCTCTGGGGAGGGAGGCCAGCAGGGGAACAAGTGACCGTGGGGGCCAAGAGGAACCCACCTCTTTTCCCTGAGCCACAGCAAACCCTCCCACCTTTGAGGAGTTTCCTTTCCCAGTTCTCAAGCTTCGACCACTATCCCCTCCTCAGATCCCAGTAACACTAACAACAGCAACAACAGCGATGACTACCATTTGTCCCAGTATTACTAAATGCTTTGTGTTTATGTCTAATTTATTAACCCTTTTGTGCAGATGAGCAAACTGAAGCTCAGAAAAGTTCAACGCTGCCAGCCCATCTAATCCCCACCTGGGCAACAGGCTCCAGAGAAGCCAAACAGGGGCTGTCTCACCATTGAGGGCTGAGCTGAACCTGGCCTCTCCCTAACCTTCCAGTTACTCGTGCCCAACTCCAGCAAGCCCAGGTGCCCAGACCCTAATCAGGCCTCTCTCCCCGAGGCGGTGAGAACAGCCTGTGGGGCTTACCTTGACATATTTTGTGTTCAGATCTTGAAAGTCGCCCAGCTTCCGATTCTCCAATAGTCGGATTTCGTAAGACTGACCTGGATGGGGGTTAATGGGACATTTTCCATTTCTGAGTGTTCCTAAATTTGGGGTTCATCCAGCTAGCAGCCTTCTCAATACCCTCAGTGCCCATCCAGGCCTCAAGGCCCTGGGGAGCAAAGCAGAGAAGAAAGCCCACGGCCAGCCCAGCTCACTGTCTGGACTGACATCAGTCTGTCCACCCCGCCTGGTCGGGCTAGGATACCCCAGGCAATACACCGTGTGACCTACTAGAGACAGCACCGCTACAATGTTCAAAGAAACAGAATCCAGGAAAATACAGTTAGCATTACAATCTCTGAACACTAACTCATATGTCTTTACAAATCCCCCAATATATCAGGATGGAGAACACAGCTACTGAAATTCACATTATAGGGTAAATAACCAACCACAGCCTTTCTGAGAGCAGGTTTGAAGGAACGAAGAAGCCTGTTAAACATTGTCTCTAATGGGAGAATGCAAAGCATGTTCCCCAGTTAAAAGAATTCCATGCATTTGAAAGGGTATGGAAATTATATTCAGGGACATATAACCAGCACAGGCTGGACAAAGAATATAAATGGAAAAAACATCCATCCATAATAACAGAACATTTAAAAACATCTATGAAATCTGAAGGAAACTACACACATTTTATTGAAATATAAAATATACCACGAATAAACAGGACACACCGTGCTCCCAGAAGGGAAGACTGTTATATATCTCTCTCTCAAATGATGTCAATTTTCCCAAAATTAAATGTTGAACTACAATTTTACAAGACTCTAGCATATATCGCCACTTAATAAAGGGTGTTTTACAAACAATACAATAAATCATTTAATAATTGGTATTGGTATATCTAATTAGCTTTTTAATTTTTTATTTTTAATAATTACAGACTCTTAAGAAGTTATAAAAATATGGCCAGGCACGGTGGCTTACACCTGTAATCCCAGCACCCAGCTGAGGCAGGTGGGATCACTTGAGGTCAGGAAGTTCGAGACTAGCCTGACCAATATGGTGAAACCCTGTCTCTACTAAAAATATAAAAATTAGCTGTGGTGGCGTGCGATTGTAGTCCCAGCTACTCAGGAGGCTGAGACAGGAGAATCACTTGAACCCAGGAAGTAGAGGTTGCAGTGAGCCAAGATTATACTACTGCACTCCAGCCTAGGCAACAGAGCGAGACTTGGTCTTAAAAAAAAAAAAAAAAAAAAAAAAAGGACATTAAAGTCCTGTATACCTTGTGCCAGCATCCCCCATCGCAGCATCTGATGGAATCATGGTACACTATCAAAACTGCAGATCTCACTTCAATTTCTCTGGGTTTTGCATGTTCCCTCTCTCTTCTTCTGTAGGCTTATATGTGTATAGATCTATGAAATTTTATCACATGTGGAGACTAGCTGTTTCTTTCCGAGTGTAGATCCTCACAGCAAATATCAAAACAAGTTATCATGAGATGAAAAAGTCAATTTCTTGTGGAGGAATAGGGAAGATGTTCATCAAAGAATACAAATTCCCATTAGACAAGAGGAATAAGTTCAAGAGATCTATTGAACAACATGGTGACTATTGTTAATAACAATTAATTGTATTCTAGAAAATTGCTAACGGTCTATTTCAAGTGCTCCCACGACAAAAAAATAATAAATATGAGGTAATGTCTATGTTACTTAGCTAGACTCAACCAATATACAAAGGATACGTAGTTCAAAACATCATGTTGCACATGATAAATAAAATTCTCATTAGTCGATGTTTTTAAGTCAATTTCTTAAGGTTTTATTCTACCATGAATGACTATTTATCAGATACTCAATAAAGATACTCAATAAGAAAGAACTTTCTGAACCTAAAACCAATGGAAAGAAAAGGACATCTGGCTACATAAAATTTAAAATTATTTCTATATATGAATATAAAAAACTTAATGCAACTGCAGACTAGGAAGAACAAACCCAGTGACTATGGGTTTTTATTTATTTTATTTTATTTTTTGAGACAGAGTCTTGCTCTGTCACCCGGGCTAGAGTGCAGTGGTGCAATCAAGACTCACTGCAGCCTCAACCTCCCAGCTCAAGCTATCCTCCCACCTCAGCCTCCCAAGTAGCTAAGACTACAGGCAGACGCCAGCATGCCTAATTTTTTATTTTTGTAAAGACCGAGTCTCACTATGTTGCCAAGGCTGGTCTCGAACTCCTGGGCTCAAGTGATCCCCCTGCCTTGGCCTCCCAAAGTGCTGAGATTATAGGCACGAGCCAACATGCCCAGAAAAGAGCCATTATATAGCTCAAAAAGCAATTCATTAGTACTAAAAGACCCGTGTAGTGGGTTGAATGGTGGTCCCCAAAAACATGTCACATCCTAATTTCCAGAACCTGGAAATGTGACCTTACATTTGGAAAGGTAGTCTTAGCAGACACAATTACGATTCTGAGATGAGGAAGTCACCCTGTATTATCTGGGTAGGCCCTCAATTCAAGTGTGCTTACGAGAAACATAAGAGACAGAAAAGAGAGGAGGCACTATGTGACCACAGAGGCAGAGACTGCAGTGACAGGGCCACGGGTCAAGGAAGTCTGGGGCCACCAAAGCCCGAAGGCATGAAGTCTCCCCAAGATCCCCCAGGAGCTGAATTTCCGACTGCTTGTCTCCAGAATGGTGAGAGAATCATTTGTTGTTTTAAGTTAATGCATATGTAATTAACACGTTTGTATCAACTTGTTACAGCAGCCACAGAAAGCAAATACACTTCCACCCTCACCAAGTAATAATGAAATGGACAAAGAATAGGAAATTAAATCATTCATTGCAAATGTTTGTTCACGCCTATGATCCCAGTGCTTTAGGAGGCTGAGGAAGGCTGGTCTCCAACTCCAACCTGGGCAACAGAGCGAGCTGCCGTCTCTATAAAAATAAAATAAAAGGTTTGCTGAGCAATAATTTGATGCCAAATGTGAGTGGGAATCCTAGGAACAGGGAGGGCAGCAGAGTCACATGGCGCATGTTCCTGGAGTTCTCACCACAGCTCCCCACTGGCCATGACACTGGCTGAGCACAGCCATGCGCACTGGGCCATACTCCATCTCAGCTATTCCGAAGGTGTCTGGTCACATGCCAGTGAACACTTCTTGACCACGCCAAACCCCAGTGCTGCTCATGGTGACGTGCTGGGCGCCTTTCCCATCAGAGGGAAGATGAGCAAACCCCAAACTCTCGTCCTGCCCACTTGCCTGTTCAGATGTGACTCCTAAAAAGGTCTTGCTGCCGTATTCAACATGGCCGACCATCTGAAAAAGCCAGATTGCATACATTTTCAGGCTCCTGAACCAAGAGTCCAGCACTCCCTTGATATCGACATAAAATGCTCCTCACACACCCTAACTGGTTTTTCCAGTGTCCTCTGCTTTCGCAGATAAAGAACACAGACAGCGGCCCTTGCATGAGACCCAACGTCCAGGTGGTCATTAAGTGAGTTTACGGGTGCCACAGGGCCCAATTAGCACTGACCTCCAGGCTCTGCAGGGCAACCTTAGCTTACGCCAAACAGCAGGCGCCTCCTGTCCTGTAGAGGGCAATTTCCAGGCCTGAACATAAGGGCAGCCACTTGGAGGGTAAAGCCATTGAGGGAGGCGTTAGGCCCAGGATCACAGCTTCTCCTGGGCCAGGGATCATGGCTGCATGAGCCTTCTCCACCAGGAGCGGGGTCCTGATCCACACACTTCACCACCAAATCCTCCTTTCTAGCCATGCAGATGGACATCCAGCCACCCTCTGCATGCCTACCCCCATGCCAACACAGTGGGCCCAAGCTGACCTCCCACCTAACTCACACAGCACAACAGCACCATCCCAAAAGCCATGCAGAAGGTCACACACAGGCTGACGAGCAGGCTGAACTGACCTAGGGCACAAGGGCATTTCTCTGCCCGGCCGGCATCACTGCTGGGCGTGGGTAGGAACCAGAACAGTGGGCTATGAGAAGATACAGGTTGTGTGTCTGTTCTGCTCACCACCGCACTGTGTGCACACAGTAGGCACTCAGCAAATGCATACATGTGATTTCACCTTCTTTACAGTGCTATAGTGCTGTTCTCTGTTAGCATTACAGGGTTTGCCAAAGTTAAGACACACTGCTGCCCTCAAAGGGTCGACAATCCTCTGGAGTACATCAAACAGTCCTGGAAGAGCCGTATTATAATGCTGAAAATTCCATAAGAGACGAAGGGGGCCCAAAAGTGACCAATAGGCATCCAAGATGAGGCGGGGAGTGTGAGACAGGTTCAAATCAGCAGATGAGAAAACATGTGACACGGGCTTTGAAGAGTGGGCAGGATTTCTGTAATTCAGGGGAAGAATGATAAAGAAATCCTAAAGCCAGGCAGGCGCAGAGGCTCACGCCTATAATCCCAGCACTTTGGGAGGCCAAGGCAGATGGATTGCCTGAGGTCAGGAGTTCGAGATCAGCATGGCCAACATGGCGAAACCCCGTCTCTACTAAAAACACAAAAATTAGCCGGGCGTGGTGGCGCATCTTGTAATCGCAGCTACTCTACTCAGGAGGCTGAGGCAAGAGAGTTGCTTGAATCTGTGAGGCAGAGGTTGAAGTGAGCCAAGATCGCACCACTGAGCTCCAGCCCGGGCAAGAGAGTGAGACTCTGTCTCAGAAAACAAACAAACAAACAAAAAAAAAAAAAAAAAAACAAGAAGAAATCCCCCAAAGCAAAGCACAGCCAGGCAGAGGGAGGAGTGCCTCTAGGGAACAGCGGCAAACAGCTCCATTCACAGAGTGCTTATGTGTGGCAAGGCTCACTCAGGTAGTCACTCACCTGGCTCTCCAGATGAGTGGCAGCAGCAGTTAGGATCACCCGCCCTGCTGGATGGGGGAAGCAGAGGCTCAGAGAGGTTACCTGACTGGGGCAAGCTCACACAGCTCGTAAGTGGCAGAGCCCGGGGCAGAAATCTCAGTTTCCAGAACCCTCCACACTTGCCACATCCCACCTGGTGGGTGTCACGTGCTGGGCACAGGACAGCTGTAGTTGTCCATGATTCTCTCTCAACCTCTCCTTTCTGGAAGGCATCTGCTTCCATTTTGCACACAGATTAAAGTGTGCCGAATGTCGTACAGCGTAACTCCCCAAGTTAAGGTTTTTGTTTGTTTGCTTCCTACGTTCTCAACAATGATCCAGGAGGGAAAACAGATCATTGTAGAAGGTGGTGGCAAAGCTTGTTCTAATTTAGGAATTGTAAAATGTGGGAGGGGGGGAGCTGGTCTTAGAATCAAGGAAATAGGCTAAAAATAACCCAAACTGAATCATCATGTAGCTGTGTGTCAGTACACTGCGAGCCCTGTATACACATCATTTTACTTAGTCCTCTCAACAATCCTATAAGAAAAGTCTATTGTTGCCCTATGTTATAAACAAGGAAAGTAAGTTCCAGAGAGCTGAAATGTCCTGTTAAAGATCAAACCTGGTCTGTCTGACGCCAAAGGTGGGACACGTGGCCACCGGGCTACCTCTTCCGCACCTGCTAGACGACTGCACACGGTGTTTCGTTACTGCAAAGGTCCCACCTGGCTCTAATATTCAAGGAGTGTATCTATTACATTTCCCCTGAACTTCTTGATATTCATTTTATTTCAGGACCTTCTTCGACACATCTAAACCCTCCCGCTTCCCCCGGGGCTCAAATCCCTACTGTCCCATGCTCTCAACTCGCTGAACCAAGATGAAACTAGAACTCTCATGGATGTATAACCACACTGGGGCATAAAATTTAGATATTCGTTTCCTTGCGATACACTAGTCCCCCTGAAACGTATGTCACCATACTCTGAACATACTATAAAGTCATGGCAACTAAAGCCATGTTATTTTGGCACAGGGAGAAACAGAACAATAGGAAAGAAGGAGGAGCCCAGACGAGCCTTCCTTATTTGGAAACTTGATACATGACAGTATAAATGATGGTGGGTCCATCTTTCCTCAATAGTGTGGGATAACTGGTTATCCATATGGAAAAATTAATCCTGACCACATAATATATATAACAAATTCTAGGTGGCCAGGGCACAGTGCTTTGCGCCTGTAATCCCAGCACTTCGGGAGGCCAAGGTGGGAGGATCACCTGAGGTCAGGAGTTCGAGACCATCCTGGCCAACATGGTGACACCCCATCTCTACTAAAAACACGAAAATTAGCTGGGCATGGTGGCGGGCGCCTATAGTCCCAACTACTGAGGAGGCTGAGGCAGGAGAATTGCTTGAACCTGGGATGGGGAGGTTGCAGTGAGGCGAGATCACGCCATTGCACTTCAGCCTGGGTGACAAGCGCGACACTCCATCTCAAAAACAAAAGCAAACAAAAATACAAAAATTTCCCTGGGGCGTGGTGGCAGACGCCTGTCATCCCAGCTACTCGGGAGGCTGAGGCAGGAGAATGGCTTGAACCCGGGAGGCGGAGCTTAGGTTGTTGCAGGGTTAAAGGTGCACCCAGCAGAGACTTTGGCATACAGGAGGTCTCGCAACGGCCCCAGGAAACCTCTGGGTCCAGTAAGAGCTTCAGCAGGAGGTAGAACGATCCTGGGCATGCAGTGCCTGGAAAGGTTTCAAGGCGACTCGCTCCAAAGTCCTGGCCCAACCCTACACTGTCAGGCTATTAAAGGCCTTTTAAAAGCTAGCAGGGAAGGAGCCCCAGGTTACTTTGTGATGAAAACTGGCGAGCAGGTAGCTGCCAGCCCAGCCCAGCCCAGAGGAGCCAAGGTGACCTTGAGAGTGGCAGGGGCTGGGGAGGGGCAGTGACAGGCTCCACCCACCACCCACCCCCACTGCAGGCTGAGCTGAGGCCCCCTCTTGCCTGCCCTCCAGCTATAGCCTGAGGGTGTCCAGGCAGTACTATCCCTCCCAGGGGAGGGGTGGGGCTCCTCAGCTGGATTTAGGCTGCCACACCCTGCCACACCCCACCACCCTACAAGAAGGATGGCCTGGGTCCTGCCCAAGGGCCCTGAGCCACACAAATGGGTGTGGAAACTTCTCTACCCCAATCTTACAGCTGTGCTCAGACTCCGCCCCCTTGCCCCTCCTGCCCTCTACCCACCTGAAGAGCAGCAGGGGGCGGGGGGAAAGCTAGATAAAATACACAAGTACTCAGTTAACCTTTGTGCTCTCCCTCTTCTCACCTGCAACCCACAAGTCCAACACCTTCCAGCCCAAGCATCAGCAAACCTTCCCCGTGAAGGGCTGCACAGCAACCATCTTCAGCTTGGTGGGACCTAAGACCGCCCACACTACTCAACTCTGCCGCTGCAGCCAGGAAGCGGTCACACACCACACAGGAATGAATGGGCAGGGCTGCAATCCATTCAAGCACTGTGTTTTTAGACACTAAACTTGGAATTTTCATGTAATTTTTCTTCTTCCTGTTGACTTCCTTCCTTCCTCCCAACTTCTTTTGGCACTTTGCAACTTTGCCCACCCCTCTTCCTTGAATGAGGGCTAAGTCACAGCCCCTCAATGGACAACGGAAAGCTCTGAGAACAGGCCCGCCACCGGTTCACCTGAACCAGGTCACCCCTACGTCCAGTGCCAAGGACAATACTGGTACATGGTCAGTTTGTAATTAACAGTGGCAGAATTTGGTGCTAAATTCCTTACAGCAAATAACAGAGCTGGAACTTGTTAGGCAAACCATGAAGAACACGAAAAGATGCTCCACCTCACTCATATAAAGAAATGCCAGATGAAAACAACGCAGCCCGTGCCTGATCATCTGTCAGATGGCAAAAAGCTAACAGATTGCTGGCAGCCCACAAGGACAGTGATGTGGGGAAACGGGCCCTCGCCTCACACATGCTGGAGCTGGGAGGTAACAAGCCACAGCCTACAGGGCACTTTGGCCAATACCCATCAATATTAATAAGCGCCCAACCATCCCGTCACCAGGACTCCAGTCTACAGAACTGCCAGCTTATGTGCTAAAAAAACCTGAACAAGGCTGGATGTTCAAAGCAGCAGTACTGCTACAGCCCCAAACTGGAAATCAACAAAATGGTCAGCAATCACGTTACTACTAAACCATGGAGCCATCACAGAGGAAGAGGCGCACAGCTTCACCCAGTGGTCTGTAGCATGTCCACCTCCTGCAAGGACCACTGAGGACGCGGCATCACCTACTTCTTGTCTCTGCCCAAAGTGCACCGCCTGAATTTCATCATGAGGAAACACAAGCAAACCCAAACAGAGAGACCGCCTACAATCTCCTGGCCTGTCCCTTCAGAAGCATCAACATCATGAAAGACGAGGGGAGACTGAGGATCCGTCCAGATTCAAGCAGGGTCAGGAGTGGCACAACTAAACACAACGTCCAGTCCTGAACTGGGTCTGGATCAAGGCAAAAGGCTGCTATGGGACATCAGAACAATTGGCCCTATTTTAATCGGGATAGATGATAGGTGAGGGTATTTTATTGATGTTAAATTTCCCAAATTTGATAATGTGCTTGTGGTTATATAAAAGAATATCCTTGTTCTTAGGAAATACATGCTAAAGTATGAATAAAAGATCATGTTGTCTGGTCAGGCGTGGTGGCTCACTTGAGGTCAGGAGTTCAAGACCAGCCTGACCAATATGGTGAAACCCTGTCTCTAGTAAAAATACAAAATTAGCCGGATGCGGTGGCTAATTCCAGCTATTTGGGAGGCTTGGGAGGCTGGGAGTAGGTGGGTAATCCCAGCTACTTGGGAGGCTGAGGCAGGACAATCATGTGAATCCGGGAGGCAGAGGTTGCAGTGAGCTGAGATTGCATCACTGCACTCCAGCCTGGGCAGTAAGAGTGAAACTCTGTCTAAAAACAAACAAACAAACAAACAAACATGTTGTCTGCAACTAACTCTCAAAATATTCAGGGAGGAAAAAATACATATAACAGAGATATCTAAATCAATAGCTATCCTTATTTATACATCCTTCTATAGAGCTATAGATATATATACATCTATAGATAGATACACATAAATGCACATAGGTGCATCTATAGGGATAAAGCAAGTATGACAAAACATTAAAAACTGGTGAATCTAGTGGAGGATACACACACTAACCGTAATAACTTTTTAATTCTTCCATAGTTTGAAATTGAAAATTACGTTGAATTAGAAGTTAAAAAATAATTTTAAAATTAGGATTACAAAAAGGCTTAGGCAGTCCTAGATCTGTTATAGATGTAAAAAGTCATCCACCATACACACACGAAAAAGCAAGTTGCTGAGTATGTATACAGTGTGACTGCACTTTTGTTTTGAAGTAAGTTATACTCAAACCCATATATTTGTAAGTCTAATATATACATCTAACAATGGGAAGAGAAGGACTTTTCCTTGTTAAATTAGATATATCTTCAGTATTGGCTTAAAAAAAAAACAACAACTAGGGACATATTGCATCTGAATTTGAAAAATATGAAACAAAGAAAAGAGGGGAATATACGCCACACTGTTCCAAGTACATAATGGATATTCACAATACAGCGTTTGGTATTTATTTTCCCAGTGTCAGGCTGGTACCCAAAGGCCAATCAGACAGGTGGTATTTGCGGAAGGGAGTCCAGTTCATAGAGCACGAAACACACAGAGTCCATGTAAGACAGGGAGTCCCATCAACCCAGGGTCTCATTGAGAGATCACCCTGAAGAACCCACAGTACACTATGACTGCGCCCATTTCAGAGATGAAGAAACCAAGGCCCAGAGAGGTGCTGACGTGCCCAAGATCACAGTGCAAGTTAATGGCAAAGACTCAGTAGCCTACAGCCTGGCCCAGGACAAGAGGGGAAAGGGAGCTGGGGTCAGGTCACATACACCACCTGGGTTGAGTCAGACCCTCCCATATTCCAGGACCACAGCTGAGTTCTTTTTTTTTTTTTTTTGAGACGGAGTCTCGCTCTGTGGCCCGGGCTGGAGTGCAGTGGCCGGATCTCAGCTCACGGCAAGCTCTGCCTCCCGGGTTCACGCCATTCTCCTGCCTCAGCCTACCGAGTAGCTGGGACTACAGGCGCCCGCCACCTCGCCCGGCTAGTTTTTTGTATTTTTTAGTAGAGACGGGGTTTCACCGTGTTAGCCAGGATGGTCTTGATCTCCTGACCTCGTGATCCGCCCGCCTCGGCCTCCCAAAGTGCTGGGATTACAGGCTTGAGCCACCGCGCCCGGCCCACAGCTGAGTTCTTAAACCTCTCAGCATTTCACTCTCAACATCTGCAAAATGCTTTTTGCAGAAGTCTTGTGAGGATTAAATGAGATAATGTACTTCCCTCCCACATGTATTAATAGTAAGTACTCAGCAAGGGCCAGCCAAATAACAGGTACTGTATGCACCCTCCTACAGAGCCCCACCCAAGCACAGGTCACTGTACTCTGGGCTGCACACAGAAACTGTCCTCCAGCCCTCACACAGCTCCACACACCAAGTGACCTAACTGCCGAGGTCACAGAGCCAGCTGGGACACTCCCCCAGGCAGGGATAACTCCACCAGGCCATCCACCGTCTTGCAGGGTCTGCTGCTGCAACCACAGCACTGCCCAAAGCAGGCTGCCCCTCTCCCAGCGGGCCTCTCCTGGGTGGGGCCCACCAGGTGCCCCTGCAGAGCAGCATGGAAAGCTAGAGTGGCTGTGCCCCAGTGAGCAGAACCCAGTGCAGGGCCTCCTGCCTGGATCACGGTGTTCCCAAAAACAGGAGGCAATTGCCTGAGCTAGCCAAGATTTACAGGTTGTTTACTTCCCAACAGTTACTGGTTTGGGTAATTAATGCCACATAAAACATAATGGAGGCCATCATTACCACTGAGAAAGAAGGGCTGGATGCCAACAGTCCTGTAATAATGGCAGATGCAGAAAGCACAATCCTGAACTCATCGTGCCCAGCACGCATGGCCTACCTTGTCACTTGCACATGTGCAATATTATGCAAGTGTCTATTGACACAGAGTGCTCACACATAAGACAGCATGCTTCAGGGAAAAGGCTTTGCCAGGAACAGACCCTAATCCTGAGCCTGATGGACTATCACCTGCATGACCTTGGGCAAGGCATTTGGCCTTCTTTTTGCAGCTGCTTATGAATGCCACAGGCTAGGCATCAAGTCTGGCATAAGATGAATCCAAGTAGACACTTGCAAGATAGTTACTGGAGGCTCCTAGGAGAAAGGACTGTTTACAGAGCTGGGGCAGGCAGATTACAAGATGAGACTTAAGCATCTGTAGTGCCAAGAAGTGAGGAAATGCTCCAAGAAGAACGAAGCCATGTCAGAGCAACACAAGCACCAACCCAAAGGAGCTCTCGATGGCCACAGGTGAACAATGTAAACAGCAAATAAACAGCAAAGTGATTTCATTTTTACCCAAAGAATAAAATAACTATCCATGAGTCTATACTGATAGAGTAAGTGAATACATAAGTTAACGGTAGAGAAGGAAAAATTCTTTTATAGTAGCATTCCAATTACAAATATAGAAAGGAGAAGAAAATCAACAGAAAATCACCATTAGGCAAACATCACAATGATAAGTGGTGTGGACACAATCCAACAGTGGATGCTAAAATAAGTGAGCAAAAGATTGAGGGAAAAAGCAAGCTGGAAACAGTCCCCAAGTCACACCCTCCACCCCAAGATATTGATCAATTACAAAGGAGGAAAGGTAGCTTTACAGTGGAGAAAGCTGGCAGACTCTACCCTAACTACATCAGCAAACAAATAGCACTAGCAAAAGACACATCAGCACCATGATCCCCAGAGCACTGCCGGGGACACGATGTCACTTCAGGAGCAGTCTTGCCAAAAATGTATAACCCCAATCTCATCATTTAAAAAACATCAGGCAGACTCAAATTGAGAAGCATTCTGCAAAATCAAGCTCCTGGCCAGGCATGGTGGCTCATGCCTATAATCCCCACACTTTGGAAGGCCAAGCAAGGCAGGAGGACTGTTTGAGCTCTGGAATTGAGAGCAGCGTGAGCAACACAGAGAGACCTCGTCTCTTATTTATTAAAGATGATAACAATAAATTAAAATAATAATAGGCCGGCCACGGTGGGTGGCTCTTGCCTGTAATCCCAGCACTTTGGGAGGCCGCGGATCACGTGGATCACGAACGAGGTCAGGAGTTTGAGACCAGCTTGGCCAACATGCTGAAAATCCCCTCTCTACTAAAAATACAAAAATTAGCCGGGCGTGGTGGCGGGCAGCTACAATCCCAGCTACTTGGGAGGCTGAGACAAGAGAATTGCTTGAACCCGGGCGGTGGAGGTTGCAGCGAACCTAGATTGTACCACTGCACTCCAGCCTGGGCGACAGAGTGAGAAGCCGTCTCAAAAAAATACAATAAAATAAAAAAGAAAGAAAATAAAATAATAATAAAGCTCTTTAAGCCTGAGGGTCCCGGAAGACAAGGAAAGACAAAAGGACTGTCACAGATTGATGAAGAGTCAGGAGACATGACAACTCCCCTGCAGCATGGGATCCCAGAACAACAGACAGTAGTGGGAGAAATGGTAAAATGCACACACAGACTGTAGTAGATGACAGAATCATACCAGTGTCGGTTCCTGGTTTCAGTAATTGTACTATTGTTATGTAATAGGTTACATTATGGGAAGCTGAGGACAGGGTACCCAGAACTCTCACTACTATTTTTGACACCTTTACGTCTAAATGTATTTCCCCTCCACAAAATCTACTGGGTCGCTATATGAACACTGACATAAGTACTTGGACACTTAACAACCATTTTTTAAATTGTTTGATTTGCTCTCATACTGGGAATAGTGTCTCTTTTTTCTATTTTGTGTTTGTTTGTTTGTTTTAAGACAGAGTTTCGCTCTTGTCGCCCAGGCTGGAGTACAATGGCACGATCTCGGCTCACCACAACCTCCACCTTCCGGGTTCAAGCAATTTTCCTGCCTCGGCCTCCCAAGTAGCTGGGATTACAGGCGTGAGCCACCACCATGCCCAGCTAATTTTGTATTTTTAGTAGAGATGGGGTTTCTCCATGTTGGTCAGGCTGGTCTCGAACTTCCGACCTCAGGTGATCTGCCTGCCTTGGCCTCCCAAAGTGCTGGGATTACAGGCGTGAGCCACCACGCCTGGCCCTTTTCTATTTTATTTTATACTTTGTTATTGCTGGTACATAGGAATTCACCAGTTTTGCTAGTTGAATTTGTATCCATAGTAGATGAACAATAAGAAACCGTAGATAACTGACCGATTTTGATTTACAAAATGGCAAGCACATATGGTTTAACCTAATATCATGGTTCTTGCAGACCCATAAGCAAAAAGCCAAAAGAAAAACGAGCCATGGATATCAACTGTCAGTTTTTGGCAAAAGACATACGAAAGGCATACAAACACAGGAAGATGCTTAGTTTCACTTGCAACAGTTCCTAGAAATCAAACGAACGCAAATCAAAATAAGATGCTGCTATGCTCCATGCGTATTAGAAAGGATTCAAAATGTTGACAACGCCAAGTGTGGAGACAGGTGTCCTCCTGTACCAGAGGTAGGATATAAACAGGTACTGTCTCTTTGGAGGGTGACTGGACAAGGCCTACAGAAATCCTAAACACATAGATCACTGCCGTGTGTGTGTGTGTGTTTAAGACAAGGCCAGATAAGCATCTTTGCTTGTTTATGCCTGAAAATATACTGGGGCCAGGGATAACATCAGCTGCCTCTGAGGAGGGGCACTGGAGGGGCAGAGATGGGAGACTTACCATAATCCCTTTTACCACTTAAATTTTGAACCAAGTAAATGCATTAACTTGCCAAAAAATAAATGTTGAAAACCCGAAGAAAAAAGAAAAAAAAACCTGCCCTGTAAGTTAGTAGGATAAAGGACAGTAAAGAGTAGAAAAACCAAATCTCTAAAGATAAGGGCAGAATCATGACTCACTCAGGCACCTCCCCTCCAAGCCCTGCCACCTACATAGGCTTGGGGCTCAGGAGGGGGGACCCATGTGCCGGGCTGAGGGTCGCCGCATGACCACATCAGTTGACCCCAGGTCTCGAAGGCAGGGCCCAGCCCACCTGGCCACTCGCTTTGCACTTGTTCTTACCCAACCCCCACCACCTGCCTTCCCCAGGCAGCCCCATTTCGTGTCCCAGCCTCTGGTGAGAAGGCCTTTCCGGAGCAGTCTCTCCTAGGGCAACAGAGCCTGCTTCTCTCTCATACCCGGGGTATCTAAGGACCCTGTCTGGAACTGCTCCTCTACTCCCAGCCTCTGGCTGCAGAGTGGAGATGGGGAAGGTGGGGACAGCCAGGGTCAGTTACACCAGGCCCACCTCTTGGGCCACCTTGGTCTAGGTGAGCAGGTGACCAAGCCAGACCCGCAGTCCCCTCCTGGGAGTGTAGAATCAGGAGGGGAACGAGAGCACCTGTCTCTCTAGGCAGCTGAGGCCGTGTGCTCTCAGGAAGCTCTGGTGGCCTTGCTGTCTGCTGTCTGGCCAGAGGGGCAGGGATGCTGGTGGGCAGAGCTTGCAGAAGGCAGCTGCCCAGAGAGGAGCAGACTGAAGAGTCAAAGAATCCTCCCAGCATTTGAACCCCTGGTTCCCGTGTGCTACAGGGGCCCAGTTTTGGGGCACCCTGCTTTATGAGGCTGGCAGATGGCCGCCAGCCTGTTACCCATACCCTCTCCATCATGAAGACACACACTAAACAATAAACAACAACAAATAACAAGCGCCGGCTGGGGAGAAGCTGGCTCCCTCCTGTATTGCTGGTAACGATGTCAAATAGTATAGCTGCTTTGAAAAACAGTCTGGCAGTTCCAGAGTCACCATTTGACCCAGCAATTCCCCTCCTACAAATATAACCAAGAGAAGTGCAAACATAGGTCCACACAAAAATTTTTACACAAAGGCTCACAACAGCATTATTCACAATAGCCACAAAGTAGAAACAGTCCAAATGTCCATCAACTTTTAGTTTAAATAAAAAGTGAGACCATCCTGGCTAACACGGTGAAACCCCATCTCTACTATAAATACAAAAAACTAGCCAGGCGCAGTGGCAGCGCCTGTAGTCCCAGCTACTCGGGAGGCTGAGGCAGGAGAATGGCATAAACCCGGGAGGCGGAGCTTGCAGTGAGCTGAGATCCGGCCACTGCACTCCAGCTTGGGCAACAGAGCGAGACTCTGTCTCAAAAAAAAAAAAAAAAAAAAAAAAAGGTGGTACATCCCACAGTGGAATATTATTTAGCAGTAAAAAAGGAATGAAATACTGATACATGTTCAACATGAAGACCCTTAAAAACATCATGGTGACAGAAAAATGCCAGCCACAAAGACCATTTGTGTGATACCATTTATACGAAAATTCTAGAATAGGCAAGTGTGTAGAGATAAAGTAGATTACTGGTTGCCTGAGGGCCAGGGAAAGGAGAATGGGGAATAACTGCTAGGGGTGCAGGATTTCTCTAAGAAGGGACAAAAATGTTCTAAAATCAGTTGTGATGGCTTAGTATATTAAGTTGAATACTAAAAAACATTGAATTTTATACAGTAAATGGGTGAATTGTAGGGTATGTGAATTATATCACAATGAAGCTTTTTTTTTTTTTTTTGAGACAGGGTCTCACTCTGTCACCCAGGCTGGAGGGCAGTGGCATTATCATGGCTCACTGCAACCTCAACCTCCTAGGCTCAAGTGATCCTCCCACCTCAGCCTCCCAAGTAGCTGGGACTAGAGGCGCATACCACCACAACTGGCTAATTTTTGTATTTTTTGTAGACATGGGGTCTCGCTATGTTGCCCAGGCTGGTCTTGAACTACTGGACTCCAGCAATCCGCCTGCCTCAGCCTCCCAAAGTGCTGGAATTACAGGTATGAGCCACCGCACCCATTTTTTAAAGAGATGCTATCTAGCTCTATTGCCCAAGCTGGGATACAGTGGGATTCATGGCTCACTGCAGCCTCAAACTCCTGGGCTCAAGTGATCCTCCCGCCTCAGCCTCCCAAGTAGCTGGGACTACAAGTAAAGCTGTTTTTAAAAAACATGGTGTCTCACACCTGTAATCCTAGCACTTTGGGAGGCTGAGGCAGGAGGATCCCTTGAGCCCAGGAGTTCAAAACCAGCCTCGGCCACATAAGGAGACCCTGTCTTTTTTTTTTTTTTTTTTTGAAATATATATTTCTTTTAAATAAAAATAAAAATGTTTTAAACCAGGCACCACAGTTCTCACCTGTAATCCCAGCTGCTAGGGAAGCTGAGATAGGAGCCCAGGAGTTCAAGACCAGCAGGCATAGCAAGACCCTGTCTCTACAAAAATTTCTTAAAATTAGCTGGGTATGGTGGCATGCTCCTATAGTCCCAGCTACTCAGGAAGCTGAGGCAGGAGGATCGCTTGAGCCTAGAAATTTGAGGCTACAGTGAGCCATGATTGTACCACCGTACTCAGTCTGGGAGACAGAGCAAGACAACATCTCTTAAAAGAAAAAAAAAAAGTTTTTTTTTAAAAAAAAGAGACTGACTGAAGTACCACTCTATGTTCTTGGACAAGTCACATAGCATCTCTGAGCCTCAATTTACCCACCTATAAAATGGGAGGGTCGGGGGTAGAAAGTTTAGATCAGTGCTTCTCAAACTGTAATATGTTCATCACCGCGGGGCAACCTGCAGATTCTGATTCAGTTGTCCTGCAGCAGGCCCAAGATTCTGCATTTCTAACAAACTTGCAGACGATGCTGGTCCATGAACATTGGAAAGTAGGCTCCCTCCAGCCCTTATAATTCAGGAATCTACTCTCGCCCATGCTCTGAATTCCTAGAGCTTGTGTGGTTTCTCTGTACCACTCAGGACTCACAGGGTCCTCTAAGCACCCAAATGGAAGGTTCCAGGCAGAGTCACTGGCTGGAGAATGGCAGAAGAGGGTCAAGAATCTCCCAAATCCACCCAAGCACAGTGCACCTGGCTGGGCACAGGAGAGATCCCCAACATGCAAAGCACAGAGCCAGGGCATTTTCTTTGCACGGCTGTCTTCTTTGCCCATGGAAAGAAAGAGGTGAAGAAGAGCAGCAAGTCACCTGTTATACCCTCAATGCAGTGGCTAACAACCCCTAATACACCTATTGATCACTGTGACACTTAGTGAAAACAGACCCCTCCCCCTCCCAGTTCCACTGCAGGCTGTATGACCCATGAACATTCCATCTTGACTGTGGGCTTCCTTCCTTCTCTTGTGAAATGATGGGGTTGGAACAATCATGGTAGTTACTTGTGTAGAGTGGCTCCTTTATTTTATTTATACATTTTTTGAGACAGGGTCTCGCTCTGTCACCCAGGCTGGAGTACAGTGGCTCGATCTCGGCTCACCACAACCTCCACCTCCCAGGTTTGAGTGATTCTCCTGCCTCAGCTTCCCAAGTAGCTATGATTACAGGCATGAGCCACCATGCCTGGCTAAGTTTTGTATTTTTAGTAGAGTCAGGGTTTCGCCATGTTGGCCAGGCTGGTCTCGAACTCCTGACCTCAAGAGATCCGCCCACCTCAGCCTCCTGAAGTACTAGGATTACAGGCGTGAGCCACCGTGCCTGACCAAGAGTGGTTCCTTCAAAACAAAACACAAAACATGTTCCTCATTCAGAGCAGAGACCCTACACATTCTTCCAAGCAGTAATCTCTTTTTTTTTTTTGAGACAAGGTCTCGCTCTGTGGCCCAGGTTGAAGTGCAGCAATGTAGTCTCGGCTCATTGTAGCCTTGACCTCTCGGGTTGAAGCAATTTTCCCACCTCGGTCTCCCGAGTAGCTAGGACCACAGATGCGTGCCACCACACTTGGCTAATTTTTATATTTTTTGTAGAGATGGGGTCTCCTTAAGTTGCCCAGGCTGGTCTCGAACTCCTGGGATCAAGTGATCTGCCCACCTCGGCCTCTCGAAGTGGTGGAATTTAATCTTTTTTTAAATAGATTTTTTTTTTTTTTCCAAGTAGTAATTCTAACCACAGCGCAGTGGCCCCTGAAGGCTGACTCGGGAGCCCATTTTACTAAGAGCAAAGTGGGTCTTCCCACCCCCGATCTTCCTTCCCTCTCTCCTCCTCTAAATATCCACAGAAAATTGCCAGAGTTAGTGGCAGAAGAAAGGAACACTTACTGAGAGCCTTTGATGTACCTGGCCCATTAATGTGGGTTTTCCATAATGTGCCATGTAAATCATAACCCTATTTTTGCAGTGACCAGAGCAAGGTGAGAGTGTAAAGTGTATTAAGCCAGGGTCCTCTCCTCCAGCCCCACTGACGGTCTGTCCTGACTGGCAGGTGTCTGCCTGGTTGAGGGGCAGCCACCAGCAGGGTTCCAGGCAGGCAGTTGCATTCACTTGGGACTAGAAAGGTTCTGACGCTGCAGTGAGTGACTGTGTGTCTGTTTTTCCAGACTGGTCATCAAGTCATGAAATGAAATTTTAGGGACTTGCTTTAATCTGTTCTCAATCGAAGTCTACCACATCCCCAGTGAAGGGGTGACCTGCCCTGGTGAACCTGTACTAACTGCTGCTGAGTGACTCGCCAGGGCCTCCAATGCTTCTGTCTGTGCTTTATGACACACTTCAACTTGGACAGAAAATGTTTTGGCTGACTCTTTTTCCTTCAAAGTATTTCCAAAATATAGATGATTTTAATATAATTCTTTTTTTCATTTTTTTAAATTTTTTTATTTTTTTTTTGAGATGGAGTCTCGCTCTCTTGCCCAAGTTGGAGTGCAGTGGCATAAGCTTGGCTCACTGCCATCTCCGCCTCCCGTGTTCAAGCGATTCTCCTGCCTCAGCCTCCCAAGTAGAGTTAGCTGGGACTACAGGTACGTGCCATCACGCCCAGTTAATTTTTGTATTTTTAGTAGAGATGGGGTTTCACCATGTTGGCCAGGCTGGTCTCGAACTCCTGGGATCAATCAATCCACCCGCCTCTGCCTCCCAAAGCCCTGGGATTACAGGCATGAGGCACCGCACCCGACCATATTATTTATTATTTTACAGATAGGGTCTTGCAATGTTGCCCAGGCTGCTCTTGAACTCTGGGCTGAAGGGATCCTCCTATCTCAGCCTCCCAAGTAGCTAGTACTATAGGCATGAACCACCACACCCAGCAATGTGATTATTAAGAACATATTATTCTGGAATCGGACTGTCTGGAATTCAATCATGTAAGTAGGACGTTTTAATTAATTGGTCCATTACTATTTAAAACATAATTAAAGTTTGACATGACCATGTAGACACCTATGAAACATTAAAAATCTTTTTTTTCTTTTTGAGATGGAGTCTCACTCTGTCACCCAGGCTGGAGTGCAGTGGTGCCATCTCAGCTCACTGCAATCTCCGCCTCCCAGGTACAAGCGATTCTCCTGCCTCAGCCTCCCGAGTAGCTGGGACTACAGGCATGTGCCACCACATCTGGTTAATTTTTTGTATTTTTAGTAGAGATGGGGTTTCACCATGTTAGCCAGGATGGTCTCGAACTCCTGACCTCAAGTGATGCACCTGCCTTGGCCTCCCAAAGTGCTGGGATTACAGACATGAGCCACCACGCCCGGCCCTAAAAATCATGTCTATGTGCTATAAGCTGTGATAAGCAATCTATACAAGTAACCTCATAAGGATTTCAATATACTCTGGTTTTTAAAACAACAAAGAATTCCAGGCATGGTGGCACACATCTGTAATCCCAGTACTGTGGAAGGCCAAAGCAGGAGTTCAAGACCAACCTGGGCAACACAGGGAGACCTTGTCTCTATAAAATATATAAGTGAGCCAGGCTAAAGATTGCTGGGGCTCAGGAGTTCAAGGCTGCACTGCACTCCAGCCTGGGTGACACAGCAAGAGCCTGTCTCTCTAAAACAAATAAACAAAAAAAAAAATAACAAAACACACCCCCTGTTAATTTTGGTCTTTTTCTTAGTTTAGCCTGAGATTCACAGATTATGGAGAGATGACATTTTGGAAAGCGTTTGTTCTTTGTTATTTTCTTCTTTTAAACCTTTGCATGTGGTTTACCACATTCTTTGCCAATTAAACATTTTTATATGTACTTCTATATATTTTTTTAAGTTTTGGCCTATAGTATCTTTTCCATTTATTTATTTATTTATTTAGTAACAAGGTCTCACTGTTACCCAGGCTGGAGTGCGGTGGTATGATCTCGGCTCACTACAGCCTTGACCTCCTGGGCTCAAGCGATCCTCCTGCCTCAGCCTCCAGAGTGGCTGGGACTACAGGCGTGCGCCACCAGGACCGGCTAACATTTCTAAATTTTATATGGCCAAAATAAAGTATCCTCATATGGCAAGAAAAACAACAAAAATATTATATAATTCTCCAGGCTATACTGAGGTCAGTGTTATACCTATTTTACAGAAAACACAGTTGACAGGTTCAGCAGCTTGGGAAAGAAGAGAAGAACCAGAATTGGGAGCTGGGTACATCCAACTCCAACATTACCACTTTCAATGTGCCACTCAGTTTCTCCAAAAGGCTAATTAATAGTGTCATTCAGGCCGGCGTTTGAGGGAATGAGGGAAAGGTGTTTAATTTAATAACACATACTAGACACCTTTCACGGCCATACAAAAGGGCCTTCATTCTTGTTATGGCTGCATATTATTCCACTATATCAAGGTTCTACATTCAGTCAGTTATTGTGGGACAATGTGATGATGGCCATATGGAAAGTAACAGAGTTGGAGCCTTAATTTATTCCTTATGCACCATAATAAATGTCAAAGTATCAACAATTAAGGAAAGGATTTTTTTTAATTAAAAAAAGGATGGATATTATTAAAATCTTAAAGTGAAGAAGGCATACTCTAAATGGGACATGAAAACACAAAAATAATTAAGGTGAAGTCCAATAAACCCGATAATAAAAATTTATCTTAAAAACTTTTATAGCTGGGCACGGTGGCTCCTAGCACTTTGGGAGGCTGAGGCGGGGTGGATGGCTTGAGTCCAAGAGTTCCAGACCAGCCTGGGCAACATGGCAGAATTCTAACTCTACAAAAATACAAAAATTAGCCAGACTTGGTGGCAGCCATTTGTAGTACCAGCTACTAGGGAGTTTAAGGCGGGAGGATCACCTGAGCCCAGGAGGTTGAGGCTGCAGTGAGCTGTTATCACGCCACTGCACTCCAGCCTGGGTGACACAGGTGAGACCCTGGCAAAACAACAACAAAAAAAGCTTTTATTATGGGCCAGGTGCAGTGGCTCGTGCCTATACTCCCAGCACTTTGGGAGGCTGGGGCAGGAAGATTGCTTGAGGCCAATAGTTGTAGACCACCCTGGCCAACAGAGAGACCCTGTCTCTATAAATTAAAAACAAACAGCAAAAATTATGTAAAAGAGGCCAGGCATAGTGGCTCATGCCTGTAATCCCAGCACTTTGGGAGGCTGCAGCCGGTCACTTGAGTTCAGGAGTTCAAGACCAGCCTGGCCAACATGGCAAAACCCTGACTCTACTAAAAATACAAAAATTAGCCAGGTGTGGTAGTAGACACCTGTAGTCCCAGCTACTTGGCAGGTTGAAGCAGGAGAATCACTTGAACCTGGGAGACAGAGGTTGCAGTGAGCAGAGATCATACCACTGCACTCCAGCCTAGGCGACAGAGCAAGACTCCATCTCAAAAAAAAAAAAAAAAAAAAAAGGTAAAAGAAATAAACTAATTTAAAAAGGAATGAAATGAATGAAAAAGTGGGAAAATATTTCCAGTGCATATTATAATATCCCAAATATACAAGGAGGTCTTACAAATAAATAAGGATGGTGGCCGGGCGCGGTGGCTCAATCCTGTAATCCCAGCACTTTGGGAGGCCAAGACGGGCAGATCACGAGGTCAGGAGATCGAGACCATCCTGGCTAATACGGTGAAACCCCGTCTCTACTAAAAAATACAAAAAACTAGCCGGGCGACGAGGCGGGCGCCTGTAGTCCCAGCTACTCGGGAGGCTGAGACAGGAGAATGGCGTGAACCCGGGAGGCGGAGCTTGCAGTGAGCTGAGATCTGGCCACTGCACTCCAGCCTGGGCGGCAGAGCAAGACTCCGTCTCAAAAAAAAACAAAAACAAAAACAAAAAAAAAAACAAATAAATAAGGATGAAAATCTCACTAGAAAAATGGGTAAATCACATGAAAGGCAAAAAGAATAATAAAATGAAAAAATATTTAACATCACTGAGGAAAGAAGAATTAAAAGAAGACGACCCTATATTTTCCCTAGCAGTTACCAAAGGGTAAACAGTGTTGGCAAAGGCAAAGAAAAACAGACTTTCTTCAGTCATTTAAAGAAGTTGTGTATGCTAGACACTGGGCTAGGCCTCGCAGTGAACAAGATGACCAAGTTCTCTGCCCCAAGTTTATATTTCAGGTGTGGTAGAGATTGGAAAAAGATAAGGGAGGAGAAAATAAACAAGTATTCAGATCGTTATTGTTCACAAAGTACAAACTGGCACAACTTCACTGGAAGGCAATATGGCAGTATATACCAAAACATCGTACTGGCAATTCTATTTCTAGGTGTGTATCCTAGAGCTATTTTCACTCCTGCTGAAACACAAAGATATACATAGATGTTCATGGATTACTAGAGCACTGGGTTATAACTATGAAAACAATGGAAACAAGCCTAATGTTCCTCAACAGAACAAGCTATACAACAGACATACAATGATCGTAGTATAACCAGTAAAGATCAGATTTTGCTTATTATATTTTTTAATGTACCCACGTGGAAAGACACTGAAAATATTTTGCTTGGGGGAAAAAAAAAGTAGCAGGACACAGTGGCTCGTACTTATAATCCCAACACTTTAGGAGGCTGAGGAGGGGAAAACTGCTTGAGCCCAAAAGCTCCAGGCTGCAATGAGCTATGACTGTGTCACTGTACTCCAGCCTGGGCAACAGACTGAGACTCTGTCTCTAAAACACAAATTTTAAAAATTTTTTTTTAAAAAAAAGCAAGTTGAGGCCGGGCGCGGTGGCTCACTTTGGGAGACCGAGGTGGGCGGATCATGAGGTCAGGAGATCTAGACAATCCTGGCTAACAAGGTGAAAACCTGTCTCTACTAAAAATACAAAAAATTAAAATTAAAATTAACCAGGCATGGTGGCGGAAGCCTGTAGTCCCAGCTACTCAGGAGGCTGAGGCAGGAGAATGGCGTGAACCTGGGAGGCAGAGTTTGCAGTGAGCCGAGATCACACCACTGCCCTCCAGCCTGGGAGATAGAGCGAGACTCCATCTCAAAAAAAAAAAAGCAAGTTGTCAAACAGTGAATATAATATGATCCCATTTATCTTAAAAAGCAAAAGGTACACTTGGGAACATATATAAGGTTATGTGCATGTTCGTCTATGGAAATAGATATATATGGGTTAAGGTATGACTAAGAAAATTCTGAAAGGTAGGACTATTGCGCATTTTCTAGAGTATATATGGTTTGGCTGTTCTATTTTATAATAAGAACACTTATTTATACTCAGGAATAAATATTTATTTATACTCAGGAATAAAGAATACTACTTTATACTCAGGAAAAAATAAGGGGAAAACATTTTTTTAAGTAATATTAAATTTTAGAGTCATTTGGTTTATTCAGCTTATATTCCCAAACTTCAGGCTAAAATTTAATCTGGAAAGAAAACGTCAGCTATGGAGAAAAGATAATAAACAAAATAATCCTTTGCCTCATTCCTTAAATTCAAAGTCACTGATATAATTGGTAAGAAGGAAAAATATAACTGGCTACTTATTGTTTGTCAGACATTTGTTATTCATGTAACCCACAAAGTGAAACCCACAAAGTGAAACTGTCCTGGTTTCATAAATGAGGAAACTCGGGCTCCAAAGGATCAAGTGATTTCCCTGGAGCAGAAGCTGGTCAAAAAGACAGAACTGCAAATCTGTTTGGTTCTAGGAGCAGGGAAGACAGGACTTTCCCCTGGAGCTCTTATCTCCCTCCCTGGGGTTGCTGTGGGTGGAAAACAGGGGGGTTGGGGTAGGGTAGGAGCCACTGATAATGGATGTTTTTTTCCTCTCCTAGGAGGCATATTCTCCCCACTCCATTCCTTCCTCCCACAAAGCTTCATCCACCCTCCCCCTCAGAGCTGCATCAGGAGTACCAAGTGGCAGAGTCCCTGCACCGAAGTGCCAAGCCTAGAATCCTGCCTGCAGGAACTCCAAGAAAAATCAGCCAGAAAAAACAGGTGCTTCCCCTCCCAGAGCTCCCGTCATTATTGCATCCCAGTTCAATCACTCCCCTGGCTTTCAAACTTACGTGATATAGGAGGGGAGCCTGATTTCACCTCTCAGCTGGTCATCTGTAAGATGGGAACAATGCATCTCGGGGGAGTAACTCAGAAGAGAATATCAGAAAGTGCTTTCCAAATTCTCAAGTGCTAACAAAGCAGTACCACCCGAAAGCCTGAGGTTCTCACCTACCAGGTAATGCAAAGGTAATGCAAACCCTCCTTAACATGACAGTTTACGGCATTTAAGAGTTCAGTGTGGCCGGGCGCGGTGGCTCAAGCCTGTAATCCCAGCACTTTGGGAGGCCGAGACGGGCGGATCACGAGGTCAGGAGATCGAGACCATCCTGACTAACACGTGAAACCCCGTCTCTACTAAAAAATACAAAAAACTAGCCGGGCGAGGTGGCGGGCGCCTGTAGTCCCAGCTACTCGGGAGGCTGAGGCAGGAGAATGGCGTAAACCCGGAGGCGGAGCTTGCAGTGAGCTGAGATCCGGCCACTGCACTCCAGCCTGGGCGACAGAGCGAGACTCCGTCTCAAAAAAAAAAAAGAGTTCAGTGTGTTTTGAGATCTTTTATTTCTTTTTTTTTTTTTTTTTTTTTGAGACGGAGTCTCGCTCTGTCGCCCAGGCTGGAGTGCTGTGGCGCAATCTTGGCTCACTGCAAGCTCTGCCTCCCGGGTTCACGCCATTCTCCTGCCTCAGCCTCCAGAGTAGCCGGGACTACAGGTGCCCGCCACCATGCCCGGCTAATTTTTTGTATTTTTTTTGTAGAGACGGGGTTTCACCGTGTTAGCCAGGATGGTCTCGATCTCCTGACCTTGTGATCCACCCGCCTTGGCCTCCCAAAGTGCTGGGATTACAGGCGTGAGCCACCGCGCCCGGCCAAGAGATCTTTATTTCTAAAATGGTATTTCAACACCTTGCACAGGAAATTCTCCTCAGGGTTATGTCCACCATGTGGCTGTACAGCGAGTGAAGAATGAATGGAAAAGTGAAGCAGGCCTTCCCAAAGCTACCGCTGTTCAACTCTAAGAGATGCAGTTCTTAGCTTTAGAGCCAACCCTGTATTAATCTTTGAATTGGGAAAAGAAGGGATAAAAATCAGCAAAAGTTATCAAAGTCCCAACTCGATGACCTTGTTAACTTCCAAAACAGGACTGGTGAGATGTTTCCTCTTTATTAATAACTGTGGGTGACATGTGAGTGCTTGCTATGTGCCCGGCATTTCAGTGTTCTAGATGCATTAGCTCATTTTACCCACATTGCAGCACCTACTTTGTAGGGAGTTTACTTCCTCCATCTTACAGGTAAGGAATTGGAGGTAAAGAAAGGTTAACTGACTTGCCCAGATGGTTGCCAGATAGTTTGGCCTAAGCAAGACAGGTGGAGTTCTAGGTCAGATATCTGGTCTACCTCTCCAGCCATATCATTCCTATTTCCCCTTGTGTTTGAAACCCTCGTCATCCTGAACCACTTAGGATTCCTGGGATGGACAGTGTGTTCAACTGCAGCCCCATGCTTGCCTTTGCACATGGCTTTTCTCTCTTCTCACCAAGCCCCCATCCTCCTCCAACCAACAGGAAATTTTACTCCATGAATGAATGTAAGTAAGCATATTATGAAAATTCATTACTATACTTAAGACTCGAGTTGTTTTGATGGAAAATATCAAAGCATTCCCCACCGCAAGTCATTCTTGCGAAGTTATTTCTTATCTCAAAGCCAGAAATCCCTATGCAGATTGCCTGGGGTGCTCTCTTCTCTGCTCTCCCGGACTCCTCCTCCTCCACATCCCTTCTCATCCCTCCACACCCTCATCATCCCTTCCCTCAGGCTCCAGCCTTCAGGAAGATCTGTCTACAATGACCTTTGGCCACTGACAAAGAGGAGGTTATCTGGAAGTTTGCAAACCTCTATTCAACTCTCTATCCACCCCTTGGAAGGATTTTTTCAGAGGAAGAGGACAGACTGTTTTTCAAATCATTTCTACCATATCTAAAACTAGCCACTGGGCTTGGCGATAGGACATCCCTATGAAACACACATGTCCAAGCCACATGTCCTCAAGGCACTGGTTTGATACTGCACTGAGAAATGGGCATCCAGTGGTTTAAGTGACTTTTTGATTTACGCCTATAGCATCTTTTCCATGTTTTCAGAGAACTTTAAACACATCATTACAAGGAAGAGGAGAGGACCTGTGATGGCTTCACAAGAATAACGCAATAACTACCACAAAGCCTTATAAATACTTAATAGCAGGCTTTTCTATTAACCAAAAATGTCTTGAATGATGTGTCAAAACTACTTTTTAAGAATTTTATCTTGGGAGGCCAAGGCAGGCGGATCAACTGAAGTCAGGAGCTCGAGACCAGCCTGGTCAACATGGCTAAACCCAGTCTCTATTTAAAAATACAAAAATTAGCCCGGTGTGGCCGTGGGCACCTATAATCCCAGCTACTCAAGAGGCTGAGGCAGGAGAATCGCTTGAACCCCGGAGGCGGAGGTTGCAGTGAGTCGAGATCGTGCCACTGCACTCCAGCCTGGGTAACAGAGTGAGACTTCGTCTCAAAAAAAAAAAAAAGAAAAAAACAGGCCAATTGTATCAATGCCTTTTGGTCATATGATGTAGAATAGGCTACTTAAATGGGGTATGCTGAAAAAGATATCTAGTGCAGCATTACTGACTGGAGGGGATAAAATCACACCTATTTTTAGATTTTCTAATATTCACAGAGCACCTACTATACTCTCAAGGCACCCACAGCTTAATACTGAGGATACAGGTTGAGCATCCCTAATCCAAAAATCCCAAACCTGAAACTTTTTGAGTCCTGATGTGACCCCACATATTGTCCACATAGGTGGCTGGGACCATCTTTTCTGATGACTCAATGTACACAAGCTTTGTTTTATAAACAAAATTATTTAAAATATTGTATAAAATTACCTTCCATGCTATGTGCCTAAAGTATATATGAAACATAAGTGAATTTTGTGTTTAGATGTGGGTCAAAGCCTCAAAACACCTCATTACAGATATGCCAATATCTGAAAATCCAAAATCCAAAATACTTCCAATTCCAAGTATTTAGGAAAAGGGGTATTCCTCAGCCCGTACTTTAAAATTTTAGGGGCCAGGCAGTGGCTTATGCCTGTAATCCCAACACTTTGGGAGGTCAAGGAGGATTGCTTGAGCTCAGAAGTTTGAGATCAGCCTGGGCAACATAGCGGGATCTTGTCTCTAAAAAAAACAGAAAAATTAGCTGGGCGTGGTAGCCCATGTTTGTCCCAGCTACTTGAGAGGCTGAGGCAGGAGGACTAATTGTTCCAGGAGGTGGAGGCTGCAGTGAGCCATGACTGTGCCACTGCATTCAGCCTGGGTGAAAGAGTAAGACCCTGTCTCAAAAAAAAAAAAAAAAATTATTTAATCCATGGCTCAGCCCTATAGAACTTCCATTCTATTACGGGAGGCAGACACTAAAACAATTATGTTGTGTATTTTTTCTAGCAGTTATGACAATATTCTGCCCTAAATAACAAAAGGAAATAGTGAAATAACATGTAGACATTTTACATGTTTAGGATATTTTTAATAATAATGGAAAACATTATTATAAGAACAGTATTAATAAAAGCAAGAAACAACTGCATAAAGCATATAATCTCATCCATTTTTTTTTTAAGAAAAAGTATAGAAGAAGTGGGTTTTTTTTTTTTTTTTTTTTGAGACAGAGTCTCACTCTATCACCCAAGCTAGAGTGCAGTGGCTCGATCTCAGCTCACTGCAACCTCTGCCCTCCGGGTTCAAGCAATCATCCTGCCTCAGCCTCCCAAGTAGCTGGGATTACAGGTGCCCACCAACATGTCCAGCTAATTTTTGTATTTTTAGTAAAGATAGGGTTTCATCACATTGGCCAGGCTGGTCTTTAACTCCTGACCTAAGATGATCCAACAGCCTCAGCCTCCCAAAGTGCTGGGATTATAGGCATGAGCCACCACACTCAGCCGAGAAGGAAGTCTTAATGGTCGTAACCCTCTGTAAGAATAAATTATTGGGAGTGGCTAAAAAGAACAATGAAAGGAACCTTTCTGACACAGAAAAACATATTTCTAAGCTACAAAAATTAGTTCAATGAGGAATTCAGCAAGAACATCAGTAGCACAGGACAAGTCTGTCTGTTGCTTGCCTTCCAATTTAGAATATATATATTTTTAATCATACTTCAGTTCTGGGTTACATGTGCAGAACGTGTAGGTTTGTGACGTAGGTATACATGTGCCATGGTGGTCTGCTGCACCCATGAACCCATAACCTACATTAGGTATTTCTCCTAATGCTATCCCTCCCCTTGCCCCCCAACCCCCGACAGGCCCCAGTGTGTGATTTCCCCTCCCTGCGCCCGTATATTCTCATTGTTCAACTCCCACTTATGAGTGAGAGCATGTGGAGTTTCGTTTTCTGTTCCTGTGTTAGTTTGCTGAGGATGATGGGTTTTTTAATGTTTCACAAGTGTCCCAGCACTTTGAGAGGCCGAGGTGGAAGGACTGCTTGAGCCCAGGAGTTCAAGACCAGCCTGGGAAACATCATCTGGGAAACCCCATCTCTACCAAAATTATAAAAATTAGTCTGGTGTGGTGGCGCATGCCTGTAGTCCCAGCTACTCGGGAGGCTGAGGTGGGAGGATTCCTTGAGCACGGGAGGCAGAGGCTGCAGTGAGCTGAGATGGAGCCACTGCACCCAGCCTGGGTGACAGAACCAGACCCTGTCTCAAAAAAAAAAAAAAAAAAAAAAAAAAAAGCCAACAAAAAATGTTTCAGAATTGATGTTTTTAAATTTGTGAGATAAAGGTAGGAAAAGTCGGGCAATAACTAGAAAATAAACAAACTCAGATCTTCATATCACATCATAAATTCCAAATGCATTTCAGTAAGTGTTAAAATTTAGACACCTCTCAATGAAATTCAGAAAATTACTCAGCTAAGTGATTTTGGGATGAGCAGGCATTTTCTTTTAAGCATAAAAGAAAAGTTAATTTTCAAAGAATGAAATATTTGACTATAGACATTTAAAATCGATTTCTACAGAAAAAAAAATCACAACATATACCTTACACCATAAATATAGTTATCACACAATAAAAGTTAAATGGCCTGCCACCATCAGAGAAAAATACTTGCAAAAAATGGCAGCTAAAAGGTTGGTATTCTTCATAAATAGTATGTCCTTATCCGTAAGACATAAACACCCAAATAGAGAAATGTGCAAAGGACAGGAATATAATCAACAAATTAAAAAGATCAATAAATGTATTTCAAAATATCTAACTGCATTAACAATCACAGAAATGCTAATTTAAGGCCAGGGGTGCTGGTACACACCTTTAATCCCAGCTACTCAGGAAGCTGAGGAGGGAGGATGACTTGAGCTCAGAAATTTGAGTCCAGCCTGGGAAACCAAGCCAGACCCCAGCTCAAAAAAGAAAAGAAATGCTAGTTTAGTATTAAATTCCATGTGTCACTAATCAGATGACAAAAAACAATAACCAATATTGGAAAAGAGACAATAAAATGTATACTGCTGGCTGGCACATAAATTGGTACATTCTTCTGAGAAGGCAATTTGGTGATATGCATCAAAAGCCTCAATGTTCAAACCCTTTGATCCAGAAATTCTACTTCTTAAGTATTTATTTTTAAAATACATAAATAATCAACATTTCACAGGAAGATTTATATACAAGGATGTTGTTCATCATTGCAGTATTTAATTTCTAACTAGAAACTAAGTAGCCACAAAAGGAAACAGGTTAAAGTCATAGAAATATACAATGTAATACTATGCAGTCATTACAAAAATGTAAGTCCTCAAATCATTTTCAATGACATGAGAAGGCTGACAAATATAGTAAATGAAAAAAAGGATAAATGTCTGTAGCATAATCACAGAAAGATACACACACAAACATGTAGAAATAAGGTTAGCAGTTGCTTCTGGTGAAATTGGAGGGGATTTTAATTTTGTTTTAATTTTCTTCCTTTTGCTTTTCCAAATTATTCAAACTTTCTATAAAGTAGATTATTTCAATAACCTACAAAATATAATTTTAAAAATATCTAAATATACCAAATTAACATAAGATGATGAGACCACAGGGGTAACTCCTTTTTCTCTCTTTTAACTGATCTATGAGAGGAACAACTTTTAAAACTCTTTTAAGAAAAACCTAGTAGGCCAGGCACAGTGGCTCTCACGCCTGTAATCCCAGCATTTTGGGAGGCTGAGGCAGGTGGATCACCTGAGATCAGGAGTTCGAAACCAGCCTGGCCAACATGGTGAAACCCCGTCTCTACTAAAAATACAAAAATTAGCCGGGTGTGGTGGCGCATGCCTGTAATCCCAGCTACTTGGGAGGCTGAAGCAGGAGAATCACTTGAACCCGGCAGGCAGAGGTTGCAGTGAGCTGAGATCGTGTCATTGTACTCCAGCCTGGGAGACAGAGCAAGACTCTGTCTCAAAAAAAAAGGAGTTGGCAGGGGTGGAGGAAAGGTAAGGAACTCAGCTAATGGCCTTACCAACTGGAGCAGGGACCAGGGCATGGACAGACACACAATATCTTGGTCCAGGACCAAGACCTCAGACCTTGGACCCACTCCTCAGCACCACAGGACGTAGCCAACAAGAAGAATCACATCAAAGCTCAACGAATGCTATAAACATCTCATTTTTCCCTACTAAATTTAAGCAAAAAAAAACAAAAAACAAAAAAAACAGAGGCTCACAGAGGAAAGAAAGTGCTCAAAGGTGCATAACCAGTTGGTAGCACTTGACCCTCCATGAAAGTGAAAGGCATATAGCAGAAACCTTTCCACACAGCAGAACACACGCACACTTGGCCACACCACCCACCAACCATGGCCACCGTCCGCTGCAGATGGTGCACAGGTCTCAGGGCCTGAGCAGGAAGCTCTAGAGCTGAGGGAGCTCAACTGAGCAAGACCAACTGAGGCCAGCAGAGCTGCCCCTGTGGATAAAGCATCACCTTCCACTGCGGCCCCTCCACAATGAGAGGGGGTTACCTCTACCCAGAGGGAGACAGACCGAGCCAGCTGCTGCTTCTGAGCTAGTTTCTTGGCCCAGAAGCTGGCAAGTTCAGTAGTAAGCAGAGAGCCTGATGACCACGTTGGACTTCCACCCTGGCTGGCTCCCCAAATTGAGGAATCAAAGTTCACAGAGAGGAAGCTGCACATGTAAGACAAATGGCTACGACACTGCAGCTCCCCCGCAATTCCCTGTGACCCCACAGAAACCAGCGCTCCTCTGCTCGTCTGCTCTGCCCATTGAAAGCAGAGGGGTATCATACCAGTCAGGGGTAGAGCAGACACACAGTCCTTTGCTCATCCTTGCTGGATGCCTGGGTGGGTGGCCAAGAACTGTTTCATGTCTGGGGCACACACACGATAAAAGATAAAGTAGAATGTGACAAATCCACATGATGCCAGGGTGGTCATGAGATGACCCAGAAAGAAAGTGCAAAAAACGCATACTCATAATCATGATAGAATCACAAAAACACCATCCATCAGGACACTTGCCCACGTGTTCTGAAAAAGGGAACCAGCAACTGAACAACCACTATCATTCCAGGCACCTCACAGACCTTCGTTCTTCTAACTCCACAAAATTATACTTCTTGTTTTACCCATGAAAACACTGAGGCTCAGAGAAAAAGAAAAGGCATTATCTCCAAGTCACAGAGCTAGGAAGTGCAGAGTTGGAATTCAAACTCCAAAGCCCGTTTCTCTCAGGACATGGTGAGGGAACTTGTCTCCATCGCCACAGAGGGCTTTTGTCTAGCACAGATGGAACCCTGCTCCGGTGCTGCGTAGGACACAGGCCAGCCATCCCACCACTGCCAGGTGCGGCTCCAGGACCTGGGATGCTGATGGTACTCAGTCTATGCCTTCAAAGGACATGATCATGGTCACAATAAATAGTCACAACGTGTCCAGGCGCAGTGGCTTAGGCCTATAATCCCAGCACTTTGGGAGGCCCAGGCAGGTGTGGATCACTTGAGCCCAGGAGTTTGAGACCAGCCTGGGCAACATGGTGAGAGCCCCCCGCCAAGCTCTACAAAAAAATTTAAAAATTAGCTGGGCATGGTGGCCAACACCTGTGATCCCAGCTACTCGGGAGGTTGAGGTGGGAGGGTCACTTTGGTTGAGGAGGTCAAGGGTGCAGTGAGCCATGATCATGCCACTTCATGCCAGCCTGGGCCACACAGCAAGACCCCTTCTCAAAAAAGGGGAGGGGAGGGGAGGGGCTCTAGGAGGAATGCAGAGTGCTACCCTGTTACCCACGTAAGGTATCTGATGTTTCCAGTTTTCAGATGAGGACACTGGGGCTGGAGGGGTCACACAGCTGGGAAGTGGAATCTGAACCTGCACCTGTTCTCTTTCCCGAGCCCCACCTCACCCACCGTAACAAAGTCACAAGGCCCAAGTGGGCCTTTCACATCAACTCCCTACTGCTTCTGGGTTCCACTTGGCCCGGGCCTCCGGCCACTACCTTGGTTGAGGTAGGTCAGCGTCTCTTCATGCAGCTTCACGGCTGGGGACGTGGCAGCACACAACACGTACTGCAGGGGTGGCAGGCGGGCCTCGTTCTCAGGGGACAGCTGGGGCTCCTCCTGCTTGAAGATGGGCAGAGCGAGCACATCACTGCAACACACAGGAAGCAGAGGTCAGGAACAGAGCCCCAGGGGGCTCTTGCAGAGCCAGGGCGAAGCTGGAGAAACGACGCAGACCACCAGGGCCCAGGGCAACACAGCACGCACATCGCAGGGTGCTGGCTGCACTCCTGCAACCCTTGCACACTCCAGATGCTTTAAAACAGAGGAAACCACTCCTTCATGACTCCAATTTCACTCAATGACGGCCCAAAACACTGATTCAATCAGCCCACCAAGGAGGTAAAAGGGCAAAGTTCCATTTATTTGGTTTCTATCCACAAGCGATCACTCATAAGGTTTCACTTTTAGGCCGGGCTTGGTGGCTGAAGCCTGTAATCCCAGCACTTTGAGAGGCCCAGACGGGTGGATCACGAGGTCAGGAGATCGAGACCATCCTGGCTAACACTGTGAAACCCCGTCTCTACTAAAAAATACAAAAAACTAGCGGGGCGAGGTGGCGGGCGCCTGTAGTCCCAGCTACTCGGGAGGCTGAGGCAGGAGAATGGCGGGAACCCGGGAGGCGGAGCTTGCAGTGAGCTGAGATCCGGCCACTGCACTCCAGCCCGGGCGACAGAGCAAGACTCCATCTCAAAAAAAAAAAAAAGATTTCACTTTTAGAATAAAAATCTAAACAAACATTTTTATTTTTTAATCAACAATTCCATTAACTGGCCACTTCTCACAGCAATACAACCCTGTCCTCCAGGTTCTGTAAACTATGCAAATGAACAAACCACTTCCTTCCCTCCCTGAGCACCCAGGTTGAGACATTCCTCCATCCCTTAAAAAGAGAGGACAACTGGACACTGTTTCCAGGATCATTCTAATCTGTCCAAAAGGCAAACAGGAAGGAAGGACCTTGGCTTCAAGTCTGTGTGTGTGTGGTTTTGTTTTGTTTTTTTTTTTTTTGGGCGGCAGGGTGGGAGGTGGTGGACGGAGTTTCACTCTTGTTGTCCAGGCTGGAGTGCAGTGGCACAATCTCGGCTCACTGCAACCTCCACCTCCCAGGTTCAAGTGATTCTCCTGCCTCAGCCTCCCGAGTAGCTGGGATTACAGGCACGAGCCACCACATCTGGCTAATTTTTGTATTTTTAGTAGAGATGAGGTTTCACCATGTTGGTCAGGCTGGTCGCGAACTCCTGACCTCAGGTGATCCACCCACCTTGACCTCCCAAACTACAGGGATTACAGGTGTGAGCCACCGTGCCCGGCCCAGTCCGTTTTCTTATCCAAGTGGGAAATCTTGAAATCCTTGCTGTAAGTTTCTTCTCCTCCACCTCTTAACAAAACTCCCCACATTAAAAAAAAAAAAAAAAGAAGTCATCGTGCTGCGACTTACTAAGGAACTTGTTTCTGGATATATTTTTTAGGCCAGGCACGGTGGCCCATGCCTGAAATCCCAGTACTTTGCGAGGCTGAGGTGAGAAGACTGCTTGAAGCCAGGGGTTTGAGACCAGTCTGGGCAACATAGTGAGACCTCACCATCTCTAAAAAAAAAAAAAAAAGGAAAAATAAACAAAAAACCTAGCATTTTAAAAATGCCCTTACAAAGGACAAAGAATTCCTTGAGAACATGAATGACCTACAGGCAGGCAAGGCTTGTTTAAGGCCTCTAAATTATAAGCAGCACAGAAACAGGTGCCAAAAACGTACCAATGCTCTTATCTTGATAACCCTCTTCCCTTCGTGGGTCCCTGACTAGGAATCCAATTAGCTGACCCAACTTGTCCATATAAACAGAGTCACTGGTACAATCTGTTCCTCGCACATCATAAACCAGAGTCTCTACAACACAAACCCAGCACACACTCCATCAACATCTAATCAATTTTCAGAAGAAAAAGCCTGGCATTGAGCACACACCTGGAAAACCTGTCCTGTGTGGGCCTCCCCTGTCACTATCCACTACTGAAAAATAAGGGTGCAAGGCCATCTTGGCTTCCCCCACAGGGCGTCTTCCTTTTGTCAGGGCAGGGCACACTCCCAGCCCGGGTGGTTCTCTAGGAACACCGCGGATTGCATAATTTCATGTTTGCCCAGACCATGTCAAGTTAATAATCCATGGACTGCTGCCTTTAAATTTTTTAAAAAGGGGCGGGAGGGCGGAGGAAGTTAAGAACCATCGCTCAACAGTAACTTGTTTCAAGCCTGGCATCCTTATTTGCCAAGGAATAAAAGTCACAAGAACATCAAACAGAAAAAGGGAAGGGAGTAAAGGCCTCTACCCTGGTGAGGTCAGACAGCTTGCAGAAGTTCGGCCAAGTGAGGAGATGACCAAAAATAAAATACAAAAAACGCAAGGAAGAGGACAAGACCTTCCCTCTAGAGTCAGGGGAACCAAGGACATATGCACAAACCCCCACCTTGGCCCTCACTGAGGGAAAAACTCCCAGCTTCCAAGAAGTGAAATAAAAAAAGAGCATGGACTTCTTTATCCACGGTCCCCCGATGACCCCAGAAGCCAATAGGGCTTTATGTAGCACCACCCACTCCCAGTGCTCACCCTCCTCCTTTCACCAAATCCTAAAAGGTATCTGAGCTACTCGGGACAAATTGCCATCTCTGTAGCAGATGTCAGAACTGTACCTCCCAGGCAAGGGAGAACTGTTCCCTAATGGGGTGATGACATTGTAGGTATCTAGAAGTTCTAAGTACAGTCACCTTCAACTCAGGGTCACCTTCAAACTCATTGTTAAGATATGGCAACATACTTAATGGCTGCAAATTAAAATTCAGGCAAAGCTACAACTAAAACTTCAGTAAAAATGTATTCCATTGTAGCATTTCTTGTAAGTGAATGGACACTTAATCTGTGGGTGATTAACATCTCCTCCTGGGCTTCCAACCGCCCCCAGAGCAGCTTCCATCAGCTGCTCTACATCACCGTGGTCTGCCGGGTGGCAGCCAGCCTTTAAGGCTCTAGACCTTTGCCATCTCCAACTACTTTGGCCCATGGATAAAAACAGCGGCTACATCCGCTAAACCCAATCATTCCCCCGCCTCCAGGAAAAGGGGATGTCTTCAGGGAGGGCAAATACCTACCAGCAGCCAGGAATTACAAATAACGTTTTAAGAACTGAGTGGGAACTTCTTGGGGCCAAAACTAGTACTAAATGGAGCTCTGGTATGGGGGCTGTCAATGCCTGTGACTCCTTCAGCCTCATAATTCATTTTCCCTGAGCTCATATCAAATGTCTTTTGGGTTAAATTAGGCACATTTCATAAACTGTGACTAGGATGGAAATAAGGACAGGCTAAAGCTGGTTCAGGCGAGTTCACAAAGTGAACTGCCCATTAGTCTCGGCCAGTGGCAGAACAGGGAAAAACAATCCTCCGGGAGACAGAGCACACGGGGTCCTACTGCTAAGAGGGGGTTGTGGGGAACCGTGCAAAACACGCAGGACTGACTTTCCCCTCTGAAGGGCACTACTCAAATCCCTGCAGAATAAGAAAGATTTCCATCAAGGGCAATAACCACGCGGGCCTCGGGCGAACACGCGCAAGACTACCGCGGGGATGGGGGCGGCCGGCCCCTCCCAGCGCGCCGCCCCCGGCCGCCGCCCGCACCTGGTCCGACGAAGGGCACTGCAGAGGGCGCGAGGCTGGGAGAGGGGCCCCAGCGGAGACGGGCAAAGAGCAGGGGACGAACTTCCCCGGGCCGGGCACCAGGCTGCTGGCAGGAAGTTTCCTCTACTTCTCCGATACGCGCGGGGAGAGGAGGGCCGCGGGAGGCGGATGGGCCAGGGGAGGCGGCGGACCGGCAGGTGCGCGCCCTGCACCCTCTCTGCCGTCGGGGAGGAGCCCTCGCAGGCATAGGGCTCTGCGCGCCCGCCTCCCCGGAGGGCCCCCAACTCCGCACGTCGGGTCCCGCCGGCGTCCGTCTGTCAGTCCCTAGGCGGGACGCTGGGCGGGTCTCTCAGTCCCCAGAGGGCGGACAGCGGGGAGGCCAGGGCCCAGCAGGGGCGCCCCCTCTCCGCCCCTGGACGTCCAACGGCGCCCGGCCCGGCCCGAGCCCCGCGGAGACGGCGTGCGGCCCTTACCGCAGGTAGCTGCCGGAGTTGTGCTGGTTGTAGTGCTCGGGCTGCGTGTGCCAGAAGAGCATGGCTGGAGCTCCCAGCGCGCCCACCTGGGCGCGGCAGCGAGCACAGACACGGGCAGCGCGGAGCTCCCACCGGCTGCTTCGCGCTCCGACCCCGTGGTGCCGGCCGGCTGGGCGCATTTATGGGCGGCCCAGGGGCGGTCCCGCCCCGGGACCCGCCCCGCAGGAACCTCGGCCGGGAGGGCGGCTCCCCGCGGCGGCCGCACCTGGCAGACCGGCGCGCGTGCCTTTCCGGCGAACGAGCGCGCCTCCGGGGCGACCTGACCACAGGGACCTAGGGCCAGCTGGGCGCTCTCCCCCAACCCCCGATGTGGGGCTCAGGTGACCCTTGCTGCCCCCAACCCGCGCCACGCAGCCCCTCTGCCCTCTGCTCCCCACTCTACGCCCAAGGCCAGTCTCCAGAGCGGCTCCGAGATTTCCAGCCTAGGCTCTCTCTGTCTCCCTTGCTTGCTCACGCTCTGAAATCATGGCTTTTTTTTTTTCTTTTTTTTGAGACAGGGTCTCGCTCTGCCACCCAGGTTGGAGTGCAGTGGCGCGATCTCGGGGCTCACTGCAACCTCCGCTCCCAGGTTCAAGCGATTCTCCTGCTTCAGCCTCCCGAGTAGCTGGGATTACAAGCGCCCTCCATCACGCCCGGCTAATTTTTTTATTGTTAGTAGGGACGGAGTTTCGCCATGTTGGCCAGGCTGGTCTCGAACTCCTGACCTCAGGTGATCCGCCCACCTCGGCCTCCCAAAGTGCTGGGATTACAGGCGTGAGCCACCAAGCCAGGCCGACATTTTTTTATTTTGTATTTTTACTTGTGTACTGATTGTCTTTCCCATTAGACTGTAAGCTCCAAGAGGACAGGGCCTGGCTCTCTTACCCCGTTACCTGCACTGCATAGAAGGGTGCATGGGACATAGTTAAGATAAATACTTGTTGAGTAAACATGAAAATAAAAAAAAGGAATGCACCAAAAGAATAATCAGAGAAGGCTTCCTGGAGGAGGTGACATTGAGCTGAGACCTGATGGATGCAGAGGAAGTTCTCTGTGAACAACACCTAGAGAAAAATAGTTCCAAGCATAGTTCCCCACCCCCTTGGCAACAGTGACTGCCAAAGCCTTGAGGAAGACCTACTTGGCATGGCTGGTCCTGGGGAGAGCTTAGGAGGTGAGGTGAGGAGGGCGGGGAAGATCAGAGGGCCTGGCAGGCCAGGACAAGGAGCTAGGATTTTATTCTATGTTTTAAGCCGAGGAGTCACATGTATGATTTGCCTTTTGGAAAGATCGGTCTGGCAGCAGTGTAGACAGTGGGTCAGGGGGTGGTGTGGAGGGCCATTAGGGTCAGGGCTCCCCATGGAGCCCTGACCCACATCCAGGTGCTATCTGGTCCTCCAGTACACGGCACAGCACCTGGCACAGAGGAGATGGGGATTCCGTCCCTGATTATTAATGCAGTCAAATGACATCCGTTGGGGGCCTGGGTCCAGAACTCCCCGCTCCCCAAGCATGGATGTGGGTAAAACCCTCCCTCCCTCTGCTGTTCCTGCCCCCCTCCCTCCAGCCACAGGTCACAACTGGCAAACCACTTCCTCTGTGCAGCCCTCAAGGACTGCCACCTCCCCACTGCTCTGCCCTGTTAGGAGAATAGGAATAGTTCCCCGGCTACAGGTGGTGCTGTCAGCAGACAGTCCCCCAGCCGTCGGCTTCTCCAGGAACTAACTGCCCCTGCTCAGAGAGTAGCCTTACCCTCTGTCATGTCCCTCCTGGGATAGCCCACATCCCAGGGACTGTCCCAGCAGGAGTATAAAAGCCTGGCCATCTCTGCCCGATTGGGGACAGTGCTGATAGGGCATTTTAGCCCCAGGACTCCCCATGAAGACAGTCGAAGCTGTCACAAGACCTGTGTCCTGCTCAGGATCTCCCTCCTGCTTCCTTCCAGTTCCTTGCCCAGGGGTTACTCTTATGGGAGCTTCCAAAGAAACAACCTGAACACCAACCCCCACAACAAACCTCACCCCATCAGGGTCCATGCCAAACCCGTTGTTTAAATGGGAGACACTCTGGGGTGGTCTGGAAAGAACATGTCCTTTGCTGGACTCGTCCTTGAGTTCTAACAGGAGAGGCCCATGGGTAAGCAGCAGTGACAGTACAGTGTGGTCAGGGACGTAGAGGCTGCCCTGGGAACACAGAGGACGACTCTGGAGCTCCGAAGAGGCTCCAGCGTGAAGTGATGTCTCCTGATAGATGGGTGAGTGGAAATGAAACCAATCTGTGGAGATGGAGGGAGGTCTGCCCCCCAGTAGACGCTCCTGCAAAAGCCTGGAGGAAGGGCAGTCAATATTATTAGATGGCTTAGGCCTGGGTTTACTACTTAGCTCCATCTGAATATGTGACCTTTGGTGGAGTAAATTGACCTCATGCTGCTTTTCCCATCAAGAGGTGGTGTCTGTTTCCCTCTCCTCCCCCTTCCGCCTGGGCTGACCCTGTGACTTACTTTAACCATAGAATGCAGAGGAAGTAATGCTGTTCCCTTCTGGGTTGGCCCCTAGGCAGCTTCTCTTTTTTTTTTTTTTTTTTTTTAAGATGAAGTTTCTTGTTGCCCAGGCTGGAATGCAATGGCAAGATCTCAGCTCACTGCAAGCTCTGCCTCCTGGGTTCAAGTGATATTCCTGCCTCAGCCTCCTGAGTAGCTGGGATTACAGGTGCCTGCCACCACACCCAGCTAATTTTTTGTATTTTAATTAGAGACGGGTTTCACCATGTTGGCCAGGCTGGTCTCGTGACCTTCAGGTCATCCACCCATCTCAGCCTCCCAGAGTGCTGGGATTCTGATAGGCAGCTTTTCTTAACTCTCCCAGAGCTCTGAGCCACCAGGTAGAGTCCAAATGCACTATTGGAGAGGGAGACCTGGCGAGCCTCCAATCCCTCCAGCCACCCAGCAGGGCCCATCTAAGATGCCCCAGTGGATTGCCTCCAACCACACCTCATAGAACTGAGGCAAGCCCTGCCCGCCCAAGCCCTGCCCAAAATGCAGGCTTGTGAGCAAATGGATGGCTGTGGCCTTACACCACCAAGTTGTGGGCTGGTTTGTTTCATACAAATGGAAAAATGATACACTGGGCCGTTTGGATCTGGGTTTTGCTATGGGAATAATAAGGCCTCATTCCATGGTTGTGGTCAAGCTTAGGTTCAGGTGAGTTTAGCTTCTCAGGGATCATGGCTCTCATGACCTAAGTATGACTCTGTGTATTTTGGGTCACTGCCTACCTTCTCTCTCTTTGTAGGCTTTTAGCTATGGGAGGGTAGAATTCAGCAGTGCCTACCGAGACAGCATTTGAGTCACACTGTGTGAACAAAAGTGCGTATTTCTGCCCATGACTCTTGGGTGTTACAGGGCACAAGTAGGCCTAGTCTGGACCCCTGGGGCTTCCAGTCTGCTGAGGAGGAGGAGGCAGATGTGCAGGAGATGGCCTGCCAGTTCCTTTTTTATTTTATGAATGTTCACAATTCCCATGTGGTGGGAACATTGATTTTTACTGTGCACCAGACCCGGAGCCATGCCCTGTCATCTCCCGACACGGAGAAGTAGAAACATCATCTGACCTTCCAATTGAAGAAACGGGCTTGGGAGGCCGACTGCCACAGCTGGGATCTGAGGCCAGGCCTGTAAATTCAACAATCATACTCTGGCTCTCATCCATTCCTGTCTTAAGGCCCAGCATTCCTTTCTTCACCCCACACTCGGCAAAGGTGCTGAGACCAGATGTCCTCTACTCCCAGGATCACCCCAGGGTTCCTGCAGAGACAGCAGAAAGGGGCCTGCTGAGTACTCAGGAGTCACCCCCTTAGCAGCCCCACAAGGGATTCCCAGCTGCTCTCAGAAGTTGTCACGATGAAGACTAGGGGCTTCACGTCTGAGAAGATGGTTTTTTGTTGTTGTTGTTGTTTTGGAGACGGAGTTTCGCTCTTGTTGCCCAGGCTGGAGTGCAATGGTGTGATTTTGGCTCACCGCAACCTCTGCCTCCCAGTTTCAAGCGATTCTCCTACCTCAGCCTCCCTAGTAGCTGAGATTACAGGCATGTACAACCATGCCCAGCTAATTTTGTATTTTTAGTAGAGACAGGGTTTCTCCATGTTGGTCAGGCTGGTCTTGAACTCCCAACCTCAGGTGATCCACCCGCCTCGGCCTCCCAAGTGCTGGGATTTCAGGCATGAGCCACCGCGCCAGGCCGATGGTTTTGAGGCATGAATAGACGTTGAAGGATGGCCAAGGTAGAGGGTGGGATTTAGCCAGAGGGACAGCGAGTGCACACATGTTTATCATAGTGTTTATCACAGTTTATCTTGGGATCAGCAGCTGTGAACGAGAGAAGCAGTGAGCAGAGGACAGAGTTAAGCTGTGTGGCCCCGGTGGATCCTATGTAAGCTCCGGGGCCACGCTGGCACTCCAAGTTGTCCAGAATTTGGTCAGGGGTTCAAGCCTTTATACATCACCTTGACCAGTCATGGACAGATATGGTTACCCTGGGGAAGGGATATCACTTTGGGCAAAGCGGCTGAGTTGAGTCCTGGAGAGGGACCTATCAGGGTTACCACCTGCCAAGGCTCCCTGCAGCAGGGGCCTGAGTGCCGTGGCTGGAGAGGGGACACCTTGGCTGGACATGACAGCACCTATCACGCTCTCCAAGCTCGGAATCTTTGTTTATGGAATGAAGATGATGCCTCCCTGATGGAGTCGTTGGGAGCACCGAGACAGTGACGGAGTGTGCAGGGCAGGCTCGTCTGGCTTCTCTAAGGCACTTTGCTTTTCAGCCCTGGATCAGCAGTCTTGCTTTAATTTCTTTTTGAGCGTCCAACAGCATGTGGTTCATCAAAAACCCTGTGTGCTGGTAAGGATTACATTCTCCGTAAGTAACAGAAACCCCAAAATGAAGTGCCTTAGAAGAGATAGAGGCTTATTTCTCCCTCAAGTACCAGAAGTCTAGAGTTCATGTCACCTGCTAGGGTACCCACTTGGCACATACGGCTTTTGAGCACTTGAGATCTGGCTGGTCTGCATCGAGATGTGCTTGAAATGTAAAACCTATATATGAAAAAAGAATGTAACCTAGCCCCTCAGTAATTCTTATACTGATCATATAGTAAATAACAATTTGAATATATTTGGTTAAATACAATATTATTATGAAAATTAATTTTACCTGTTTATTTTTGGTTGTTTTTGTTTTGTTTTGTTTTTGAGACAGTGTCTTGCTCTGTCGCCCAGGCTGGAGTGCAATGGTGCGATCTCGGCTCTCCACAACCTCCGCCTCCTGAGTTCAAGCAATTCTCCCTGCCTTAGCCTCCTGAGTAGCTGGGATTACAGGTGCCCTGCCACCACACCCGGCTTATTTTTGTATTTTTAATAGAGACAGGGTTTCACCATGTTGGCAAGGCTGGTCTCGAACTCCTGACCTCAGGTCATCCACCCACCTCGGCCTCCCAAAGTGCTGGGATTACAGGTGTGAGCCATCGCGCCCGGCTTATTTTTACTTTTTAAACATTTACATACATGGCTAGTATTTGTGGCTTGCATTGTATTCTTTCTTTCTTTTCTTTTTTTTTTTTTTTTTGAGACAGAGTTTCTCTCTTATCACCCAGGCTGGAGTACAATGGCACAATCTCGGCTCACTGCAACCTCCACCTCCTGGGTTCAAGCGATTCTCTTGCCTCAGCTTCCTGAGTAGCTAGGATTACAGGTGCCCACCACCACACCCCATTATTTTTTTTTGTATTTTTAGTAGAGATGGGGTTTTGCCATGTTGGCCAGGCTGGTCTCGAACTCCTGGCCTCAGGTGATCTGCTCGCCACAGCCTCCCAAAGTGCTGGGATTACAGGCGTGAGCCACTGTGTGCAACCACTTGCATTATATTCTTATTGGATGCAATTTGTCCCAGAGCAGCAGTTTCTCAACCAGAGGTGGTTTTGCTCCCAGAGGACAATGGCAATCTGGTGGGTGGGAGTGCTATTGGTGTATAGTGGGTGGAGGCCAGGGATGCTGCTCAACGTCCTACAATGCATAGAACAGCCCCCACAACAAAGAATTATCCAGCCCACAATGTCAATAGGACTCAGGTTGGGAAACCCTGGTCTAAAGGTAATAGGTTTTACAATGTCAGGGAAGCCTTCTGATGCCGTGTTTGTTTGCCAGGTGAACCTTCCATTTGCCGGGTCATGGCACAGTCTAAAATGGCTGCTGGAGCTCCAGCCACTATAACAGTATTTCCGCCAGCCACAGGCTGAAGGAATGGGAGAAAACGGTACACCTCTCTTCGAGGAAGATGGACACACCACTTCTGCTTTTTTCCTATTGACTAGAACATAGTCACCTGGCCTCTCCTTGCTATATGGGAGGCTGGGGAATGTAGTGCTTATTGGAGTGGCATGTGCCCAGCCAAAAAGCAGACGTCCTTACTGAGGAAGATGGGAGAATGGATTTGAGGGGGAAACTAGTACCAGCCATACTCTGCCAGGGGCACCAGGCAAGGAATGTTATTCCCATTTTACAGATGAAGAAACTGAGGCACTTGGGTGAGGGGACTTGCCAAGACACAGAGTGAATGGCAGACCCAAGCAGGAACTGAGGCCTCCCCACTCCTGACTGTCTCTTCATCACACCCTGCTGTCCTGCAGACTTGGCTCCATCACGTTTGTGTCCTTTGACCCATTTGCCAACGTCCCATATTGTCATCTCAGATGTGGTTCATCTTCATGTCTGATCCTAGCTTCTCAAGAGAGGAGAATGACTTTTCCAAGATGTTTCTTCAAATTCAGATAAAGTCCGATGTGGCCTTCAGAGGACCACCCCAAGTTCAATTTCTACACTTTAGCAAATCTACATGGTCATATGAGATGTTAACAGAGGGGGAAACCTGGGGAAGGGGATATGGGAGTTCTGTTTATTATATTGTTAACTTTTCTGTAAATCTAGAGTTATGTCAAAATACAAACATTTCTTTTAAAAATCTTTCTTCAGAATTCAAATGGTCAACTTAAAATTTGGGCAAGTGCGGTTTGGTTTTCCTAAAGCAAAACTCACCTGTGTCATTGACATTAGTCATTTTGTTGTGCACCAAGTAGCCTTGGTGTGGGGCTACTACTGGGTGGGGGTATATAGTCTGGGCTATTTGGTGCATGACAAAATGAGGGCAGGGCAGAGACTGGGTGGGGGCATACTATTTATATATATTTTCTGTTTTGTTTTGAGATGGAATCTCGCTCTGTCACCTAGGCAGGAGTGCAGTCGTGCAATCTAGGCTCACTGCAACCACCACCGACCGCCCTCAAGCAATTCTCCTGCCTCAGCCTCTCGAGTAGCTGGAATTACAGGCACCTGTCACTGCACCTGGCTAATTTTTGTATTTTTAGTAGAGACGGAGTTTCACCATGTTGGCCGGCTGGTCTCGAACTCCTGACCTCAGGTGATCCACCTGCCTTGGCCTCCCAAACTGCTAGGATTACAGGCATGAGCCACCGCACCTGTGTATACATATATACATCCCCTGCTCGGGGGGGTATAGCAACTCCTCCCAGACTGCGTGGGAGATAGATAGATAGATAGTCCCCATCCAACCTGGGCTATTTGGTGCATGACAAAATAGAGAGAGAGAAAGAGAGAGACAGAGAGAGCAAGTGCTGGATTGTGAAGTACAGTGGTGTGAGCTTGCTCACTGCCCCCTCAAATTCCCCAGCTCAAGCAATCCCTACACCTTAGCCTCCTGAGCAGCTGAAATTACAGGTGCGTACCACCACACCTGGCTAATTTTGTTTATTTTTTACAGATGGGGTTTCACTATGTTGTCCAGGCTGGTCTCAAACTACAGGAGTCAAGTGATCCTCCTGCCTCAGCCTCCCAAAGTGCTGGGATTACGGGCATGAGCCCCTACACCTGGCCATACATTTGTGTGTGTATATACATATTTTTTTTTCAAAAGAGATAGGGTATATTAGTCCATTCTTGCATTGCTATAAAGAAATACCTGAGATTGGATAATTTATAAAGAAAAGAGGTTTAATCAGCTCATGGTTCTGCAGGCTGTACAGGAAGCATAACGGCTTCTTCTTGGCTTCCACTGAGGCCTCAGGAAACTTCCAATCCTGGAAGGCAAAAGGAGAGTGAGACATTTCACATGGCCAGGGCAGGAGGAAGAGAAAAGAAAGGGGGGAGTTGCTACACACTTTTAAACAACCAGATCTCGTGATAACTCATTCACTCACTATCACAAGAGCAACACCAAGAGGCTGGTGCTGACCCGCTCCTGAGAACTCCACCCCCATGATCCAATCACCTCCCACCAGGCTCCACCTCCAACACTGGGGTTGGGGGAAATTACAATTTGACATGAGATTTGGTGGGCACACAGATCCAAGCCATATCGTGGGGTCTCACTGCATTGTCCAGGCTGGTCTTGACTCCTGGCCTCAAGCAATCCTTCTGCCTTGAACCCCAGTCAAGGGGTTCAAGGCAGAAGGATTGCATGAACCTCCCATGCAAAGACCCTGCTCTGCCTCTCCTCCTCCTCTCTCTCTGGCCTAGATTGCTACCATCAGTCCTTCCAACAGAGGTTAAGTATTCTCATTCTGACAAGGGCTGCCCCGCTCCCCACTCAGTAGTCACGGCGAATTGCCCTAGGTGGAGCTGGCCACACACACTTTGGCACAGTGCCCTCCCTTTAGGGCCAAACAAGCACCCTGTTATCTGCTTCACACCTCCTTCTGCAAACCACCCTGGTACAGGTGCCAGTCTCTGCAGGGGCCCCGGGGAGCACCTCTAACCCAGGGACTGCGGCTCCAGAGACACAGAGGAAAACAGGGAGTGAGACTACACAAAGACTCCGGCTGGGGGCACGGCTGAGGCCAAGGAAGGAGAAAACACAAATGCTCCCCATTCATTAGCCCGCTTCACTCTCAACATCCGAGAGAGGCAGATGTCGTCACACCCACTTCACTGATGAGAACACCGGGCCCCTGAGATTCGACAACTTGTGCAAACTTGCACAGCTGGAGGACGGTAGAGCCAGGACAGCTCCCAGGGTGGTCTGGCCCAGGCCTCATCTGCTGTGCCAAGCTGAAAGGACAGGTCAGACAAGAAGTTGGAAGAATTTTCTTGAAGAATTCGACACACTGGGGGCTCCCCAGTGAAAGAGCACAGCCTTTCAGTGTTGAGGGGTGCGTGAGCAAGCGAGTGTGGGGTCCGGCTACTGCTCACAGCCAGGGGCACCAACTATGGCAGGGAGGGCAGCTCTAGGCAGTGGCTCTGTGCGAGGCTGAGGGTGGACCAGATGTACAGGCCCATGCCACCACACTCGGCTGATTTTTGTATTTTTAGTAGAGACGGGGTTTCATCATGTTGGCCAGGCTGATCTGGAACTCCTGACCTCAGGTGATCCACTCGCCTCAGCCTCCCAAAGTGCTGGAATTACAGGCGTGAGCCACTGTGCCAGGCCCACTTGAGATCTTTTATTTCCTTTTTCCTTGTTAACAAAACCCTGATTTTATGGGGTGTCAGCAGTGTGTGCCCAGCTAAAAAAAAAAAACTGTATTTCCCAGGCTCCTCCATGAGAGGGCTAACCATATGACTAAATTTGGAATTCTGGTAAGGCAATAAAAATATGAAGCTTTTGGTTTCCTGCTGTTTATTGATAACCTCACAGGAGACAGGGGAGACAGGTTTGTACATAGCGTGTTTGTACCCGATTCCCATTCAGCATGATAGGAGTCTCTAGGCAGAAATTGGCCACGTGTTTCTGTAGATAATGTTAGTGCAGGAAAGATTTGACAGGCTAGAAGCTGACTCTATTGCCTTGCCCTGCTTTTTCTTTTTTTCTTTTCTTTTTTCTTTTTATTCTTTTATTTTTCGTTTTTTATTTTTTTGAGACAGAGTCTTGCTCTGTCGTCTAGGCTGGAGTGCAGTGGCACGATTTCGGCACGATTTCGGCTCACTGCAACCTTCGCCTGGGTTCAAGCAATTCTCCTTCCCCTGCTTCCCAAGTAGCTGGGATTACAGGCACCTACCACCAGGCCTGGCTAATTTTTGTATTTTTAGTAGAGACGGGATTTCACCATGTTGGCCAGGCTGGTTTCAAACTCCTGAACTCAAGTGATCCTCCCGCCTCGGCCTCCCAAAGTGCTGGGATTACAGGCATGAGACACCACACCTGGCCTGCTTTGCCTTTTCTGAAGTAAATTTTGAATTATATGACCACTGACTTGGGTTTTATTTTGTATTTTCAATCTTTGCCATTGAATTATTTAATGTCTGTCTTACAGAAAACCCGTATTTGTAACTCAACAAATGCTGATTTTCCTCACGTTTGTCCTGTACCCCTTTTGGTACCCTCAGAAGTTGATTTTGGTTTTCATGATGGCACTGTTTCTTAGTGTTTTAAATTGGAATAGTTTTGCCTCCTGAAGCTTTAAAATATGATTATAAGTTTTTTTGCAGATTAGGTGGTCCTGTGTAGCATTTGTTGCAATGTGCCACGCCTGTTTAACACTGGATACAGCACTGGCTCGTTATATTCTGTTGAACCTGGTGGTGAAATCTGGTAGCATTCTTCCCACCTAAAAGCTCCTAATAGTTTATACAAATACATGTTATAGCAAAGGAAGATGGGAGAGAGCCGAATCAGTTGACCAGCCTCCCTTTGCCCTTGCCTTTTCTGCTTTTCTCCTGCTTTGAAGGCTGATGTGAAGGCTGGAGCTCAGGCGGCCATCTTGGGAAAGCTAGATGCCCATTCTAAGGTTGAGCAGAAATACAAAAGGAGCCTGAATCCCTGGAGACATCACGAAGCCATCACTTCAGCCTTGAATTACCCATCAGATTGTAGTTGATACTAATTGATCCCAATTTGGTATCTCAAAGCGGGGCTGCAAGTTATAGAATCTGCAGTTTGGGAATTGGCTGAATGGAGAGGTTTGGGTTTGGGGCTGTAAAGGTTAAGTTTTGGTGAGCTAGAAAGGAAAGGGAAGGGAAGAAGGGAAAAGAGAAGGAAGGAAAGGAAAAAGGAAAGGAGGAAGGAAGGAAAGGAGGAAGGGATGGAAGGAAGGAAGGAAGGAAGGAAGGAAGGAAGGAAGGAAGGAAGGAAGGGAGTTTTCTGCCCACCGGCAAGATCTAATTAAAGGTGTTGCCTTTCCACCTGGATTATGTTTCAAATGACCTCAAGGCATGGGCAGAGGGGCATGGGCAGAGGGGCATGGGCAAATGGCAGAGATAATCAGTTACAGAGCCCCAAATTTTCAGACTGAAAAAAAAGATTTTGGCAGTAAGTATAATAGTGACGGGATTAGTGTCCAGAATATATTAAGACTATCCATAAATCAATGGGAATGCAACAAACCACCCAACCACATAATGGGCAACAGAATTAAAGGGACATTGCTCAGAAGAAGGAACACAAATTGCCCATAAATAGATCAGACATTGCTCAACCTCATTAGTAATCAGAAAAATGAACATTCTGGCCATTAGATAAGATTTCACAGTCAGGCCGGGCGCGGTGGCTCAAGCCTGTAATCCCAGCACTTTGGGAGGCCGAGACGGGCGGATCACGAGGTCAGGAGATCGAGACCATCCTGGCTAATACGGTGAAACCCCGTTTCTACTAAAAATACAAAAAAAACTAGCCGGGCGACGAGGCGGGCGCCTGTAGTCCCAGCTACTCGGGAGGCTGAGACAGGAGAATGGCGTGAACCCGGGAGGCGGAGCTTGCAGTGAGCTGAGAGCCGGCCACTGCACTCCAGCCTGGGCGGCAGAGCAAGACTCCGTCTCAAAAAAAAAAAAAAAAAAAAAAAAAAAAGATTTCACAGTCAGAAGACTGGCAAAAATTTTTGGAAGATGTCAAGTATTGGCCAGGATGTGATGGTGTACACTGATGTAACACTGCGGAAAATAGTCTATTGGGAAACAGTCGAACATGTACATACTTCATGACCCAGCGATTCCACTCCTAAATATGCAGACCTTCTCTGCTTATGCTTACTGTGATTTGACATATGATTTTTCAACTTTGTGATGCTGCGAAAGTGATATAGATTCAGTAGAAACTGTGCTTCAAGAATCCATACAACCATTCTGTTTTTCATGTTCAGTAGTGTATTTAATAAGTTGCATGAAGACTGAGCATGGTGGCTGATGCCTGTAATCCCAGCACTTTGGGAGGCTGAGGCAGGTGGATCACTTGAGGTCAGGAGTTCAAAACCAGCCTGACCAACATGGTGAAACCCTGTCTCTACTAAAAATACAAAAATTAGCTGGGCGTAGTGGCACATGCCTGTAATCCCAGCTACTCGGGAGACTGTGACAGGAGAATCGCTTGAGCCTGGGAGGCAGAGGTTGCAGTGAGCCATAATCGCGCCACTGTACTCCAGCCTTGGAGACAAAGCAAGACTCCATCTAAAAAAAAATAGTAATAATAAGTTACATGAGCTATTTGATACTTTATAAAATAAGCTCTATGTTACATGTTTTTGTCCAACTGCAGGCTAATGTACGTGTTCTGAGCACATTTAAGTTAGGCTAGGCTAAGCTATGATACTCAGTAGCTTAGGTGTATGAAATGCATTTTCAATTTACAGTATTTCCAACTAACAATGGGTTTATCAGGATGTAACCCCATTTTAAGTTGACAAACGTTTGTATTTTCTGGAGAAACACTTGAACGTGTAACCAGGGATCAGTTGCAAAAAATCTTCAGAGCAGCAGTGCATGTAAATATAGGGGCAGTTGGCCGGGTGCGGTGGCTCACGCCTGTAATCCCAGCACTTTGGGAGGCCGAGGTGGGCAGATCACGAGGTCAGGAGATTGAGACTATCCTGGCTAACACGGTGAAACCCCGTCTCTACTAAAAATACAAAAAATAAGCCGGGCATGGTGGCGGGCGCCTGTAGTCCCAGCTACTCGGGAGGCTGAGGCAGGAGAATGGCGGGAACCCGGGAGGCGGAGCTTGCAGTGAGACGAGATTGCACCACTGCACTCCAGCCTGGGTGACAGAGCGACATTCTGTCTCAAAAAAAAAAAAAAAGAAAGAAAAGAAAAGAAAAATAGGGGCAGTAAGGACCCATGCTCAACTGTAGAATGGCATAATGTTTCTCAGCGTGAACATGGAATCAGCGTCGCCACATCCATCAATAGGATTCAATCTGAGAAGCATGATGTTGAAAGGAAGAACTCAAGTTGTAAGATGATTTTTTTTCTATTTGTAGAAAGGGCAAAAAGGGGAAAAACTCAACAATATAATAGAAAGAAATATGTAAATATGTGGGAAAATGAAATGTAAAGGAATAGTTAACACAAAATCAGGATTTAAGTCTCCCTGGGGAGAGAGAGAGGATGTGACTGGAGAGGGGACCCAGGCTTCTAAATTATATGTTCCGCTTCTTAAGCTAAGTGTGGGGAGTGAAGGGAGAACATGGGGGTTTGTTTTCATTTGGAAATGTCCATATCTATGATATGCACTCTTTTACGTATGATGCGTTTCACAATCAAAACAAAACAATCAAAACAAAACAAAATCAGTCATGATCAAAACAAAACAAGAAACCTGGGAGAAGCAAGCTATTGGCCTGTGGTGACTTGCACATAGATTTGGCCAGAGTAATATACCCTGCAAGCAAAGTTACTGTATTACAAAAAAATAGAAAATCAAAGTCTGGCCACAAGGCTCTGACCCTGAACTCATGCCAAGAGGAAGACATTGCTAAAGCCCTAATTATGGTTTCTGGGAGGGGCACCTCCTCAATGCCCACACCAGCCGTGGCCCGGAGGGATAATGGGTCAGGAAGATGCCCATGGATGGCACACCCAGGAGTGCCTCATGAGCTGGCCATGGGACTCACTCCACTGCCCAGGCAGCAAGGCTTCAAGATGTGATCACATTCTGGGGTGGTGATTGTGATGTATTTCCTAGTGTCTCTTTTTTGAATGAGTTTTTGTTGTGGATACCCCATTCTTTCTCTACCACTGTATTTTAGATGTGTTTGAGACAGATGATTTACCTTTCAGATTATGAGTTGCAGGTCCCTAACAAGATATTTCCACCCTGATGGAGAGGACGACACACCACCCAGGGACCCTGGACTTTGAGCTGGTTACAATCACCGGATGAGAGGTGGGCAGGGCACATGTGTTCTGTGGATGGGAAGAGCACGTGATGGGTGGTAGATGGAACAGGGAGAAGACAGAGTGGAGACTGCTCTTGGTCACCAGTATAAACATCCCCTTTCTTCTTTATTAATCAAACCCTGATTTTGTTGGGGGAACAATGTGCTTAGCTAAAACAAACACAAAAACTGTATTTAGCAGTCTTCCTAGCAGTTGGGCAACCATGTGACAAGGTCCTGACCCATGAAATCAGGTGAAATTTGAGTGACGCATCAGGGAAAACTTCTTAAAAAAATATATATAACTCAGCTAACAAGTGCCCTTCTGCCTTTGCCTTCTTTCTGTTGTCCGGAACATGGACATGAATGTTGAAACAGCAGTAGAAATCTTGTCATCATAAGGCATTCTTTTTTTTTTTTTTTTTGAAACGGAGTTTCACTCTTGTTGCCCAGGCTGAGTACAACGGCGCAATCTCGGCTCACTGCAACCTCCGCCTCCTGGGTTCAAGCAGTTCTCCTGCCTCAGCCTCCCAAGTAGCTGGGATTACAGGCGCACCACCATGCCTGGCTCATTCTGTATTTTTAGTGGAGACAGGGTTTCTCCATGTTGGTCAGTCTGGTCTCGAACTCCCAACCTTAGGTGATCTACCTGCCTCGGCCTCCCAAAGTGCTGGGATTACAGGCGTGAGCCACTGTGCCTGGCTAAGGCATTCTTAGTGATAGAAGTATGGACAGAATGTCTGTGTTCCCGCCAAATTCATATGTTGAAACCTTAAACCCCAGCGAGACTCTATTTAGAGTAGGGAAGTAATGAAGGTTGAATGAGGCCATAAAGGTAGAACCTGATCTTCTAAGGTCACCTGATAGGTGACCTTAGAAGAAGAGAAACCAGAGCTCCCTTGCTCGCTCCCACTGGCTCCGTGTCCCCCGTTCCATGCTTAGAGGAAAGACTATATGAAGACAAAGTGGCTGTCTTCAAGCCAGGAAGAGGGTCCTTACCAGAAACCAAACCCTGACCAAGAACCTTGATGCTGAACTTTCAGCCTCCAGAACTGTGAGAAAATAAATTTCTGCTGTTTAAGCCAACTAGGCTATGGTATTTTGTTATGGCAGCCCAAGCTGACTAGGACAGAAATCATGTGTTATCATTAGATGGTAGCACAGAAAGATGGAAGAATTCTGTGATGAATCAAGGAGCCAAGAAATAGATAATTCAATACTAGTGGTTGGAGACTTCAACCTCACTTTCAATACTAGATAGAACTGAGCAGAGAGAAGACTTTAACAACCCTGTAAACCAACTAGTCCTAAAAAAAAACATCTATAGAACACTCCACCCAACAACAGTAGAATACACATTCTTCTCAAGCACTCGTGGAACTGTTTCCAGGATAGACCACAGGCTAGGTCATAAAATGAGCCTCAATAAATTTAAAAAGATTGAAATCATATAAAATTTGTTCTCTCACCACAATGGAATTAAATTACAAATCAGGTCAGACATGGTGGCTCACGCTTGTAATCCCAGGACTTTGGGAGGCCAAGGTGGGTGGATTGCTTGAGGCCAGCAGTTTGAGACCAGCCTGGGCAACATGGCAAAACTCTGCCTCTACCAAAATTACAAAAATTAGCCAGTCTCGTAATCCAGTGTCAAAATAAATAAATAAATAAAAATTAAAATAAATTACAAATCAGTAAAAAATGAAAATTTGGGAAATTCACTAATATGTGGAAATTAAGCAACATATACCTAAGCAGTCAAATGAAGAATGGGTTAAATAAATCCCAAGGAAAATTAGAAAATACTTTGAGACAAATAAAAATGAAAACATAACATATCAAAACTCATGGATGGGCTGGGCACAATGGCTCGTGACTGTAATACCAGCACTTTGGGAGGCTGAAGTGGGAAGGTTGCTTGAGCCCAGGAGTTCGAGACCAGCCTGGGCAACATAGTGAGAGCCCATCTTTACAAAAAAATTTTTAAAAATTAGCCAGGTATGATGGTGCACACCTGTGGTCCCAGCTACTTGGGAGGTTGAGATGTGAGAATCCCTTGAGCCCAGGAGGTTGAGAGCAGCAGGAGGCCATGTTCATACCACTGTACTCCAACCTGGGCAACAGCGTGAGACCCCATTTCAAAAACAACAACAACAAAAAATGGATGCAGGACAGTCATCAGTAAGATGGTAGACCAGGAATATCCAGGCCATTATTCCCCACGGAAACATTAAATAAACAACTGGAGACTGGTTAAAATACCTTTATGGAAGCTCTGGAAACCAGTCAAGATTTAAAGCAAACAAGAAAATTTCATGATGGTTTTTACTTGCCTGTGCTCTATCTCCTCCCCAGATGGTACATTTTGGGAGAGGCAGTGTCCTGGTTTCCAGCTTCTTTCCACAAGTCAGAGGGAGCAGAACCAATTGAGTATACCATATTCTAGCCTCAGGGGCTACCTGAGGGATTGGTCTCTGTAATTGTCTAAGTTGGAGCTCAGACAGCCAAAAGTGGCAATGCTCAGATCTCGAGCTGGAGGAACCTGTGGGACGCAATGGTCATAGCTTCTGAAAACTGACCTGCAGTCCCCTGAGCTAAGAAATTGACCTTGAGAGGAAGCAGGGGGAGAATCTAAAGGGAATTTAAGACGTTTAAAGGTAGGTGGTACATGCCTATAGTCCCAGCTACTCAGAAAGCTAAGGCAGGAGGATTGTCTGAGCCCAGGAGTTTGAGGCAGTAGTGTGCTACGATTGCACCTATGAAAAGACCTGGGAACACCTTATGCCTTCATGCCTGGCTGACTAGTGGTCTGCATGAGACCAGTCTGCAAAGACTGGGAAAGGTGGCTGTTTTGTCAAATGCCCAATTTTTAACAAAGGATCATAAAGTATACAAATAAAGAACAAAACATGGCTAATTCAAAGGACCCAAATAAATCTTCATAAACACCGACATCAGCCTTATTGTGCAAAGTCTTTAAAACAATTGCCTTGTATATATTCAAAGAACTAATGGTAAACATGGACAAAGAATTAAAAGAAGGCCGGAAAACAATATATAAACAAAATGAGAATATCAACAAAGAGATAGAAATTATGTATACATAGAAAGAACCAAACAGAAATTCTGAAGCTGAAAAATACAATAACTGAATTGGAAATTTTGCTACCAGTATTCAATAACAGATTCAAAAAGACAGAAAAAAAATAATCAGAAACTTGAAGACCGGTCACTTGAAATTCTTGAGTCTGATGGGCAAGAAAGAAAAAAGAGTGAAGGAAAAAGTGATCAAAGCCTGTGAGACCTGTGGGACACCATCAGGTGGACCAATACAGTCACTATGAGAGTCCCAGAAAAAAAGAGAGAGAAAGGGTCAGAGAGAGTTTAAGAAATGATATGGCCCCAAACATCCCATATTTGAGACATGAATATAGAAATTCGAGAAGCTTAATGAACTTCAACTGGATACATCTAAAGAGACCCACACCAAGATGCATTATAATCGAACTGTCAAAAAGCCAAAGACAAAGAAGGTATCTTCAGATCCGCAAGAGAAATGCAACTCATCAAGCACAAGCGGTCCTCAATATTACCAACAAATTTCTCAGCAGAAACCATGCAGGCCAGAAGGCAATGGGATAATGTGTTTAAAGTACTGGAAGAATAAAACCTGTCGGTAGAGAATTCTATGTCTGGCAAAACCCTCCTTCAAAAATGAGGAAAAAATTACAACATTTTTAGATAAGCAAAAGTTGGGAGAGGTTATTATCACTAGACTTCCCTAGAAAAATGGCTAAAGGGAATCCTTGAAGTTAAAATGAAAGAACACCAGATAGTGACTTAAAAGCTGTATGAAAGTATATAGTTCTCTGGTAAAGGTAAATAAATGGGCAAATGTAAAACCAGTATTACTGCAATTTTATTTTAGAACTTCACATTATATTCTTCTATGTAATTTAAGTACAAAAGCATAAGAAATAATTATAAATCTATGTTAATGGGTATACAATATATACAGATATAATCTGTGACATCAATAATGTAAAGTGGAGGGGGCATGGCTATAAAGGAAGGGTTTTTGTTTGAAATTCAAGTGAAGTTATAGCAGTTCAAAATACCTTGTTATAGCTTTGGGATATTATATGCAATCCTCATGGTAACCACAAAGGAAATAGATATATAATACATACAAAAGAAAATAAGAAGGAAATCAAAACATCTCACAACAAAAAATCAACTAAACACAAAGAAAGGAAGTAATGGATGAAATGATGTACAAAAATTATTCAAGACATATGGAAAATAAATAACAAAATAGCAATAGTAAATTCTTCCCTGTGGGTAATTACTTTAAAAGTGAATGAACTAAACTTCCCAATAATAAGACATAGATAGGCAGAATGGCTTTAAAAAGCAGTGTCTCTATGTTAACAGCATAAGAGACTCACTTTAAGTTGAAGGATATACATTGGTTAAATGTGAAAGGATAGAAAAAGATATTCCAAGGGTATAGTAATAAACAAAGCAGGAATGACTATGCTAGTATCAGACAAAATCGATTTTAATGATAAAAGGGTCAATTCACCAGGAAGACACAACAATTATAAACATATATGCACCACACATCAGAGCTGCTAATTATATGACATGAGTATCAACTGAATTAAAGACAGAAATAGCTCTACAATAACAGTAGAAGACTTTAAAACCCAATTTTCAATAATGGATAGAACAACCAGACAGAAGATCAATAGGAAAATAGGGATTTGAACAATGCTTTAGACAAGTTTGACTTAAAAGATATATACAGAACATCTACCCAGCAACATCACAACACACAATTTTCTCAAGTGCACAAAGGCCAGGGAGGGTGGCTCACACCTGTAATCCCAGAACTTTGGGAGGCTGAGATGGGAGGATAACCTGAGCCCAGGAGTTCAAGGCCAGCTTGGGCAACATAGAGAGACCCCATCTCCACAAAAAGAAATGTAAAAAATTAGTCAGGTGTGGTGGTGGTAAGTGCCTGTAGTCTCAGCTACTTAGAAGGCTAAAGAGGAAGAATTACTTAACCCCAGGAGGTCAAGGTTACAGTGAGTCATGATCACGCCACTGCATTTCAGCCTGGGCAACAGAGCAAGATCCTTTCTAAAAAAAAAAAAAAGAAAGAAACAGAAAGAGAGAGAGAAGAAGGAAGGAAGGAAAGAAGGAGGGAGGGAGTCTGGGAGAGAGGGAGGAAGGGAAGGAAGGAAGGAATGAAGGGAGGGAGGGAGGGAGGAAGGAAGGAAGGAAAGGAGGGAGAGAGAGAGGGAGGGAGGGGAAGAGGAAAGGAAAGGAAGAGAGAGAAAGAAGGAAGGAAGGAAGAAAGAGAGAAAGAAAGAGAAAGGGAGGAAGGAAGGAGAGAAAGAAGGAAGAAGGAAGAAAGAGAGAGAAAGAAAGAAAGAAAGAAAGAAAGAAAGAAAGAAAGAAAAGAGAAGAAAGAAAAGAAACGAAAAAAAGAACATTATCCAGAAGAGATTGTATGTTAGGGCACAAAATAAGTTTTAATAAATTTTAAAAGATTGAAATTATGCACAGAGTCTCTTCTGATCACAATGGAATGAAACTAGAAATCAATAGCAGGAGGAAAATTTGAAAATCCACAAATATGTGGAAATTAAACAACACACTCTTAAACAACCAATCGGTCAAAGAAGAAATCACAAGGGAAAATAGAAAATATCTTCAGACAAATTAAAATGAAAACAGGTTTCTGCTGTTTTGGAGAGCAGTGATCTAATCTGCAGATACCGTATCCCCTCTTCCACTTCCTGCTGCAGCCAATAAAGGCCGTTGGCTACCATTAAAAAACCAAACCAAACCAACAACAACAGGTTTCCTCTTTCACCAAGGACCCACCAAGATGAGTCATGTTCACACCAAAGCCGTGAATAAGGTGGCCTGGGTCATCACAGAAAAGCTCATCACTTGAGCCTGGGCAACAACTTCCACATGAACGTGTGTGTGTGTGTGTGTGTGTGTGTGTGTGTGTGTGTGTAGATTGCTATTATCTCCAGTAGGAAGCCCTGCAACAAGATAGCAGGCTATGTCACACATCTGATGCAGAGGATTCAGAGGGTCCCAGTGAGAAATATCTTCATCACGTTTCAGGAGGAGGAGAGAAAAAGGAGAGACAATTCTGTTCCTGAGGTCTCAGTCCTGTATTAGGAGATCATTGAAGTAAATTCCGACACTGAGGAAATGCTAAAGCTTTTGGACATTGGCAGTCTGTCCAACCTGCAGGTCACTCAGCCTGAAGTTGGGATGAATTTTAAAATGCCACATGGAGCTGTTTGACTCTTTCTGCAATGTTATAATATTTTCAGTAAGCCTGAGACAACAGCAAAAAATAAATAAAAGCACAAAATAATACTTACGGGATGTAGTATAAATAGCACTAAGATAATTCATAGCTATAAACACTTATGTTAAAAAAGAAGAAAGATATGAAATCAGCAACCTAATTTTACACCTTAAGGAGCTAGAAAAATATCCCAAACCTAGCAGAAGGATAGAAATAATAAAGATTAAAGCAGAGATAAGTAAAATAGAGAATAGAAAAACAGTACAGAAAATCAACAAAACCAAGAGCTCGTTCTTTGAAAAGATCAACAAAATCGAAAACAAACCTTTAACCAAAAACAAACCTTTAGCTAAGTAGACTTAAGAAAAAAAGAGAAATGTAAAATAATATCAGAATGAAAGAAGGGCCATTCAACTTTACAGAAAAAAAAGTATAAGAGAGTACTAGAGGGCTGGGCACAGTGGCTCACTCCTATAATCTCAGCACTTTGGGAAGCTGAGGCGGGTGGATCATTTGAGGTCAGGAGATCGAGACTAGCATGGCCAACATAGTGAAACCCCGTCTCTACTAAAATTACAAAAATTAGCCGGGTGTGGTAGTGTGTGCCTGTAATCCCAGCTATTCAGGAGGCTGAGGCAGGAGAATCGCTTGATCCTGGGAGGCAGAGTTGCGGTGAGCCAAGATCTCACCACTGCACTCCAGTCTGGGCAACAGAGTGAGACCCTGTCTCAAAAAAAAAAAAAAGTACTAGAATAATTGCATGCCAAAAATATTAGATAACCTCGATGAAGTGAACAAACTCATAGAAACACACAACATATCAAGACTTAACGATGAAGGAACAGAAAATCTGAAAAGACCTATCAGTAGGAGGGAGATTGGATTCAGAACCAAAAACTCCTCAACAAAGAAAAGCCTAGGACCAGATAGCTTCACTGGTGAATTCTACCAGACATTTAAAGAAGAACTAACACCACTTCTTCTCAAAGTCTTCCAAAAATTGAAGAGAAAGGAAGATTTTCAAACTCATTCTGTAAGGCCAACATTACCATGACACAAAAGACACTACAAGAAAATAAAACTTCAGACCAATATTGCTTATCAGTATTGATCCAAAATTCCTCAACAAAATTCTAGTATACCAAATTCAACAGCATATTAAAGGGACACCATGACTAAATAGGATTTACTTCTGGAATAAAAAACTCCAAGGATGGTTTAACATACGAAAATGGATTAATGTAATACACCATAGTAACAGAATGAAAAAAAAAAAAACATGACCATCTCAATTGATGAAGAAAAATCACCTGACAAAATTCAATAGCCTTTCATGACAAAAACATTCAACAAACTAGAAATGGAAGAAAAGTACCTCAACATATTAAAGGCCATATATGAAAAATCCAAAGCTAACTTTATCCTGAATGGCAAAAGACTGAAAGCTTTTCCTCTAAGATCAGAAAGAAGACAAAGATGCCTAGTTTCACCACTTCTATTGGACATAGTACTGGGAGAGTCCTAACCAGAGAAACTGGGCAAGAAAAAGAAGTAAAAGGCATAAAAATTGGAAAGGAAGAAGGGAAATTATCTCTGTTTGCAGACAATATAATCTTACATGTAGGAAACCCTAAAGATTACACATATACACAAACTACTAAATGCATTCAACAAAGTAGCAGGATACATAATCAGTATGCAAAAATTGGTTAATTTCTATACACTAACAATGAAGAATCCAAAAATGAAATTAAGCAAACAATTCCATTTATAACAGCATCACAAAGAATAAAAATCCTTAGGAATAAACTTAACCAAGGAGGCAAAAAACTTATACTGAAAACTACAAAATGTTGCTGAAGGAAATTAAAGAAGACACAAATAAGTGGAATGACATCCCATGTTCATGAATTGGAAGTCTTAATACTGTTAAGATGCCAATGTTACTTAAAAGTGATCTAGACTCAATGCAATTCACATTAAAATCCCTACATTGTGTTTGGCAGAAATAGAAAAATCCTGGGGCTGGGTGTGGTGGCTCACGCCTATAATCCCAGCACTTTGGGAAGCTAAGGCAGGCAGATCTCTTGAGGTCAGGAGTTCAAGACCAGCCTGGCTGACATGGTAAAACTCTACTAAAAATACAAAAGTTAGCCAGATGTGGTGGTGTACACCTGTAATCCCAGCTACCTGGGAGGCTGAGGCAGGAGAATCATTTGAACCCAGGAGATGGAGTTTGCAGTGAGCTGAGATTGTGCCATTGCACTCCAGCCTGGGTGACAGAGCAAGACTCCATCTCAAAAAAAAAAAAAAAAATTCATATGTAATCTGTGAGACTCTAAGCAGTCAAAATAATCTTGAAAAAGAACAAATTTGGAGGTGTCACATTCCCTGAGTTCAAAACTTCCTACAAAGTTACAGTAATCAAAACAGCATGGTACTAATGTAAAGACATACACATAGAACAATGCAACAGAATAAAGAGCCCACAAATCTGCCCTGAATGTATGGCCAAATTATTTTAGACAAGGATGCCAAGACCATTTAATGGGGAAAGGGCAGTACTTTAAACAAATGGTGTTGGGAAAACTGGATATCCAAATACAAATAAATTATGTTGGGTCCTTATCCTACAACATGTGCAAAAATTAACTCAAAATGAATAGAAGACCTAAATGTTGAGCTAAAACTATAAAAACTCTTCCAAAAATATAGGAGGAACACTTTATGACATTGAATTTGGCAATGACTTCTTTTTTTTTTTTTTTTTTTTTTTTTGAGACGGAGTCTCGCTCTGCCGCCCAGGCTGGAGTGCAGTGGCCGGGTCTCAGCTCACTGCAAGCTCTGCCTCCTGGGTTTACGCCATTCTCCTGCCTCAGCCTCCCAAGCAGCTGGGACTACAGGTGCCCACCACCACGCCCGGCTAATCTTTTGTATTTTTAGTAGAGACGGGGTTTCACCATGTTAGCCAGGATGGTCTCGATCTCCTGACCTCGTGATCCGCCCGTCTCGGCCTCCCAAAGTGCTGGGATTACAGGCTTGAGCCACCGCGCCCGGCCGGCAATGACTTCTTAATAATGACACCAAAAGCACAGGCAACAAAAGCAAAAATGCACAAATGGGACTACATCGAAATTTAAAACTTTAGCAGAGAAACAGAAACTACAAAAAAGAACAATTAAAGATTTTATACTAAAAAAGATAACATCTGAAACAAAAATTTACTGGATAGGCTTAACACCAGATTATAAATGACGGAGTATAAATGAACTTGAAGCTAGATCAAGGAATCTAATCTGAAGGACAGAACAACAACAAAAAATTGAAAATAAAAACACAATCTCAGGGAACTGTAAACAATATTTAAAAACCCTAATCCCCTTGTGTTTGGAGTCTTGGAAAAAGAAGAGAAAGAAAATGAGGTGGCAAAAATATTTGAAGACATGATAGCAGTCTCAAATTTTGTGGGCATACATTTATAGATTCAAGAAGCTCGGCAAACCCCACACCAAATAAACACCAAAAAAATCACAAGGCATATGATTGTCAAATAAGTGAAAATCAAACATAAAACAAAAGCTTTGGAAATAGAGAAAAATAATACATAATATATAGAAGATCAAGGATAAAAAATTTGAGTGTTCCTCTCATCAGTAACAATGAGAGTCAAAGATGGTGGAACAGTATCTTTGAAGTGCTGGGAAAAAACAAACAAACAACAACAACAACAAAAAAAAACAAGAATTGGCTGGGTGTGGTGGCTCATGCCCGTAATCCCAACACTTTGGGAGGCCGAGGCAGGCAGGTCACCTGAGGTCAGGAGTTCGAGACCAGCCTGACTAACATGGAGAAACCCCGTCTCTATTGAAAATACAAAATTAGTCGGACATGGTGGCGTATGCCTTTATCCTAGCTACTCAAGAGGCTGAGGCAGGAGAATTGCTTGAACCCAGGAGGCGGAGGTTGTGGTGAGCCGAGATCGCACTATTGCACTCCAGCCAGGGCAACAAAAGTGAAACTCCGTCTCAAAAAAAAAATATTTTCAAATACATGAAAACGAAGACAATTAATTACTAGTAGACCTTCTCTATAATAAATGCCAAAAGATGTTCTTCAGGTTGAAAGGAAGTAATACTAAAAAGAATATCTAGGAAGGAATGAAGAGCTCCAGAAATCCTAAATATGTGTATCAATATAGCCAGGCGAGGTGGCTCATACCTGTAATCCCAGCACTTTGAGAGGCCAAGGTGGGTAGATCACTTGAAGCCAGGAGATTGAGATCAGCATGGCCAAGATGGTGAAATCCCATCTCTACTAAAAATACAAAAATTAGCCAGGCGTGGTGGTGGGCACCTGTAATCCCAGCTACTCAAGAGGCTGAGGCAGGAGAAACTCTTGAACCCTGGAGGTGGAGATTGCAGTGAGCCTGAGATCATGCTACTGCACTCTGACCTAGACGGGACTCCGTCTCAAAGAAAAAAAAAAACGTGTATAGATATAAATATACAATTTTCTTTTGATTTTTTTTCTTTTTTTTTTTGAGATGGAGTCTTTCTCTGTCACCCAGGCTGGAGTGCAGTGGTGCGATCTCGGCTCACTGCAACCTCCACCTCCCAGGTTCAAGCAATTCTCCTGTCTCAGTCTCCTGAGTAGCTGAGATTACAGGCACAGGCCACAGTGCCCAGCTAATTTTTTTTGTATTTTTAATAGAGATGGGGTTACACCATACTGGCCAGGCTGGTCTTGAACTTCTGACCTCAAGTGATCCACCCACCTTGGCCTCCCAAAATGCTGGGATTATAGGCGTGAGCCACTGCGCCTGGCTGACTTTTTTTTTTTTTTTTTTTTTTTTTTTGAGACAAGCTCTTGCTCTGCCATCCAGGCCAGAGTGCAGTAACGTGATCACAGCTCACTGCAGCCTCCACCACCCAGGTTCAAGCGATCCTTCCATCTCAGCCTCTCAAGTAGCTGGGACTACAGGTGCACCTGCAGGCCCAGTTAATTTTTCTATTTTTTGTAGAGATGAGGTTTTGCCATATTGCCCAGGCTGGTCCTTTTGATGACTTTAAGATGCATTTGATTGTGTAAAGCAAAAAGCACAGCATTGTGTATGGGGTTTACAGCGTATGTCGAGGTGATACATATGACAATTACTAAAGATAGGGAGAGTACATGTATCTATATAAGCACAGCCAAGGTTTCTGCATTTTACATGGTGTGGACAATATTATTTCCAGTGTAATTCCACTGTGGTCAGAGGACATGCCCTGCATGATATCAGTCCTTTTAAAAAATTTATTCAGATTTGTGGCTGGGCACAGTGGCTCACGCCTATAGTCCCAGCACTTTGGGAGGCCGAGGCAGGCGGATGGTTTGAGGTCAGGATTTCAAGACTAGCCCGACCAACATGGTGAAACCCTGTCTTTACTAAAAATACAAAAAAAAAAAAAAAAATAGCTGGGCATGGTGGCACATGCCTGTAATCTCAGCTACTGGGGGAGGCTGAGGCAGGAGAATCACTTGAACCAGGGAGATGGAGGTTGCAGTGAGCCAAGATCACACCACTGCACTCCAGCCTGGGCAACAGTGAGACTCCGTCTCAAAAAAGAAAAAAGTATTCAGATTTGTTTTATGGCCTGGAATCTAGTTTATTTCAGTGTAAACATGTACCTTGTTTTCCACCTAATATCAAGAACATGGTAAGGATGTCTGCTTTCCCTAGACATTGTGCTAGAGGCCCTAGCCAGTGCAAGAAGGCAAGAAAAAGGGAGGGAAAAAGGCAGGCCAGGTGCGGTGGTTCACCCCTAAAATCCCACCACCTTGGGAGGGTGAGGAGGATGGATTGTTTGAACCCAGGAGTTCAAGACCAGCCTGGGTAACATGGGGAAACCCTGTCTCTACAAAAAATGCAAAAATCAGTGGGGCCTGCTGATGTTCGCCTGTATTCCCAGCTACTCTGGAGGCTGAGGTGAAAAGATCGCTTGAGCCTGGGAAGTCAAGGCTTCAGTATGCCACTGCACTCCAGCCTGGGTGACAGAGCAAGACCCTGTCTCAAAAACAAACAAACAAAAAAAGGCACACAGACCAGAAGAAAGAATTAAAATTGTCTCTATTTTCGAGAACTCTGCAAAATAATTACAAGAATTTAAAAGAGAATTTAGAAAGGTCACACAATACAGTTTAGTATGCAAATAATCAAAAATTTAAATTAAAATAATTTCCCTTTATACCATCAAAAAGTATGCAAGTCTTAGAGGTATTTTTTTTTTTTTTTTTTTTTTTTTTAGTTGGAGTCTTGCTTTGTCACCTAAGTGTCACAATCAAGGCTCACTGCAACCTCAAATTCCTGGGCTTAAGTGGGCCTCCCGACTCAGTCCCAAGTAGCTGGGACTACAGGCATGTACCACCACACCTTGCTAATTTTTAAATTTTTCATAGAGATGGGGGTCTCGCTATGTTGCCTAGGCTGATCTCAAACTCCTGGGCTCAGATAATCCTTTCACCTCAGTCTCCTAAAGTGTTGGGATTACAAGCGTGAGCCACCACCCCTGATAATTTTTGACAACCAAAAATACCATACATCTCCAAGTCACCACCAATAGAGAACCACTGAGAATCTTTTATGAATTAAAACTTTGGGACTGATGTAGCCAGAACTTGGGAGCAGACTTGACTCTATAGGCCACTGAATCACAGTGTAGGTTGAACTTTCAGCCTCACTAGGTTCCTTTATTATTATTATTTATTTATTTATTTATTTATTTTGAGACAGAATCTCACTCTGTTGCCCAGGCTAGAGTGCAGTGGCACTATCTTGGCTCACTGCAAGCTCCACCTGCTGGGTTCAAGCGATTTCCTGCCTCCGCCTCCCAAATAGCTGGGACTACAGGCACATGCCACTATGCCCGGTTAATTTTTTAATTTTAGTAGAGACGAGGTTTCACCATATTGGTCAGGCTGGTCTTGAACTCCTAACCTCAGGTAATCTATTCGCTTCGGCCTCCCAAAGTGTTGGGATTACAGGCGTGAGCCACCGCGCCCGGCCTAGGTTCCTCTTTTAATAAGGCATGGATAGAAAAAAAGCAGGACCTCAGGTGTCGGAGGACTGCCTAGGAGGATTCAGGGACACAAAGGATCCCACAGTCTTGAGCCCTCTCCATCTCCCTGTCCTGCCAGTGGAGATACTCACTTCCCTATGGGAGGAGGCTGCTCCTGCCTTGTTTGAAGACCCTTGCACAGGTGTGACAATCCTCCTTACGCCCATCCTTACCTGACCTTTCAGTGTCCTCCAAATCCCAGCATACTTTAGGACAATACTTACAAAGAAAGCCTGGGGGGACAAGCTTACACACAGAAGTGATGGTAAGATTTTGGTACTTTATATCAGGAACAAAAAGCACTCAGGGAGTCAACGTGGGAGTGGATTCTGAGAATGAAAGATGAAGTCGGGAGGAACAAAATTTCAGACCTGGATCTGTTTTGAAAATAGGTGTACTTCCTTCAGATCTTGGGATTCCCAAAACTCTTGACTGGACTTCCTGAATCTGCTCCCCTGACAGCCCTCCCCATCTCTGTACAGTTGCCCCTTTAGCAGTGCAGGGGTTAGGGCACTGATCCCCACCCTGCCTGAGTTGAAAATGTGCATATACTTTTTCTTTTTTTGAGACAGAGTCTCACTCTGTGCCCAGGCTAGAGTGCAGTGGCACTATCTTGGCTCACTGCAAGCTCCACCTGCTGGGTTCAAGCGATTTCCTGCCTCCGCCTCCCAAATAGCTGGGACTACAGGCACATGCCACTATGCCCGGTTAATTTTTAATTTTAGTAGAGACGAGGTTTCACCATATTGGTCAGGCTGGTCTTGAACTCCTAACCTCAGGTAATCTATTCGCTTCGGCCTCCCAAAGTGTTGGGATTACAGGCGTGAGCCACCGCGCCCGGCCTAGGTTCCTCTTTTAATAAGGCATGGATAGAAAAAAAGCAGGACCTCAGGTGTCGGAGGACTGCCTAGGAGGATTCAGGGACACAAAGGATCCCACAGTCTTGAGCCCTCTCCATCTCCCTGTCCTGCCAGTGGAGATACTCACTTCCCTATGGGAGGAGGCTGCTCCTGCCTTGTTTGAAGACCCTTGCACAGGTGTGACAATCCTCCTTACGCCCATCCTTACCTGACCTTTCAGTGTCCTCCAAATCCCAGCATACTTTAGGACAATACTTACAAAGAAAGCCTGGGGGGACAAGCTTACACACAGAAGTGATGGTAAGATTTTGGTACTTTATATCAGGAACAAAAAGCACTCAGGGAGTCAACGTGGGAGTGGATTCTGAGAATGAAAGATGAAGTCGGGAGGAACAAAATTTCAGACCTGGATCTGTTTTGAAAATAGGTGTACTTCCTTCAGATCTTGGGATTCCCAAAACTCTTGACTGGACTTCCTGAATCTGCTCCCCTGACAGCCCTCCCCATCTCTGTACAGTTGCCCCTTTAGCAGTGCAGGGGTTAGGGCACTGATCCCCACCCTGCCTGAGTTGAAAATGTGCATATAACTTTTTCTTTTTTTGAGACAGAGTCTCACTCTGTTGCCCAGGCTAGAGTGCAATGGCACAATCTTGGCTCACGGCAACCCCCACCTCCTGGGTTCAAGTGATTCTCCTGTTGCAGCCTCCTGAGTAGCTGGGATTATAGGAGCACGCCACCACACCCAGCTAATTTTTTTGTTTTTAGTAGAGATGGGGTTTCACCACACTGGCAGGCTGGTCTCGAACTCTTGACCTCAAGTAGTGATCCACCCACCTCCACCTCCCAAGGTGCTGGGATTACAGGCGTGAGCCACCGTGCCCGGCCTAAATAAACTTAAGTATAACTAAAAGTTATACTAAAAGTATATATAAAAGTTTATAAAAACTAAAAGTATAACTTTTGACTCCCCCAAAACATAGCTACTAATAGCCTACCATTGACTGGAAGCCTTACCAATACGATAAAGAGTTGGGTAACACATATTTTTTTGTGTATGTGTGTGTGTATATGTATATAATACTGTATTCTTAAAGTAAGCCAGAGAAAGGAAAATGTTATTAAGAAAATCACAAGAAGGAGGAAATACATTTATTATTCAGTCTGTGGAAGTGGATCATCATAAAGATTTTCATCCTTGTCATCTTCACGTTGAATAGGCTCAGGAGAAGGAGGAAGAGGAGGGTTTGGCAGAGGCAGAGGAAAATCCATGCGTAAGTATTCCCATGCAGCTCAAAACCATGTTGTTCAAGGATAAACTATAATTGCCTAATCCTGCCTTTTAAGATCTCAGGCCAAAAATGTTGGAGTCAACCTGAGCTCTTTTTTTTTCTCTCGCTCTATATTCAATCTGCATGATCTATTTCAAAACCATATTGAGGCTGAGCATGGTGGCTCATGCCTGTAATGGCAACACTTTGGGAGGCTGAGGCAGGAGGATTGATTGAGCCCAGGAGTTCGAGACCAGCCCAGGCAACACAGTGAGACCCCATCTCTACAAGAAATAAAGTAACTAGGTGGGCATGGTGGTGTGTGCCTGTAGTTCCAGCTACTCCGGAGTCTGAGTTGGGAGGATTCCTTGAATCTGGGAGGTTGAGGCTGCAATGAGCCATGTTTGCACCACTGCACTCCAACCTGGGTAACAGAATGAGACCCTGTCTCAAAAAAAAAGAAAGAAAAAGGAAAAGAAAAAAAAAAGTATGTGGTGACATGGACAATGCTGCCATGAAAGGGGCCCTGTGTTTGGCAGGGATGGAGAGATCATGGGTGGCAGAGGCCATGTAGCAGCTCCTCCAGAGGCAAGTCCATGAGCCTTCTGGTGACGTTGTCTGAGCCTGGGGTCTCTGGGACTGAATGAGATGTGGCAGCCCAGCTAAGCTCCTACTTGATTTATGCAACCGAGAAGCTCCAGGTGTTGAGGATGGATGTGTGACCTGAGAAGGCAGGATACAGAGTCCCTGCCCCTCACCCAATTCCCAGAGCTCCAGCCTGGGTTCCGCAGAGTGCAGGGGAGGCTGGAGGTCTTGAGAAAGAACCCCCATGCTATCATCACGAGGATGGACTCTCAGTCCTCCTCTGGGTCTTCCCTAAAGCTGCATGTGGATGTTTACCAGAGTAACTGTGCACTGGACACAACCTTTTTTTTCAATTATTTTGTTTGTTTGTTTTTGTTTTGAGACAGGGTCTTACTCTGTCACCCAGGCTGGAGGGCAGTGGTTCGATCGTGGCTCACTGCAGTCTCCGCCTCCTGGACTCAAGCAATCCTCTCACCTCAGCCTCCTGAGTAGGTGGTACAATAGGTGCACACCACCACCCCCAGCTAATTGCTTTTTTATTTTTGTAGAGATAGGGTCTCGCTCTGTTACCCAGGTTAGTCCCAAACTCCTGGATGCAAACCATTCTCCCACCTTGGCCCCCAAAGTGCTAGGTGGTGTGAGCTACTGCACTTGGTCTGGACACAATCTGAGCTCAGGCAAATTCTTAGGAAGAAAAAAAATTGTTACTGCAGTCCATTGGTCAAATGGGGGTTTATGGGCATCAGGTGAAAATAGGTGGATTTTGGCCCACGGGCATCTTGTGTGAGGTAGGTCTGTAAACACATCCTGTGGCTACTGTCCCTTAACAACTTTCAGAATCTTCTCTGGGGCCCTTTGACCCAGAAGTGAGTGCTGTTACTGTTGGAAGAGCCAAACAGAGACCTCTGGGTTCCTCCTGTCTATGAAAATAATTTATTAAAAGCTGCACCACGTCCCTGTTTGAACTTCAAAGATTAATACCACCATCAAAGCCTTCAAAGATGCAGAGGTCATCCATACCGTGGCCTCACAGACTTCACATATTTAGCCTGTAGACAAAACAACTGATTTTTTTTTTTCTTAAAGTAAGCCAGAGAAAAGAAAATGTTATTAAGAAAATCACAAGAAGGAGGAAATACATTTATTTATTTATTTTTTGAGACAGAGTCTCACTCTGTCACCCAGGCTGGAGTGCAGTGGCGCAATCTCCACTCACTGCAAGCTCCACCTCCCGGGTTCACTCCATTCTCCTGCCTCAGCCTCCCGAGTAGCTGGGACTACAGGTGCCCACCACCACGCCCGGCTAATCTTTTGTATTTTTAGTAGAGACGGGGTTTCACCGTGCGAGCCAGGATGGTCTCGATCTCCTGACCTTGTGATCTGCCCGTCTCGGCCTCCCAAAGTGCTGGGATGACAGGCGTGAGCCACTGCGTCTTGGGTACTGGAAAATTTAATCAGGTGGTGACTTCAAATGCAGCTCTTCCACAGACTCTCTCCTCACTGATACAAATCATCGATCCTGGTACCTGGTATTCAGCTGTTGATCTTAACAGAACAGGGAACACTAAGAATTTTATTTTTATTTTTCGAGACAGAGTCTTGCTCTGTCATCCAGATTGGAGTGCAGTGGCACTATCACGGCTCACAGCAGCCTCTACCTCCAAGGCTCAATCAATCCTCCCATCTCAGCCTCCCAAGTAGCTGGGATACAGACATGCACCACCACACCCAGCTAATTTTCGTATTTTTTTGTAGTGATGGAGTTTCCCTATGTTGCCCAGGCTGGTCTCAAACTCCTGGACTCAAGCTATTCACCTGCTTCAGCCTCCCAAAGTGCTGGGATTACAGGTGTGAGCCTCTGCACCTGGCTAGGAGTTTTCTTTTAAATTGATACATAATTTATATACCATAGTAGTTACCCTTTTAAAGTATACAATTCAGTGATTTTTAGTACATTCTCAAAGTTGTGCCACTATCACTATGCTTACATTGGAACATTTTTATGACCCCAAAAAGATCCAGAAGTTTACTTGTACCTGACAAGGAACTAAACATTATTTTGGCACTGTGCCTTGGAATGATGTCACCTCTCTGGTTGTGGCCCACGACATAGAGAACCGTGCCATCTCACTGTCCATCCTACAGGACGCGCTTATACCTCAATGGATCCAGTGGTGCTCAACGTGTCTGTGGTGGCTTTGGAGCAAAGCCATACCTTCTTCTTCTTCTCCTTCTCCTTTTTCTTCTTTCTTCTTCTTTCTTCTTTCTTCTTCTTTTTTTTTTTTTTTTTTTTTTTTTTTTTTTTTTTTTTTTTTGATATGGAGTCTCGCTTTGTTGCCTAGGCTGGAGTGCAAAGGCACGATCTTGGCTCACTGCAACCTCTGCCTCTGGGTTCAAGCGATTCTCCTGCCTCAGCCTCCCGAGTACCTGGGACTGCAGGCACCTGCCACCACGCCCAGCTAATTTTTTGTATCTTTAGTAGAGACGGGGTTTCGCTGTGTTAGCCAGGATGGTCTCAAACTGCTGACCTCATGATCCGCCTGCGTCAGTCTCCCAAAGTGCTGGGATTACAGGCCTGAGCCACCGCGCCCGGTCAGCCATACCCTGTTCTGTGAGTAGCCAGTCTCCTGAGAAACAGCTTTCATTGTGGTTGACAGTGAATATCCATGGGATGCCAGATGACTGTGACCGTGAAACTGAACACCCCAACATGCGCTGAATGTTTTCTGATCCACCAAGCCATGGAGTCTTGTGTGTCAGCAGCACCCCACCCTCGAATGGATGGGAGCAGGCTCATGCAAGTCCTGGAGGGCACAGGCAAGTTGCACGAGCAGGTGGTCACCCACCTGTATGCCTACTCCTGTCATCTTTCCTCCCCTCAAACACACCACAAGCAGTGGACAGGGGAGGAAAGCAATGAAGTCTGGTGTCTGATGGCTCTGAACAATATGCTGGCACCAGCAGAAGATGGATTTCTGGGCCGGGCTCAGTGGCTCACGTCTGTAATCCCAGCACTCTGGGAGGCTGAGGCAGGTGGATTCATTACATGAGTCCAGGAGTTTGAGACCAGCCTGGGCATGTCTGTACTAAAAATACAAAAAGAAATAGCTGGGCATAGTGGCACACACTCGTAATCCCAGCTACTTGGTAGGCTGAGGTGGGAGAATCACCTGAGCCCGGGAGGTCAAGGCTGCGGTGAGCCGAGATCATGCCACTGCCCTCCACACCTTGGGTAACCAGAATGTGACCCTGTCTCAAAAAAAAAAAAAAAAAAGCAAGCAAGCAAGCAAGAAAGAGCCGTGCGCAGTGGCTCACGCCTGTAATCCCAGCACTTTGGGAGGCTGAGGTGGGTGCATCACCTGAGGTCAGGAGGTTGAGACCATCCTGGCTAACATGGTGAAACCCTGTCTCTACTAAAAATACAAAAATTAGCCGGATGTGGTGGCACGTGCCTGTAATCCCAGCTACTTGGGAGGTTGAGACAGGAGAGTCACTTGAACCAGGAGGCAGAGGTTGCAGTGAGCCAAGATCGCGCCACTGCACTCAAGCTCCAGCTTGAGTGACAGAGCGAGACTCTGTCTCAAAAAAAAAGATGAACTTCCTCGGAGCTCAGCCCTACTCAGTGGGTTTCTGAGGACAGTGGAGATGGGAAATCCTCCCCAAAGCGCGGAACCTCAAGGATTACATCATGCATGATCCTCTTGTCCAGGAGAGATGATATGAGGTGTGGACCTCCCTAATTTGTGTGTGGTAGCTAACAGTCAGTGGTCAGAAAGTTGGAAAAAGCAAGATGGGGAAAGACTGGTAACAAGAAGTTTAAAGAAAGAGGTAGAATGAACCCAGAATGTGAGGATATTTGTGTCTTTTGTGAATGTTCCCCAAAGGGTGTCCATTGCGGAGGAGTTTTTAAACAATCTCTTTTCCTAACCAGTACCTACTCATCAATAGAATGGAACAGTGGCAGGGGATGGAGATTATATATTGGTTCAACAGCATGAAATTGACCATTCCAGAGTCAATTTAGCTAGGCCACTACTGAGTGCTCAAGCAGCCTACCGCCAAAATCAACCCTAAGCCTTCAAAATGGCATCATACCCTGGGGGACCAGTCTGGCTCCTGCTGGGGGTTGATTGTACTGAGTCTCCTCCATTATTGAGGGGGCAGTGATTTTTTTCCTCATGAAGTAGTGATTAATTTTGTAAGTGAGGCCGGACCCAGTGGCTCACACCTGTAATCCCAGCACTTTGGGAGGCCAAGGCGGGAGGATCACCTGAGGTCAGGAGTTCGAGACCAGCCTGGCTAACATGGCGAAACCCCGTCTCTACTAAAAATACAAAGATTAGCCGGGTGTGGTGGTGTGCCTCTGCAATCCCCGCTACTTAGGAGGCTGAGGCTGGAGAATCATTTGAACCCGGGAGGCGGAGTTTGCAGTGCGCCGAGATTGTGCCACTCCACTCCAGCCTGGGCGACAAGTGTGAAATTCCATCCAAAAATAAAATAAAGTAAAATTCTGCAAGTGAGTTTTCCTTCACTATTTGCCATGTTTCTCCTGCTAGCACCACCTGTGGACTTGCTGGAGGCCTTACTCAGCATTGCTACTGATCAAGAAATGTCTTTCCCAGCGTGAAGAAAAGTAAGGCAATGGGCTAAGAATACCAATGGGATTCACAGATTCACAGGCTTAACCATGTACCTGATCCTTCTGAAGCAGCTGGTCCTATAGAACGGTGGAATGGCCTGTTGAAGACTCAGTTGCGGCACCAGTTAAGAGATGACACCTCTCAAAATTGTGTTCTTCTTCTAGACAATATGGCATATGCCCTGAATCCCTTATTAATATCTGAATATCTGGCCCTTTTTTTTCCTCTCACCCCCGAAAGGGTCCAGGTATACCTCACTCTACAACTAATAACTGACTCACAAGACACCTGTTTTTTTTTTTTTGTTTGTTTGTTTGTTTTGTTTTGTTTTGTTTTAATTTTACTTTAAGTTCTGGGATACACGTGCAGCACGTGCAGGTTTGTTACATAGGTATACATGTGCCTTGGTGGTTTGCTGCACCTATCAATCTGTCATCTAGGTTTAAAGCCCCGCATGCATTTGGTATTTGTCCTAATGCTGTCCCTCCTCTTGCCCCCCACGCCCCCACGACAGGCCCAGGTGTGTGATGTTCCCTTCCCTGTATCCATGTGTTCTCATTGTTCAGCTCCCACTTATGAGTAAGAACATGCGGTGTTTGGTTTTCTGTTCCTGTGTTTGCTGAGAATAATGGCTTCCAGCTTCATCCATGTCCCTGCAAAGGACATGAACTCATTCTTTTTTATGGCTGCATAGTATTCCATGTTGTATATGTGCCACATTTTCTTTATCCAGTCTATCATTGATGGACATTTGGGATGATCCAAGTCTTTGGTATTGTGAACAGTGCTGCAATAAATATACGTGTGCATGTGTCTTTATAGTAGAATGATTTATAATCCTTTGGGTATATCCCCAGTAATGGGATTGCTGGGTCAAATGGTATTTCTGGTTCTAGATCCTTGAGGAATCACCACACTGTCTTCCACTATGGCTGAACTAATTTACACTCCCACCAACAGTATAAAAGTGTTCCTATTTCTCCACAGCCTCACCAGCATCTGTTGTTTCCTAACTTTTCAATAATCACCATTCTAACTGGTGTGAGACGGTATCTCATTGTGGTTTTGATTGACACCTGTTTTTCATCCCCACTATGTTGGGCTCTATTATTTAAGTGGTCTTGATAACTTAAAGGATGAATGTATCCACTAGAAGAATTAAATTAAATTGGAAATGGGGACTCTCACCTTTGGAGCTCCCCATGCCACTGGAAGGTAGTCCAGAGAAAGGAAGGCTGCCAAGAATGTGGTAGCAGAGACTCGTAATTGCCCCTAATATCTGCTCTTCCCTTCTACCATGAACCCCAACCTTCTGCCGGACACATGGGTGGATGTTCAGAAGGCAGACCCCACTTCCCTTGTGGTGAGCGAACCCATGTGACTGAGTTCTGGCCAATGGGACATGAGGGGAAGTGACCTGTCTCAGTACCGGGACATGGCCTGAAATCTGGGGGTACTCGCCGCCTGCCTTTGTGCCTTTCTTGGAGCCTGGGTGGTTGGCCAGCACTCCCTCTGGACTCTGGAGTCCAGAGTCTAGGGGTGATGCAGAAGAAGGCAGGGAGGGAAGCAGCTTTGCTTCGGATGACTGTGCCACCACCGCGCCCTGGGGCAGGACTTGCACAGGAGAAGACATCGGCTCTACCTTGCATAATTTGTCCCTGCCACTTCTGTCACGTGCAGCAAATACAAACGTAAACCGCTTCTGGGGCTAACACCCTTCCCAGGGTGCTCAGCATTCTGTCTGCCCCTCCTGCTTCATATTGGTCTGGCTATCCATTTACCACGGATACCTTCTCAAAATGAGTTGCAGACCCTCAGGCCTGCTTGGCAGAGGCCCAGGACCCACCCCACATCTCTCCTGATCCACTGGACACTTCCAGTTCTCATCTAATCCACTGGGCACTTCCGCCTCTCCTCTGATCCACTCTGAACTTCCACCTCTCCTCTGGCCTCCTCTGTCTTCTTCATGGGCTCCACCCCAGTTTGCAACTCATCTCCCGTTTCTCGGACTTGTGCCCGTATTTGTCTTCCTGAGCCATTGTTTCCATTTCTTTTCCCTGTGGCTTCTCTCTCTCCAGACTGCCTCATGGATCTAAACTGCCAGACACCCAGTTCCAGCACTAGTAGGACTGCTAGGGACTGGGGTGGGATTCAGATGGGGTCTTCATTGGACAATCGAGGGCCTATTGTGTCCGGAATTTATTCCTTCCGGTGGGTTCTTGCTCTCACTGACTTCAAGAATGAAGTTGCAGACCCTCGTAGTGAGTGTTACAGCTCTTAAAGATGGTGTGTCCGGAGTTTGTTCCTTCAGATGTGTCCGGAGTTTCTTCCTTCTGGTGGATTCTCCCTTGCCATAAGTGTTCCAGCTCTTAAAGGTGGTGCGGACCCAGAGAGTGAGCAGCAGCAAGATTTATTATGAAGAGTGAAAGAACAAAGCTTCAACAGCATGGAAGGGGACCCGCTGGCTGGGGTGGCCAGCTTTTATTCCCTTATTTGTCCCCACCCACATCCTGCTGATTGGTCCATTTTACAGAGTGCTGATTGGTCCATTTTACAGAGTGCTGACTGGTCCATTTTACAGAGTGCTGATTGGTGTGTTTACATTCCTTTAGCTAGACACAGAGTGCTGACTGGTGCATTTACAATCCACTAGCTAGACACAGAATGCTGATTGGTGCATTTTTTACAAAGTGCTGATTGGCGCATTTACAATCCGTTAGCTAGACACAGAGCACTGATTGGTGTGTTTACAATCCTCTAGCTAGACAGAAAAATTCTCCAAGTCCCCACTCAACCCAGAAAGTCCAGCTGGCTTCACCTGTCACTATCACAAGGTCTGCTACACAGATTCTCGATCAACATGGCTGAATGAATGGACAACAGATGGTTGAATGAATCAGTAAATGATTACATAAAACACAACCGTGTGCCTACCGTGTTTAAAACCAGTACTGCACACTGGATCTCAGTAAGAAATCACAACACTGGCAGTGCCAAATATTCACATGGTTTGTGGCCTAAACATTCGTTCATGGAGTGCAAGCAACGTTATTTACCCTAGACCCAGTGGTGGAGAGGTTATCCCAGGATGTTACCCAGAGCCCATGTCATTCAGAATGTCACTGGAAAATTGGACCACAGTCATTGGTAGGATGGTGACAGCTAAAGCGCCCCTCTCTCCTCACTATACTAAGGAGCAAGTAATGAATTTTTAAAATGACAATTTGATGAAAAATGATGTATTTATTGTAAAACATTTACTACTGTAAGTTAATAAGCGTCAAAAGATCAAAATGCAAAATTTTAAATATAAAATAAGTTAATATAATTATTAGTTTTATTTGTGAGATGGGATCTCACTGTCACCCAGGCTGGAGTGCAGTGGCATGATCTTGGCTCACTGCCACCTCTGCCTCCTGGGCTCAAGAGATCCTCCCACCTCAGCCTCCTGAATAGCTGGGATTACAGATGTCCGCCACCACACCTGTGAAATTTTTGTATTTTTGGTAGAGATGAGGTTTTGCCATGTCTCCCAGGATGTTGTCAAACTTGTAGACTCAAGTGATCCACCTGCCTTGGCCTCCCAAAGTGCTGGGATTATAGGCATAAGCCACTGTGCCTGGCCTACTATTATTTTTAAAGGTAAATATAAACTAAGTTAATATTTTATAAAATGCAACTAAGTTAAAAAAATGTAAAATAAGTTAATAAAAATCACCCCCTAATTCTGCTACTCAGGGTAAATAGGCAGAATTCAATGTGGGTTCCACAATTCCTGCCCCACTGGCCAGGTGGCGGTAAAATCTCCTTCCCTTGCCTGCGGGCAGGCCTGACCCTGATCAGGCCAGATCACCTGAGCCCTTTACCTCCGGGTCTAGAGGTCAGGGATGAAGTCAGAGAGAGATGAAGCTGCAACAGATGCTTTTCTGTTGGCCTTAAAGAATGCTGTGGTCTGACTGTGTCTCCCAAAATTCCTGTGTTGAAATCCTTACCTGACGTAACGGTATCCGGAGGTGGGGCTTTGTGGAGGTGATTAAGTCATGACAGTGGAGCCTTCATGAATGGGACCAGTGCCCTTAGAACAAGAAGCCCAAGAGAGAGCCATCACCCCTCCCACTAAGGAGGACAGAGTGAGAAGGCACTGTCCATAAGGAATAGGCCCTGATCAGACACTGAGTCTGCTGGCGCTGTGATCTTGTACTTCCAGGCTCCAGAACGGTGAGAAATCAATTTCTGTTGTTGACAAGCTCCCAGGTTATGGTACTCTATGATATTATGGCAGCCGGCATGGACCAAGAGGAGGAGGCAAACCATCACGTGTGGAGAGAGTCACAGGGCAGAAGACAGTGGCAGAAAAGGCAGCCCCTAGGAGGTAAGGGCATATCCTGGCTGATGGCTGGCAAGAGTCCAGGGACGTTAGTTCTACAACCACAAAGAACTGAATTCTGCTAACAACCATGTGAGCCTGCAAGAGGATCCCGAGCTCCAGAAAGGAACTCGGCTCAGCCAACGTCTTTTTCTTTCTTCCTTCCTTTTTTTCTTTCTCCCTTCCTTCCTTCCTTCCTTCCCTTCCTTCCTTCCTTCCTTCCTTCCTTCCTTCCTTCCTTCTTTTCTTTCTCTCTCTTTCTTTCTTTTTCTTCTTTATCTTTCCTTCTTTCTTTCTTTTTCTCTTCTCTTCTCTTCTCTTCCTCTCTCTCTCATCTCTCTCTCTCTCTCTCTCTTTGTTGACAGAGTTTTACCCTTTCACCCAGGCTGGAATGCAGTGGTGCAATCTCGGCTCACTGCAACCTCCGTTCCCTGGGTTCAAGCGATTCTCCTGCCTCAGCCTCCCGAGTAGCTGGGATTACAGGTGCCCACCACCACACCCAGCTAATTTTTGTGTTTTTAGTAGAAACAGGGTTTCACCATGTTGGCCAGGCTGGTCTCGAACTCCTGACCTCAGGTGATCCTCACACCTCGGCCTCCCAAAGTGCTAGGATTAGAGGCATGAGCCAACACGCCCAGCCACAGTAAATATCTTGATTTCAGTCTTAGAAGACTTTGAGCAAAGGAGTCTGTTAGAGAACCCAAGGTTGGACTCCTGACTATGGAAACTATGAAATCACACATTTGTGTTTTTTGAGCTGCTAACTTTATGGTAAATTTTTATGTAGCAATAGAAATGATTACAGAATGCACAGAAACATGTTTGTATATTTTCTTTCATATAGGCACATATATAAAATAAAATTGGGGGAGCTGGGTGCAGTGGCTCACACCTGTAATCCCAGGATTTTGGGAGACTGAGGTGGGCAGATTGCTTGAGCCCAAGCAATCTGGTCTTGAGTTCAAGACCAGCCTGGGCAACATAGTGAACCCCATCTCCACTAAAAATACAAAAACTAGATGGGTATAGCGGCACATGCCTGTAGTCCCAGTTACTCAGGAGGCTGAAGTGCAAGGATTACTTGAGTCTGGGAGGTAGAGGCTGCAGTGAGCCAAGATTGCACCACTGCACTCCAGCCTGGGCAACAGAGCAAGACCCTGTGTCAAAAAAATAAAAATAAAAAATAAAATTGGGTTTATATTATATATATACTTTTGCAAATGGCTTTTGTCTCTTAATATGTCATAAGCATTGGTTACCATTTTGATAGTTTGGTTTTTAAAAATGAAACTTGTGTGTGTCTGTGTGTGCAGTGGGGCATACTTGGGCTCTATAGTGAGGTCAGACCCTTCAAAACAGGAGAGTTCTCCTTTAGGAACTGGACTTCCATTTCCTTTTGGTGGGAACACAGTAACTATTTCAGTAAATCCCATCTCTTTTCTCAATAACACTAAACTCTTTGAGAGCCAGATTTATGGCTTCTATTCCTGTTGATTCTTCTTGGGAATTAATTCAGTGCTGAGCTCCCTTGATAAAGCTGTGGCATGTTGATGGTGAGAAAAATGTCCTGTGGCCATTCCAGGTGCTAATCCTCTTGTTTCTGGCCCAGAATGGCCTGACCTTAAGAATCCTGTTGTATTAGTCTGTTCTCACACTGCTATAAAGACATTATCCAAGGCTGGGTAATTTATAAAGGAAAGAGCTTTAATTAACTCACAGTTCCATATGGCTGGGGAGGCCTCAGGAAGCTTACATCATGGTGGAAGGTGAAGGGGAAGCAAGGACCTTCTTCATGTAGTGGCAGGAGAGGAAAGCGTAAGCAGGGGAAAATGGCAGATTCTTATAAAACCATCAGATCTTGGCTGGACGCGGTGGCTCATGCCTATAATCCCAGCACTTTGGGAGCCCAAGGTGAGTGAATCACCTGAGGTTGGGAGTTTGAGACCTGAGGTCAGGACTCCATGACCAACACGGTGAAATGCCGTCTTTACTAAAAATACAAAATTAGCCTGGTGTGGTGGCACATGCCTGTAATCCCAGCTACTCCAGAGGCTGAGACAGGAGAATCACTTGAACCCAGGAGGCAGAGGTTGTGATGAGCCAAGATTGCACCACTGCACTCCCAGCCTCGGCAACAAGAATGAAACTCCATCTCAAAAAAAAAAAAACAAAAAAACCAAAAACATAAAAACATCAGATCTCGTGAGACTCACTCACTGTTATGAGGACAGCATGGGGGAAACTACCCCCATGATTCAATCACCTCCCTCCCTCGACACGTGGGGATTACAATTCAAGATGAAATTTGGGTGGGGACACAGAGCCAAACCATATCATCTGTTGAGGTGTGTTAGTTTACTAGAGTTGCCATAACAAATGGCACAGACTGAGTGACTTAAAAAACAGAAATTTATTTTCTCACAGTTCTAGAGGCTAGAGGTTTAAGATCAAGGTGTCAGCAAGGTTGATTTCCTCTGAGGTCTCTGTCCTAATCTTGTGGATGATTATTCTCTTCTGTGTCCTCACATGACCTTTCCTCGATGCATGTGTGTCTTCATCCATTTTATGTTACTATAACAAAATAGCACAGACTGGGCAATTTACAATAAACAGAAATTTATTTGCCAAACAGTTCTGGAGCCTGGACAGTTTAAGAGCATGGTGTCAGCATCTGGTGAGGGCTTTCATGCTGCATCATCCCATGGTCCAAGCCAGAAGGGCAAGAGCAAAAATCCACTCCTGGAGGCCTTTTTTCCACCCCCCAAGACAGGGTCTCACTTTGTCACCCAAGCTGGAGTGCAGTGGCACAATCATGTGTCACTGCAGTCTCAACCTCCTGGACTCAAGCAGTCCGCACACCTCAGCCTTCCAAGAGTAGCTGGGATTACAGGCACATGCTAACTAAGCCCGGCTTTTATTTTTTGTAGAGATGAGGTCTCCCTATGTTGCCCAGGCTGGTCTTGTACTCCTGGACTCAAGTGATCCTCCTGCCTCCACCTTCCAAAGTGTTAGGGTTACAGGCGTGAACCACCATGCTCAGCCTTGGAAGTCATTTTTTAAAAGACATTAAGCCCACCCATGAGAGTGGAGCCTAATCACCTCTTAAAGGCCCCACCTGGCCAGCTACAGTGGGTCACACCTGTAACCCCAACACTCTGGGAGGCTGAGGTGGGCAGATTGCTTGAGGTCAGGAGTTCAAGACTGGCCTGACCAACATGGTAAAACCTCGTCTTTACTAAAAATAGAAAAAATTAGCCAGGCATGGTGACACATGCCTATAGTCCCACCTACTTGGGAGACTGAGGTGGGAGAATCACCTGAGCCTGGGAGGTCAAGGCTGCAGTGAGCCAAGAACACGCCACTGTGCTCCAGCCTGGGTGACAGAGTGAGACTCCCTCTCAAAAATCAAACAAAAAATGCCAGGCATGGTGGCTCACGCCTGTAATCCCAGCACTTTGGGAGGCCGAGGCAGGTAGATCATGAGGTCAGGAGATAGAGACCATCCTGGTCAATGTGGTGAAACCTTATCGCTACTAAAATACAGAAAATTAGCTGGGTGTGGTGGCATGCATCTGTAGTCCCAGCTACTCAGGAGGCTGAGGCAGGGGAATTGCTTGAACCTGGGAGGTGGAGGTTGCCGTGAGCCGAGATCATGCCACCACACTTCAGCCTGGCGACGGAGCAAGACTCCGTCAAAAAGAAAAAACAAAAAAACACCACCTTTTAATTCGGTTATAGTGGCAATTAAATGTCAACGTGAGTTTTAGAAAGGACAAGCATTCAAACCATAGCAACATGTGTCCCTGGTAACTCTTTGCGTATCCACATTTCTTTTTCTTATCAGGACACCAGTCATATTGATTAAGGCCCACCTGAAAAAAAACAATTTAACTTAATTAACTTTTTGTTTGTTTGTTCTGAGATGGAGTCTTGCTCTGTTGCGCCCAGGCTGGAGTGTAGTGGTGCGATCTCAGCTCACTGTAATCTCTGCCTCCCGGGTTCAAGCGATTCTCCCACCTCAGCCTCCCAAGTAGCTAGGATTACAGGTGCACACCACCATGCCTGGCTAATTTTTCTATTTTTAGTAGAGAAAGGGTTTCACCATTTTGTCCAGGCTGGTCTCGAACTCCTGACCTCAGGTGATCCGCCTGCCTCGGCCTCCCAAAGTGCTGGGATTACAGACGTGAGCCACCGTGCCTGGCCTAATTAACTCTTTAAGGGCCCTGTCTCCAAATAAAGTCACATTCAAGGTACTGGGGGTTAGGACTTCAACATATTAATTTGGAGGTGGACACAGTTCAGCCATAACACTAGATCAAGGTGGATTCAGGGTCTTGTCATTGACAGTGGGCAAATAATGTGGAGGTCAGTCCTGCAGTCACCTGGGAAGGGAGCGGAGCTTTGCAGGGAAATGCTGCCTTCTCTAGGAGGACTTGGGCTTCCCAAAATCTGACATGAAACTCCGAGGGAGGCCAACTGAGAACTAAATATACAAAGAAAAAGGATCTAAACCATCTGGCTTCCAAAAACAGCTTCTTGTTGGGGACCTCTAGGCCCCTTACCTTTCCCTTAGGATTTGAGGAAGACAGAAGGTCCCCTGGGGTTTTCATCCATGTGAGGGCTGATACCGCCTCCCACCCGCAGGCATCCTCCGGCACAGGCTTTTACACATCTTTTAATTTTTAACTTTTTATTAAAACAAATTTTTAATAAACAAAAAAAGTTTAAACAAAAATATAGAGTACCCTTATAGACACTTCCGAAGCTGAAATGGTTAGCAGTTTGCCATATTTGCCTTACCTACCTTTCTGTTTCACCTTTTCTTTTCTTTTTGGCTGAATCTGGGTAGCTTCTTATTAATGTTAATTTTATTTATACTTACAAATGTAATACAGACTTAGCTGGGCACCTTAGCTCATGTCTGTTATCCTAGCATTTTGGGAGGTCAAGGCGGGTGGATCACTTGAAGGAGTTCAAGACCAGCCTGGGCAGCACAGCAAAACCCTGTCTCCTCAAAACACACAAAACTTGCCTGGGTGTGGTGACCTGGGTGTGGTGACGTGTGTCTGTTGTCCCAGCTACTCAGGAGGCTGAGGTGGGAAGACTACTTGACCCTGAGAGGTCAAAGCTGCCATGAGCCAAGATCACACCACTGCACTTCCAGCCTGGGTGACAGAGGAAGACTGTTTAAAAAAAAAAAAGAAAGGAATGTAGACTCAGTGAAGAAAACTTAGACCATACAGGCCAATATAATGAAACAGAAAAGTCACCCATGTTCCCACCATCCAAAAACAACTACAAATCATCTTATGGTGCCTTTCTTCATATATTTTATAGTTGAGATTCTGTAATACGCTTGGTTAATAATTTATCGTTTAAAAGTGCTGTTCATGGGAGGGTGTGGTGGCTCAAGCCTGTAATCCCAGCACTTTGGGAGGCCGAGACGGGCGGATCACGAGGTCAGGAGATCGAGACCGTCCTGGCTAACACGGTGAAACCCCGTCTCTGCTAAAAAATACAAAAAACTAGCCGGGCGAGGTGGCGCCGCCTGTAGTCCCAGCTACTCGGGAGGCTGAGGCAGGAGAATGGCGTAAACCCGGGAGGTGGAGCTTGCAGTGAGCTGAGATCTGGCCACTGCACTCCAGCCTGGGTGACAGAGCTAGACTCCGTCTCAAAAAAAAAAAAAAAAAAAAGTGCTGTTCAAGCAATTCTCCTGCCTCAGCCTCCTGAGTAGCTGGGACTACAGGTGTGTGCCACCAAGCACGGCTAATTTTTTTTGTATTTCTAGTAGAGACAGGGTTTCACCATGTTGGCCAGGCTGGTCTCGAACTCCTGACCTCAGGTGATCCGCCCACCTTGGCTTCCCAAAGTGCTGGGATTACAGGCATGAGCCACCGTGTCCGGCGGGCACCTTTTCTTATACTCTCATTTGGATTCTAGTTTTGTGAACACCACTACTCTATAGCCCACTGTTCTTCTAAATCGTCTTTCCTTCTTATTGATTTAAAAGAGTTTTTCTTTTATATATTTTGATATTGAATGCTTTATTGGTTAAATATATTGCGAATGTATTTTTCCATTATCCAGGTTACTTTTTCTTTTTTTTGTATTTATTATACTTTATGTTCTAGGACACATGTGCACAATGTGCAGGTTTGTTACATATGTATTACACATGTGCCATGTTGGTGTGCTGCACCCATTAACTCGTCATTTACATTAGGTTACTTTTTCACTCTTTTAATAACTCATTTGATGACAGGAAACTATATATTTTATGTATTTTATTTTATTTTTGAAACATGGTCTCGCTCTGTTGCCCAGGTTGGAGGGCAGTGGTGTGATCATGACTCACTACAGCGTTGGCCTCCTGGGCTCAAGCAATCCTCCAGCCTCAGCCTAGGCACATGCCACCATGCTTGGCTAATTTTAGACTTTTTCATAGAGATGAAGTTTTTCCCAGCCTGGTCTTGAACTCCCGGGTGCAAGTGATCCTCCCACCTCGACCTCCCAAAATACTGGGATTACAGATTTCAGTCACCATGCCTGGACTGAAATTATTCATTTTAATGAGTCAATTTATTGATCCCTTCCTTAATGAATATTGCTCTTTGTTTTCTATTTAATAAGTCTTTTCTACCCTGGGAGCATGATGATATCTGCCTTAATTATCTTCTAATTATTTGTTTTGTCTTTCATGTTCAGGCCTATAATCCTCCTGGAATTAATTTTGTGCATGATGTGAGGTAGGGGTCACATTTTTCTTTTCTTTTTTTTCCCATGTGTATCTAGTTGGCCCAGATTATTATTGAAAATGCTCTCCTCTTCCCACTTGTTTGCAGTGCCACCTTTCCCCCCAAAATGGCGTTTTCAATTCCCCATGTGATAAACGCAGCTGCAGATCCTTCCTTTTCCCTTCATGGTATGGCTTATGTGGGGAGTCCACAGTTTCTTGATCCCTTCTCCTCCCCAGGTACCTTTGGGCTGTGTCTTGTTTCGCACACCCTTGCTCCAGGGTGTGTCCCAGAAGCAGAACTGCGGGTTGTAAGGTACGTACATCTTCTACTTTACAGACTGTTTTCCACACTGGTCATGCTGCTTACAACTTTAGGGCTAACAGAAGCCAAAAGACTCACTGAGTTTGCAGATAAAAATGGGGAAGCCGGGCTGGACCCCAGGCCAGCTCCACAGCCAAGCATGCTCCCCCGCTGAACCACCTCAACTGCCCACCAGACAAAGTACAGTGGCTGCCAGGATGTGCGGGCGGTGGCCGCGTGCTCTTATATTTCATTTACTTTTGTTTGTTATTTTTTGAGGTGGGAGTTCTGCTATGTTGCCCAGGTTGGTCTCAAACTCCTGGGATCAAGTGATCCTCCCACCTCAGCCTCCCAAAGTGATAGCATTACAGGCATGAACCATTGTGCCCAGCCATATTTGCTCTTTTTTTTTTTTTTTTTGAGATGGAATCTCACTGTCGCCCAGGCTGGAGTGCAATGGCGCAATCTCGGTTCACAGCAATCTCCACCTCTCGGGTTCCAGCGATTCTTGTGCCTCAGCCTCCTGAGTAGCTGGGATTACAGGCGTGAGCCACCATGCCCGGTTAATTTTTTGTATTTTTAGTAGAGATAGGGTTTCACCATATTGGCCAGGCTGGTCTTGAACTCCTGCCCACCTCGGCCTCCCAAAGTGCTGGGATTACAGGTGTGAGCCACCACGCCTGGCCATGTGCTGTTATATTTCAGTGATTTACAAATATCCCATAAGGTAGATACTGCTGCCATTGGCACTTTTTCCATGCAGAGGAAGAAACTGAGGCACAAAGAGTGAAGTAACTTGCCACAGTCACACAAGAGCTAGGATTGAGCCCAGGCAGTTTAGTAGCAGCCACTGTGTTCTCAAGTACCGTGGCAGGGCTCCCAGCTAAATAGAAAACACTCTAAGCCCCAAGTCACGTCCTGAGACCACATCCTAGTTGGGGAACCATAAACCAGTCATCCATCCATCCATCTATCCATCCATCCATCCATCCATCCATCCCCCACCTACCATGGGCCAGGCTAAGAGTTAGGAATACAGAGGTAAAGGACGCAGGTCCAGTTCTTAGCCACAGAGATGGCTAAGATGACAAATAAATGCACAAATAGATACAAAATGCGTAACAAGTGTTAGGAAGGAAAAGCAAAAGGGTCTAATTTAGAATATTTTCCAAAAAAGGAAGGGGGCTTGGCAATGAAGCTGGGAGCTGAAGGATCTGTGACGTCAGCCAGAGGAGTGCTTGTGTAGGTGAGTGCATGTGTGTGTGTGTAGACAGGGGGCCAGACACAGCCAACAGCAATGCAAAGGCCCCAAGGACCGGAAGGCAGTGCCTGGGGCACAGTGGCACAAGATGGGGTGGCGGAGAAGGCAGGGGCCAGGTGGCAAGCCCTGTAGGCCATGTTCAAGATTTTGGAATTTTATCCCATAGAGTGTGTATGGCAGTGACGGGTAGGAGGTAGGCATTGCAAGGTTTGACATGACAGAATGATGCATCAGAGGAGCATTTTTATTTTTTTTTTTGAAACAGCATGGGCCTGTAATCCCAGCACTCTGGGAGGCGGAGGCAGCAGCATCACTTGAGGCCAGGAGTTCAAGAGGCTGAGGCAGGAAGAGTGCTCCAGTCCAGGAGGTTGAGGTTTCAGTGAGCTATGATGGCGCCACTGCACTCCAGCCTGGACAACAGGGTGAGACCCTGTCTCTAAAAAACAAAAAACAAAGGCTGGGCACGGTGGCTCATGCCTGTGATCCCAGCGCCTTGGGAGGCTGCGGCGGGTGGATCATGAGGTCAGGAGATCAAGAGCATCCTGGCTAATACGGTGAAACCCCGTCTCTACTAAAAATACATGCCGGACGTGGTGGCACATGCCTGTGGTCCCAGCTTACGAGGGAGGCTGAGGCAGGAGAATGGCGTGAACCCAGGAGGAGGAGGTTGCAGTGAGCTGAGATCGCGCCACTGCACTCCAGCCTGGGCGACAGAGTGAGACTCCATCTCAAAATAAATAAATAATAAATACAAAACAAAACAAAACAAAATACAAATACAAAAAGAAAAATGCAGCAGCCATGCAGCTTTGGGGAAGAGGATAGAAGGGGTGGAGGATGTAGGGAATTGGGAGCGAAGGGCTGGGTAGGAGAGGGTCCCAGCAGCATCTGTTCAATGGGAGGCGGGTTGCGGGGGGCTGCGGGTGTGCTGAAGGGGGAGTGCAGGGTGGGGAGAGCCTGGCATCAGCATCCACAGACTAGAGAGCAGCAAGCAGTGGGAGACGGGCAGGGAAGCCGGGCCGGGCTGCGCTAGGTTTGAGGAGCCCAGGGACGGCGTGGAGGAGGCTCCTGGCAGGCAATGGGGTGAGGGGTGAATGGGAGGGGATGCTGGCCCCATCCTGTCCCCAGCCCCATCATCCCCCGAGGTAGGGAAAGGCGCCCGAAAGCCCACAGTTGTTGTGTGAATCTTTCACGTGGACTGGGGGGTGATGGGGCAGAGACTTTACATCAGTTGTTCATTTGTCCAGAACTTTGTGGAGCGTCATGTGTCAGAAACGGGGGCAGGGACCTCGATGATAGTAATAATACAGGAATTATGATGGCTGACATTTGCTCAGGCTTCTGGAAGGGTGTCAGGGACTTTAACACAGTGTGCTAATCCTCACACCCTCACACACACACATCCCAGCCCTACCTCCCCAATTCCCATCGCCTAGGGTTTTACAGAGGAAGAAACTGAGGTCGTCATAAGCTGGAGTCATTTGGCTAAAGTCACAGGCTTCAGAACACTCAGGATTGGATTTAAGCCCCAGATTCCAGCACCCAGGTGGGCCTTTCCCCACCCAGGCCCAGTGAGCAGTCCCCGGGCAGTGCTGCGGAGATGTTTACCATGAGCTTGGTGTCAAACCGCTGGGCGGGCCTGCCTGTCACCACAGCCCATCTGAACTTGCTAACAAGAGTCAGGTGGATGGGAATGGAACAGAGGCTCAGGGAAGGGACAGAGTTACAAAGCAAAAGGCTCCGGTTCAGTCTAGAGCCAGACTTCCTGGGTTTGAATCCCAGTTCCCTTACGAGAGAGACCTGTGACCCCAGGTGAGTTACTCAGAGTCTCTGTGCCACTGTTTCCCATGTACAAAATGCGAATTATCATAGGAACTGCCTCGTGCGGCTGTTGTGAGGATTATATCAGAAAGCTCAGCACAGCATCGGAACAGAGTTTGGTTTCCGTTTTGTCATTTTGAAACAGGGTCTCTCGCTGTCACCCAGGCTGGAGAGCAACGGCGCAGTCAAGGTTCACTGCAGCCTCGATCTCCTGGGCTCGAGCGATCCCCTCGCCTCCACCTCCTGAGTACCTGGGACTTCAGGTATTTGCCATTACACCCAGCTAATTTGTAAAACTTTTTGTAGAGACGGAGGTCTCCCTCTGTTACCCACACCGGTCTTGAATTCCTGGGTTCAATTGATCTTCCCGCCTGAGCCTCCTGAAGTGCTGGGATGACAGGCATGAGCCACTGCACCCGGCCAGCTTGGCAGTAGTAAGCACTCACAGGTCCCAGCTCTTGTCCCCACTGAAGAATGAGCAAGTGTGCAGTGGGAATGGCAGGACAGCAGACAGGAAAGCAGAAGACCAGAGGAGAGGCATGGCCTGGGTGCTGGCCCTGGACATACCTCTGGACCCTTCCAAGTCCTCACGGTGGGGGAGCAGAGGCCACGGTGGTGCAGAGCCTGAACCACCGCTGTAGGAGGCCGCACTGCCTGCCCCACCCAGACTGTTCCCTTGGCAGGGCACAGGGGGAGGCAGGGCATCCCGGAGCTGCTGGGAAGTGACCCAGGAACAGTGTGCCTCCCGGAGCTCCAGGGCCCGGCAAGTCCACCTGGAGGCCGGGCCCCTGCAGCTGAGGAGGGCACAGCACCAAGCGTTTTAATGTCTTTTAAATACGATAGCTGGGATGAGACACCCATTCACACGACCTTTGTCCGTTCCTGCCTGGAGCCGCTGAAGTGAGTTAATAAATACTGGAGGAGGTGGGCTGAGCCTGCGGGGGAAGAGCTGTGCCCTGAGGAGGGAGCTCTGGCCCAGGCGGCCTAGGCCCTCATGGTCTCCTCTGCTAATGGCCTCCCATTTCACTTTCAAAAGTCCTGGTCCTCCCGCACTGAGTTAGCTGGTCACTAGACTTACCTGTAATGACAGGGATGGCCTGACATTCCTGAGGCCATGCCTTGTTTTCAGCCACAGCCTGCAGGATCGTCCCCAACCTTGGGGTCAAACCACTTGTCACATTGTAAGCAAAATGCTCCACTGTGGTACCCCAAGTGGGGTCCCCAGCCCTGCAGGGGCGGCATTGCCTGGGCGCTCTGTGGAGATGCACGTTTTCAGGCTGCCCCAGCCCTACTGGGTCAGGGGTGCACTCTGGGTCAGGGGTGCACTCTGATGTGCACTCTGAGGAGAGTCCTGGTAACTCCGGGGGAGATGGAAGGGTGCGAGGCCTGACGAGGGCGGGGGAGCACTGCCGGACCAGAAGCAGAGCGGGGCCTGGCCCCAACTCCATCAGTCACTGTTTAGCCGGGACTCCTCCTGTGCCTGTTTCCTCATTTGGAAACGGAACACGACAGTGTGTCCTTCCATCGCATTTCAGGCTGGTGTGAAAACCAGCAAGATGCTACAGACCAGAATCTTGCAAAGTGTGAAGTTCATCAGTCAGGAATGCTAAGAGCCTCAGCACCCTCAGTACCCCACTCTTCACGGGCGGCCTGTGACCCTCTGAAAAATGCAAGGACTTCCTGGCAGCCTTTGGTAAGGCAGGGCAATGGCACCAGAGTGGGAGAACCACATATAGAAAACTGAACAGGCTGCTGTGCCTGAACCTGGTCCCACCCCCCGGGGTGTCTCTTTCGCTAATGAGTAATGGGCTCTGACTGCACACGCAGGTGTGCCTGTGGGGAGGGAAGGGGGGTGACATCACCCTCTTGTGCATTTCCGGGTCCACAGGAGGCAGGGCAGGTGACCATCGGAAGCGTTTATTTCAGACCAGCTGCTTCACTTACATCATCTCCATGAACTCTCATGGCACCTCTGCTAGGCAGTTACTTTTTATTTTTTTCTATAGTTTTGAACACAGCCAGGCAGTTCTTAACCCGATTCATAAGTGAAAAGACTGAGGCAGGAAATGACGTGCCCAAGGCGGGCAGCGGTGAAGCTGGGATTCCAATCCACGTATCTGCGATCCGGAGCACCCTGTGGCGTCTCAGGCAGGGGTGCAAGGTGGTGGGCCACAGGAGAAAGGAGCACAGAGTCCCTGGATAGTGGCACTCGGGATGTATCATGGAACACGATGGAAAACAACTTTTTAGTAAAAAGTGAAGCTTCAAAATGTGGTCTATCCATACAATAGAATATTATTCAGCCTTAGGAAGAAATTAAAAATGTGAAAAAATGCAGGTGAACATGTGTTTAAAGAAAAATTAAAAAAAATAAATTCTGATACATACAACATGGATGAACATTGACATGTTAAGCAAAATAAGCCAGTCACAGAAAGCCCAATACTGTATGATCCACTTATGCGAGGTGCCCAGAATAGTCAAATTCAGAGAGACAGAAAGTAGGATGCTGGTTGCCAAGGGGCTGGTGGGAGGGAGGAATGGAGAAGTTATGCTTAATGGGGACTGGGTTTAGTTTCACCAGCTGAGAGCCCTATAGAGGGATTCCAGAACACCATGATGGTGATGGTTGCACAATGACCTGAATATATTTACCACCGCTGAACAGCGCCCTTACAAATGGTTAAGATGGTAAATCTTGTGTTATGTGTATCTTGCCACAGTTTTAAGAATTGAAGGAAAAAAGGGCTTCCAAAGAAGTGGCTGTGGAGACCGTGATGTGCATTTGCTGCCAGAGGCTCCGCTCCTGCCCTGCCCAGCCTGCTCCAGGCCCCAGTGATGGGCAGACAAGAACTGCAGGCATGCGGGGCAGCCCGGCTGCTCTCAGTGGAGCCTGACTTGCTCTCAGCGGCTCTCTAGCTCATCTCAGGATTCGAGGCTGAGGCTTTCTCCTGCTTCCACCTTTTCCGGGAGCTACTGTTCTCACTGCTCAGTTGAGGAAATGGAGCCAATGAGGGAGGCCCCTGCTCACGTGGCCTCCAGGAGCGTGGCTGGGATTCCAGCCCATGCGTCTCATCTCCCACCTTGTCACTGCACACACGGCACAGCAACCCGCTCCCAGGCGACTCCATCAGGTGTGACATTTCCCCAGGTTGACCTTTTTAAGTAAAAAATTGTATTTATGTTTTTTTCAGATGGAGTATCACTCTGTCACCCAGGCTGGAGTGCAGTGGCGCGATCTCGGCTTATTGTAGCCTCTGCCTCCCGGGCTCAAGTGATTCTCCCATCTCAGCCTCCTGGGTAGCTGGGATTACAGGTGCTCACCACCACACCCGGCTAATTTTTGTATTTTTAGTAGAGACGGGGTTTTGCCATGTTGCCCAGGCTGGTCTTAAACTCCTGAGCTCAAGTGATCTGCCTGCCTCGGCCTCCCAGAATGCTGGGATTACACAGGTTGACCTCTTGATGTCACGAGGGGAAGAGCTCTCCTGATGTATGAGTCCTCCCAGGTCCTTTATTGAAATGGCTGTGTTCTGATGGCAGGGGGAGGGGATCAGCTATCTGCAGGGCATGGCGGTGATAAAGACATCATCAAGCGGAACATCGAATTAAGTCTCATTTATTCTAGGGCAAACTCAAAAGGGTTTTTTTTCTGTTTGTTTTCTTTTTTAGCAAATCCTAGCACATTATTAACAAAAAAAATCTGTACATTTGCCATGATACACTTGAAAGTGAAACAAATAAGATATAAATACAGATATGGATGTAACATGAAAAAGCCCAAAAACAAAAAAACCCCAAAAAAACCAAAAAACCCACCCAACCTGGGGGTGTGGGGACCATGCGTGTGAACACAGTGCCAACAAAACTATTTTGGTGGCTGATATTTTTCAGAGCATTTCTTTATTTCCAAACATTATTGTTAGCAAAGTCCTGGTGGGATTCTACAAAGTTCTTATTTGCAGTCCTTTAAAGTGTAACATTATGCTTGATAAATAAAGGGTGGCAGGGAAAGAAAAAGGCTGATGAGACAAAGTCAGTTGCATTACCTGCACAGGGTGGTAAGCTAGTGAGGCGCGTAGAAAAGGCAGGCCCGTGGCGTCGCCGCAGGTCCGGGAAGCACACACAGTGCACTTGAAGGAAGCTGCGTGCCCCAAGGACTGGCCGCACCCTGCCCAGACCCTGGCTGCAGGGGAGGCAGCAGCTTGGAGGAAGCAGGGAGTCAGCCCTCCCGGCCCCGCAGTGGAGCAGCAGGGCTCTCCGGCCCTGGCCAGTCAGGTAGACAGGGAGGCAGAGACAGGCCTAGGTGCTCTGCTCTTTTGTGTTCTGTTTTTCACTGAACAGGGGCCCTGCAGGGAGGCGGCGGCAAGGCAAGGCAGCTGCAGCTGTCAGGGTCTAGGGGGCGACGGTGGGCTCGGCGCCCTCCCAGTGAGGTGGTGGCGGCATGCGAGTCTCCTCGGCGCGGCGGCAGCAGTTTTCAGATTGAGGCCAAGAGACCTGTGACGTGATTGTATCTGTCAGGAGACTGAAGACTGGGCAAGTGACATTCAAGGCTAGCCCTTTGTGAGTACTATGAGGACGTCCAGCAATGTTCAAGATCCTTTCTAAGTACACCGGGGACTGGAGGACCTTCTGGGAGACAAACAGCTCAAGGAGGAAGGTCTTTCTAACTGCATTAGGCATAAAGACACTCATGGATAACCTAGCCCGACGCACATTCCTACAACAGACGGGTCAACAAAAGACTCCCTAATTCACTTGTAGAGTGTAAAAAAGAAATGCCATTAATGACATTTTAATAAACCAACAGTATTTATCAACAAAAGACCTGGTCCTGCTGTATTTTAAGCCAAAGCTAGTCAGGAATACCCAACCCCTTGAAATGCATCCCTCAAGTTCCCTAAACAGCAGCAGTGAGGTACCACACGTGTAGGGTGCATGCACAAACACACACCACACGCCACACACACACACCACACGCCACACACACACACACACACACACACACACACACACATACACACCCACGGTCAGCACCCTGGCTTCACTGTTCCTACGCACTATGAGGCCTTCATTTTCAGCGCATGTTTCCAAATACATCAGTCTTTCCCAGCTTCCTACATCCAATCTGGAGGGTCAGGGCAGAGGGGTCTGTGGAAATGATGGTGAGAACCACGTGCTCTGGCACCCAGCATCTGCTTTCAGTCCTAGCAGTAGCAGTGGGCTCTGCACTGGAATAGCAAATACATTATTAGAATTAATCTCAAAAGAAGCGTTTTCCTTATGGAAATATCAGTTCAATTTATAGGATCTAATACAACAGGAAGAGACAATAGAAGTTCTCATGATTGCATTAAGAATTTCCATTTGGCTTAAGAATTTTAGTCAAAATTTATTTAAACAGACTGCAAACCTCTAGTTGCTTTTATTGGAGTCATTAGGCTCTAAAGGTGTTTCTAAAAAGGGGGTCTAGTGGTTCCTTGAGGAGGAAGAGAGACTCTAAATGTGTGTTCTTTTTAAGTGTGTTTCTAATCCTGTTTTTCTGCAATCTGCTACACCTCATAATTACTTTTTCCTTAAACAGTGACTATTTCATCAACAGACATTCAAGGAACTACTTCAGTTTATAACATTAAGAAAACTGTGATATCCAGTCTCTCTAGGCTTTTCTTTGCTCTTAATCCCACATTAAACGGAGAAGTCAGAACTAAGATGGTAAAGATGGCATTTACCAGACTGAGACCATGTTAGAACTAAACAGCTTCAGCAGAACTTCAGGGAGAGGAAAGAGGTTGCTGCTAAATCTGAATCACCAAGTAGCCCAGGGATGAAGGTCTTGGCAGAATCCCCATGACAACAGTGCTCCCAAGGACCTCAGCAGTAAAGATGAAAGACTTGTATCTTCTGTGCTTCGTGAACTGCCATCTCAGGCATCCCTAAAGGATGCCATACATGTATCTTATTTTTGTGTCCAGATTTAAATTTGAAGAATTCCTTTGCATGGAAGCTCTGGGGTGAGGACCTTGTCTGTGCAGTTGATTAGGGAGGGCTGGAAGGAGACTGCTGGGGTGCACTCCCAATTCTATGCTGAAAGCCGGGGCAGTCGGCCTCCAGTCCAGATATGACAAGAAAAATTCCCAGCATTTGTTGAAAGGCCATCTTCAGACTGTTCCTGCCAAGACTTGATTCCCCCTTTTAGTAGGTCTCAGAACACAACTTAAAGATGTGTCACCTTCCATGGTGTCAGCTGTGAAAGGGGCCCCACACAGACCATACTCACAAGAAAATAGGCTAAGGAGGAGGAACACAAAGTAACACCCCACCCCACCCCCAAATCCGTTATTAACTGGGAAAAAAAAAAATTGCTACCTTCTACCAAGTAGTGGCTACAGCGCTCTGATTTTTAAAAACTGCGCCCCACACACATGGTCTGGTCATCTCAGCAGGCTGTACAAGACATGTTTCAGTATGGCTCTTTTCTCTTCTTATTCCTTTCATTTTGTATGAAGACTGCAATACAGGCCTTGCTTCCTTTACATTCAATACCAGTAAGATTCTACAGAAAAGCTGGAAGGGACCAAAATACTGATTGTAATAAATATTTGTGGGCCTCCTTGTACTGACTGGGCAGCCGATGAAGGGGGTGGGGAGAGGTCTCTGAGAGGCACCACCGATTGCTTCTAGGTCTACCCAAGAGACAGGTGCTGCCATTAGCTGTGCGTGGAGACATCGGAGGAGGAGCTGCTGTTGCTGTTGGTGGTCTGGGCCCTCTTGATATATAAGTTTAGTAGCTTCATCTGAAAAGAGAAGATGAAACCGAATTAGCAGGAAGAAAAGCAATCAGAAAGTAGAAAACAGGAAAAAGAATCCCAGGTGACAGTAAGAAAACAGCAAGTCCTTTCATTCCCTTGGTTGAGGAATTCATTATAAAAACATGTTCTGGGTGCCTGCTGCTCATCCAATATATCTGCCAGGTGCTAGGGACACAGAGGGACACAGAGGAGGACAGGGAACAGCAGTGAGCAATTACAAGAACACCAGGTGTCACAGCGAGGTGGCCGCAGCAGCTCACGGAGGAAGGGATACGGGGAGCAGGGCCATTCATCTCAAGGGCGACTGCAGCCCAAAGGCTCCATCAGAGCCACGGGAAACGTAGGCTGAGAACCCCGCTCCACAGGGGTGAAGTGGCTGGGCCAAGGTCAGAGGGCAAATCCTCTAGCCTTCACACCTTTAGCTTCTTGAGTAGCTGGGACTACAGGCATGTGACACTATTTTGGCAGTACTTTAAATGTAAATAGATTAAACTCTTCAATCAAAAGTATAGTCACGGGTGGAATGGATAAACATTTGATCCAATTATATGCTGTCTATGAGAAATTCACTTTAGACCCACAGACATCAATGGATTGAAAATGAAAGGATATAAAAAGATATTCCATGAAACAGTAATCAAAGAGAGCAAGGCTGGCTATACTAACATCAGACAAAACAGACGTGTCATCAAAAAAGCTTCTGGAGGTCAGACTTCGAGACCCCACCCTCAGTAATGGATAAAAGAAGCAGACAGATGATAAGCAAGCAGATAGAGGAGTTAACCCTAAACCAACTTGATCTAACAGATGTGTATGAAACCCAACAACAGAACACACATCCTTCTCAAAGGACACATTCAGTTTCAAATCTATTCAAACTTAATTTGTGATTCAACATACGGTTTATCCTATTCTCCAGGACAGACCACATGTTAAATCACAAATTAAGTTTCAACAGATTTAAAAAGATACCAAAGTATCTTCTCCAACCATAATGGGATGAAGTAAGAAATCAGTAATAGGAGGAAAACTAAAACATTCATAAATTCGTAATAATTGAGTAACATATTCTTAAACAATAAGTAAAGAAGAGATCATAAGGTAAACTAGAAAACATATTTAAAATAGAATTTTTTTTTTTTTTTTTTTTGAGACAGGGTCTCACTTGGAAGCCCCGGCTGGAGTGCAGTGGCACAACCTCAGCTTACTGCAGCCTTAACCTTCCAGGATCAGGTGATCCTCCCACCTTAGCTTCCTGACTAGCTGGGGCCACAGGTGCAAGCCACCATGCCCAGCTAATTTTTGTATTTTGTATGATGGGGTTTTGCCATGTTGACCAGGCTGGTCTTGAACTCCTGGGCTCAAGTGATCCTCCTGCCTCGGCCTCCCAAAGTGCTGGGATTACTAGCATGAGCCACCGCACCTGGCCTTAGAAAACATCTTGAGACAAATGAAAATGAAAAGACAATTTTGGGGGATGCAGCAAAGCAGCGCTGAAGAGGGAAGTTTAGAGTTATAAAGGCTTACATTAAAAAAGAGAGCTCTCTAGTCAACAACCTAGACTTTACCTTAAGGAACTAGAAAAAAGAAGTAAATCTAGAGCTAGCAGGAGCAAACAATAAAGATTACAGCAGAGACAACAAAACAGAGAATAGAAAAATAGAGAAAACTGGCTAGGCACGGTCACGCCTATGATCTCAGCACTGTAGGAGGCTGACGTGGGAGAATCGTTTGGAACCAGTTCAAGACCAGGCGGGCAACACAGCGAGACGCTATCTCTACAAAAAATTAAACAATTAGCTTGGATTATGTATGCCTGTAGTCCCAGCTACTTGGGGAGGGGACTGAGATGGGAGGATGGCTTGAGTCCAGGAGGTCAGGGGTGCCAGTGAGTCATGATTGTGCCACTGCACTCCAGCCTGGGTGACCAAAAAAAAAAATATATGTTTATTTATTTATTTATTTTTGCACAGACATGGTCTTGCTGTTGCCCAGGCTGGTTTGGAGCTTTCTGGCCTCAAGTGACCCTGCCAAAGTGCTGGAATGACAGGCGTGAGCCACCCACTCCTGGCCCAATCAAATAATTTCCAACAAACGCGCCAAGACCATTCAATGGGGAGAGGATCATTGTTAACAGATGAGAAATCGCTGTCAGGTATGTCTTTTCAACAAACGAAATACCCATCCTCATCTCATAGAGGATGACTATTAGAAACAATTGGAAATAAATTAGAAAAGTGAAAAATAAAAACAAAATAACAAGTGTTGGTGAGGATGTGGGGAAATTCGAACACGTGTGCACTGCTGCTCAGAATGTAAAATGGTGCAACCTCTGTGGAAAACAGCAGGGAGACTGCTCGAAACATTAAGGACTTGAACAGATGCACCAGTGTTCACAGCAGCATTATTCACAAGAGCCAGCAAGTGGAAGCAACCCAGGGTCTATCAACAGATGAGCAGATAAACCAACCGTGCTATCTACACACAATGGACAGTCAGTCTGGAAAAGGAAGGAAATTCTGACAAATGCTGCAACATGGATAAGCCCTGAGGACATTATGCTAAGTGAAATAAGCCAGCCACAAAGGACACATATGATGTAATTCCACTTATATGAGATACCTGGGGTAGTCAAATTCATGGAGACGGAAAGTAGAATGGTGGATGCCAGGGGTTGAGAAAGAAGGAAATAGGAAATTATTATTATTATTATTATTTTTTTTTTTTTTGAGGCGGAGTCTCGCTCTGTCGCCGGGACTGGAGTGCAGTGGCCAGATCTCAGCTCACTGCAAGCTCCGCCTCCCGGGTTTATGCCATTCTCCTGCCTCAGCCTCCCGAGTAGCTGGGACTACAGGCGCCCGCCACCTCGCCCGGCTAGTTTTTTTTTGTATTTTTAGTAGAGACGGGGTTTCACCGTGTTAGCCAGGATGGTCTCGATCTCCTGACCTTGTGATCCGCCCGTCTCGGCCTCCCAAAGTGCTGGGATTACAGGCTTGAGCCACCGCGCCCGGCCTTGTTTAATGGGTGCAAAGGTTCAGTTTTGCAGAATGAAAAAAGTTTCGAAGATGGATGGTAGTGATAGTTATACAACAATATGAACCACACGCTTAAAAATAGTTACAATGGGCTGGGTGTGGTGGCTCACACCTGTAATCCCAGCATTTTGGGAGGTGGAGGTGGGGGGAGGGGGGGGCGGGGTTGCTTGAGGTCAAGAGTTCGAGACCAGCCTGACCAACATGGTGAAACCTTGTCTCTTATAAAAACACAAAAATTAGCTGGGCATGGTGGCAGGTGCCTGTAATCCCAGCTACTTGGGAGGCTGAAGCAGGAGAATCGCTTGAACCTGGGAGACAGAGGTTGCAGTGAGCTGAGACTGTGCCACTGCACTCCAGCCTGGGTGACAGAGCGAGGCTCCATATATAAAAAAAATAATAACAATAAAAAACTTAATGGCTGGATGAACTGGGCTACCAAAGCAGAAAGATGTGAAGGCCAGTCTCTCCAAACCTCTGAGGAACTAAGGTTGTAACTGGGGGAGGGAAGGTGCTGGCTCCTGGTCAGGAACGTGGGTTCTGGACCCAAAGCTTCACCAAGAGTGGCAGCAGTGGGTCTATTGCCAAACGGGGAGGAGAAAACACCTGGATTTTCTGTCCCTTATCCAAAGGGTCAAATGAGTTGATGGGGCAACTCTCTTACTCAGGAAAGTAAAAAGTGCCAGACAAAACCAAGGTGTGACTCATGTTATTTTTGGATGAATTTTCCATTTTCTAAATCGAATTTCCTTTGTGAACTGTACATCGAAGGTCCTCCCGGGCAGCAGGAATCACCTACAAATCCCTGATGGAGGTAGGAGAGCTGGGGGACTTTTGCTCAGGACCGTTCAGATAATCAGGAAGGGGATCTGATGAGGAGCCTGTGCAGCAGGAGGGCGAGGAGAAGGAACTGGAGAACAGAATCAGGTCACCCCCAAACCATGCACTGCACACCTGCCTCATACACCTCTTGCAGCCTATCTGCTGATTCCTGATTACAAAAAGAGGAAAGTGTCTCCTCTGGACCCCCTGTTCTCAACCAGGGGTGATTCTGCCCCTCAGAGGGTATTTGGGCAGGTGTGAGACAGCAGCGATGGTTACAATGGCAGGGGGTGCTATTGGCACATGTCGGTATAGATGGTGGTGGTCAGAGATGCTGCTTAAACTTCCTACCACACACAGGACGGCCCACCTCAACAAGGTGGCCCAGAGTGTCAACAGAGCCAAGGTGGAGAAACCCTGCTCTGAACACCCCAGCCAGAGCTTCGCTGCCCCAGAACTCTGGAGAAGCAAGGCTCCAGCTGTAATGCTCACCAGCTGTATCAAAGCAACAGCTCAATCTGAAATGAAATGGGCTCCACTTGCCAATTCCTCCTCTCACAAGAGCAGGCGCTTCTGGTTTCATGCTTTCCACTGGCTTCGTTTGACAGAGTGGTTTGTATAAAAAGGTGGGGATTTTAAACTCCACAGAGATGTGCCTTCTCCACAGGCAGGTCCTGAGGCCCCAGGCACAGCTGGCCGCCTCTCCGGGAGCCAAGGCCTCACCTCTTCACCATGCCTCTCGTGCTACAGCATGAGGCCGGGTTTTTAATCTGCTCTCAGCAGCCTAGCATGTCAGATTTGAGTGATGTCGTTGTTGTTCTTTTAACTAAAACCAATAAGCAGGCTAGCCACTCTCATTTTCAGTGGCATCCATTTTGGTCCATTTTCTTCCCCTAATTCCAGACACCCTTAAAGGAACATGAAAGGCAGCAGTGTGAGTAAGAAGTCTGCCTCCTGGAGTCAGGTCTGTGCCTGGCGCAGGTTAAAGGGGATGACCATGCCCACAGGGATGTTGCTGTAAACATGAGTCAACACATGCAAAGTGCGTAGGGCTGCCCTGCAGGCTCAGGGTAAGAGCCAGCTGTTGCCACTACTGATGCCCATGAGGGACTCAGCTCTGATTCAGCAACTGCTAAGCAAGCAGGTAAATTTCTTTAGTGTTTCCATGAAAAACCGGATGGTTTCTAATTAAAGCTGTTTTTCTTTTGGAAATAAACCAGCAGCTCAAAATCAGCATTTCATAAACAGGAGCTGAGGCAAACTATGTTGTATAATGTTAGTGTTACCTTAAACTGATTTCACTGTATAGTTCATTTTTATATTGAGAAAAATGCTATTGGAGAAATAAGGCCCAGCTAAAACACAATGAACAAAACCTGTCTGGAATCCAGAGCTGCAGTCAAATGGGTTTAGGACAAGCTGGCAGAGCCCAGGTGTGCTTATCAGCCCAGGTAACACTATACATACCTTGCTCCCTGTGAGCTGTGCAAGGTGAGGTTTCAGGTCTTCTCCAATTACGGAATAAATTGCCACCAAGCAAAACACGCTGGCCTTACGCACACTACTTTCGGTGTTGTCATAACCCTAGAGAGCCAGGAGGGAACACGAAAAGGAAACCAGATCAAAGATTCAGTCCCTAGCCAACATCTCATCAACGTTTCCACAAATGCCCTCCGAGTTCAACCTTGGACTTGTCAGTAACAACCAGGATAGACCTCAGCCCCGCAATGGAATCCAGACAGCTTTCACCCCAAAGAGGTCACAACTTAGCATCAAGAGAAACTTGGTTTCTGGGGCGGGGAAGCAGGAGGGTGGCGAGCCCCAGACTGGTCTCTGCGTCTACACAGGCACCACGGTGTAACAAGCTGCCACCCAAGAAACATTGCAGGGGAGAGAGAATGAGAAAAGGCAACGAAGGGGAAAGAGCACTTGCTTTGTTCCCATTTCTCCCAAAGGGCAAGCAAATCTCCCTGTGAAAACGCCTTTAAAGAAATGAGAACAATGTCACTCATTCTTGTGAGCAGACCCTTCTGCCTCCAGTAACTGCTGGGACCGTCTGGCCCCACAGCCTGATGTCCGTGTCCCTGTGCAGCTGGGCTTCCATCTACCTGTCGGCCTCATCCTGGCCCACACCCAGCTGGGGCTACCTGCTGCTGTTCTCCAAACAGCCTGGGACACTTCAGCCTCTGTGCCTTTCCCTTTGTTTGGCATAATCTAGTCCTCAACAGTTAAGTGTTTAATCCCCAAGCCAAGCACCCAGCAAACAGCAGCAATGATTAAAAGTGATGCTTACTCTTCTCTACCTTTCCCCAGTGAAACTCCCTCGCCAAGGGCCAACTTGAAACCATCTCTTCTATGAACCCTCTCTCCCCCACCCCAACCCGGAACCACTTCTCTACTGTCATGGAGCCCATGGTGACACCTGTCGTCGTCTGTGTGGCTGCATAGTAGGCTGAACATCTTCTGAGGCAGTCCACACAGTGGAACACAGCTGCTTTATGCCAGTCTGTCTCACTCACTGTCTCATGCTTAGAAGAGTTTCAGTAAGTATTTGTGCGCTGCATGAGACCAAGGACCATTGTTTGATTTACACTCAATGGCCCACCTCACCCAGGGCTGGGGCTACAGCAGGTGTGCAACAAGGGTTTGTTGAAGGAATGGACAAAAAAAAAAAAATGATCAAAATATGTTTGTGAGCCGCCAGGGAAGTCTTCTTAGTGCATTCAGGAGAGCGGGTGAGCTGGAAGCCGACAGAGGAGGCTGTGAAGCATCCCTGCCGCATGGCCTCACAGGTCCTGCCTGGTTGCCGGTGAAGGAGGAGCACAACGCACTTCAACATCAGTTCCAGTTAGGCAGCCCCACCCAGGCCGGGGGCAGGCCCCACCCCCACGCGGGCCCACCTGCAGCAAGCCCGGGATGATGTCGGCGAGGAGCTGCAGCAACGACTCCTTGGCGATCCTCTCCACAACTTTGGTCTGCATCTTGATGGCGGCAAGGTTGATGGGGTAGTCGGCCGTCTGGATGATGGGGCAGAGCACCTTGATGCACTGCTCCGGGTGGATGGAACTGGCCAGTGTGGACGCAGCCTCCTCAGCTGCTCTCACCACCTGAAACACCCAGTTCCCCCCAGAGTGAGCTCCACAGGCCACACGAAGTGAAAGATCAAACATTGCTTCTGATTTCAGAGGCCAAAGGACAATGACCTCACTCAATGTCAGACGACAGCCATTGCTTCGCCTGGCTCAATTGTTCAAGTAAACAGAGTGGTCTGCAGGGTGATTTTAAAGGGAAGTGTGGGCCACGGAAAGGCAGGTCTGGGGGATTCTGGCAAAAACCTTAGAAAAGTGGTAGTCCAAGTGCAGTCCCCCTCAGCGCCAGCAGCAGTGCTGGGAGCCTGTTAGAAATGCAACTTCTCAGGCCCACCCAGACCTGCTCACTCAGAGGTGGGCCCCAACTGGGGGAGGGGGTGCAGCGAGCTGTGTTGGTAAGCACCAGGTGATTTCTAGACACACTAAAACTGGAGAACCTCTGGCCTAGAAGACGAGGACCTGAATACAGAAATGCTTCCCAATGGCTTGTGCGACACCTACAACTGGAGCATCTGGAAAGAAGCCTGGGGGAAATCAGTGACTTCAATGCTGGCACTTCCTGGAAGAGGCCCACTTGCCAGACAGTTGGGAAGGCACAGAGAGAAGCCCCTGAAAGGGTTTTCCTGAGGAATCTCTTCTGGAAAGTTGCTTTTCTAGGACTCTGTGCACGATGACCCCTTTGCCTTCCATTTTTTAGGGAGGTACGTGAAATGGCCGTCTCATGGTCAAAGGAGCAGCCTCTGACCTCTGGAGGGCCACAAGACCCTCTTGTAATAAAGATGGAAGCTAAATGCAAAACCCAGTGAGGAAGAAAGAGGACAGCAGAAGGCCTGGTGGAAAGAGCCTGGGCTTTGGGCTCAGGGAGCAAGTCCCTGTCACGCTAGTCCCAAATGCTAAAACTCCATGTCCTCATCTATAAAACAGGGATGTCACAGAGATGAATAGTAAGCAGTACTCAAGATACAGTAGTTAGTAAAGGATGCTTCCTACTGTCAACGGCACAGAGTCCACATTACATAAATGACAGATGAAGACAGGCACCAGGTTATACGCACATGCATTTTCTTACAAAGTACAACCGAACTCAAATACTTTTCACTTACTGCCAACCCTGGCCGGGCTGGTCATTCCATGCAGATTCCTCTCTGCATTATGTTCTGCTACTCAAAATAACTCAGCTCTAACTTCATACAACAAAAAGGTGAAGACTACCAGCCCACAGCTTCAGTCATCCCAGCCCTTGTGACTGAAGCAAGACAGGCCCATAGAAACAGCACACGGATCATGTGGAAAGCTGCTTCTCGTTATGGGCACGAAGGGGTGAAGAAGTCTGTACAAGTCAGGGAGCGTGGCAAACGGACAGGAGGCCCACAGAGAGGCCACCTGAGCTGTGGAGCAGACAGGCCCAGGGCTGGGCTCAGAGGCCATACAAGCTGCTTTGGGTCACTTTGGGGCCCTCACTGAGGCTCTCCTGGGGCTCTGGGAAGAGACTGTGGCTCCAGAAGAGGCTCGGCTTCGCCTTCGGCCCAGGGCTACACTGCCGCATGAACGGGGCTCACTTCAGGGAGTGGGCGTGAGTCCATGTTGTCAGCTCTGCTCTGTGGAATGGTAAAGGGACATTTTTCCAACACTAGACAGCTGAGTTCATCCCATTCACAACGGACATGTTTGGGGCCGGCCGTGCTGCTGACAGTGGGTTTTTCATTATGAAGCCCCATGTGAGCTGTGGCTACTCACACCCACTACCTGACACTTATCACTACAAAACACCCGGAAGAAAGTGCACCAAAGGTTAATGCTCTTTCTCAGGGCGGTAAGATTATAGGTAACTTTGTTTTCCTCTTCATACTTTTCAGATAGAAAAATTGCAATGAACATTAGGCTGGTGCAAAATTAGTTGCGGTTTTTACCATTACAATATAACCTTGGTAGCAAGGAAAATGTATTCCAGAAAATCTACCTGAATTGTCTGAGGCCAGGGAAAGCTGGCGGCCCAGCTCTGGCTCAGGGTGGAAGATGGCAGGGCGATGCACTTGAGGAGCAGGCTGCGCCTCATTGGATTCCTGAAGGGAACCCCACCCCGGCATACGGGAGGTGCTCCGTGGTGCAGCCAGCACCATGATCATGACTGTTCCTGCTGACCTCCCACTCTCTCCATAAAGCCCGTCCGCTGAACTACAAAACTCACTGTCCCTCAGATGTGGCTGACACACACGTCGCAGCCCCTGCCTAGGCCTCCCTATCAGACCGGTGACACTTTTCCCCCAACTTCTGTTCTTCTGTCTATGACACTCACATGGCACCATATGTAGACGGCTTTGTATTTTTGGTGGCATTTCTGTGTGTGTTTCTTCTTACCAAACAGCTAGGAGCTGAAACGTTTCTGTTGTACCTAAGTACCCACTAAACTGGGCATTTACCAGGAGTTTAGTACTTACTGACGGACTGAGAATTCATTCTCCCGGCTGTCTGAGACTATGTCCCACTTAAAGAAGCCCTACCTCCCTCAAGTCTTTCTTGTTGGAGGCCTTTTGTACTTTCCCTGGGAGGACACGCTAACTCCTTGCAGCACGGAGGAAAGGCTAGGAGTCTCATGAAATAAGATGACCACATCCATCACCACGTAGCCGGCACCCTAGAGTGAACACACTGCAGCCACCTCTGGAGCCTACACCGGGATTATGGATGAATCCCTGATGGAGCCCCGGGTCAGCATGGCTTAAGGGTAAGTACTGCATACAGGTCAGAACACCCAAGATTCGCCTGTGCTCACTACGTATGTGAAGGTCAGGCTCGAGGACAAAGCACTGTAGAGAGGCAATTTTATTTTAAAAGTCATGTCCAACTCTCAAGCACCTGATAAGATTCTTTCCTCTCATTTGCGCTCTGTGTGGACGTTTGTTCACCCAGCACTGACCAGGTGCCTCCTGTGCGTCAGAGACTGAGCTCAGAGCTCTGGCCACAGAGCTGAGGACTGGGCCATGCTCTGGTGGTTCAGGGCAGAGTGAAGGTAGTCTATGCAGAGGGGCAGCACGAAGGTGCGGAGACCCAGGAAGGAACCAGATGGCGGGGACCTGCTACCTGATGCACTTCCTGTGGGTGGCCAGGATTAGACGGGAGGAGGAAGGAGAATGGATGTGTGCAGAAGGCTTCTTTGGTGTTCTGCGGGCCTTCCTCCAGCTCAAGGGCCCTCGGCCATTCACGGCCAGCCTACCTTGCCTCTGCCTCATCCAGGCACCTCAGTGAGCAGGCCTTCCCTTGCCAGCCAAAGTGTTAGACTCAACGCTAATGGCATTCACTCCATGCCACAAACGTACAGGAAGGAGCCTATTTGAAGGAAGCCCACTATGATTTCTTTTTCTTGCCAATTCAAACTCCTGCCAAAGGGAGCTTTCTCCATACAGGTCACCTGAAAGCAGAGTACTGTTTGGACCCTGGTGTGTACACATGACCTTTAACTTTTTTGCCCCGACAAGGGCAGCCTCCAGAGTTAGATGAGCACATTCTCAGCCTCTGAGAGAAGTACAGGAGACAAACCTTAGTTCAATCCTCTGGCAAAAAACCTCCCTGGTCTGAGCTTCCATTTTTTAATTAAAAACTCCTAAAATGAGGATTTTATTTTTATTTTTTCGAGACAGAGTCTCACTCTATCATTCAGGCTGCAGTGCAACGGAGTCATCTCGGCTCACCGCAACCTCTGCCTCCAGGTTCAAGCGATTCTCATGCCTCAGCCTCCCAAGTAGCTGGGATTACAGGTGCCCACCACCACACCTGGCCAGTTTTTATATTTTTAGTAGAGATGGGGTTTCACCATGTTGATCAGGCTGGTCTCAGACTCCTGGCCTGAAGTGATCCACCCACCTCGGCCTCCCAAAGTGCTGGGATTACAGGCTTGAGCCACAGCACCCAGACTAAAAGGAGGATTTTAAAGTATCTACTTTGACAGTTATCTGAATTAAGAGACAAGATGTGAACCAGCTTGGTATATTTCAGCTACAAAACACATGATGGCTAAGCCAGACATGGAGGCTCCCGCCAATAACCCCAGCTACTTAGAAGGCTGTGCTGGGTGGATCGCTTGGGCCCAGGAATTTGAGACTAGCCCGGGCAACATGGAGAAACCCCATCGCAAACAAAAACAAAACACAAGCTAGGTGTTGGTGGAGGAATGACACCAGAGTGGAGCTGAGCAGCAGAGGCGCCACCAGAAGGCACAGCAGCTGAGCCGGGAGCTCCCAAGTTGCTGGGGATGGGGGATGAGGGAGGCAGAGCTCTGGGACCCTGAGACCCCACAGAGGGCCAGTCATCACACTGAATGTTCTAAGAATGGGTAACACTGGTAAGCCAGCTCCTTCCCTGGGGTCCAGTGCCAACATCATGATGGGTCTGCCCTCTCCAATGACCTCTAAGATGCCAGAGGTTCCTCAGCAAGGCTTGGCTCCTTCCTGCCTATGTGGTGCCTCCTCTCCCTGCCCACACCCTGCCCAGCCACATCTCTATGCCCCTGGCCGAGTCACCCTGAGGACTTACTACAACACAACTCCCAGGAAGCCTCATCATGTGTACGCTTTATATTATCACTGCAGGTAAATATTTTGCTGAAAATTTCCCTCCCACTAGACTAAAAGTTCCTTGAAGGCAAGATCTCATCTCAGCCATCTTTCTATCCCCATGCCTGGCACAATGTCCAGTATATACCAGGTGCTCAATAAATAGCTGTTGAACTACTTTCCCCATAGCGTGGGACACACACACACACACACACACACACACACACACACACACACAGAGACAGGGTCTTGCTCTGTTGCCCAGGCTGGAGTGCGATAGTGTAATCATGGCTCACTGCAGCCTCGATCTCCCGGGCTCAAGAGATCCTCCTACCTTAGCCTCCAAGTAGGTGGGATTACAGGCACGCATAATATTTTAAGTTTTTTGTAGGGGTCTCAGTATGTGAGATGGGGTCTCGCTATGTTACCCAAACTGGTTTCAAATGATCTGCCCACCTCAGCCTCCCAAAATGCTGGGATTACAGGCATGAGCCACTACACTCAGCCCAGCGTACATATTTTTAATGCTCATGACTCACAAAGTCACATCTGGAGCATGCCGCACTGACTTGGATTTACATTTTTCCTAAGGAGCCAGCAGAGAAAACTAGGAGCATGGCAGGTTATCTACAAATGATCGACTTGGGCTGTGGAAAAATCAACTCTACAAGGCCCAGAGAGTGCCACTCCAGGTGACACACTGGAAAAGCAACAGACTAGTTCTTTGGAAAAGAGACTTCCGCTCAGGTTTTCCAGTCACCAGTTGTCTGAGGAGGACTGGCGTGTTTCTTGGAAGAGCTCCGTCAGGTAATGGGTTACCTCAGGCGGGGTGCTCTTCCTCCTCCTCCATTTGTGCAGGTCCCGAGGGCTTCTCTGAACCTGTGTGTGTTTGGGAAAGCCAAGCACGTGGCTGTGCGCCTATGTGGCTGAGTTACGCATGGCTGAGTGGATGGTGAAAGTGGAAGGAGACAGTCCCTCTCTTTTCTAATCTGGCCCAGCTATGAAACCATGCTCAGAAACTGCTGGCTTTCCACTGTAAGAAATCACTGCACAAGTATCCTAACACACCAGCCTGAAAGCTGAGGAACTTTCAGGCCTCTGTTTTTAAACCTGGAAAAAGAAATAAAAGGTCAGGCAACACTGGATGATTCTGTAGCGTATCAAAGTTAGAAAGCCCTGATGCAAAGTTAGACAGCCCTGATGCTGTATCTGAGGTCCCCCGGGAGGTGGGAAACAGCTCAGTGGGTGGAAAGAACACGGCTCTGGAGACAGGACTGAAGAGTTGGCAGCGCTGCTTTCCAGGCTTGACAGGAGCAAGCTAAGGCCTCCTGGTGCTCTTTGGGGTTGCAACGAGGATTAGTGAGACCAGGCAATCGACTATCGGGTTCGTGGTGAGAACTTGCGGTTTTTCTTCTCTCCTTCCCGTCTCCCGCACTCTATTGCCATTCAGGTTAAAGTGAATTACCCTACAGGCAGCTGCTGGGAAAAAAGGCTGTTTCAGATCTGCTGTGCTGAAACCCAAACCCAAGGAGCCCTTCATCTTACAAAAATCCAGGAATTCTGGATGTGGCCTGCAGGAAGCATTTGGTGAAATTTATCTATTATTTTATTTTATTTTGAGACAGAGTCTTGCTCTGTTGCCCACGCTGGAGTGCAGTGGTGCCATCTTGGTGGAAGCCTCCTGGTTCAAGCGATTCTCCTGCCTCAGCCTCCAAGTAGCTGGGACTACAGGTGCACACCCCCATGCCTGGGTAATTTTTTTTTGTATGTTTAGTAGAGACAGGGTTTCACCACGTTGGCCAGGTTGGTCTCAAATTCCTGACCTCAAATGATCTGCCCGCCTCGGCCTCCCAAAGTGCTGGGATTACAGGCGTGAGCCACCAGGCCCGGATGATCAAATGTTATCTAACGTGGATGAGGGCTTTGGTTCTAAAATGTCTGAAAATAAAGTCAGAAGCTGCACATTAAGATGGGTAGTTTCAGGCCCTCTTTTTCGCTGGAGTTAGAGCAAGTTTCCCAAGACAGACGCTGGTTTTGGCAAGGCAGGTAGGTGCTCTCAACTTCCCTCTATATGCCAAACCCCTGGCTTTGGCGAGCTGCCTGAATCAGGGTGAACTTTAGGTTTTGCCCCTGTGTTCTATGTAACATAAGAAGCAAAGATTATAAATGTAAGCAAACAGAGAGCAAAAGTCAACATGGGCAGCAGAAACAAAGGAAGACAATACCACTTAGTACACAAGGTGGCCAGAAGTGGCAAGGATTTAGAAAGAGGTGAGGGACTATTCAAAGAGGACAGGATCAAAAAGACTTCTGGGTTATAATCTGCCTTGAAGTCATCCAAAACTGTTCCAATTCTGCTACAGTCTCATTAGAAACACAGGACTCCTTCCCCTTTCAGAGTCAGTGAAGTAATAGTGTCTAGCTAAGAAAAGCATAATTTTCACATCTAACTTTTTAAAAATGGGATTATTACTCAGAATACTGGTGTTTGCTGAAAGGTTTCTTTTAGCACATAAAGTTTTCAAAATTTGGACTGCATGTTTTAGGTTCACAAGGTTGTGATCTGGCTCTGTCACAGACACACCAGAATAACTGGTTGAGTCAAAAAAAAAAAAAAAAAAAAAAGCAAAGGTCCAGGAACAACAGTGGCTGGAATCAAAGAACTCCTCATAGTAGATGTCCTGAGCTTAGCTCCTCAATCCTGTGGAAGCTAAGGAAGAGTTTAGCGCCACCTTCTGGGAAGGGCCAGAAAGACCGTAAAAAATTGGATTGACCATGAGTTTAGGTATCCACCAGCAGACTGGGGAAAAACGACCAGTGTCCCCGACTGGCATTGACATGGTCCTGGGATTTACAACAGAGTGCCAGCATGGCCCTGAACCTGGGACGAGAGTCCTCACTTAGCTAGGCTCAGTACCAGAGGGAGGGGAAATAAAAGTTCCAGGCTATAAGTCTGGAGACCTGAGTTCTGGCTCCGGTTCTAGCATCAACTAGCCAAGTGAGCTTGGGGTAAATTTCTTCATTTTTCTATGCCTCGGTTTTCCTCATCAGTAAAATGAAAGGGAGAACCTTAATCAATTATTTTAAAGGTATTTCAGATTATAACATCTTATCATCCAACTCTACCTGATGACTCTTTTCCCCTGAAAAACCTGCATGCGCAAAATTCCAAGGAACTGTGAAGAGCCTGAGGAGTAGTGTCTATATGAAATGACCTCTAACAAGACAGTCATCACCTCCTTGCCTGGAAAAGTAGATTCAGGGCAACACAATGGATATCTTCAAATGCGGTCAGGCTCTTAGGTGGGAGATTTATTCTGTTCTACTCTAAGCAGTAGAATTAGGGTCAACGGGGCAAACGATGAGAAGAAGTGGAAAGAGCGGCTGAGAGCCCAGGAGGTGGTGTGTCGTGCTGTCCTGGAGATGCAGAGGCTGCACTGGCCTCTCAGGAGGTGCTCAGCATTAGATGGGAAGCTGGGCAGCACGTGTAAGGCTCCTCTTCAGCATTTTAATTCTGGTATCCATCTCTAAAAACCCATGGCATTTCCTAGCCTAACGCGGACAATGTACTGGCTACCCCAGCACAAATATGGACGGATTCCAAACAAAGCAGTAGCCAAAAGATACAAGTCGTATTTTTGCTGGTGTTTTAGAATTTACTCAATTGCATTTAATAGCTTCTTAGGTGTACTTAGAGAAATGCAGTTGTACCTGCTTTATGTAGAATTTTTAAAACTTGACAATTCTATTCAAAATCAGTCTACTTTCTTCAATGGAAGAGTATAAAAAGGATACTATCTTCAATTTTCAACAATGTCAACCACCTTACTTCACTTGACTTCAATGCCAGCCTCTCAGGGCAGGGTATAAAGCACCTGCCCCCCACCTCCCACCCAGCATACAAGTGCTTTAGATATCCAGAGTGTCTGTGACTTGTCCACAATCACAGCCCGAGCTAGCAAAAGCAGCATGGGAACCCAGGCCTTCAAACCCCAAACCCAAAGGTGTTAACATTAAGCAATGGCTCTTTCTGAAGCTACAAGAGCTAAAGGGCAGGTGTCACCTCTGGCTCCTTGAGAGTCAGCTCATCCACGAGGCGGAACTACTCCCCTACCCATGAGTAACGGCAGGAGCAGCCGCCACCACAGCTGCCACTCAGAACTAGACACCGTGCCTGGCACTTCACAAGCCTGTGAGGTGGGCTATGTTTCTTCACTCGCCAGAGAGAATATGAGGGCTCACAAAATGGTAAGTCTCCTGCCGTCTTGGCTCAGCGGGGTTCAACCCAGGAGTGTCTTCCAACCCATGCCCCCTCCCTTGACCACGTGGCCTTGGCTCCTAGAGTTCTCTCCCTGTCTGCTCTTTCTCAGCCCATCTCAGGTTCTAACTCCCTAAGGAACTCTTCCTTGACTATTTCGGCCCACTCCTAAACTCCTGGTGCACTTCACTTTGAAGCACACATGACTCTTTGTTTAACCCTCAACTAAACCGCAAGGCCCTTGAAGACTACAGTACACCACTACCCATCAATTATAAAACATTTATTGGAGTTTGTGCTATTAGTGTGACTGCTGGCTCAGTAACTTGGAACCTCTCGATGAAGCTATACAGGTTTTGGGGTTTTGTCTTTTTATTAAAAAGCAAAAACCTACAAAGGAAATGGGGCTTCTGGCCACATCCCAAGGTTGGGCCCAGGGAAAACTGAAAATTTAGAATTTGAGGATTTAGGTTTGTTACTCAATAGCAACTTGTATTATCTTGAGGCTGGATGAAACACAGATAATCATCTAGTCCACTTGGTAGGATAAAAGGTAAGGAAAAACCAAAGTACAGAGGGGTAAAGGCATTTCTCCAGAGTTCATAGAGTGTATTATTTCCCAGTGTCCACGGATACAAAGACTGCTGCCCTGAGAGGCCCCTAAGGGCCATTCTTGAGTGCAGGGGATCTGGCTGAGATGAGGTCAGCTAGTGATTCGAACTGGTATTTGATCACAGACCTCTGGCACACTGGTGCCTGTCTCTGGCTACGGCGTTTGTCGAAAGGACTGCATGAGACACCATGCTGGCTGGGCGAATCAGAAACCAGACAAGTTCCCAGGAAGTCCTCTTTTCTTTTATAAATAACTTTGGTCTGATTTTGCCATTTTAATTCTTTGAAGTCATAAAATAAAAAGTTAATCAGAAATGATTTAAAAATAAAACCCCTGAAGACATAATACTGGTGGTTTTATATTTATCTAAGAATCAAACTTCCCAAAACGAGTCAAACCACTTGAAGCTGGATTCTGGTGCCTTAAACACCACGACCTTTGTGTGTGGAGCAAGAAATGTTTGGCGACCCAGCACGGTGACATGAATGATGCTAATATTTTCCTCTTTTAACAGACAAGTGTAACTGGATATTCACTAATGTGGCAAAGTTCAGAATAAGCTAAGTCTAGTGATCGGAAAACCTCAATTACAGAATATCTTCAAAAAACAGAGTTGGGCTTCTTTCAAGTTTAAATAAAACATTTACCGTGAACTTCAACATTATGGGTACTAGAGGCACATCACAATGACTGGCAGCAACAAATATTCTTGCACTAAATGTGCATACAATGATTTATAATTAGTATGTTTCCTCAGAAATGGGCACTTCTGAAACGAACAAGGATGTCTGAGAACAGTTTTATGTAGCAACATTTGTAGAGCATATGACAATTTTAAAAGCATATTTCTATATCATAATATCTTTCATTCTCACAACAGAACTGCTTATTCAGGGTTATGCTGAGATGAAGAAACCGGGAACAGCTGGACAACAGGAGACGCGAGACTAAAAACCAGGTTTTCTGCCTCAAGATTCATCTCTCACAGACCCCAGAATCTCTTTGTAATATCAATTCTCTTATTTAATCCTCTCTTTTTAATCACCAAAGGAGAGGTTCTGTACCAGCTCTAAGAAACAGATTACAAATTCTAACATAAGAAGAGTTCAAATAAATGGAGCTCTCTTGGAAACAGAAAACGGGTTCAAAATTTTAAAAGATCACTCTCAAGGCCTTAGCCCTTTAAGGTGTTTGCTAAGTGCCAACTCTACTGCAGACCACAGTGGCTTCATGAATGAGGCACTGAAACTCAATAGCAAAATCTGTTTACTAAAAAGATAAAAAAGAAGTTAGAGAATGAAAGAGACTTATTCAAATAGGGACTGTGAAAACATTATGTCTAAGCTCAGAAACACCAACTTTTAAAATAAACACTCTAAATTGGTGTCCAAATCCCTCCTCTATCTTGCTTACTACTACAGAACATGTATGTTAGCTTTGGATGAATGGTGTCTGAGACAGATTTGGTACTTGGCACATTTTCAGTGTGTAAGAAACACATTCTGCACATATAGCTCCTTTCAAAAGAAACTGAGAAAGCAGACACTTGCTTATATGAAAAAACAAGCCATCTTATCATCAGTCCTACCTCATCCATCTTCCCAAATAGTTTTGGTGACAAATTTCAGTTTACAGAAATTGTATTTCAAGAAGCTGTCCTTCCTCACTGCAGTCACACAGAGCCGCAGTGCACGTGCTGGTGTGGTAACATCACGCTGGCAAGAGGAGGGCAGCTGGTGCCACTGTCTCTACAAGCAGCCCCATGTTAACCTGCCGAGTCTTTCTGTTCTTCATCTCCTGCTGAAGCCCAGTTTTTGTCTGGGAATATAAAACCAACTAGCTTCTTATTGAGAAGGAAGTTCCAAGAGAGCTCACTCTGGGATAAACATACTTTGGAAGTATTAATAAGACAGGAAAATAGACTATGTCTTTGTATGACCAATAAAGTAAGTCTAGAAACATTTCAGATCCTTTTCAATAAATGTTTGGAGTCGTAAGAACTGAATACAATGATGAGAAAATGGAAGGATTAGAGAACAATTATGTGCCATATTAATATGCCAACAAGATGCCTACAACACAAACTTTATGCGAATCTCAGCCTTCTGCCCTAAAAAAACAGCAAGAAGGAATGGAAAAAGATTGGTTAAAATAAGAGGAAGCTAAGAAGAACTTCAAGGGAAAAGAAAGAAAAGGAACGAAAAAGGAAAACCCAACCCCAAACCTAAATATACAGGTTCTTGAGTTATTATAGTGGCTCCTGGCAAAGTGACAGAGTCAAGTTTTATAAGGAAACTCCAAGGGCAGTGAGTCAAGGTGAGTCAAACTATGCAAAGCAGGAAGGCCTGCCAGTGCAGGCACCGTTCCCAACACACCTCCTCCACCGGCTGTACCACAAGTCAGTAACAGCAGCACGGAGGCCCCTGAACCTGAGTGCTGCTAAGTTCATGTGAAGCAGGACATATATTCTGCTCTTTTCCCTTGGGCAATTTAAAGGGCCTCATACCTGAGAATTTTCTCTCCTAAATTTCTAATTTTGCAGAAAAAACAAAAGATCTTTCAAGAAAACAGCAAATAACAAATCAATTACTTAATGTTGTTAACTTATACTTCTTAGGACTCACTTTAGATAGATATCTTCCAACTGGAGAGTCAGTAAGTACGTGCCAAGACACCATGGACAGCCTGGCGTTTCATTTAAATGCCCAAGTCTAAGTATGTACTGCCCCATGAAAACAACTGATATCATCTCTATGTAAAAGAACATCAGGCCGGGTGTGGTAGCTCATGCCTGTAGTCTCAGCTACTCGGGGGGCTTAGGGAGGAGGACTGCTTCAGCCTGGGAGGTGGAGGTTACAGTGAGCACAGGTTGTACCACTGCACTCCAGCCTGGGTGACAGAGCAAGACCCTGTCTCAAAAACAAAGCAAAACAAAAAGAACATTTTAATTTCATTTTTTGATCATGTATTCTCATGAAGGTGAAGCAATTATGGTTTAAAAAAGTTAGCAAATGCCAGCTGCCCCTTAAAGGAGACACAAAACCTAGCTATATCTCAGTTCTGCCAGTAACTGCTGTGCATACAGTTCCTCTAGGACAAGCTTGTCCAACCCGTGGCCCAGGATGGCTTTGAATGCAGCCCAACACAAATTCAAAAACTTTCTTAAAACATTATGAAAATGTTTTGTGATTTTTTTTTTTTTAGGCTCATCGTCTATCATTAGTGCATTTTATGTGTGGCCTAAGACAATTCTTCCAATGCAGCCCAGGGAAGCCAAAAGATTGGACCCCTATACTCTCTAGGACCTTCCCTCCTCACCTGGGAATCACTATATTGATCGTACCAGCTCACCTGGTCTTCACGTTTTTTAAATGAGTTATTATAAATGAAAAGTGCTTTGTTCAAATGTGAGTGATTATCGCCATCAGGCAACCAAGCCAGATTTTGGAAACCCAGTTATTAGTCTGAAAACACATCCATCCCCTGTGTACTGTGTGCTGTTTTCTAGGACTAGCAGGTGGAGAGAGGCCCAGTCTGAGGACAAGACCCTCACCCTTGCTGAGCTACAATTGTGGTGGAGATTTGAAGAGGTCACATCAGTCACTGCTCAAGCAGCCACACAAATGCCAAACAGAACTACGATCTAGGGTCTCTCTATGTAGATGGAAGAATTGTGTTAATTACAATTCCCTTAATCCATGAGCGTGCTCCCATGACAGTCACACATGAGCCAAGAGATCAAACCGGGCAAGTAGTTATGTCTCACTTTGGGGTCAAACCCATTATCTGGCAGGCTGTTTTCTGAAGTTCCAATATATGGTTTTGTTTCCCACAGTTCATTTTACTGAAGGGTGTCACTGAATCATTTGTATCAGGACAGCTCCAGCCACCTCCCCATTCTCTGTAGGCTTCTAGCTACTTGAAAGCCTGGTGAGGCATAGGGGTGAGGCATGTGTGCAGGACACAGAGACATGTTCTGCCGCTCTCTACCAGGCAGCTGAGGTCCCAATGCCAGAAGCTGCAGAGATGGCCTGCTAGCATTTTAAATACTCAACAGTGAGTGGAAGAGGCACAGCGGGGCTGCCTCCACTCAGCCTCATCCTGCAGAGAGAAGCACACTGAACGGCCGGCAGGGAGGAAGGTCAGCACAGCAGCGTGCTACCCGCTGTTGGCAGGAGCTGGGCGGGAACCAACCCTGGCCATCTCATTTAATTCTCATGAAAAATTCTGTGGAAATATCCATTCCTATTTTATACACAAGGAAACGGAGGCTCAGAAGGTGAAATGACTGGCCCACATATTTGGAGCAAGGAGGCATTGGTTCTGGGACTTGCATGTCTGTGATTCCAAAGCTGGTCTCCACCTCCCACACCAGACTACTAGAGGCTAAATGCCAGAAAGCAGCCGCAGACCCTTCCCTTCCACAAAGGCAGCCGGAAGCCCAGGCATGGAACACATCTCAGGGACAGGGCAGGCCTGTTAGAAACAGCGAGGAGGAGCTGGGAACTGAACAAATGGCACGGGCCCTGGAACTGCGCCCCTGCTCAACAAGGACGACAGCAATGGGGACTCCACTCCGTATTACTACATGGCCGAGATCCAAGGAAGGGGCTCTTAAGCTGTGGGCTGATTCTGATTCCTCTATCTCCACATCCCAGCTGCTCCCCATGACCCGCCTGTTCAGCACCCCTGGCCACGTAAATGACTCACCTCCTTATGGGAGTCTTTGTGGGCTTCCAGAGTCTTCATAATCGTCAGCTCGGCGTAGTTTTTAAATCTTGCTGGTTGATTTCTCAGAATTTCCCTCAAAACTCTCAACGCCAGTGCTCGAATTGAATGCTGGAGTATAAGGGGAAAGGAAGACATCAGCAAACACCACACCGCACTTTCACACGCAGCAGTCAGCAGGTTCGGCAAGGCCAAGCACCCAGTTCTGGGTTCCCCGGAACCTTGCAGAACCCTCTACACAGATCACATGGTTTACTTGAAATCGGCTTTACTTGACACTGGCTCTCTAGACATCAGCTCCATGAAGGCAGGCACTGTGCCTTAGGGTGACATTCCCAGGACCCAGCGCCTGACAGGCACTGAAAAAAGCTTCCTGAACAAGCCATGCACTCAAGACCAAATGAGGATGATACACCTAAGTTCATTATCAGTTTTCTGGGGATTTCCAGATTTCCTGAGGCTTCAGCCTACAAATTATGCTTCTGTAAAATGTATGAAAGAATGTGTACAAAGCACCTGGATGTTTCATCAACACAGCCTGTAAGACTGAACTCCACCTAAGGACAGTGGAAGGCCTGTCATTATTCCTGACCTTCCATGTGATGAGATCACTGGGTGTGTAGAGGCCTCAAGTTGGTTAAGGCCAGAGTTATGTATCTGGAGGAAAGCCATTCCAAATAGACTCCTAATCTCAATAAAAGAGAATGGAGTTTACACCAAACAGAGCCAGAAAGTACATCCTGATTCTTTGTCACTCATCTGTACAATTCACACACTAATACACCATTTTACCTGTCTTCTACATGACATCACTTTGTCTCCCAACACAGCCAACAAGGCATAACTGCCTCATGAGCCAATACTTTGTCTTTTTTAAAAAGTATTTTTTAAAAGTTTTTTTTTTTTAAAAAGTGAAACAGATTACTTATTACCATTCTTCTATCTTTACTTATCCCTAAACCAAACCATTAATCCGAAGCATCAGAAAGCTATCTGAGTCTCCACAGCATGGCACGCAGTAAGCCTCCCTGCCACTCGGTTGCCATGCAAGTCCCCTCTAGCTGGCCCTGGGCATGGCCTGTCACCTCCTGGCAATCCTCCCATCCCCCTCCTCCAGCCCCTCACCACAGCACTCTCTTCTCATTTCTGCTGGCCTACACAAAGCCAATGTGGATGGAGAAAGTTTTTCTTGTAGAGATTTAATTCTGGTAATTCCCAGCATCTATTCCTGTTTCCATACAAGGGACCAGCTCCACAGGTGGGAGAAGGCAGGACTTTGACCAGATTACTCCCCCTTTTAAGAGTTCTCTATGTACAATGTGCAGATCACAGACCAGGCATGTCACAAATGCCTAGTTTGTCACATTCAAATGTCCCAGCATAATGAAGCTTTTTTATTTTAAAATTAATAATACAAAAATCAGAATCATGCTTCTGGAACCTGCCACTTGACTGATTAAAGTTATTGGAACTCTTAACATGTAGGGGGGAACCAAGATGGAATTTCATGGAATGTAGCATTTAATTAGGTCTTTTAAAATGGACCTTTTTATTTCTCAATTACATATGAAACAAAAATGAGACTCACAAGTGAAAAAGTGCATCCTAAAAGACCACATTCCATGCTAATGAAGTTTTAAGAAATTCTGTGTTAAAGCAACTAGATGCAGGAATGAGGTTCCCTTAACTACTATAAACCCAGTTGCAGACCATGCACGTAAGCCAAGAAGCAGCTTGTTGCTGATAAAAACATGACCTTACTAAACGTGCTCAGAAAATATGTGAAAAATGAACAAATAAATGTTTTGATGTAAACAGTAAGCACAACCCAGAAAGTAAAGCTGAAGCCAAGCCCAGCAAGAAAAGGACATCGTGACCCCATTACATGGAAAGGGGCAAGGAAAGGCCAAACCAGCATCTCACGTCTTTGTCTCCAAGGGTCTCCAGCAGCAGGAGCAGAATGGTCTTGAAGTGCTCCTCCCAGACACCAAGGCTGTCTTCCCGTGTGATCTTGAGCAGCTCCAGCAGGGCTCCCTTCCGTTCCTCCACTCGCTCGTTATGGTTGGACAGCTCTTTCAGAAGGTCAGCCACCAGGTCAGAATGGTCGATGGGCACTGGTGAAACACACCACACATACGTCACCTTGTGAGGAAATGCCCGGCACCGGGGCTTCCTCAGTGGTGCCCAGTGATCCTTCCCTTCCTGCCTCATCTCCCAGAGGCGACGCCTCCTTCATGGTTCCCTTCCCACCCTCCACTCTGCTTCACTGTCCGGCCACCAACCTTCTCACCAAGTTCACTGTGAAAGCAGAGGTGCGAGACCAGCTGTCCAGTACCAACAGTCAACGTCTTCACCCTTCCTTGCTATCTTTTCCCTTCTACTTCAGACAGAGAGGAGAAATGCCTGCATCCGCCAAAGTGCCTTTTCAACCCTCTAATTTTCCGAAACTCTCTCCCACTGCCATGGTCCTGAGTCAGCCCCACCACTGGACAGCCTTTTACCAGGGTCAAATCCACTCCCATATGCACATTTTCCTCAAGGCCTCCTCACCATCACATCTGATTATCATCCATTCCCTTCTCAAATGTCTATAGCTTAGGAACCAGCATGGTGAACAAATACCAATCAAGGTGTTTGGACTACTGGTGGACTATCTATGTGGAGACTAAAAACTGGCCCAAGAGACTCAACATAGTTACCTGCAGGGCTGTGAACACGGTTTCTACGGCAGAAAGGCACATCCTTTCTCCTCCATGTTCTTTTAAGAAACCTCAACTCTGAATATTCAACTTTAAATAGAGAGGATGAAAAAACAAACAAATCAGACAAGTTATTAGGAACTACTTAAACGTGTATTTGCATACTTCTTTAGCTTCTCAGATTGGGTAGCAAACACACAAGGAAGTCTGAAATGGTAAAGAACTCTGTCATTTCCTCCTGCCTTCCTACCTTTTTCTCCTTTTCTTTCAGCCTTTTAGTAAACAGCTGGTGAATAACCAACATTGTAATTTCTACCTTAATCGAGATCTATAAAGGATAAACAATTCTATAAGCAATGAAAACAAATAGTCCACTTCTCCCAGGAAGTGCCAGTCCTTACAAACACTATACCCCATTCGCTCACTGCCCAGTGAGCAGATGTGTGGGCAGAGTCTGAGATGCTACCCACCAGCCTATAAGCAATTAATAGCCAAGATTCGGCTTTTCATCCCTACAGCCACTTCTGCTTTCAAACAGAGAACTTCTCTTCTATCTTAGCATTCCCCTACTATCTGATCCCTGCAAGAGGATCAGCTTTCTTTTCTTTGGGCCCCCACTGGATCTGGCATCTGCCTCCAGCACAGGCCTTCTCTGGTACTAGTGTGACCACTATCAGTCTACTTCCCTGACAGACTGTGAGCTCTCTGAGGCCGGGGGCTGTGTCTCCTGTGCCTCGGTCCCCGGCAACCCATACACTTCATGACACACAGTAGGCCCTTAGTGAATTTTAACTATTTAGAATTCTAATGTAGGTTCTAATTACTCATTCAAGCCTGAGAAATAGGCTTCAAAACCGTAATTTTTAAAAAGCACTATCAAATTGAAATAAACCAAATCACGTAACATGAGAGATGAAAAAATAAATAAGTTTCAGATAAAAATACTGTCGTACAAATACATACGCATCACTCACTAGTTTATTCAATAATGGACACTGGTTTCTTAACACAGGAGCCAGAAAGAAACCAGACTAGCTCTGCCTCTGCTCCCTACTTCCCATGTTATATGCTTACGTTACATTTTGGGCAAATCTTTTTGACCCCACACTTAGCTTAGCACCACACACGGTAATGCAAGTGGTCAGTGTATGTCAAACCCCTGCCTCCCAAATGCAGCACGGAGGTCAACACAGCTCCAGGAAGACCTGGTTACAAAGCAGGTGTGAGAGGAGAGGGAAGCCTCGGAGTGGTGCTTCAGGATCTCACTCCACAGCTCAGGGAGCTGGGAAGCGCAGGCCCAAGGCCTTCACAAAGGCTGAGTCCGTGCTCGCCCATCCTGTTTGTTCCTATGCCCCTGGCTTGCCTGGGCCCTGGGTTCTGCAGCAGAGCCTCCCTGATGGTAGAGTTGGCCTTCCCTCACGCTCAGCTGTGGCACTGGCTACTTCATATCATGTGTGACTGTTTATTTCCTCACTGCCCTGTCACTTGTGCTTCTGTTCACTGTCGTGTTCCCCGTGCCTAAGCACACAGTAGGGATTCAGTAAGTAGTGCCTGAACAAATGACTAAGCAGAAAGAACAGACCCACAGTCTCCATTTACATCTGACCAGTGGGCCTGGTACTGGCCAGACAGGAGGGAGCACAAGGCAAGCACTTCTGGGTGGGGACACTTAAGCAAAGAGACACCAACCATCTCGAAGCTGCTCCATGTCGTCATCGAACACAGCCTCTTTCAGGGCAGTCTTGTCGTAGGTGTTGATGGCATCTGAATAGGGGTATGGGTTGTAGTCTCGTGCCCGCGGTCCCGGGAAGGCGCGCGGAGGCTGGGTGTTGAGTAGCGAGGTCTTGTTATCCAGAGCTGTCCGGCCTCCTTCTACCTCGCTGGTGGCAGGGGAGGCAGCACCCCCATCACGGGACACCTGGAGCACAGCACACTGTCAGTTCCCTTCCGGGACTTGTAATGGACATATCCTTTGAATGCTCAGAAATATTAAGAGGGCCAGAGATTTTCACTTGAAATACGTATGGCCAGTGACAAAAGGACAGCTATTAGTATTGCAGTGTAAAAATACCAAATCCATAAACTACCATAAAAGGAACAATATGCCTGCATTTGCATCTAGTCTTTACACTTCAAATCTCCTTTACTTTGTAATTTGGTGATTCACTTTACCAAGGCGTTTCCTGAGGGATGAAAGGCTCAGAAGCCTTTCCTTGAGAAGGAAAGGCTGTCCACTCACACCCCTGCTCTCAAGGACCAGATCAGCAATGGGGGATTCTCACTGCGGCCCTGCCCACATCCACAGAGAGAAGCTCTTCCAACCGCCATCATTAAGTCTAATGGGTGTCGTCATCCCCAAATTAATTCCTTGCACTCTATGTATTCCTGCCTAGTGCTGGGCCTCAACGCGTCACAATCTCCTATGACAGAGAACTCAGCACCTCCTAGGCGTATCATCCTTCTTTTAGATATTTCTGACTCAGAGTTGTTATGCTGGGTCAAAGAACAGGTCTTTAGTATCTTCTGAATTTTGTTTTTCTTTGCTAGTATATTCTGAACGTTGTCTTCAACAAATTCAACCGCTGGCCCTCTGACTGGCCCCTTGCCATGGTATTGACAAGAGCAAATCACTTTTACTCTTAGGGTCCTCTCATATGGGGCACACCACTGGTCTAGCCACTTTGCAGGTGGCAGTGTAGCCCAGAAGGTGTGGGCTGGTGCTGGCAACGGGGCCAGACTGTTTTCCTCATCCCAGACATCTGACTATCCAACAACGGTGGAAACATTCCAGGCAGCCAGAACACATTGGTGACACCTATGGCAAAATTTTTACTTGTGCCAGACATCTGACTATCCAACAACGGTGGAAACATTCCAGGCAGCCAGAACACGTTGGTGACACCTATGGCAAAATTTTTACTTGTGCCAGACATCTGACTATCCAACAACGGTGGAAACATTCCAGGCAGCCAGAACACGTTGGTGACACCTATGGCAAAATTTTTACTTGTGCTGATGACAGGATACATTTCTCTCAACTTCTGCTAATGCATTTATACTTTTTCCTGGTTGTGGAAAAGTAGATGTAACATATCATTTTAATCATTCCTAAGTATATAATTCAGTGTCATTAAATACATTTATGATGTGTAACCATCACCACTATGTATACCCAAAACTTTCTCATCATCCCCAACAAAAACTATGCATCCTCATCCCTCTCCCTCCCCCTACAACCCCTGGTAACCTTTATCTTATTTGTCTCTCGGAAGTTCCCTATGCTAGGTACCCCAGGTAAGTGGAATTGCTGAGCACATCCCACTGTGTGTATATACCACGTTCTGTTTATCTGCTCATCTGCTGATGGGCACTTGGGTTGCTTCCGCCTTTTGGCTCTTGTGAATAATGCCGCTACGACACAATGGTGCACAAATATCTATTCAGGTCCCTGCTTTCAATTCTTTTGGACGTGAATCTAGTGGAGGTGTTTGGGTGCGTTTGGTTTTTAACACCCACAAACAAAATTTTATATTAAGATGTAAAAAGAATTCATAATATATGCATAGATAGAAACAAATTAAGACTAAAAAGGTATAAATCAAATCTTAACAGAGGTTTTCTCTGGGTGGAAGAAAATTCATGGATGGTTTTAATTGTTTCTTTTTATAAGTCTTCTAAAAATACTACTATTATAATAAAAAATTATTTATCAAAGAAAAAGGTAAGTCATTGAACAGGAGGTTTAAAAAAAACAACAAAAAAAGAGAAGGGTTTTAAAAACTTCAGACATTTTAAAAATAAAGCTCAACCAATTCTAATCATTGTTAACAACAAAACCTTACTACCTCAGTGTATGTCTCCATGCAGGCTTTGCGCAGCAGGAATCCTGTGTGCACTCTGCCTTCTGTTTTCTTTTCCTTACAGTGCAAGCATTTCCCGTGTGGATGAAGTTTTTGTAACCACCATGTTTAATCACACCACTACCTCTACTTGGCTTTTAAAAAAGATTTACTCAGATGTTCCCCTTTAATATTTTTGCTACTGTAGCTAATGCTGAAATAAGCTACCTTAAGGAAATGACATATATATTTTTTTCTTCTGTAGAGTTCTTTCTTTAGTGTAGACTAACTATACTGGGTAAAGAATATGCAAATCACTTTTGCTAAATGTAATTTTGCTGAGTGCCAAAACATTGTATCAATTTCCCATGGCACCAACATTACACTAGATCCTTATACTCCTTCTAGTATTAAATGTTGTAATTTCTATTAAAGCAAAGCAGAAGGGAACCTTGATATAAGTCTGCTGTATTTCTGTAATTGACCATAAGGATGGGCTTTCTCCCTATGTTGAATGTCTTCATTTTTGCTGTGTGCACCACCCTCCTACTGCATCTGACATTCATCCTATGGCTTGTCTCCCTAGATTGGGTTTCCTTGTTAGGCTTAAGAGGAGATGTACTGGCTCCGGAGTCTTTCACATTTAACACAGTTTTATACCCACCTCAATGATTTAGCTAAAAATATGGTAAGTGGTGGCTAAGTGAATTCTGAAGCTCCTTTATTCTTCGATTTTCTTTCTTTCTTTTTTTTTTTGAGACAGAGTTTTGCTCTTGTTGCTCAGGCTGGAGTGCAAATGGTGCAATCTTGGCTCACTGCAACCTCTGCTTTCTAGGTTCAAGCAGTGCCTTGCCTCAGCCTCCCAAGGAGCTGGGATTACAGGCATGTGCTACCACGTCTGGCTAATTTTTTGTATTTAGTAGAGATGGGGTTTCACCATGTTGGTCAGGATGGTCTTGAACTCCTGACCTCAGGTGATCCACCTGCCTTGGCCTCCCAAAGTGCTGGGATTGCAGGCGTGAGCCACCATAACTGGAAAAAGTAACCCCTCACGCATCCATCTTTTCTACTGTTCTTGGTAGGAGTTCTGTTTCCCTAGTCAGATTCCCCCATTCCTCACACTCCTCACAACAAGTCCCCCGCTTCAAAGCAGGCCTCCTTCCACTGCCCTGGGAAACCAGCCGTGGAAAGACGCTCTACTTCCTGCTTCAAGCCCCTAAAGCTGCCCCCCTCCCTAGCTAAGACCAGACATTCTACCTGGGCCCTAACCTCATGTCCCCACATCCCGAAGGATCCGCACCCAATCATCTGCTCCCCTCCACTGTGTAGGCAAGGTGCTTCTCTCCACTGGCTCTGCTGGGAGAGATCTTTCCCATCTGAAATGCCCTTTGATCCTCATTTCCCTCCAGTTTGTTCCTCAACTTCTTCATCCACTGTGATCTGGTTTCCATTCTCAACCCTGCACTCAACTATGCTCACAAGATCCAATGTACTCCTGGAAGAAACTAAATTTGGATATTGCAGACTGTAACTATGTGTAAAGTTTATTTAAGAAGAAAAAACATGGAAGTCCAGTGAGCCCATTCTCAAAGGAAAGGTCTTAACTTTACATCAAAACACTGGCAAGTAAATGTGTATTTTATATCTTTTAGGTTAAAACAGAACATTTAACGTGGATAATAAACAAATAATCCAATGGAGCCCTTTCATTTCATATGTGACCTGTTATCTCTTTGCAGCATGGCCCCTTTGGCTAGAATGTCCTTCCTGAAATAGTCTCCCTTATCTTCTATGCCACCACCCTCTCCTGGTCTCCCTCCTGTCAGCTCTAGCTTCTGTCCTTCCCTTAGTGTTGATGCTCCTTAGGATTCTGTCCTTATCCTTTACCTGGTGATTTCACTTACTCACTTTTCTTTAGTTATCTTCAAGCAACTAATCAGTATCTCTCAAATATCGAACTTCAGCCTAAATCACTGGCTGAAACAGACTGGTATATCCAAAGTCCTGATGGATATATTTGCTTAGATATTCCACAATTCCTGCAATTTGCATGTATTCAAAAGAGCATTCATTGTATTTCAAAAAGAGCATCTCCTTCTAGAGTAATATTTCACTGAATTGCACTAGCATTTGCTCAATAGCCCCAGAAGACTTCTGATTCTTGTTTCTGCTCATGCCCTATTCAACCCCACTTCCTCCTGAATTATTCTCCATTCCAAAGTTAACAGTAGCCTGTCTAAAATGTAAGTATGACTGTGCCACTTCGCTGCTTAAAGATCCTTCAATGACTCTAGTATCACCAGGGTAAAGTCAAAGCATTGGTTGGGAATACCCCAGTGAGCACATCCTTCCTGAGCTGGCCTCTGCAACTCTGCTCTGAATCTTCCCAACCACTCCTCATGCCCAGTCTTCTCCACTTCATCCACTTCAAACAGGAAATCACACCATGCCCACGGCCATGTCTTAGTCTTCAAACAGGCCCTCCTCTGACGACAACCCTCCTACTCGACCTGACAAACTCCTCTGGACCTCCAGGCTTCAGTTCAGAGGTGACATCCTCTCTTTTGCACATCTGATATAGTTTGGCTCTGTGTTCCCACACAAATCTGATGTCAAATTGCAATTTCCAATATTCGATGAGGAACCTGGTGGGAGGTAATTGGATCATGGGGGCGGAATTCCCCCTTGCTGTTCTCATGATAGTGAGTGAACTCTCATAAGACCTCGCTGTTTAGAAGTGTGTAGCACTTCCTCCTTCGCTCTTTCTCTCCTGCCACCATGTGAAGACATACTTGCTTCCCCTTTGCCTTTCTGCGATGACTGTAAGTTTCCTGACGCCTCCCCAGCCATGCCTCCAGTATAGTCTGTAGAACTGTGAGTTAATTAAACCTCTTTTCTTTATAAATTACCCAGTCTTAGGTAGTTCTTTATAGCAGTGTAAGAACTAACTAATATATAAAATTGGTACCAGAAATGGGGTATTACAATAAAGATGCCTGAAAATGTGGAAGCACCTTTGGAACTGGGTAATGGGTAGAGGTTGAAACAATTTGGAGGGATCAGAAGAAGAATGGAAAATGAAAGAAAAGTTTGAAACTTCCTAGAGACTTGTTGAATGGTTGTGACCAAAATGCTAATAGTGATATGGATAGTGAAGTCCAGGCTGAGGTGGTCTCAGATGAAGATAACGAACTGGAGTAAAGGTCACTCTTGATATGCTTTAGGCAAAGAGACTGGCAGCACTGTGCCCCTGCTCTAGAGATTTGTGGAACTTTGAAGTTGAGAGAGATGATTTAGGGTATCTGGTGGAAGAAATTTCTAAGCAGCAAAGTGTTCAAGATGTGGCCTGGCTGCTTCTAAAAGCCTCTGCTCATTTGCACAAACAAAAAAATGACCTGAAACTAGAACCTATATTTAAAAAGGAAGCAGAGGGTAGAAGTTTGGAAAATTTGCAGCCCAACCAGGCAGCAGAAAAGAAAAACCCATTTTTGGGAAAGAATTCAAGGCTGCAGAAATTTGCATAAGTAATTAAAAGCCAAATGTGAATAGCCAAGACAATGGAGTAAACATCTCAGGGCATTTCAGAGACCTTCATGGCAGCCCCTCCCATCACAGACCTGGAGCCCTAAGAGGGAATAATGGTTTTGTGGGCCAGGCCCAGGGCCCTGCTGCTTTGTGCAGCCTTGGTACATGGTGCTCTGCATCCCAGATGCTCCAGCTCCAGCTATGGCTGAAAGGGGCCAAAGTACAGGTTGGGCTGTTGTTTCAGAGGGTGTAAACCCCAAGCCTTGGTGGCTTCCATGTGGTGTTGGGCCTCTGGGTATGCAGAAGGTAAGAAATGAGGTTTGGGAGCCTCCACCTAGATTTTAGAAAATGTAGGGAAATGCCTGGATGTCCAGGCAAATGTCTACTGCAGGAGCAGAACCCTCATGGAGAACCTCTACTAGGGGAGTGCAGAGGAGAAATGTGGGGTTGGAGCCCCCCACAGAGAGTCCCCACTGGGACACTGCCTAGTGGAGCAGTGAGAAGAGGGCCACAGTTCTCCAGATCGCAGAATGGTAGATCCACCAACAGCTCTCAACATCAGCCCATGAAAGCAGTTGTAGGAGCTGTACCTTGCAGAGCCACAAGGGTGGAGCTGCCCAAGGCCTTGGGAGCCTACCCCTTGCATCAGTGTGACCTGGATGTGAGACATGTAGTCAAAGGAGATTATTATGGAGCTTTAAGATTTAATGACTGCCCTCCTGGGTTTCAGACTTGCATGGGGCCTGTAGTCCCTTTGTTTTGGCCAATTTCTCCCTTTTGGAATGGAAGCATTTACCTAATGCCTGTAGCTCCATTGTATCTTGGAAGTCACTAACTTGTTTTTTATTTTACAGGTTCATAGTTGGAAGGCACTTGCTTTGTCTCAGATTAGACTTTGGACTTGGCCTTTTGAGTTAATGGGGGAATGAGTTAAGACTTTGGAAGACTGTTGGGAAGGCATGATTGTGTTTTGAAACGTGAGGTCATGAGATCTGGGAGGGGCCGGGGTAGAATGATATGGTTTGGCTCTGTGTCCCCACCCATATCTCATGTCAAACTGTAATTTCCAGTGTTGGGGGAGGGAGCTGTTGTGAGGTAACTGGATCATGGGGGTGGACTTCCCCCTTGCTGTTCTTATGATAGTGAGTTCTCACGAGATCTGATTGTTTAAAACTGTACAGCACTTCTCTCTTCACACTCTCTCTCCTGTCACCATGTGAAGACATGCTTGCTTCCCCTTATACCATGAGTGTAAGTTTCTGGGGGCATTCCCAGCCACAACTCCTGTATAACCTGTAGAACTGTGAGTCAATTAAACCTCTTTTCTTTATAAATTACTTAGTTTCTGGTAGTTTTCTTTTTTTTGAGATGGAGTCCACTCTGTTGCCAGGCTGGAGTGCAGTGGCGTGATCTCGGCTCACTGCAACCTTCGCCTCCCGGGTTCAAGTGATTCTCCTGCCTCAGCCTCCTGAGTAGCTGGGACTACAGGTGTGCGCCACCAAGCCCAGCTAATTTTTATATTTTTAGTAGAGACGGGGTTTCACCATGTTGGCCAGGATGGCCTCAATCTCCTGACCTTGTGATCTGCCTGCCTCAGCCTCCCAAAGTGCTGGGATTACAGGTGTGAGCCACCGCACCTGGCCTCTGGTAGTTCTTTATAGCAGTGTGAGAACTGACTAATACAACATCCTCCCTAGGTACCACAACTAGCCACAGGTCTCCTGGATGCTAAGCAGTGGCCATACTCACTGCACCAGGATCTTGTGCTTATCTGTCTGCTTCTCCCATGAGACTGGAGCTCTCAGAAAGCCATGGTGGTGTCTGGTCCAGGCTCACTATTTTTATTACATCATGAAACAAAACTATGTCCAGAATAAACAAAAGTAAACTGAGAAAAAAGGCACTAAACATTCCTGGAAAAGATAGCTGAGGGCTACTCTTTTGAAATTGAAATTTTGTAAAATTAATTACCTTGGGCCTCTTATCACTATTTTATGGTTATTATCAAAAAGACAAAAAATAACAAAGGTGAGGATGTGGAGAAAATGAAGTTCTTATATACCATTGGTGAGAATGTGTATTAGTACAGCCATTATAGAAAACAGAACAGTGGTTTTTCAAAAACCGAAAAATGGAACTACCGTACAACCAACAATTCCACTACTGCGAATTTATCTGAAGAAAAGGAAATCAGCATATCAAAGAGAAGCCTACACCCTCATGTTTGTTATAGCACTATTCACAACAGCCAAGATACGGAATCAACCTAAGTGTCCCTCAACAAATGAATGCATAAAGAAAATATGACATATATACACAATGGAATACTATTCAGCCATAAAAAGAAATGAAAGCCTATCATTCACAGCAACATGCATGAACTGGAGGACATTATGTTAAGTGAAAAAAGTCAGGTACATTAAGACCAAAATCATATATTCTCACTCATTTATGGGAACTAGTAAGAGTTGAGCTAATAGAAGTAGAGAGTAGAACTGTGGTTACTAGAGGCTGCGAAAGGTCGGGGTGGGGGAGGAAAAGAGGCTGGTTAATAGCTACAAAACTACAGCTAGGTAAGAGGAATAAGTTCTAATTCTCTATAGCAGGAGTCCCTAGCCCCCATGCCCTAGACTGGTATTGGTCTGCGGCCTGTTAGGAACTGCGCAGCACAGCAGGTGAGCAGTGGGCAAATGAGTGACGCTTCATCTTATTTACAGCCACCCCACATCACTCACATTACTGCTTGAGCTCTGCCTCCTGTCAGATCAGTGGCAGCATTAAATTCTCATAGGAGCGTCAACTCTATTGTGAACTGTGCATGCGAGGGATCTAGACTGTGTGCTCCTTATGAGAGTAAAATGCTTGATGATCTGTCACTATCGCCCAACACCCCCAGATAGGGCCATCTAGTTGCAGGAAAACAAGCTCAGGGCTCCCACTGATTCTACATCACAATGAGTTATATAATTATTTCATTATCTATTATAGTAATAACAGAAATAAAGTACACAATAAATGTAATGTGCTTGAATCATCCCCAAACCATCCTCCCATCATGTGGCCCAGTCTGGAAAAATTATCTCCCACAAAACCAGTTCCTGGTGCCAAAAAGGTTGGGGACTGCTGTTGTATAGTACTGTAGGGTAAATACAGTTAACAACAGTTTATTGTGTACTTCCAAAACACTAGAAGAGAGAATTTTTCAATGTTCCCAACATAAAGAAATGATAAATGAGGTGATGGATGTACTAATTACCTTGATTATTATACATTCTACACATGTATCAAAATATCACTTCGTAGCTCATAAATGTGTACAATTATTATATGCCAACTAAAACTAAAAGGAAAACATTATTTTAACTACAGGAAAAAAATAATGATGAAGCTCAGTAATCATGAGGTTTAGTGTTCAGAAGTCTCATTACGTGTCATTGAACTGATACAGAGTTCTCTTTTAGCCTAGGGATACTTACAATATCACATTCCTTTTTGCCATCTCGTTTAATGGGCTCATTCAGATCTTCTTGGCTTCGAAAACTAAACTTTTCAATGGCTTCTGTAACTCCACGTAGAGAACTATAGATTTCTTCAGAGTTCAGGTTCTCTGTATCATAGTCCAGCATGCTAAAGATAAAAAATATTTTATTTCTTAAATTGAGGTATATACATAGAACTGAGATGTAGGCATAAGTTACTTCCCATAATTTAAAGAATAAGACATATTTATAGTTTCGTTTATCGGGTGATTTGGAATGAAAAGGAGGCATCTTTTGTTAGAGGACCACCACTGGACAATTACACATCTTCCTTGTTAAAACTGCCAAACACATTACATCAGCACTCAATAAAAACCAGTGGGAAACAACAGTAATCATGAGAATGTAGGAACTCAAAGAGTGACACTGGTGACTGAAGGCACGAGATAATGAAAGTGCAAAAATAACTTTCTTATTTTGAAGATGGAAAAAAGGAGTTTGGTTGTTACTGGTCGCAAATGTACAAACTTAAGAGGAATGGGCAGTTGGAAGTAAAGCTAGTACTACAAGCAAATTTCAAAGGAGCAAAGTAAATAACCTCACAAGACAAGGTTATACTCCCAGGCATCCAATCCAGAAAACAAATAAAACCCTATTAAAAAAACAAAAACAAAAACAAAACAGAACAATCCTAGACTCAAAGTCAGATCCACCCTACAAACGGGCCCAGAAAGTCTAACGCACACATCATCTTACCCAGGAGCCTGACTCTTCTACATGTTTCTATTTGGAGTTTTACAATCAAAGCAGATTTTATAAAAAGTCACATTCCTGGATGGACATCTAAGAATCCTCACAAAAGCAAGAAATATTTGTTGTTCATGGAAAAGTGTTATTGACTGCTGTCTTTATAGACATTGGGCACAGCAAAACATGAAATGAAGCAAAAAAGCCAAACAATCCTTTTTGGTGCACTGTAGTTTGTCAACAAGTGCCTTGTAGATGTCTGGAAAGTGCACTGAAACAGGGAGAATCCTGAGAACAAAAACCATCCTGAGAATATAAAAGTTTTTTTTTTTTTTTTTTTTTTTGAGGCGGAGTCTCGCTCTGTCGCCGGACTGGAGTGCAGTGGCCAGATCTCAGCTCACTGCAAGCTCCGCCTCCCGGGTTTACGCCATTCTCCTGCCTCAGCCTCCCGAGTAGCTGGGACTACAGGCACCCGCCACCTCGCCCGGCTAGTTTTTGTATTTTTAGTAGAGACGGGGTTTCGCCGTGTTAGCCAGGATGGTCTCGATCTCCTGACCTCGTGATCCGCCCGTCTCGGCCTCCCAAAGTGCTGGGATTACAGGCTTGAGCCACCGCGCCCGGCCTGAGAATATAAAAGTTGTAAAAGCATGGGATGGATATATCAGCATAAAGCAAGCAAAACATGAAGCAACAGTCAATCAAGGGCAAGTTAAAAAAAAAAAAATCTTAGTTTAAATGTCACTTGTTTCAAGAAAAGATCAGATGAATTCATCTAATTTAATTTTTAAAATAGTCCTGAGCTATACTGAGGATTGCTAGGGACACACACGCAAACAATCCTTGGCTGTATATAAGTAAGCATGCAACATTGTTTAAGGACTAAAGAAAAGTATATAAGTAAGCATGCAACATTGTTTAAGGACTAAAGAAAAGCAATCTTCCTGTTCTTCAAGAGAGTAGTAACTGAAGAAACTAAGTATCCTTCCTACACGACCAATCCTATACATTCCCAAAGTGAGTTTCCTGTAATGTAAAAATGATGAATATTTACTAAGTACTCTTCCTTAAGTACTCTGCCTTAAAAAAAAAAAAGTTTGGGCAGATGAGCAAGGTAAGATTTGGAGAGCTCTCACTTGGAGTGGCCAGATCTCTAATGGCTTGATGTTGCAATGATCCAAGTGTTTTCTAGGGCTGGTGCTGGTAAGTTCTACAGCCCAAGAGCTGACCACAATCTCAAAGATGGGAGCTATTTGTCTAGAATTGCAAATATGGCCCAGATAAAACCCACTTTTCCTGATGAATGACAGAAAATACATAACCCAATTGTATTTGGAGTGTTCACAAAAAAACCAACCAAACAACAACAACAACAACAAAATTTCAACTCGAAGATTGACTTGAGCATCAAACAAAAAGAAATGTGAACCTTGAACAGGTATGCTGTTGAAATTCCGTGTCTCAACTGATAGGAGGTAGAATAAAAAATCTGAACAGAATTTAAGATCTCAACCTCTTCTATGTTCACAAGGCTGTCTGTCAAAGAGGCAACACTCCTTAGATGTGAGGAAGGCATGACCGAGGGGCCAGAGGCTCCCCTCCTCCTTCTGAGGACACCACAATACTAGCTCATGTACAGACAAGGCATTTATACATCTGGCCAGTACACTACTTTTTATATATAAAGACTGAGTATTATGACTCAAACAAAAAATATATATACAAGATGTAAAAAAAAAAAATGCCTTAAAATACTTTTAATCACAACAACCAAAAATAACAGCATAGCCCATGCAAAAGAAAAAAATCCAAAAGACTGAAAGAACGATGGGATGGACAAGAGGAAGTCTGGCGGAACGTTCACGTTTTTAAAGGGATGTCACAATATTATCTCCCATACGTCGCTTCAGATAATGTCAGCTTTCAGATAGTTCATCTCATTATTCTCAACCTGAACTTTCCTAAAAATAGTTCATTTCCGATCACACCACTTCACTATTACGATAGCCTCTTTTTAGAATAAGAAAATAAAGGATTCTGCCAGGTAATTTCCTCCTTCTCACTTTGAATTAATAAACCAACTCAAACTCCCAATTTAGGAGCACCATTTGCAGAACCAAGAACAATTGAAGGTGTCTTCTTTTAGGCGCACTAGCCTGAGGTTTGAAGTATCTCCTTGGTATGAAGCTAAAACAGTGAGCTGCAGGTGAGAGGCATAACTGCTTACCTCTAGGAGGACATGGACCATGCTACTTTCTTTGCTATTTTTATGCTTTGGCTTGATTTGTAGTTTTCCAAATCAGTATCTGTTAAGTTCTCACTTAAAGGAAAAAGGAATTTCCCATGAAAGCCATTATCAAGGAGGGTAGATATTATGTCCTCACAAGCGGTATATGAGGGAGCCGCAGTACGGCCTCAGAAGTGGACTGAGAAGAGACCTGGGGAAACCTCAGTCTGCCATCTGCCCCACAGCCTGTCTTGTTTCAGCCTGAGACAACCCCAGGACATAATCCTCGGGTTAGAGGTCAGGCCCTGATCACCTGTAAAGACTCTGGTTAGACTTCAGAAGGGCTCTCTTAGGGTTTTTTAAATTAGGGAGAATTCCTTAATCAGTCAGTAGCCACTGACCTAAGGTTAGGCTTACGTCAGGCCATGCCACCCAACATGGAAGCTGAATGCGGCCCTGGGCTTGCCCGCTGAAGGATTCATGTCGTGGGGAGGGAGGAGGGCAGGTCTCCAAGAGAGAGAAACTGGAGAGAGAAGTCTGCCTTCTTTGTCGTTTTGTAGGAAAAGGGTACAATGTATAGATTAAGCATAGTCATTCTTTGTTACGGAATCAATAGGATTTTGGCACAGAGCAAAGAAACAGGCATACAGATTCCCTCTTAGTTTTATGTAACTGATAGGTTTTCTAAATGTAAAAGTCTCTAGTCAACTATCCCTGCCTCCAACGGGCAACAGAAGTTGTAAGTATTTAGTAAGCATTCTCTCTTAATGAGTTAGCTCAACATGTATTATTGTGTACATATGTGAAAGATGATCCTAGGAATGGGATGTGCTCTGGAGGGATAACCTTGATGTGTGGCTGGCAGTGAAGCTGAGTGCCCATGAGGGCATATGGGTCAACATACTGGGAGATAGTCAACAAACTGATCTTACACTTGGAGGCACAGCTAACCTTAAAAAAAAGAAAAAGGAGTGACCTGCTTTGTTAACATTAAAGACAGCAGCCGTCTCCTCGTCTGCTTGCCCTAACCTTGTGTATCTAGAAACATTCATCGCAGGGTTCTCTGTACACTTTAGAAATGACTTCTAGAGGTATAAGAGCTTCAAAAGGAAGGTGTTGTTAAAATGTTTCATTTACTGTTTTTGGCTTCACTATGTAGATTATTTGTATTCCACAAAAGTCAGAATACAAATCTGTGCAAAAGCTATCTATGAAGCATTTCAAAAGTAACAGACCGTTTTGTTTGTTTGTTTTTTGTTTTTTTTTTTAACCCTTTTCCTATCACACCCTCTATCATAGAGGGTAGAAACTCATCTCACAAAGCACAATGACAGCTGGACTGCCCGGTGCTCTAACAGGTTTCTAGGGAAGAGATTCTCCGATCTTCGGACCTTATAAAAAGCATCCCCAAGAGACCCTGAAAGAGACATCTGCAGTACTATGTGGACCCTTCTTTGTACCACAGATTTACCATCTGTCAGCATCTGAGGGAAACCCACCCTGTCTTCCAGACTCATAAACAATTGTTGCATAACCAGTGTCCATGATGCTGCACTCGGCATCAACTGTGGGGGTGCATGAGGTGACTGACAGTTCTCCTTCTTAGAGGCAGGGCATCCTTAGCGAGCTATAACAGTTATCCTGCCTCGTGGGGATTCCTTTCTGGATGTGTGTGCTCAGACTACCCTTATATGACAGTATGTAAGAAAGAAATCAGCTATATATAGTCAATAGCATGGCTGAGAGTGAGAGGTGTAGTTTGGGAAAGAGTAGGTCTCCTGGCTTCTCAGGGGAATGCCTTCTGCACTTTAGACACATGCTAAGGAAACTGCTCCCACTATTGCCCACGCTGACCTCACAGCATTTCCTGAGCTCTTTCTGGGGGCTGAGCACTGCACTGTACAGAAAGGCCCACAATAGTGGGTGGTGATGAATCTCATCAGGTTATAAAGGGTCATCTGTCCCTGTGACACAGCAGGAACCATACTTGTGAGATTTGGCAAAGATCACACACCTGCTCACACTTCTCACCAAGGCTCTACTCCTGCTATGTGACACCAAGAAAGGGACCACACTGGAGGTAGCTTAGAGGCTTTCCCAAAGACCTGAGACGACCTTGGAAACGCAATAATATTGTGACACCTCAGACAAGTTTGACAGGTAGCTTGTTACCTGGGAGAGTAAGAGCGCCTGAGAGCCTTGTGGGAGGGAGCGGTGGGGATGGAGTTAGGCTGAGAAAAGGGAGGTGGGTGCTTCGCTAACCCGTCGGCACTCCAACCCCATAACCGACTGCAGTGATCAGAAGAGGAAAATCAGAGAGAAATACAAAAAGCAAAGGGGAGGGGAGGAGGAAAGCACTACACACTAAGTGTCTTAGTCTCTTCTTTCCTTGACAAAGTTCTATTAAAGTTAGTCAGAGCAAAATTAGCACTTCATCATACAGAGAAAAGAACAAATTTTGTTTTACAATTTGGTCCTTGATGAGACTGGTTTATTCTTTCCCCTCCCAACCATGGAATGTGTTTACTACTTAAAATCACACGAGATTCCAAGAGTGTCTATGTGAGAGACTGTGTGTATGTGGGAGTATGAGGGGGTGTGTGTATCTGCATGCACTGGGAAGGACATAACACAATACACAAGAAAATACGGATGTTCACTTTCAGTTAACTCATCGGTTATTTTAGAAAGAACCAAATAAAAATCACGGGGCCTCAATTCAAATGGAACCAGAGGGACTCCAGAAGGAGGACTCAGAGACTGTGCTACTCTGACCAGAACTCCAATGTGGAGCAGTGCATTCTCTGGGGCTGTGATCCAGTTGGATGGTGTTCAGAGACAGCACAAGCTGTTTCCTTCTGAAACAAGAGTAGCACCACTATGAGGGCTAGTATGTTAAGTCTCAGCGGGCCAGCTCAGAGTACCAGGTCATAAAAACCAAATCTCTCTGCTCCTATCACCTAATATGAGAACTGAAATTCTTCTGGGAACACAGGTATTCATCTTCCCTTGGCAAATGTCACTGGGTGCCCGGGCTTGCAGAGGCCCTGAAGGAGAGTTCTAACAACTGCTGCAATTCAAAAGGATTGAGGGAAAGCCTGGGAAAGTGGGGAGCTGGGCTGGCTGGTGATGTGGGGGAAGGCCAGGGTGGAGTCCATGGCATCAGCGCCAGGGCACCTACGGAACAGCCCTGCCTGCCACTGGCATTCACTGGCATCATCACAGCGGGAGCCTCTGCATGCTAGTCTTTCCTGAGCACAGGTATGGCTCTGCTTTATAAGGAAAATAAGTCATTGAGATGCGAAGTCACTACCATACAGAGGCCTAAAGACACACTGGCCTCTATGTGAGGCACGCACTGGGTCAGACACACACACTGGGTTGGAGGTGAGGGCACAGGAGGGATGCAGGTGACACCTCTGGCTGGGCCTCTGCTTGGGGAAGGAGGGGCAGACACACCCACCTCCGAGTGTGGGGTGCGGTCTCCCTGTTAAGCCCACTTTGATTCTATCCATACTCTGGATCCTCTCACAAGAGGACCACTAAAAATGACTTCCTATTGCTAGGGACACATACGCTATTGACACAGAGTCATCCTGCTCTATGACATGTTTGCCAAGAACATATGGCAGACCAGAGCAAGGACCACCATATACTTTTTTCTCTTAAAGGAAATGGACTTCAGATGATTTCTGAAGCCCCTTGCAACTCAGTTTTTCATTTACCATAAAATCACATTGGGTAAAATATAAATATGTACTTCACATATTTATAGCACATAGATCTCTTCTCCAAATACCAAGTAGTATTTGTGTATTAGTTGGTAATAGGTAATTTACTCTTTCACACAGAAATGATGTCTAACAGAATGTTTTACAAAAGTTTAACCTATTATCTACAGCATCTCTACTACTACTGGGTTGATAAAAAAAAAAAAATGACTTCCTCACTGGTGAGAGATATATACATATATATTTTATATATATGTATATATATAAATAAATAAATATGACAGGGTCTCATTCTGTTGTCCAGGCTAGAGTGCAGCTCACTGAAGCCTCCATGTCCTGGGCTCAAGCAATCCTCCCACCTCAGCCTCCCAGGTGTGTGGCACCATGTCCGGCTGATTTTTTATTCTTTGTAGAGACAGGATCTCACTATGTTGCCCAGGCTAGTTTCAAACTCCTGGGCTGAAGCAATCCTCCCACACTGGCCTCCCAAAGTGCTGGGATTACAGGCATCAGTCACCATGTCCAGCCGCTAGTGATATTTTTAAACAATTATCAGACTTACCATTTCAGAATAGTTTCTTACTATCATCATGATCCAAGTATAGAAATTTTGGACTAAAAAAAAAAAAGTTCATTTTGACAGTTAAAATTAGGCTTAAAACAGGCCAGGTGTGGTGGCACATGCCTGTAATTCCAGCATGTTGGGAAGCAGAGGTGGGTGGATAACCTGGGGTCAGGAGTTCGAGACTCCGTCTCTACTAAAAATACAAAAATTAGCCTGCCGTGGTGGTGTATGCCTGTAGTCCCAGCTACTCAGGAGGCCGAGACATGAGAATCGCTTGAATCCAGAAGGCAGAGGTTGCAGTGAGCAGAGATCATGCCACTGCACTCCAGCCTGGGTGACAGAGTGAGACTCAGTCTCCAAATAAATAAATAAATAAATTTGACTGAAAACAAATAATTGGTAATAGCTTTTCCCCTACAGAATAAAAAGCTAACACTGTTTGGTCAAGATAACTCAAAGGAATGGCAGGTTGCAGAAAATCAACAATTTAAGAGCAATGCTCAGGTAAAAATAGCTGAGATTATATACAACAGATCTGTCTACCTTTTTATAGTCTCCGTAAATGAGGTAACCTACTCAATTCTATTTAGTGCAATAATCCATTTCTTTTATCACTTTCCTTTAGAAAATATGCAGCCTATTTGAATATTTCTAGTGACATGATAACATGAGGCAGTTTTTCCCACTGCTGGACAGTTTTAGTTGCAAGAAAAATCATTTCTTCCGTGAGCTCAAGTTGGCTGAGGCCACCTGGCTATCTATGCACTGAATGATGGCAAGTTTAAAAAAATAGATTTTTCCAAGAAAGAAACTACATAAATAACTCCCTAAAGAAGAATCTGATAACAAGAAAATATTTAGACCACACATGAACTACCGAATATTGAAAATAAATCTCCTCGTTTCTTCCACTGATCTGTAACTATAAATAAAAATTAAGATGGGGCCAATTAAGAAGGGATAATGACCTCGAAAAACAAAATTTTTAATGACTTGAGGACCCATGGAGATTGACTTAGCCAGTTTCAGCTCTGATGAATGATACTAACAGCATTAACAAGGTTTTACTTAGATTAGTAGCACAAATAATAATAAAATGCTTAATTTGAGTTACACCTTCTGACTTACTATCTAAAGAATGTGCCACCCTAAGAATGCAATAACTAAAAGATGTATGAACTGTATGTTATGGAAGAAAAGATTTCCCAATTAATGTTGCATAACTATCTCTTCTAGACAGAGGCAACAATGTACAGAAAATTCAACTTTTGCATATAATTTTCTCCACTAGGAAAGATAATTTTATGATTTTACTGTCACCACTGTACCACCATATTCTTTAGATATACATGGTAGTATTAAGAAAAAAAAAATTGGCTGAACCTCAGTCACACCTGGGGAAAGCCAAGCATATTTTCATTAGTCTCTGGTCTCAACTGTTTAATTGTAACAGCCTGTTGAAGCCATGACAACACAGACCAAATCTGGAGACATAATGTCACATTGCCGTCTACCTAAATGTAGTGCAGAGGGACATTTGGGGGAGTAAACATAAGGGCAATCTAAACAGCAAGATAAGACAGCTACAGAAAATACTTGGTTGCACCAAGAGGAAAATACACATTTCTTATGCTGCAAAGTATTTAAAGGATATGAGGAACTGGAAACCTTCAGTGATGAGGAAGAAGTGTGGGAGATTCTTGATCACTTAAAAAACTAAATGTAAAAGCAATTATGTTTTGATATCTTCCTAGTAACAAGGTCCCATTAAAGGGAAAATAGCACACTTGTGGTATTGTCATTTCATTTTAAGATCTCGGTGTCAGCAGCCTTCAGGACAAAAGCTTACTGGTTTGTATTGTTAGTGATCCCAAAGAGTTCATCCTGTAGACACAGCATGTGTGCCCCTTGCTGGTCCAGACACTGGCTCTTTCATCAAAATCCTGGCCTGTAGGGCAACTACTTTGAGTGGAGCCATGGGTAACTCCCAGCCCATGTGAGGGGTCACTAAAGCCACCATGCAGACTTCTAAAGGTCCTGGTCAGATGGTGAAGTATTACTAAAGATCCCAAGACAAAGCAGGTTCTCTTTTTAAGTCACTGCCTCAGCTTCTATAGGACCAATGTTTGCATGGTCCCAATAAGAGTATGCAATGTGGACCCAATTTTAGTTCTCAGATTCTAAATCACAGTCCTTCAGAGCAGCATTCTGCTTCAAACACGATAGCAACCATGTTTAGAATGACTACTTGGGTTAAAAAACTACCCCAGACTTGGTGTAACTGACTATAACAAGTTGGCTTGGATGACTAAATACCTTCAGGTTCTACCACTTGCAGAACAGGTAATGAGCTTCTACATGGATTCTATGCAAAACAGTACCAAATGCAAACTTTCAGTTGTAGGTCTATTAGGTACCAGTGAGTGTTTAGAGCTACTAGAACCAGAGAACATTCAGTACACACCACTCATCTTACCATAGAAGTTAACCCCTTTGCGGAAGATTATACAGTTACAATTTGAGTGAGGACTAGAACCCATGGTTCTTGATACTCAATATTCTTTTTGTTATTTAGCTTAGTCTAAAAATCTAGAAATAGGCTGCACAGCAATTAAGGTGCTTTAGTTTCTTTAATTCTGTGGAAAGTAAAGAAGTGACCTTACCTTGGAGACAGACCCCCATGGGAACAGTTGGTGGGTGAGGTTAGGGGGCTGGTCCTGCTGCTGGTGTGTCGGGAGGGCGTCCGGCCAATCGTATTGCTTGGAGAGCCCTGGGGTGAAGCAGAATAGGCATCATTATTCCAGTGCTGTACATAGAATATTATTCTATTCTCTCCTTAGTCTTTTAATCCACATGTAAATAAATGGGTAGAATCTGCCCAGGATGGTTCCCCCCACCCTCAGAATCATAAGGCCAATTTTAAGTGCATATAAACCAAAAATGAATAATCATCCTACAGGCACTCCTGGAGTCCAATGATTGATGTCGGGTGTGCTAGAGTGACAGACAAAATTGAGCATCTACATCTTTCCAGTGTTGAAAAAAAAGACCAACTCAGTGAATGAATGACTAATTGCATAGCCTAGTGAAAATGTAGCTGACTGAACAACCTAAGAAAAAACGCCATCCTTAAATATCAGATTCATTCATTCACGGGGCTCAGGATGGCCCCGTCCTCAGGATGCTCGGCATTTCCTGAAAGAGGACAAGGAAACGGGGTATTCTATCAGAGTATGTTCTAGGTAAGGGCCCCGCAGAGGTCACGGACATCACACAGGCACCAGCCGTGACCAAAGCACTCACCACACTGGTGTTACTGGAATTCTTGAGGTGGTTGTGCAGGAGTTTGGTGGCACCATCCTGGAATGTTTTTGGCAAGGCACCAAGTAACATGGTAAATTCAGGAGTATTCAATTCAAACAGAGAGATTAGCACAATTTGTGCTGCCTAGAAAAAGGAACCATGATTAATTTATGTAACGTACAATAGGTCCTTCATCAAAATGTTGATTAAAGTTGTTTTTAAAAAATATTTTATAAGTAAAATCACTAATAAGAGGGCATTCTAGGCATCAAAAACAAAGAAGCATCTGAAGAAAATAATATCAATCATTAGTCTGACTTCAATCTGGAAAATAAACTCTGGCTTCATTTTAATGTCCTGGCCTTGGAATTCCACAGCACACTAATAATAAACTCCTAGAACTTTTCTTTTGTTATCTAGTACTAGGCAGGAAGCTGGTAAATAGGTAAATGAAACAATTAAAAATTTTAAAAAGTTTAAGATTGATCCCACTTTAATAATTCATAACTGAACAGGGATCTCAGTGCACCTTGGAGAGCACATATTTTTAAACAAGCTGCATTAGGTTATCTTGAGAAGCCACACTCCTCTTGACTAAGAAACACAAGAAAACGAGTATAAATACCCCAGAAAAACTTCTACTTTTACACCTATAAACCAAGGAGAGAGACTTCTGAGAAGCAAACTGGACTTTGAAGGAGTCTACACTAAAAACATGCTCTTCTGCCTTTTGGAAAATGTTCTACTTTTGCTTATTAATTGAGTCAACACACTGCAAGCCTGCTTGTAATGACTGTGGTAGCGAGGTAGGCAAAGAAGTAAGAGTAGTCAGTGAGACTCGGGCTTCTAGTAAGTGATGTGCTTTCTATGGATTTAGTAGCAGGCAATCTGAGCTTAAAGCACAATGCCTGAGGAATTAATTATAATAGTTTTCATTTACAAAAGCCAAGCCAAAAAAAAATTTAGTAAATACTAATTGGTATTTCTCATTAATTTCTAAGAGTCAAGAGAAAGAAAAAGAAACAAAAAACTGTCTGTGATTATAATCACTTCTTTTTCGTTTTTAATCATAAAGATTTTACAAACATAAAGTCTTTCCAAAGACCGTAATTTTTAAGATTGCAGTAATTATTCAGAATTTTTTTCCATGACATAGAATATTACACAAAAAATGTGCTTGCAGAGAGATTCTTTTGGAAATAAAAATCACAAAATAGTTCAAGGCTTTTACAATGCTACAATTAATTATAAGTCCAGTTAGGACAAAATTACTATTTTGTGCATGGAGAAGGAAAATAAATCCAAAAACTCAAAGGTATTTAACCAAAAATAAGAATTATGAATTTAAAAATATAATCAAAAATTACTTTAACATTTTGAAATCATTCATCAAAGCACTGGGCAAAAGTACATTACTTTTTCCCCCTTTAATTTCAAATACAGTCATTAATACCTTTTCCACCCAAATTAAATCATAAGTGGCCAAAATATTCTTATGACATGGGCAAAAAACATTATTATTGATTTTACTAAAATATGCTTTTCTACATTTCATTTTGGAAACATTTTAAACAAATTATCTGAAGGAGTCTACTTCACCAACAATTTAATGTACTGTTAATTTGATATGCACATTTGTATAATAGAACAATTTCCAAAACTCATGCAAAATAACCTGTATATTTTTAAAAAACATTGTATTAGGTGTTAGAAAAAAAACAATGCATGCAGAAAAATAATGCACTACAAGGAGGAAAGCAAGCAGCAGCCTGGAATTGTAGCAGGAAAAACACATCAATGTCATCAATTTCATTAAAAAATATTGGCACTTAAATTCTGTTGATTGAAAATGGCATCTGAAGGTTATAAAACATATAATTACCTTCTTGAATAGTATGCTTTTTATGTCAAATGTGCCACTGCCTTTATTTAAGAGACAAGATTTCTTCCCAGAATGTTATCTAATGTCACAAGCTAACTTGAGGCTTTTCATGATGCAAATTATAAACTTAGTAGCTTAAAGTATTTCCAAAGTAAAATCTTTTAAAAATAAGATCCAAGTTCTAGAAACTGGTAGAAAGTATCATTTAAATATACAGTTTTTTTCTAAGAAAAGAGGCAGGGGTCTCATTGCCCAGGCGGGAGTGCAGTGGCAATTTACAGGTCCAATCACAGTGCACTGCAGCCTCAAACTCCTGTGCCTCAAGCAATCCTACTGCCTCAGTCTCTGGAGTAGCTGGGATTATAGGCATACATCATAGTGCCCGGCCCAAGTATCCAATTTTTAAAAGATTTTATATCAGAGTTTTGCAAGGAATTAGACTGTTAGTATTTTCAAATATTCTATCTCTGACCCTCTGAATTAGTGAGAAGTTAAAATATGGAATCCAAGCAAAGAAGAAAACTGGGTTATATTTATCATTACCATCAATATGATCTCATTAAACAAGTAATTCCAGATATGGAACTGGGCTGGAGAGATGCATTTTAAAAGCCCGGGGCATAGCTCATGTTCACTAGTGACTCAAAAAGCGGAGTACGCCACTGTTCTTGTCTGCATATCTGAACTGTTGTCTTTGAAAGAGGCAAGACCATTAGGCAGCCAGATGAAAAACTCAGAGTACTGCTGACTTTTTCTAATGGGCAACCCTAGGGCAATTTGTTTTAAGGATCACATGGCAACTTAAAATGAAATGATTCTCACGCACACCCTCATAGAGGAATTTGAGAGGTGAGGTTTGTAAAAGGTTCTTCACATCTCACTGCTACCATATGAAGAGAACTCCCAGGGACATCAACTGTCTTGAATGTTGCACACCTTAAAGCAGAACGGAATTCTTCCTAGCAGATCAGATCAAAATAAAGCTTTGCCAAACACTTCAGTGTTGTTATCAATTTGGGAAAACAAAATTTGAGAGGAAAAGCAGAGTTTTCCAATTTATTAAACAACTCACTGCTCCCTTCAGACTCTCAATAAAAATTGCTTCATAAAGTCACCAAAGAGAAACTATTTCAAAACCTTCAGTCATTTCTCATTTAGTATCTCTCTTTTTTTTTTTTTCAAGAGATGGGGGTCTCACTATATTGCCCAGGCTGGAGTACAGTGACTATTCACAGGCATGATCACTGCGCACTGCAGACCCGAACTCCTGCAATCCTCCTGCCTCAGCCTCCCAAGTAGCTGGGACTACAGGCGTGTGCCACTGCTCCAGCCTACTCTCTCTCCTTTTTACTATTCTATTAAAATATGGTGGCAGTTGACACAAACATGGCTATGTCACTGAGAAGGTAGTTAATCATAAAACACACCATAACACAAAGGTTGACACAGGCACACATACACACGCTCATATAGTATTATATTAATTTTAGATTTATCAAAAGCTTCCCAGTGCCTTCACAAGGGCAACTGGTATTAATAATCTAAAATGCAAACAGTGAAGTGTGCTGTTTGAAATTAGTACACAGTTTTCAATCTACCTGTTTACAACTTTCTTCCAAGTTTCCTTCTCCAGGCCCAGAGCAGGTTGAAGCTGACCTAGTGGGGAAATCCTCACCTACTCGACTACGCTGAAGCGAGGACTGGCAAACAGGAAAGGCGGGAGGATTGAATCAGAGAGAAGCAGAAAGTGCCTAAACATGGCAATCTGTTAGCTACAAAAGCATTTGGCTTCTTAGATAAAATCAGCGAGACACACATGATTGAAAGTTAGGAAGAATCAGAATAATAACAGTAGCTGCCAGTGTTAACCCTCAGTAGTATCACTAGGTCTTTTACTTAATAATCTTAAAAGTAGTATTCTTGCTTCAGGTGATGAAATGGAAGATGTTCAAATAAGACTTGAAAGAGTCCGGCATGGTGGCTCACACCTGTAATCCCAGCACTTTGGGAGGCCAAGGTGGGCAGATCAACTGAGGTTAGGAGTTTGAGACCAGTCTGGCCAACAAATGAAACTCCCGTCTCCACTAAAAATACAAAAATTTGCTGGGTGTGGTGGCACATGCCTGTAATCCCAGCTACCCAGGAGGCTGAGGCAGCAGAATCGCTGGAACCTGGGAGGCGGAGGTTGCAGTGAGCCGAGATCGTGCCACTGCACTCTAGCCCGAGTGACAGAGCGAGACTGTCTCAACAACAACAACAACAACAAAGACTTGAAAGAGACTCACAGTCACAGTTAAGCTGAAATTCAGTTATTTGATAGTAAAACCCTTAGCTTTCAGACTAGAGGCAGGCTGCCTTTATAACCATATATTTTTTAAAAGTCAATTAGAAATCTCACCTTTTCAATGCAATTTATGCATTAATACTTCTCCCTGCTCTAGCCAACAGCATCTTTATACTTCTAGGTTTCTTTGCCACGCCTTCGTTGCCCACACTTCTCAAAACAAGGTTTGGGGGCTAAATCTGTTGCTTCATTTGACAAAGAGACTCACATGTGATAAGCTAACATACAGGCATTCTAAATTCCAAAATGTAAACATACAATTAAAATTCTACTGCCATTACCACATTCCCTCTGATTGATCACATGGCTTCCTAAATCTTGGAAAAAATTCTGGTACTCAGTTTATTCCATAAATAACAACAGCAGCAAAACCAAAACAATCCTCAAATAATAATAGCAGAGCTGCAACTGCAAATAAAATGTCTAGGTTTTAATATATTTTATGAAATTTAATCCGTTTAGTAATGCCTGAGGTAAGTGTTACTTATGTATTTTAGAGATGGGTCTCTTTCTGTGGGTGCAAGCAATCCTCCCACCTCAGCCTCCCAAGAAGCCAAAACTATAATAAGCATGCGCCACCAAGCCCAGTTTGAGGCAAGTATTATTATTCCCATTTTACAGATAATAAACAAGAACTCAGGGATTAAATTACTTGCTCTGACCCCAGTGAGTGGCAGAGGCAGAAGTCAAATGGAGGTCAAACTCCAGAACCCACCTTCTTTCTATCAGTAATATATATTATTATCTTATGTCAATACAGTGCATTAAGAAAGGTCTAGTGTACGTCTGCATAGTTTCATCACACAACTAAACTAGTCAGGGCTCCCACACTGAGAAAATGGAAAAGTTTACTTTTGGAATACAGTAGGCCAGTTACAGACTGGGTTGGGCTTTTTTCATCTTGTCCAAACCAGTCTCAGTGTGGTAAGCACACCTCACTGGTGATTCGTTCGTGTTTTGATTTTAAAAACACCTTAACAATTTAAGCACCCCTCCCTCCACAATGTGAAACACCCCAATATACTGAGCTAAGAAGGAAAACAAAATATTAAAAATGCTAAAATCAATGAATCTGAGTTATACCAGGTTGTATCCGTTTGAAATGTTTCAAAAGTGCTTTCACAAATACGGTTGTATGGACTTAGAGAATGAATTATGATGTCTGAAAAGTCCCCAGCTACTCTGTTTACATAAAATATTCTCCAGAGATGAGTCTCAGAATTTATCGTATAAATTTCAGACTGAAGGGCTCTTCTGTATTTAGAACACCCACCCTAAAAAAATTAAAGCAGGACATTAACAGAAGAACTCGGTTTAAGATCACAAAATGCTTTTAAATCACCAAGATTTCCATAACCCCTAATATAACCTTTAAAAAACTCTGGAAATGAAGGATGAGGCAGAACAAAGTTTATTCATACAGACATGTATTTTACGTTTAGTGTGTTAAATGATCTAGATAAGAATGGTACTAGTTTTATTTTTATACAGCTTTAAAATAATTTTAAATCTTATCAATTTTAGATATTAGAGCAGTGATATATGCTATATCACAATTCTAAGTATTTTAATTTATTTAGGCACTACCTTCATTTTGACAGTGCCTCAAGAACATCTCATATTCCTGGGTAAGGCAGCTGCATCACTGACAGAAGCAACTATATTTATAAATGTTCAATGGATGGTACATCAAAAGAGGGAATTTAAATAAAAGTGAATCTACCTCCAAAAAGGATTAATCTGCAGCACCTTAATGTAGAGTTTGAGGACATCTATTTTAATACTGTCCTATGATACAACTATTTGAATCAAAAGTAATGCTTTACTAGTTAGTGCGGAATGTTACTGAAAGTCAAATAGTTTAGAGCCACGGATATCTTAGATGATTAAAAAAAAAATATCTAGAAGGTGACAGAACACAGAAATGCATCTGCTAAGTAAGTTGAACCACATCATAATTTGCACAGATAGGTAAAAAAGCTCCCTCCTAAAATAAGAGCCAAGGAATTATGGAATAACTACAGAAGCCTTTTGCCAATCCCCTAAAAGAGACACCAAAGTCCTGGTAGTCAAGACACTAAGACGGCCCCCAAGATACCCCATAACGTATTACACCCTATATAATCCCTCCCACCCTTAGAGTGTGTGGGACTTGTGAATATAATGGATATCACTCCCATGACTGTGTTACATGGCAGAAGGGATTTTCGAAAAATGTAATTATGGCCCTTAATTAGTTGACTTTGAGTTAATCCAAAGGGAGATTATCCTGGGTGGGCCTGACCTAATCAGGCAAGCTCTTAAAAGGCATCTGTGAGGCCAGGCACGGGTGGATTACGCCTGTAATCCCAGCACTTTGGGAGGCCGAGACGGGTGGATCACGAGGTCAGGAGATTGAGACCATCCTGGCTAACACGGTGAAACCCCGTCTATACTAAAAAAACACAAAAAAACCCAGCCAGGCAAGGTGGCAGGCGCCTGTAGTCCCAGTTACTCGGGAGGCTGAGGCAGGAGAATGGTGTAAACCCGGGAGGCGGAGGTTGGAGTGAGCTGAGATCCGGCCACTGCACTCTAGCCTGGGCAACAGAGCAAGACTCCGTCTCAACAAAAAAAAAAAAAAAAAAAAAAAAGGCATCAGGGAGATTCAAAATGAGAGAGATTCTATGGCTGGCTTTGTTTTAATTTCTCCTTCATTTTGGAATTAGAGTTTTGCCAAACAGTGAATTCTTGGCTGACTGCTTTTTTTCTTTCAGCACCTTCAATGTCATCCATTGCCTTCTGTCCTCCGTGGTTTCTGAAGAGAAATGAGCTGTTAATCTTATTGAGGATCTTGTGCATGGGATGAGTTTCTCCCCTCTTGCTGCTTTCAGGATTCTCTCTTTAGTTTTCAGCAATTAGATGTTATGTGTCTAGGTGTGAATCCTTTTATTAAAAGATCTTGGCTGGGCGCGGTGGCTCATGCCTGTAATCCCAGCACTTTGGGAGGCCAAGGCGGGTGATCATGAAGTCAGGAGTTCAAGACCACCCTGAACAACATGGTGAAACCCCGTCTCTACTAAAAATACAAAAATTAGCTGGGTGTGGTGGTGTGCGCCTATAATCTCAGCTACTCAAGAAGCTGAGGCAGGAGAATTGCTTGAACCCGGGAGGCGGAGGTTGCAGTGAGTCAAGATTGCGCTATTGCACTCCAGCCTGGGTGACAGAGCAAGACTCCATCTCAAAACAAACAAACAAACAAACAAAAAACCCAAATTTTTTTAGTTTGTTGGGCTACTTAGATGTATAATGTTTTTTGTCGAATTTGGGGAGTTTCTTAGATATTATTTCTTCATGTATTCTCCCGATAGCTTTGAATAAGCAAACTTCCTGGCAGCCTCTACTATCTGAGAATGGCTCCCTGGTTGACAGTCAGCAAGAAAGCAGGCGGCTGAGTTCTACACCTGTGAGAGACTGAAATCTGCCAAGAACCAATGAGCTGGAAGAAGACCTCAGCCTCAGATGAGACTGCAGATCCAGATGACATCTTGTTTCAGCCTCTGAGACACCAACCAGAGGACCCAGAGAACACATGCCAGATTCCTGATTTATTACTGTGAGATAATCTGTATTGTTTCAAGGGAAGTATGTGGTAATTTGTTATACAATAGAAAACAAAGAAAGAAGTCAAAAGAAGGGAACTTTCAAAACTACAGTTTTAAAAATGATGGCTTCAAAATATCATTTGAAATGAAATCATTTCCATATGGGTGTTTATCATTCATTAATTCATTCAAAATCTATTAATGCCTACTATGTTACTCCAGGTATATGCCAGGCACTGAGCATGCAGGGTGAGCAAAACAGTCTCCTTACTGCTCAACTTCCCAAACCCTCTGCTTCAGACGTATCAGTCTATTTCACTGTTCCCAGACAAATCTCATTTCTTAAACATGACTATTGTCCTTCCCCTAAACTCATCACTTATGCAAACTGCATCCATATTCCACATCTGAGGATGAATCTTATCTTCTCTAGGAAGCTTTCTATGATTAATGCAGAGTGCACTGAGTGGCAATATACAGAAAACCAGGCCGGTATTCCATCAGTTTGAAGGAAGTTGCCCAGGGTGACAGGGCCCTAACCACTAAAGTGGGTTTAGAGGAAGCACAAAAACTCTAGGTCCAAGGTAGGGTGGTGGGGAAGATGCCAGGGAACACAGAGGCCAAGCCTAGTCCTCAAGATACTGAGGAGCAACACTGCGTAGCAAAAGAATTCGCAAGAACCAGATCAAGACTCTATATCAGTAGTTTGTATGTCTTGAGGTTTATTCCAGGGCCATGGCCCAAAATACTAGGCTTTGCATGTGTATTAAAAATCAGCCAAGAGTGAAAGGAACCCCCATCAAAAAAACAACAGAGTATCTAGGCTCTGCCCTATACCAATGAAGTCAAATTCCTTGGGAATAGAGCTCAGAAATCTACGTTGATTTTAATTGCAGCCAGGATTGTGAACTATTAATCTGAATCTTCTCAAATTCCTCTGAAGATCAGGATTATTGTCCTAGAACCTAGGTATAAGTTAGGTGTGAAGGTGAGGATTTAAGTACACCTCTCAATAGGAAAGGAGAAGTAGGGGGGCAGGCATGGAAAGTAGCACACCAGTGGAGATAAAGCTTTGCGAAGTAACACTGTATAATCCAAAATAACTAAAACAAGTGTTGAAACTCATTCAAACAGTAAATGAACGAAGTGATTTCTGGCAAGATATCTAATGTTCTATTTATATTTGGCTTGAGCTAGTATTAAAATAAGTTGAGGTTTTTGGAGCCTCCGGCTAATAATTCAAAATTATCTGTAATGTTCTGAATGGAATAGTAAGGACAGTAAGTCCTTGTTCAAATATTCGAATGTGCACGTCCACAGGGAGTGGGCATTATCATCAAAGCTCGTTTGTTCCAAACAGGCCCAAATTGAGGTAATATGCAAATCTAAAATATGTGTCAGCCCGTAGCAGGCAATACTTAAGTAACATTCCATTGCAGAAGCACATACTCACATATCACACACATACTTATGTGCTACATATTGAAAGATGTTTGCTCTTTTTTAAGAATCTATTGCATCTTATCAAACTTTTCAACCACATTTTAACGATCAGGGACCCTGTAGCCAGCCAGCCCTAGGTCTGCAATTTTGTCTTCAAAGTATGTATTACAAACTGATATAAGGAAAACAAACATCTGTGTAAAAGACACTAATTTACTAGTGATTTCATATTAGAAAATATATAAAATAGATGCCTGGGGAAACCATAAGCCCATCGTGCAAGATCTCAGATTTTCATTTTTATGTTCAAAACTGGGCAGAGCTGGAGAGAGAAAAGGGCAACAGCAGAGCCTTAGGGACAAAGGTTTGTGTGTGGGCAGCGTGGTTTTCAAGTTTCTAAATACATTTCTCTAACACAAGCCCAGGAACAATCTGTAATTATACATCGGTTCTCTCGGACATACCTTTCTCACGTCTGAACTCTTTGGTTCTGTTGTCCAGGTTATGATTCTAGAAACAGCAAGCCTTGTCTCACTAGAGTTTACAAAATCTGTTGGATCCATCTGTCTGGCCAGAGACTCAATGTATTTCAGGATTGCAACTTTGACCTGAAAGAGCCAATAATTATAATCATTAAGTACACTTGATGATCTCTGAACACAATTCTTATCAAGTGGCTAGAGAAAAGTAAACCCTGTTGAGAGGGATCTCCTTCCTTTCTCCTATATTGATAGTTTCCACATGGAGTGACATCCAACAGGGGAAAAAGCATGAAATGACTGATGACGGGTAAATCTGGGGACAGGAAGAAGCACACGACTCAGTTTTCTCCATTTTTAGGTGCCTGTAGAGAAGCGTGCTCTCCTCCTCACCTATGCTGCAAGACACTTCCAGGGCAGGAGCCCTTGCAAGAGGCCTGTGGGATTTCCAGCTCTGCCACTGACTGCAGGGTACGTTCAACTCTAGTCTTGTCACACAGTCTAGGCCATGTTCTGTAAGGCAGCATTTTCAGTAATCAAGCTGATGCTCTGCCCTAACTTCACCATCAACTTCTCAACTAGTTTTGACTTCAGAAGAAAAAGGTAATTATTTATTAGGCTCATCCTAAAACCTCCAAAAAGTTAATGATCAAAGAACAGACGATGAACGTGACCTAATTCAAATTAACACACATCCTCCCTCAAACTTGGTCTTGTTATTATTACAGGTATGATTTTCCACAACATGTAACAATGAACTTGCATAGCTTAGAATGTTAATATTAAACATTCCAACAAGATACCTATCTCCACACATAAGAAAGTCTTAATTTTCTAGTTTAAATATTAATTGTGAAAAAGACTAGTACTGCCCAAATGTTGGTGAGGATGTAGAAAAACTAGAGCTCTCATAAACTACTGGTAGGAATACAATATGGTACAACCATTTTAGTGGTTTCTAAAAAAGCTAAACATATACCTATCCAATGAATCAGCAAATACACTACTAGGTACCAAACCAAGAGAAACAGGAACATGTCCACAAAGAATCAAGCAAGAATGCTCACAGCAGATTTATTCACAATAGCTAAACATGGGTCATGTACAAACAAAAGTAAATTTAAGCAAATTTGAGTTCCAGGGTTGAACTGTAACGACAAATAATTACTGACCTTGAGGTTTGGAGTTTGAGTTTGATCCACAATAAATCTCATCAAAATGTTAAATTGTTGATCAAATGGAAAGGAGTCCCTAGGTTGGTGGGAAAAAAGTGATTTTTAAAGAAATTTATTACAAAACAATATAAAATTATTTAACAAAAGCATACCATTGTAAGTTAATGTATGTAAAACCCTGTTCACATTTTTAACAGTGCTTTTCGTTTTATGTAAAGTAATACGCGTTATACAGAAAATATGGAAAAAGGAAAATCTTTTTGCAAGTCCCCAAACACAAACTGAACTTACTTTGAGTGGCTATTTAAAAAATTAAGACCAAGCAATAAACTAAGGAAGAAACTTCTACTCGCCTTTTTAGGGAGTTGCTCATTTTCCCTCCAGCTACCTTTCTGGATATTTCTTAAACATAAAAATCACTTCTGATACCCAAATCTCATTTTTACATCCTGACTGGGCTGCTGACAGCTCACCCTGCTTCAACTAACCGTATCATCCTCTTTGGTCCTGGTCACTGCTTAGGGTCCCTGCACACCACAAAAGTGTGTGGCCCGTGAGACGGCGACAAAACATTTCCCACCCAGCCACAAATCACACCCAGAAGCCTGGGGCCCCAGGAGCCCCTTCTCTTGCTCCATTCTTGCCTGTTGCTGATCTTATTTCTCGTGGTCAGCATGCATCTCTGATCCAATCAAGTAGCCCTCAGGGACTCTTGGCCAGAGAGTCAGTGCTCTTTCTGTTAAAATGCTGTAATTACTAGTATTAGTTAAAAATTGCACAATGGGGCCCATGTGGAAAATGGTGATGTAACGTCCATATTAACAGGAAAGATAAATGCAAGGCAAATATCTACACTGCTTTCTTTGGACCCTCTTAGAGATTTTTCCCAATCTACATAAATGTAGTAAAATAAAGAAGTAGGTTTGACTCTTTAAAATGAAGCAAATAGAATTGATTTGAAAAGTAAATAAAATCATACAACAAAAATAAAAAGCACATGGCATATATTAGGTACCAGTGTTATCCTACATATAATTACTAATAAAAAGTGAACTTGATCCAATAGTACCCTTTCCTCCCACCATCTAGTTGTACCCTGGAATCTTTGAAGATCACTTCGAGAAGGAAAGTATACTTTAGTATACCTGATTTAAGTGACTATGTCAACAAACCACCCACAAAATGTCCCTCCCTTTTTCCGGCAGCATGGGGTGGATGGAGAATACATTTCAGTAATGGGTGTGTATAATCGGGAAATATGCCATTGTTTGGCACAGGCAAAGGAAAGGAAACCGAGGCAGATTAGCACTCAAGTCTATAAACTGAGAAGCAATTCTCAGCCATCACTAAAACCTCCTATTAATAGTCACTGACTATTCTAGATCAGCTTAAACAGCTGTGTATCTCAACTGCTGAGAAAAAGAAGGGAATATTAAAAATGCTTTAGGCACTCAGACCAAATCTACTGAGATGAGGACTCTTAAAGGGGCATCCAGGAAAACTAACGGGAGGTCACAATTGTATTCCTCAATCACCAAAGTTCAGGAATACAATCTTAATACTCCTACCATTCCTAAAAATATGAAATGGATCTGGTCAATGGTAAATTCACCTAAATTAAGTGACCTATAGGCCAAGTCTGGCTCACATGTGTTTTATTTGGCCTTCACAGTATCTTAAAAAAATTCTCAAATATGTTGCCCAAATCCACATTTCTGACATTTCTTGAAAAGTCTGGTACTACTGAGCCCATGTCCCAGTGTAGTCACAACTGGCGCCAGACTATCAAGAGCCCTCCTATCTACTCCACTCGATTATACCAGCTTATCAGCCTAGCCCCTCAGTCAATCTTGGCTAAACCTTTATAATTCATTGGTATAATGGTGTACTGTAATGGCCCCTAACTCCACTAAGTTTAGCCATGCAAAGGAATGACAGGGTTTGAAGGCTTTATTGCAAATGTAGTACGTTACTTTGATTCTTATTTATTTATTTTACTATTATTCTTTTTTTAAGGCCTCACCAACAGATGCAAGTACATTACTTTGAGTTCATTAAAAACCAGAAGGGAAATCTCTCTGGATAATAGAATTCTATAGCAATGCAATTACACAGATTGACAGGGTCAAGGGCCAAAAGAAAACAGCTGGCATCATGGTAGAGAGGAACAGATGCATACTTTGAAGTCAGAGTCATGTAACAGCTGCACGCATAGGGAAGCTGGCAGGGCAGGATATGTTACTGTGCTAGTCAAGGGAGCCAGACAGGGAAGAGAAGGCTCTAGTGCTATCCATACCATCCCCCTGCCCCGACAGGAGGTGAGGACACACACCCACAAGACAGCCTGCAACAATAAGAACAGACAACAGAAATCCTGGATTTTTGTTCCCAAACAGCCACTAACACAAAGTCAAGGTAAAGTGTCTGTTTCTCACTGATAAAATGAACATCATCTTTAAGGTCCTTTCATCTTGAAATTCTATGATAACTAGAATTATTCCAGGTTGTAGTAACTTATAAAAGTTATCGCCCTGATAATTTTCTGAGTCACTTGGAAGTTATTCCTTTGTTCTTTAAAAAAGTTCACCAATTTGACATTCCTCCCCAATCCATCTTCCACCAAATCACAACCAAGACATTACTGCAAAGTGTCTTCCGAGATCTTTTAATTCTCATACTTGCATACTGAGGACCCACAACTGCACAGACGATAAAGAAGCAGTTTCTGAACAGCAGCACCACGTAGTCTTTTCTGACTTTTCTGGGTTTCAGCAGTTTTTCTTTTCTCATAATAGCCAGAAGGGTCACAACTACTGCAAATGTGCTATTAATCTCTGGGCCAATGTACTGTCAATTTAGAGAATTTTCCTGGACCAATGGCAACTCTACATCATACACTGATAGAACAATTTCTAGTATGACTTGTAAGTTGAAGTAATAAAAACACTAAGGTCTTCAGAAAAATGTAAACAAATATTCTAAATGTTTTCTTTAATGTTTTTTAATGAGAAGAGAATCAATTTCCAAAGTTTTACATTTGTTTATTATGTATGTCTTAAATACTCACAAAAGTAGTATCAACACAAGGAAGACACGCTATTTCATTTCATGGATTGGTGAGACATGTCAACAAGTATGTCGACAACAGAAAGTGAGAACTGAGTAAAAGAGATATTCAAGTGGGTGACAAAGGCCATGGGTAACGAAAGAGAATGGCAAAAAGTCACCTACAAGTATCCTGTAACATCAAAACTCTTAAACACTTACCTTGTGACATCTAGAGCCTTTTGAACTTTTGCTTGCACAGATCCAAGTAAATCTGCTCCCATTTTCTTAAGTAATTGTGTGAGAAGAACAAAAAGCCAGTCTTGTAAATCATCCTTATGAATTATTATAAAATCCACAAGAGTCTCCAAAAACATACTGAAAACCTAGACACAAATGAAAACCAAGTACTTCACATATTGAATTCACAATTTCCTCCAAAGTCTACAAAACATTAAAAATGCCCATACGTGCTTTGCCCAGACTCTTGTAACTTAGGTTAACACTGTTAACAACTGTTCCTAGTACAGAAGGAAAATGTAGTGCAGAAAACAGATAAAGGAAAAAGGAATGGAACTTACTCTCTGTTGTGAATTCCACCGCAAACGAGGCCATGCAACAAAACAAATTCCATGTTAGTTGGCAGTGAATGAATACCATTGTCATGCATTTAAGAAAACCTGAAAAGGCTACAAACCAATGAAATAGCCTCTCCTCCCTCAATATACGTCTTTAAAAAGCAGTACAGAGAAATGAACTTTTCTCAGTTTAATCATGAAGGCTTTTCTTTCTTAAACAACAACAAATCCTCGTGTCCTAATTCTATAGTATTCCTATTCACTATCTAGCAGTCAACACATACTATTATAAAATGAGCCAATGAAAACACCTACTCACGAGTGTGTAGCTATCGCTTTTCACGTCAGATATTTTGATGTACACCAATTTCAGATATCATAAAGTAATAGATGGTTACAGCTTAGAATAAAAGATATTACCATAATTCTCATGCCGTTGTGTCATGACTTTTGCTAAGGCGAAATAGAGTGCATAGTGGAATATCTCTGAACCAATTTCAGAGAGAAAAGTAGCACTGAGTATCCCTACCTTGTTAACGAAACTTGTTCTACTTGGACCGCCCATGAACCCTATCCCGCCTCATTTCTAGTAGAGCAACTATTCACCACCAGGGGTCTCCTGTGAGACAGCTTAGGAAAAAGGTCATTTAGCTGTGGGATTCCTGGCTTAGCTTACAGGCAGCTAACAAACATTAACTAAACTGAGACCTCCAAACTCACTGTACAAGAGACTTCTGATGGAAACAAATTTCCTTCTTTATCCTCACATTCTGCTTCTGAATCAGCAATCTAGGGGTGACAGGTAACAGAAATTTATCAATGTTCTAAACCATCTAAAATAGTGCTGATGTTATAAATCTTAAGAATCTTAATTATGCTTATGCGTTAAATCTTACTGCTTTTAACACTACCTTAGAGAAAAATCTTGATACATTTTATCTTTGGATACCTACGTGGCCTTTAAAGGCTTAAGCTCAGTCTTTCCTGAATTTTTATTGAGACAGAATCTCACCGTTGTTCAGGCTGGAGTGCAGTGGTGCGGTCTCAGCTCACTGTAACCTCCGCCTCCCAGGTTCAAGTGATTGCCCCCCAAATAATTGGGATTACAGGCACATGCCACCATATCCAGCTAATTTTTATATTTTTAGTAGAGACAGGGTTTTGCCATGTTGGCCAGGCTGGTCTCGAACTCTTGACCTCAAGTGATCCACCCGCCTCGGCCTCCCAAAGTGCTGGGATTACAGGTGTAAGCCACCGTGCCCAGTGGATTTTTATTAATATTGTTAATGTTGACTTTGCTGTGAGGGTCATAGCAGAAAGTTTAAGACATGCTTCAAGAATGATACTGAGTGAGGAGAGCTGTTGTGGGGAGAGGGGAGGAGAATCCTTGCATTCAATCCCTTTTACGCTCATGAGCACCTCAAAAGGCTGGGGCCGTATCTTCTTTTCTATATCCCTGCCCCAGAGCAGTTACTCAGTAAATGTTAAATGACTGGGTGAATGAATGGGTGGATGGATGTTTGATATTTCAAGGACAATTCCCATGAGGAAGCAAGGATAGGAAAAGAAAGATGATGATGACTAACTGGCTGGGCTTTCTGGCTGTCACAGGTTTCTTTCTTCCAGGAAGACTTGGAGGAGGCCATCTTTACTGGGAAAACTAGTTGATTCTGCATGTCAGCATTAAAGATTTGCTTCTGCTCATTTAAGGTTCTATCCATTTCCACACCTTACTTTTGTCCTTTACCCCTTTCCCTAAATCTTCATCCTGCCCTCTACTTTCTTCCTCTAAAAGCATTTAATAGTCTCTAAGGGCCTCCTCCTCAGCAATGGCATTTAAAATCTAGACCCCAAGTAAATTTCTGTAAAGAGTTCTTCTCTCACCCCTTTTCCACCACCCCTGGAAAGTGTTCTGTCCCATACTCATGGGCGTCTCCCCCTCAGCTGGGACTCTCTCCTCAAAAAAAGCATTCCTCAGGCTTAGTGTTCCCTACAGCCCTCAGGAGGTGTAGGCACCAGCTAAGTGATCACCAATTCAGCAAGTTCTTGGGAACAGCAAAATCCTATTTTAAGAAATAACCTGGTTTTTCAATAAATCCATTAAATACTTTCATTTTTTCTATCTTGTCCTATACAGACATGTTCTACATGGGATACAAAAATAATTATATACTTATTTTCTTCACTATATACTATAACATTAAAAAATGCATGATATTATAATACAATCTTATACCCTAGCACCTACCTCACTGTTTGGCTAACAGGAGACATACAGAAATATTTGCTGAATGTAAGAAAGACCATCTGATTCTCTCCCTGATAACTCTTACTTGAAGCACACTTATTTAACTTGAAATTTTATGCACATTTAAGTTTTCAAGAATTCTGTTTTTAAAAGATGTAACATACACTAGTGCTGAAACTGGTAAGGTCGGAACTGCACTATTGGGAATTCTCTCTTTCTTGGATAGTATATCACACAGAGCACACAGACATGCAGGGGGAAAGATAGGGCAGGCATGACTTCCAGACCTACCTTGCTATGAGGGTCAGCAAACATCCGGGTGAAGATCTCACACAACCTTTTCAGTTCAACTCGACTAGAAGAAATAAAACAGAATTCAATGAATTTACTACTTTTATTATTTTTGAGACAGGGTCTCACTCTATCACCCAGGCTGGAGTGCAGTGGTGCGATCATAGCTCACTACAGCCTTGATCTCCCATGCTCAAGCGATCCTCCCACCTCAGCCTCCCGAGTAGCTGGGAGGTGCACACTACCACACCTGGGTAATTTGTTTGATCAGTCAACTACATAAGCTTTACATAATTTATATCTACATAACAAGGTTTTTTTCACAAACTCTTATTTATAGCTAAATCAAATAGGAATACAAAACCAGAGATCGGTTCTCATTTTAAGATGAGGAAACTAAGACTGAGTGATTTACTCAAGGGGACACATCTGGAAGTGACAAAGCCATGCACCAAAATCTTTTTTATTTTATCCCAGCTGTGTCTTCCACATGCCATGATTGAAAAGCAATGGAATAAAGTTTAAAAAGCATGTCTATCCTGCATTGTAATGAGAGGTACAAAACAAAAAAGGCAAAAAACAAAACAGCATGTGTTTCAGGGTCAGACAGACCTGGATTTTAATCTCAGTTCTGCTGTAAATAAGGTACTCTGGGCCGGGCACAGTGGCTCACACCTGCAATCCCAGCACTTTGGGAGGCCAAGGCAGGTGGATCACCTTAGGTGGAATTCAAGACCAGCCTGGCCACCATGGTGAAACCCCATCTCTACTAAAAATACAAAAATCAGTTGGGCATGGTGGCGAGTGCCTGTAATCCCAGCTACTCAGGAGGCTGAGGCAGGAGAATCGCTTGAACCCAGGAGGCACAGATTGCAGTGAGCCAAGATCACGCCACTGCACTTCAGCCTGGGCAACAAGAGCGAAACTCAGTCTCAAAAATAAATAAATAAAATAAATAAGTACTCTGCTATCTTTAAGCCTGGTTTTTCCTTATTGGTCAAACAGGATAACGACCATGTCACGTGGCTGCTGAGAGGATGAAAAAAGATAACACATTGTAACTTCTACTGTACCTAGGACAAAGCAAACATTCATTTCACACTGGTGCCCTTTGTCTTTTCTGATCCTTGACAACCACCAAGTCCCATGGTTAAAGTTTGATAGAAGGGTCCTCTCTTCCACAAATCATCCCTGATTAATGCCCTCTTATGTGGATGAGACAGTTGGTTCAAGGACCCTTCAATATTGTTAATGATGTAACCTAGATTAGACCAACGCCAATCAACAGATTCCGAGAAATTATTCAATAGGTACTTGGTGAACACTAAGAACCTACAAAGTGGGACCACCAGGATTAAACAGATTCTTTTTTTTTTTTTTTTTTTTTTGAGACGGAGTCTCGCTCTGCCGCCCAGGCTGGAGTGCAGTGGCCGGGTCTCAGCTCACTGCAAGCTCCGCCTCCTGGGTTTACGCCATTCTCCTGCCTCAGCCTCCCAAGCAGCTGGGACTACAGGCGCCCGCCATGTCGCCCGGCTAGTTTTTTGTATTTTTTAGTAGAGACGGGGTTTCACCATGTTAGCCAGGATGGTCTCGATCTCCTGACCTCGTGATCCGCCCGTCTCGGCCTCCCAAAGTGCTGGGATTACAGGCTTGAGCCACCGCGCCCGGCCGATTAAACAGATTCTTGAGGAACAATCGTGACAAATCATCTTCTGTTTCTGACAGGTGACCACAGTGTCACAGGATGCCTGTGTTTCAGAGGGCACATGACAAAACTTCCTATATCGCCTTCATGAACAGATGAATAATGGGGGGCAGGTATGAGTATAGGAGAGTGGAGTCAGACAGCCTGAAGAGCCACAGTGAGAGCTGGGCAACTTACCAGCCAGTGCTCACTTAGCATTACAGAACCCAAGAGGGATGCCCATCTATGACCATTAACTTATCTTACAAAAACTATCCAAAGGATAAAGTAGACTGCATTTCATGTATTCTAAGTTGCCCATTTCTTAGTTCCCATTCACATCTCCTTTCTCTAATTTTCACATCTCTGTAATTGAGTCACATCTTATAATCAATGACATTTTTGTGCTGTCACGGTTTAATACGCGTGACATTTATTAAAGGGCTAAAAATAAGGGTGTGTGTACGGTGTCTTAGATTTGACAAAATATGGTATAACCACATACATTTTTGGTATGTATAATACATGCTTACTTTAGAAAATTTATAAAACAGAAACAAAGAAAAAAGTAAAAACAACCCATTTAAAAGACAATGCTGTTACTAGAGTGCTCCATTTTGTTATCTCCTCACTATGTACATTTATAAGCTACATATATGCACATGCGCATCAAAATTTTCCAAACTAAGACTGATAACATCCCATCTAGGACCCTAAAGTATAATGAACCATATTAACCTGCAGAGTTGTTTTATTTATTTATTTTAAACCTGAATTGCATACTATACACAGACATTTCTCAAATAACATCTACTGGACAAATATGAAACAGACGGGAACCAAACATGGGGTCTTTTTTTTTGAGACAGGGTTTTGCTCTGCCACCCAGGCTGGAGCACACTGCTGTAATCATAATGCACTGCAATCTCCAACTCTGGGCTCACGTGATCCTCCTGCCTCAGCCTCCGAAGTATCTGGGATTACAGATGCATGTCACCACATCTGGCTAACGTTTTAACTTTTTTGTAGAGATGGGGTCTCCCTTTGTTGCCCAGGCTGGTCTCAAACTCCTGGACTCAAGTGCTCCTCCTGCCCTGGCCTCTCAAAGTGCTGGGATTACAGGTATGAGCCACTGTGTCCACCCTAAATCTTTTACCAGCCTAATAAGTTACAGAATATTTGCCAGATGGGCTGGGCATGGTGGCTCACAGCAGTATTCCCAGCACTTCGGGAGGTAAAGGCAGGCAGATTACGAGGTCAGGAGTTCGAGACCAGCCTGGCCACTATGGTGAAACCCTGTCTCTACTACAAATACAAAAATTTGCCAGGCGTGGTGGCACGGCTACTCAGGAGGCTGAGGGAGAAGAATCGCTTGAACCCAGGAGGCAGAGGTTGCAGTGAGCCAAGATCGTGCCACTGCACTCCAGTCTGGGCAACAGAGCGAGATTCCATCTCAAAAAAAAAAAAAAAAAAAAAAAAGTGAAAGGAAAAAAAGGGTATTTGCCAGATATTTCAAAGTCTCTGGATGGCAGGGACTGTCTCTTAGTCATCTTGGTACCTGTAGTGCCTGTTCCTGCAAGCGGACCTCTTGAAGACTCCATTAATTATAGGAAAACCCTTTAGGCCCCTGAAGAGTCCAACAGGGGATTCAAACTTAGCTCATATTCTTGCTGTGGTCCTCACCTCAGTGTTCTTTGGCTCTTCAGTAAGTTCTGCAGGCCCAGAAGCCCTTCTTTCCTTTCTGACCAGTTTGAACTAGCACAGTGGTTGAGAACTTCTGCTACATCTTCAGTCTGCCGCAGATAATGGGGAATGCCACCATTCCTGGAGCCATAGGAGCGCTCAGAGCAAACACTTGAGGCATCACTGTTGGCATCATCATCAGAATACATCCCATACGGCTCATATCTCCTCCTCACAGGCTTCTTCTGACAGGCCCAATGAGGGATGGCAGTGATTGAGAAAGAAACAGAAAGGTGAAATGACCGTGAGTCATACCAAACAAACTCTACAACAAAGAGTTAAGTGTAGAAAGACATATGCACACACACACTTTTCCTGTGCTTATAGATTACGGAAATACAAACAGAAAAGCAGTTTTCCATTAGGTAAAAGAACTAATAAGCAAAGCACTCTGTAGTAGAGGGGAAAGAGTACGGCCTCTAGTACAGTGTGTGGACTTTACGGGAAGACAGACAGATTACAATCCTGGTGCCAACACTGACTGGGCTGCATGACTTCTGAAAGCCTCCTGGGCCTTTTGCTTCAGTTTCCCCGTCTTGAAGACAACAATAATTATACCTATCACACAGGCTTGTTGTGAGGATTAAATGAAATTATATGTTAAATATTTCAGCTGGGCACCCGGCACAATGCAAATACGTGCAGCCAACAGCCCCTCTGCAGGCAAAAGCAATATATCTCGAGCACGGTCTATGGATAAACTTTTGTGAATATTTATGTTTCCTGAAAAAGTCAGAATTTGAAATGTCAGTGGCAGAAGTAGCCCACGTAAAAGGATTCCTAAGTCATCTCCCTCTGTTGCCCAGGCTGGTTTCTAACTCCTGGCCACTTTTATTAAAGACTTAGGGTTTTGAAACACCAATAGGCTTCTCTGAAAGTAGACTATAATACCCACTTTATTCATTTCTCTGACCCTGAATACAAAACTGCTATACCCATAAATATGATATAGCAGCAACTATATAAAATTGATAGAAGCAAAACAAATAGCTATTGGCTTAAACCATACAAATACACTTCTCTAATAATATGGCAAATTATTATTAATCCAACTTGCTCAGGACTGTTCTGCCTTAAGCCTATCGTCATAATTATGAATAGCATCTCCCTTTTAATCTCACAAGCATTTTTGTTTGCATAATAAATTACATGGTCACACAAAAACCAGATTCCTAAAATAAGAAAAATGTTGATAAATCCATTCATGAAATCATGACGACGTAAAAAGAGGCACAAATTGAGTTAATAAAATGAAACACTACTAGGCGAAGGAGCAGAGCTTGACATTCAAAATAAATACTAAAACAGATGTACATGAAAGGTGACTGACTCCACCATGAATAAAGACAACAATGATGGTGAATCACTGTTATGATTCAACAAAATCATTTTTCAGATCAGAATTTTTATACTATATTTTTTGGTTTTCACTAGCTTCTGAAAGAAATATACTTGCAACAGAAGAAATAAAGTTGTAAAACAAAAGTTAAAGCACTGGTACCTTGCTCCTGGAGTCTCCTAACAGCTGTAGGCGGGAAAATATTGAAGGATGGGGAAAAAGCATAGAGAATTATGTCAGAAGCATATGTAGGGACTGTTCTTGCAACAAAAGTGTACAGCAAAACATATCTGAGCAAACCAAAAGTACAGGTTAGCAAGCGTTTCATATCAAGCGAATAATAATAAAGAATGCTTTCAAAATGGCATTTCCTAACCCTCCTCCACGTCTCAGAAGACCTTCCGGTAACTTGCTGTAATTCTTCGCTAAAACTTTCCCCATACCAGTGAGGCAAATCTCTAAGGTCACCATTAATTCTATCTATTCCTCTGAGACATTCTGTCTGGCACCATGGTGTCTATTCAGTGAGGCAAAGATTCTGTACCATTTCTGTGTTTTCTCTTCAGAAGCAGGTCACTTGGAGAGACTAAGCAGTTTGGACAAAAAGTAACAAGGGCAGTATGAATCTAATGGGAGCTAGAGCTCAGAGAAAAGCTCAAGTCAAATTAAGCCAAAGCTCAAACTCTCAAGTCCTATTCCGCCTCCTAGAACTTTGCACACAGTCCCTTATGCAGTTCTTTAAAGAACTAAGAAATTCCCCTGACTTAAGTGGAAGTCTCAGCTAAGGGCTTCACATCCATCATTTCCCACCCCTTTGACCTCCACTTCCCAGGGTCTCTGAACGAATAAGATACAGATTCTAAATGCTGCAACTTGGAAGGACCAACAGTTTCAGAGAATTCTGTTCCAGCTCTTGACTCTTAAAGCCATAGTTAGAGCAGTTACCCCGAACTCTAGCACCCGCCAGAAAAAAGTCTTTCTATACATAAGGTTGAGGAATACACATGGCCAGGCAGCTTGCCTACAGGAAAAGCATTATGAGAGCAGCAAACTGCTTGCTCACAGATACTTGTCAAAGAACCTGACTGAGCAGGAATAAATGAGGGCAAGACAAGAAGGAATGAAAACTGGAATCACCATAGCCATAAACTGTAAAATGGTGATCTGACAAAACATGGCTGGATTAAAAACTTAAGAATCTGAAGGCAGGATATTACATACTTTTTTCCTTTACAAGAGAATAAATCTTAAAACAGCAAGAGCAAGGCCAGTGATCAGACAGTTCTAAAGAACATCATTTCAAATGCTGAGCACATAAACCGGAATATGCAAGAGACTGTGTGACTAGCTAAAACCCGTCTTTAAAAAGCAATTGGACCACAAGCTGATTCTACCAAGGAACTTTTTGGTATAACCAAAAAAATTAAAGGATCCATGATCATTTATGGTTTTCAGATATTACACTATAATGATGCAAAAACATACTCCACCATTGCTTCACATCCTCAAAGATTTAGGAAAAACAACATAAAATCAAATGGACAAGATAATAGAATAAATGCAAGATTTTCAAACCTCAAACTCTATTACCTATTATTATAATAAAATGTCTAGGTTATGCCATCAAAGTCTGTAAAGCAATAGAAGCAACAGAATGGAAAAAAGGAAGTGCCAGTGGAAAAAAAAAAAAAAAAAAAAACATGGTTAAAAAGAAAAAAGAAGCCCAGTGACATCTGAGAAGTCCAGTGTCATCAAAAGCTCCTCGATACTGAAGAGCACCAATAAGAAATACCTGACGCTAATATTTTCTGTAAAGTCCATTTTCACTTATATGTGTGCAGAGATAAAAGTTTAAGGAGCAAACAATAACAATATAAATTTACCCAACGGTTACACAATTTTAAAGAGTGTCAAAGATGATTTAATAACCTGATTTGGGGGCAATTTCCTGTTAAGACAGAGAGAAATGCAGATGAGTATTTCAAAGAGACTCTGTTTACATACATACTGTGCCTCTTACCAAAGCATCGGCAACAGCAGCTTCAAGATCTGTACTTGTGCTCAGAACTCTCATGGCATTCACAGAACCAGGTATTCTTCCTGGCTGGCCAAGCCCAAATCGATCTATTTAAAAAACAAAAGCAAAAGATGTGTCACTTTAATTGAAATTATCTCAATTCCTTGCAAGGACTACTGCCTCTTCCCACCAAGTAGACAGAAGCACTGAAAAATCTCTAGCCAATTTTAACTACACTTGACTTTCCCAGTGGTAGAGGTTAAGCTGTTCACATTTAATGCTATTGTGCCACAAAGCACTGTCACTCGAAATTATTCAAACATAATATTTTATTATTGAAAAGTTTCTGAAATATGAGAGGGAAGGGGGAACTTATAGGGGCTGGGCTATGAATTGAGTCTTTTAATCTATTTAGCTTTCCCTGTAGAGGCAAGTGGCCTTGATGTTTGGTCAAACTAATTAGGAAGCTTCATGGTTTCATAAGAGTTCTAACGCAATGTGTGGTAAAAAATTAAAATTTGAAACAAATTGATTTCTGCGCAAATTTTTATTAGTGTCACTACTGTTTATTGCTAAGCTCATTTTAGATATTTGTTCGTCATGATGCCTGTGTCAACAAAAATTACTTAAAAATCAATTTATTAAAATTAATAATCACCAAAATCTTGCACTTTCACTGATGAACATTAAAAATTTAGATAATATAAGTTTTACTTGGGTTCCTCAAATAATTTAGAATGGTAATCTTTATGCAGATAAACAAAATAACAGAAAGAATCCAAAGAATTTAAAACAAATTTAGTAGTTCAAACAACGATTTTAAGTTTATTTGTGATCATGGAAATGAAAACTCACTTTTTAAAGTCCCATTAAATCAGCTGACCAACCTGCCTTAGGAAGTGCTGGAGATTAAAACTATACTAGGAGAAAGGCAGTGTAAGTCGTATCTTCATTAAGTGTGTTATACAGTATCTAGCAGTAAAAAATTTCTTATTTAAAAGTCTAACATATAAAAACCTTTGGAAGAAAAATGTTAAGATAAAATATTTTCTCTGTGTTAACAAATAAGACATTGTTTGGACAAGGAAAATCTCTATGTTAGCCACATTCTAGAAGCATCTAGAATAAAAGGGAAGCTAATTTTACATGAATTGATCTTTCCTATAAAACAATGTATTTAAAATTTTATATATGTAACAAGACAGTGCCTACAAAACTGGTGAACTTAAAAAGTGAATTGTTATTTAGCTTTTTAAAAATGTCAATTTCAAAACATTATACCTTCCACCACCATAGAAAGGGAGAAAAATTTAAACACTGCTAACCAATAGTTATACAGTCATGAATTTTTCAAAAGAAACAAAAACTGTATGTTATACTATCCCCTTTTTTAATGCATTTGCTGGTCATTCCAACTGTCATCTTAGCCATTATGTTTAAAAGGTAATGTGCCATATAAACTAAAAAAGGCCATTAGAAGTTACATTTATCTATATCAGTTGAAATATGAAACAAGTGTAAATGTGAGATTTACTGTGCACATATAGTTTTATAGACGATCCTTATTCAAGTTTTTTTCATTAAAAAAGGGTAGATAGTAGATTTATGAGTAACAGAATGAAAGTAATTCAATTATAAGCCATTAAAAAATTACCCAGCATAAACTTAAATAAAACGAAGTCTAACAAAATTAAAAAAAAAAAAAAAATCTCATGCCAGCAATTCTTGCTCCAGGGAGAATACAGATTTTTTAAGACACAAAATTAAAACTATAAGAACAATGCAATTATTCTGTGCTTCCAAGATGCATCCAGCTTTGCCATACACAGTGACTACAGATCATTTGATATATATCATAGACAATTGGAATTTCAAATCTTAAGGGGAAATGTTTATCCAGATCTAAGCAAAACTATAAGCTTTGTGTTTTCACCAGAGCAAAATCTGTTCCATATTCTCAAGGCTCTGATACTATTAAAAGTTCAATTTTTCCAAGAGATGAACACATATGACTGTGCTCTCAGTCTGGCCCCTAATCTTCAGGGAAATGTACATAATCAGAATATACAGAAGGCAGGGCATGGTGGCTTTGCCTGTTAATCCCAGCACTTTGGGAGGCCAAGGTGGGTAAATCGCTTGAGCCCAGGAGTTTTTTAGACCAGCCTGGGCAACACGGTGAAATCCCGTCTCTACAAAAACAACAGAAACTAGCTGGGTGTGGTGGCACGCACCTGTAGTCCCAGCTACTTGGGGAGTGAGGTGGGAGGACCGCTTGGGCCCAGGTAGCAGAGGTTGCAGTGACCCGAGATCATGCTACTACACTCCAAGCCTGGGCAACAAGTGAGACCCTGTTTCAAAACCCAAAAACCAAAAAACAAAAACAAACAAAGTATAGGGGGCTTCATTTAGAGGAAAAAAAGAGAAAATACCGGACTCAGTGAATTGGTAACAATTGTCACCATCAATGGTCTGCAAATTCATAGATTCTACCTTACTCAATTGAGAAAACTGTAGTCATTAGGGACTGTTAGCATGAAATCTAACAAACTGATATATTACTGTATGCTTACTTTTTGCCACTGTGGCTAACCAGTGGATGTTGAGTATTGTTAAACTGAGAGAGCAGGTTTGGGGTTTGCGGGCTGCAAAGGATACCTCTGGCCTGACTTGATTACCTGAATCCTGATCTTGTTTTTCCATAAAACTTTGAGAACAATACACTTATTTTCATACATATGAAATTATGTATGCTATAATTTGCAACATTGTTAACTAAATGGTACCTTAAAAAATGTGAACATGACATTAATAACTAGCATTAATATTTGGCAGTTTATTCGGAGTAAAGACTTTGGAAGGGAATCTGTTGGGTGATATCCATGCCCCCTTGCCCCAGAGGAAATCTAAATAATACCTAATTTTGGTTATTTTCCTGGGGACAGAGTGGCAGGAAGGGAATTACTTCCCTGTTTTTTGTTTTGTTTTAACGTAAATATGAATACTGGAGAAATGATGTTGTCAAACAGGCTATAAAGCATCTACAGCCTATTAACAGAACTATAAACATTCAATAACTTAAAAAAATTAAAGCACATTGGGGAAAAAAATATGAGGTGCATACATGCCAAGTGCTAGCCGACACAGATGAAAACAAATGTTAACATGGGTGTGAAACTAGAACATATGAAGAAGCCAAGTCATGCAGTTAGCACTTGTTCACCTGACTGCCCAACAGATTCAGCAGTGGAGAGAGCACTAGTGGACCTGGAATGACGTCGAGAGGCTGCAGGTAAAAGGAATGGCAACACCCACAGGATTAACACAGAAGTACCAGAGACAGAAAACGCCACAGTCCAAAGGAAATGCAGGGACTGCTACCAACAAGGCCGTGTTTTCTCATGAGAAGAAATGGTGCTGGATATGAATGGACAGCAAGTGCCAGTCCCCAAACTCCACAGTGGCCAGCTGGCTCTTGCACAGCTATTAAACACACAGGCACAACAAAGGCACTCTTAAAGGTGCTCCAAACTATGCATCAACCAACTCGGACTCCAGGGTTATATTCACGCCATGAAGCCTCTATCAGCCAGTATGGAAATATGCAACATGAAGAACAGCAGGAGTCACAGAGCACCGTCTACATCCCAGAGTGGAACGGCAGTAAGACGGATTGTTAACTCAGCTCACGAGATGTTTTATCAGTACGTGATGCATATGCAACCATGCACCAAAAACAAGCATAGAAGTTCATAATGTTACTTCAACGGAAATAAAATGAAATCACAGGAAGGGGATTCAACAGTTGGAATTCCATTTTCCCCAGTCAAAATGTTTGTTGTTCTGTTGCATGAATATCCTAATTATTATTATTACTATTATTTTCAGACAAGGTCTCACTCTGTTGCCCAGGTTGATGTGCAGTGGCGCAATCATGGCTCAGGATCAAGCAGATCCGCCTGCCTCAGCCTCCCAAGTAGCAGGGACTACAGGGATGTGCCAGCACACCCGGCTGTGTGTTTTTTTTTTTTTTTTTTGTAGAGACGAGGTCTCCCTATGTTGCCCGGCTGGTCTCGAACTCCTGGGCTCAAGCAATCTGCCCACCTCAGCCTTCCAAAGTGCTGGGATTACAGGCGTGAGCCACCACGCCCAACCATATCCTAATTATTAGTACTTGTGTAATTGTTGGAATTTGGTTGTATTAAGTTTAATGATTTTCCCTGGAGAAGCAGTTACAGTACACCGGTCGTGAGTACCAGCTCAGTAATGCAGCTGTAAACCCTGGTTGGATCACAACGAGCCATAGGACTGACCTTGGGCAAAGTACTAAATCTATCTGTGTCTCAGTATCTTATCTGTAAAATGGTGCTAAATAATGGTTAATGGTACCTACCTCTTGGGAGTTACTGAGAGGATTAAAAGAAGCTATAAAGCACTTAAACAATGGTTAGTAGCATTGGTGGTGGTGGTGGTGGCAGTAACAGTTAAGAGCAACCTCCAATTTACGATCTGACATTATAGTACCATTTTATTAACAAATATTCTTAATGAGCATATTACTTCATCAACCTGAGGAAATACATGCTAAATTCTGTCCTCATGTGGAGAGAAAATAACTTTTAGAAATAATTATGAAATAAAGACTCGGTTCAAAACATTAACTTATTGACTACAGTTCCATGCAACATACGGCTTTTCCTTAACCTCAGGAAAAAACAAAAGATAATATGCTTCCATTCATTACTCTGAAAAATTCACAGTGATTATACTACAGAAAATTTATAGGTTTAACAAAATAATACTGAGCAGTGCTACATTTTATCCATACTACTATTCTGTACATGTTAACGCTCTCACATTCAGTCATAAAATACCAATACCTCAAATTCTTTAATATAATTTTTAAGGTCCACGTTACTTTATAAAATGTGCATCCCTATGGCACATGTGGTATTAAATAACAAAGATTACCTGGCAATTTTTACCAGTTGGCAAAAAAAGGAAAATATCCCTTTCTCAAGATTCACAAAAATTAAAACTAAATTGGCAAAGAATATTATAAAATTAACACTTTCCCTAAAAAAGGAAGTTGGTAAAATATCTTGTGTTAAGACCGAAGCAAACTATACATTTTTGTACAAGCACATCACTATCTTGATAGTTCAGACTGAAATAGTTTTTAAGCAGTACCTGATACGCAGGTTCCTTACCAAGTGGTCCTTTGGTTCAGTTTCAACAGAATATTCTAAAAAAATCTGTCATGCCATGAGTCCTCTGTCACATTCACAAGTTAACACCCAACACTGGAATCCAAGGCAGACTCACTTATGTGAAAGCCTAATTTACAGCAGCCCCAGAGCCCTTATTTCCCTTAATCAAAAATTCTCACCATAACCATATACATTCGTACCATCAAAATGGTCCAAAACAATAAAAATGCAAACTTAAAAATATATATTCACTAGAATGTAAGTACTTTTACTCTTTTTTCATTGTTGTTAAAGAGTTGGCTATATAAGTGGATTCAAAGAAGCACTGACACACGATCTCACTAATTTCCAAAAGGGGTGGGAAGAGATTATTAAAATTAATGAGCTAAAGAAGGAACCTTCAGAGGATGTGTAGTAAGCTCCCCTGAGGACAACAACCTTCTGCGATGTATCTTTGAGTTCCCAGGTCCTAACCCCAAGCCTGGAAATAAATGATTCAGAAACATCTTCTAATCACCCTCCCATCAAGAAGCCCCAGAACAAGCATTTAATATATTTTCAAGGAACAGACGAAAAACACTGAATTATCCAAACTACTTCCAAATGAGGCAGGCTTGAAGTCAAATCTGAATTCAAACCCTGGCTCCACCATTTAGCTGCGTGATCCTGAGAAAGTGGCTTATTCTCCCTAAGACTCTGATGATGATGATACCTGTCCCAGAGGATGAACAGGGACCACACAGCATTATGCTTGCTGACTGCTCCAACTGGTGTGCGTACACATGAGCAATGCTGTTGTTCTTGCTGGACATAAGTTTTAGGGTTAGGTTTAACCTAAGGAGGGGAAAGGCATGATACAAAAATTTAGCTCGAAGAACTTAACTACTGCCCTGACCACAACAGAAGACATGTGCTGATGCTAGAGTTTGTGAGGACCCACACCTTCTGCCTTGGTAGTGGCAATTACACATTTCAGCATTCTGGGTTGTCACCAAGACAGCTAAGCAGATCCACTTAATCAAACAATGCACAAAACAGACAAGATTCACTCAACCACTCAGAGTTCAATTGGGATCTCAAGAATTCAGCACACCTCGCCTGCTCCACGTGCCAGATACCAAAGGATGCTTCCACGGACAGTATCAAAAATAACAGTACATATTTGAAAGGAAAACACTGAATTGCTTCTAAGAGACAAAATAACGAATAAAGGACTGAATTGTTCACTCATAAATAGGTTGTTCAGAAGGTCAAATAGTGAGCAAGGATGCAAAGATATACAGCCTTAATTTAAAAGGAAAAATCACCAGTTCATTCAGAAAAAAAAAAAAAAAATCATCATTGCCACCTCTGATTATTGAGAATTCTGCTGTAATGCTTCAGACTGCTGTGGAATAGGTGACATGCAATAGGTAAGCTGCCCCACTCAGGCCCATGCTAACAAGGTGGAACATCTCACAACAGGTATTGCCTCGCTAAACCATGGGGACCGTCTAGCAGGGCTTTGGCATGTGGTTACCTGTTCTTTTTCAGAATCTCATTAAGGACAATGGGTCATAAAGAAATGTTATCTAGATTTTGATTATCGATACTGATTAGGGAAAAAAGATCAGAAGAAGTGAATAACACTTTTAGAACGAGCTCGGTAGAGGCAAATATTAAGACCTTACGCTTTTAACATCCCTCTTTCGTAGTGACATGTATAGTTTTCAAAAGACCAGTTATATAAATACATAGTTAAAATGAACAGACTGCTGGAGTCCAAAGATCCATATAATTTCAGGTCTAGGTCTAATTATTACAAAATGATTTCTACGTTTATGCTTATCAAGAGGAAAATGGACATCTGTACAGCACTTAACATGGCAAGCAGCCAAAAATAATTATTGAAGAATACAGAATATTCCTTTCCACAAAAGTATGTGCTGACAGATGTCTTTTGGGGATCAACAGTTTATACTAACTAAAAAGGGTTTATTATGTGTCCATTTTAGAGAAGGCAGGACTATTAACACTAAAAAGAAAACTCATTTACTTTTCTCAACATTATTGCAATTGTACTTTTGTTCCTTCTTTGAATTAAATTACATACAGACTGATCTGCAGTAGAATTAAAGATAAATTGTAAAAAGTCAATGACTCAGAATAAACTTTGGATTAACTTTATTTTTAAGCAGCAACTAACTTCGGCTGAGTCTTGCCTTAGGTTAGAAATTACAACACAGATGGGCTTGCCTGAGAGCAAGTGGTCATCAATGATAACAGTACAGAGTGAAGTGGTGTTTTTTTCCTCTAATATATAAAAATTCGAAGTTGCCAAAATTCAAGCATGCAGAGGGGGACAACGGGGTAACTAAGGAAGAGGAAAGAAAGAAGAAAGGATCACAAGGACAGTAGAGGAGGAAAAGCAGGTCATTCCACCTAGCAGTGTCTTGGACAAGCAGGGTAAGGAACTCTTTGCTCCTCAGCCAGCGCCTACGTGTACTCACCAAGTGGAGGAAAGCCCCGAGCAGGGCTTGTATCTCGGCTGCTCTCACGGCTGGTATCGCGGCTGCACCCCTGACTCATGCTGGGTCGAGGGATACGGCTGCTCCGTGCTAGCGTGCAGCATGAAGGGTTTCAGAGAAGGTGAACAAGTTTAATGAAGACAGAAAAACTCACAAAATGTCAGTCACATTTGGTTAATGTAATTACAACATTGTTCACGCTGGGGAGTTCTGATGACTGAGCCACCTATCCATGCTGAGGTCTCACTGACTGACATGCCAACAGGGGAGGGTTTGGGTAAAATGTGATTATGCTCAATGCCTCAGAAAGCTGTGAATTTCAGTATGAAGGTGAAATTACACCTAAACGTAAGAAGTGAAAAGAAATCTTTCCGAACAACAAACTGGCATCAGAAAATACAAGATCAAAGGCCTTTTAGAAACGATCAGTTTTTATGAGTTTAGCAAACTTCTCAACAAGAGGACAAAAAACCAAAGCTGTATTCATATGCACTTGTTTCTTAGAAAGGTAATTTAATTTGGATTAACAAACAGAATAACCATGTCGGTCACTGAAGTCCATGAACTTACCTAATGAAAAGGAAGAGGGCTCACTGCTCCCAGGCTGGCCATCTTCACCAAGAGAAGCCATAAGGGTTGACATAACCAGACAGCCTACCCACTCCAAGTAAGTGTGCAGATGCTTCACACATATCCAGTTCTCGAAACCAGCAGGTAGAAAACGTGGGGACTGTTATCCTTTCCTTTACTGATCCCAACATTTTATCCCTGCTTTTTCTATGAGAATCCAAAAAGATCTGCCTGTGCTCTACCAAGCACCACCACTGACCCAGTCTTCCACACTGCGTCTACAGCAAGTAGACCAATACTCTCAGTACTTGGGGGAAAGATCCCTCCACTGACCTGAGAACAGCAAATAACTTTCTGATTATCTACAGATACAGTGAATCAATTCTCATGTTATAAAACACGGAGACTACAAGACAGAACTGCATGGATACCCCAGGGTCTCATAAAAACTGGGCTGTGACGCTCAGAAAATACCCTTGTTTCTCCCTCTGAGAAAATGGAGATATATTACTGGCAAAATACTCCAAAACCACCTTAGATATTGAATACATGTACGTGGACTGCCTAATGTAATAGCTGATGGGGACAATATATGCTTCCATCTTGAGAGGATGGACTGGAAAAAATGTAAAGAGATTTTAGAAAATACTTGCATCACTGATACAAAAACAAGTATGTTTCTATACTGCAACAAACATTGCCTATTATTTAAGAGCAAAGATTTGTTATACAGCCAAAGTATAACAAGAATGTCTTATAAACCAGAATCATAACACTCCGTGATTAAAAAAAAAGAATATGAAAGGGAAAACCAAAGCCAACTTTCTATTGTGCTCAGCTGCTCAGTGCTAGAGTGGAACTAGACTCCGAAGGCATTGAAGTGAAATCCAAATGCTTAGTACTGGTTGGGGAAAAAAAAGAAGTCAAGCACAGGAACATCATCTCAACAATCTAGACATAAAGGGCTTTATTTGGGGGTTCACCAGAAATTCTTAAGCTCTCCTTAATTTTGCCAGAGTGATGTGAAAGCACTGAATTTTTACTCAAAGTAGTAGTGACTATTTAATCAGCAATTCTTGATGACATTCTAAACAGCTCCTACAATGATGACAAAAGGAGATGCCAAATTAAATGCTTAAAAAACTAGGGAGCATGTACTGGCTCTACCAATATGGAAAACTTTCCTAGAATGTACACAGCAATACCACTCATCCTTAGAGAACCAGTGCCAAATCTGAGCCAAAAAATGACCATTCCAGTTCCACGCCATCTCACTGGCCCAGCCACTTGGCCTCTTTGGGTCTCAAGCCTCCCATTAGGAAAACAAGGAAAAAGAACACGTCTCCTCATTTTAAATGAGAAGGGTACTGTGAGATAATGTGCATACATAAGTATTTCCAAGTCTCTTGCTGAAAAGCACACGTGAAAATTTTGTCGTATTCCACTGCCCACTCCAACACAAATAATAAAAAAGCTATAAAAAGTCTTGATAGTTGTTTAAACAAGTTCGTGCTTAGTTGAGCATTTTCTTAATAGTTCTTGCCCGATTATTTCTGAATTTTTCCCAGCCCCATCTCCTTCCTTAAATTCATATACATGCTAGAACAACGGGGAAAAAATCTCTCTTTTTGGTCTGAGTCTGTTTTGTGAAGACAATAAAAAGCATCGACAGTAGTAAACAGATATGCTCTGAAATAACCATATGCATAAATTTCTTAACAAGGTTTACCCTTACCCCCCGTATTTCACCCAGAGACAGTTCATTCACCCATTTGAGCTGATTTTCTCCTTTAACATATGGGTAGTAGCAATATAAAGAAAAATAACTCTGTCTGTTTATGATTTTGTGAAAATATGGCCATAGTTACCCTAAACTTCAAGAGCTCTGGCATCATTTACTCTTCAAAGTAAATCTAGTGGTGACATCAATGGTTCAAATGTTAAATAATTTAAAAGACAAGAGAAATACAAACTCACTTATACTACTACTTTGAAAGACTAAAATAAAAGAAGGATTTAAAATAAGTATATTTATTTATTTCATTTCTTTCTTTCTTTTTTTGAGATGGAGTCTCGCTCTGCCACCTGAGCTAGACTGCAATGGCATGATCTCGACTCACTGCAACCTCCGCCCCCGGGTTCAAGTGGTTCTCTTGTCTCAGCCTACCGAGTAGCTGAGATTACAGGTGCACGCCACCAGGCCCGGCTAATTTTTTGTAGTTTAGTAGAGACGGGGTTTCACCATGTTGCCCAGGCTGGTCTCAAACTCCTGAACTCAGGCAATCCACCCGCCTCAGTCTCCCAAAGTGTTAGGATTACAGGCGTGAGACACTGCGCCCTGCCTATTTTTTATTTTTGAGCCTGGCCTATATTTTATTTTTGAGACAGTCTCCTTCTGTTGACCAGGCTGGAATTTGGTGGCACAATCTTGGCTCACTGCAATCTCCGCCATCCAGGTTTAAGTGATTCTCCTGTCTCAGCCTCCTAAGTAGCTGGGATTACAGGCACGTACCAGCACACCCAGCTAATTTTTCTACTTTTAGTAGAGATGGGGTTTTGCCATGGTGGTCAGATTGGTCTCAACTCCTGATCTCAAGGGATTCACCCATCTCAGCCTCCCAAAGTGCTGGAATTACAGGCATGAGTCACTGCATTTGGCCTAAAATAAGTATATAAATGATTTTTTACAAATGAATTAATTAGGTGATCAAAACTAAAAGAAAAAAAAACCACCAAAATAATTTGTCTCTTTAAGTTCCAAACTACATGGTCTATGTGAAAATATGTTACAGAGGAGAAGGCATAAGAGGGAGAGACAAGGAAAACATACCTGCACTGTGAACTTCCTAAAAAAGCAATATTCCTAGGTACTTCTGGGGTCTTCTGCTTACACGAAATGCTGGGAAGCCGTAAAATCCATAAGATACCCATTTGATTGGTTTACATTTCTTGATAGACACTCTACCCTACTTCAGTGTTTTAATGGTAATGTTGACTTTTACATCTTAAGGAAGGGTCCAACCAGGACTCATGAAAGCAGAATACCAGAGAATTAAAAAAAACCACCAGAAGTTAAAGACATGAAACGTCTCTCTGCTCTAGACATTTTCATGCCTTGGTCTTAAGACAGTAGTCTCATTTCACAGTTGAAATGAACTATTATTAATGTTTAATTATTTCAAAGTATTTAACCAGAAAACTTTAAGAACATTTTAAATACACATCCACAGAATGAGAGCTGCAAAAATATCAAATGTGTTTTCATAGCCTTTCCATAGATGAGTGGGAGAAGAGAACAAGGGCAAACTTCCAAAATATAATCACTATAGATACTGGTGATTTATGTGACTTTATTGTATCTATAAAGTATTATCTTTAGGACATACAGAAATAAAACAACTTAAAAATATATTTTCCTACTCGGACAGCTTATGAGGGAACAAATCACCAAGAAAAAAGAGTAGCAGGGATATATTTTGCTTCTTGAATATTCAACAGGAATTACAGGCTGTTTTGCTTAAGAAAATTTAAATGCCAAAGAAGATCCTTGGCATTAGTTTTAAAACAAATGAAAAAAGAAAATTTTGTTAAGAAGTATCATTTCAAAAAAAAAGAGGCATAGTTGAACCATACACAATTTGTAGATAACTACAATTAATTCTCAGTGTAAATTCCAAACCTAGTTTAGCTATCATTAAAACTGTTGAATTTGTTGGTTTGGGAATTATAGAAAATATTCCTAAAAGATGTTCCTCCCCTTTTTTTCAACAATTATATTGAAAATTGCTATACAATGAGTCAAACGTTAAGAAACATAGGCATATATCCAGTATATACTAAATGATAATAGTAATACATAATCTATTACTGAATAATGCTATTATGTCTGCCACCCTATTAAATGGAATTTCTAAGCAATACCACAGGAAAAAAATGAAAATACATTTTATTCATATATATTTCTTTATATGCATATATTCTCACAATGTGTGGAAATTTATAGAAAATATCTTCCTTAATATAAACTATATGTATGACCTCAAAGCTCCACACATAACTGATCCCTATAATTAGCATCAAGGAAGTAACTTTCTTCAAATAAAGTTTCAGATAACTCTTTGGAAGGGAACAGGCTTCTCTTAAGTTCCTACTGATGCTCCATAATACCTGTTTTAAAAACGTATAAAATACTGTCTTTTCAACTACACACAACTCAAACGTCTTAGTTAAAAACCATGGAACACATTAGAATTACGTTAGATAAATGAAGTTGGGTTATTTCCCAGTTTTCAGAAGAAGATTAAATTGGCATCTTCAATAATATAAAAAGAAAAAAAATCTCAAAACAGAAAAGAATCTTTAAATGTATAAAACTAACATGGATTGCAGACAGACATCCTATAAACTTAAACAATTAACTATGGAAAAAGACAGCTAAAACATAACACCTAGATTTAAAATTTTCCAAACACAAATATGTTACAGCATCAGACATAAAATTCAGCTATTCCAGCTGTGCCCTTTTCTACTGTTGTATCCACATGGACACCCAAATAACTTGTCAGCTAAGAGACCACACTAAGCAATGCCAGTAAAAAGCTGGCATCAGAGAATTACTAAAACCATGAAATACTTTCTACTTGCTTTGGAAATAGGATTTCAAATCACACCTTATCCATTCTTAAATATCTTCTCCTGCCTTCTCGTAGCTAAGGTGGCCTTCAAAGACTTCTATGAGCTGGACTCTACCAGTCTCTGCCCCCAACTCCCACCCACTCTGACTTCTGGTACAGTAGCCGAATGAATGACATATGGCTGCCTCTTGCCTGACTGCTTCTGCAGATGCTTCTCTCTCCTCTGGAAACCTTTCCCTCATCTCCTCACCTGGGCCAATCCCATCTTGTACTTCATAGAAACAGAACCTACATTGGGCAGCCTCCCCTAGCAGGAAATCTGGGGTGGCCAAGGGTCTAAGATACTCCTTTTTTAGGTCATAGTTTTGATTATGGGGAGCACCCCGTCGTAGTATTTGTCTTATTGTCTTACATTTCCACCTCTCCCCAACAGATATCAAGCTTTTTGAAGTCAGAATCTAAATCTATGTCATGTATCTTCTAATTCTCAGGTCTAACAAAGTACGTGGTACATCACAGTAAACACTGTTGATGAGATAAATGAATAAATGAGAAAGATAAGCCAACACAATGTAAGAATACAGTAGTCTGATTTTATATTAATACATTTTACCCTTAGGAAGTAAAGAAGTCATAGAGTATCAATTTAGATTTTTTGTATTATATCACCAAGACTTCTAAATTTTATATGAAAAAAGGTAGTGTATGAATTAGATTTTAATGGAGTAAAAGGTATTTAAGCTACTGAGAGTAATTTACATGATTCTACACACTATTACAAAGAAGCTAAGTAACACAAAAATAAATATTATATATTGGTTTTAATCAATTCCTAGCTTTCATGCTTAAACAAATCTATGTCAAAAGTAACTATACATATTTTCTAACCATAAGTTTCACCAATTAGATTAGAGAAGATCAGAATTAAAATAAATGTGGACCCTAAATGTTGTTTTTAAAAAATTCATATAGGTTAATGTCTACTTAGTACTAATCAGTAAAAGGAAAATGAAAAGCAACACTGCTTCTAGTTGTGGGGGAAACACCTTATTTCCCCAATTCCAATGCTTTGTACAATGACTGCAAAATACAAAAGCCTAGAATGACATAATTCCTTCCCATCAATTTGAATGGTTAAGTCCCACATATTTCTCTAACTGAAACCTCAATATGCCAAAATCTGTATAAAGCACACCCAGGCAAAGTGACATCCTCAGTTCAAGAAATAGATCTGTATTTCCTACATTAGACATAGTCATCATTAGCTTATAATCAAAACTATGACCAAGCTGGGAATGGTATTCCAAGATCTTTGAGAATCCTTACCTAATCCTATTCGGTTTGGACTTGTTTCCCGGCTACATCCCTGGCTCCTGGGAATCTTGCTTCGCTTTTCTGAGGATGGTGTCACAGGTGGGCCTCGTGAGGAGCCCCCAGCAAGTCCACCATAACCACTTCCCAACAATTTCCCTGGGGAACTTGACCGGCTGCCAGCTAAAAATGAAGCAAAATGACAATAAATAATACATGTAAATGTAGGAATGAACTGTAATACTTTCAAAAGCCAAGTTTTACACATTAATTTGGCAAAAATACAGAATTTTATATAAAAATAAATTTTTATTTGGTGGTAATTTTTTAAAATGTAGGAACATAAAAGACAACTGAGTATCATAAAAGAATATACTTAGAAGAATTACTGGTAGAATAGCCTCCTTATTCCACAGTAAATATCTACAAATACCACAAAGGTGTTTATTCTTGTTCTGGTTTTTTTATTCTGTGAGAGCTGATTATGTTAAAAATCTTAGGTGTCACTGCTAGAAGAGCAGATGTAGAACTATAACAATTTTCTTAAGCATTAGCTACAGAAAATAGATCCAAGAAAATTCTATTAATCTGACAAATTATATAAAAGGGAGTAGGGGGATAAAATAACCAGAAACCTGGTAAATAAAAATCACAAAATAAGATAGAAGTTCAAACATACTAGTTAATCATAACAAATGTGGCAGGACTAATTCATCTATTTAAAAGAGATTAAAACAAGCCTGGGCTGGTGGCTCATGTCTGTAGTCCCAGCACTTTGGGAGGCCAAGGTAGGAGGATCACTTGAGCCCAGGAGTTTGAGACTAGTGTGGGCAACAACAGGGAGACCCCATTTCGCCAACAATTTTTAAAAATTTGCCAGGCATGGTGGCACATGCCTCTAGTCCCAGCTACTCAGGAGACTGAAGTGGGAGGATCACTTGAGCCCAGGAGGTCAAGGCTGAAGTGAACCATGAGCACACCACTGCACTTCAGACCAGGCAACAGAGCAAGACCCTATCTCTTTTAAAGAAAAAAAGAAAAAGAAAAGAAAACGCAAAGTAAAATAAAATGAAATTTGGCTGTCTGGTATTTTTAAGAGTCAAACAATACACCACAAACAAAAAACAAATAGAATAAAACACAGCATTTAAAAAAGACAAAGAAGGATATTTAATATTTATGAAAGAATAATTGTCCATGAAGATACAATAATCACGAACCTTTATGCTGCAAACAACACAGCTTTGAAATATAAAACTAAAAAATGATAAAAGTACAGGGAGAAATGGAAAAAGCCACACTTACCGAAAGACCTCATGGAAAGACTAATACTACTGAAAAACTATATAGCTCACAGAAATTGACAGAGCAGTCAAAATTGTGTCTGTGTGCGTACATGTATGTATAAAAACACACACTTCCCACACACACACATATATCCCAACAAATAGAACACACATTCTTTTTACCTTTCCACACATGAATATTAAAAACAAAAATCGTGTATTAAGCCTCAAAGTAAATCTTAAAAAAAAAGTCTACAAAAGTAGAAATAATATGGACCACAATCTCTGAGAAGTATGCAATAAAACTGGAAATTGAAAACAAATAATATGGCTGATAATTTTTATTAATAGATAAGTAGCTAGATACATATATTACTATTTCTTGTGGGACATAATTCTCTCTCAGAAAAAACAACAAAATTTTACGCATCACACCAATACACTCAAATGGCAATCATCTGCATTGATAGATTACCTCCCTAAGTAGAGAAGGCAATACAATTCTAAAATATAAAGGATATATTTATTATGTACTAGAATAGAATGACCCAGAGGAAGAAAGCATTTGAAGCAACACTTACCTGTAAATTTATATGTGTGTCTATTTTAAATATGTACTATTTAAAAATAAGTATTATATAAATCAAAACCACCACTCAAATGAAACACTTAGGTGAATACTCCCAAAAATTAATAGTTTATAATGATTTAACTACAAATTGAAGTGAAAACTCATTATAAAAACCAATGAAGAATTTGTCTCAGGACCTATTAATTTTACCCATAAAATTTGAGCATACTAATAAACTATTAAAGTATGTATAAAGGGGAAAGAAATCCATTTCAAACTCTAGAATTTGAACACAAAGAAAAATGCAGAGAGATTAACTAAGCTTACAATAAAGAGAGAAATTAATATTGTGCAAGGAACATGGGGTCGGGGAGAATGCCAACAACAAAAAAAAGGCAAGAAGAGAAATGGCTTACCACCAGCAGGATTAGCAGATCTGGATCCTTGATTATGAGAGCAGACCAAAGGACAGGCAAAAAGTGGATTAAAAGACAATAACACAATACAGAAAGTCAGCATGCAACACAACACAAAGCTCTTTGTTCACAAATACATTAGCAAAACAGCTATATTTCCTAGGATTTGTTCCTCCTATTTTTGTACCTATGTTTATCTTTGTCATTCTACATTAGCATTTATTTCAGATCTGTTCATAAAACACTTTTAAACCTACAATGTGCGAGGCTCATATCTGCTTTCTAGCTTTAAGCAACCTGAGGGAAGTGATTGTAACATACTCATCTGTGTATCACTACCATCTTCAAAAGTGCTTACCACATAGTAAGTGCTCAATAAACATCAACTAACTGAAACTGCTGTTAACTAGTTTCACCTATCCTGACTTCCCCTAAACCTCAAATATTTAAAATATGCCAATTATTAAGGGCCCTAAATCTAATATTAATGAAGCCTACTTAGTATTAAATCAGGACTATGAATACTAGTATATCTACATTTGTGATATATATGCTTATATTTACCACTTATTAAAATAATTGTTTAAACTTTTAATTTACATGCATAAGTTGAAAGTATAGGCTTGATCACTGGCTAGTGTGGTCACTCTTCCTGAGTATAATTTGGTGAGTGAAGTAAAACTAAGGAGTTTTAAAAGGGGAGCCCCAAGGCTAGGTACAGTATTTTTATAAGACTGAAAAATTAAAGCTGTATTATCACCCTAACCACTATTAGAGAAGGAAGTGTAATCTTCACCACCTGCCAAGGTAACCTACACATTCCTAAAACCTACAATATAAGAGAGAAAACTACAGCATTGACCTAGCTGGGGCAGGGAACCCCAAAGACCCCAATGCTGATAAACAGCATTAGATGAAACATGTAAAATACTGTTCAACCCTCAGCCTCCACAGAGGGAAGTAACACTGCATAGTTACACGCTTAGACATTTTTTATTTGGCTTAATTTCATTATATCGACCTAGATTCTGAGATTTGAACACTTTTTGTCAACAATTCCTTTGCAGTAAAATTTGACCCATATGTATGAGTCAAATAACCTTTTGTGTCTCCAGGCATCACTAGGTTCAACAGAATAACCACAGCCAAGAAGTTGTTCCCAAGATAGACACTTCTGGACTACACTTGCACCCTGGATCTGAATGAAAACCCAGTTTAAGTTCTACAGTAAGGAGAGCATTCTTGGTCTTAATGGACTCAAGCTATCTTCAACTGCATCCCTCATCATGTAAATCCATTCCTAGCCTTATTTCCTAAACCTGCTGAAGTAGACAGGGATCAAGGATGCTCAGCTTCAGCTAGGATGGGAGTCTGCTGATCTGAAGCAATTATGACTATAAAGCTTGTGTCCATTTACTGTCTATCACATGCTAAGCTCCTAATGCTCATTAAATCCTCATGAAAACCCCATGAGGGTGGGAATTGTTATCACTCAATTTACAGACAATGAAACAATGGCTCACAAAGGTTAAAAGACTCACCCAACATCACACTGGAACCAGGATGCAAACCCAGTTTTGTCTGACACTGAAGCCCATGCTTGTAGTGTATCACACTACACAATATAACCTAGGCCACAGGAAGGTTCTGTAGCCTCACCAAAGGCAGCGCTATAAGTGATCTTCTGCTTTCTTTGCAGAAATTATATAACGTGAGGACTGCAGTTATCAAAGGGAAAGAATTTAAATTCAGAAGGTGTTAAGCAAGGCCATTCGCTATACTAAGAGAGCTCTTAAAGTTTGGTGCAGACTGAGCACTCTCTACAACAAGACGGACAGTTCCTTGGGTCACAAAGGAGGCAGACAAATGTCAGCTAGTGAGGGCTATGCTGTGGGACCATATGCAGCTCCTGGGGACAGGAAGCCTTCCTTCCCACGCTCACCTTGCCCAGGAGCACTCTGCTACCCAGCTCTACTCGACATGCACAGAGGGGAAGCGGGCCCCTTAAAGTTTATGTGTGGCTGGAAAGTGAGACATCAAGGCAGGATCTGAAGAGTGGCCAGAATAAATTCATTCCAGCTGTGGCTGCTTTCATGGCTAAGGCTAACAAAGCAACTGACTGCACATATACAGAGACGCAATCATGGAAGCAGCTAGGCAAAGCAAGAGCCCACATGGCAGGAAGAGAGGTGTGGGCTGCAAATGTTAGAGCACAGAATTAAAGGGGGAGAGCTTTTAATGGATTTACTTATTTACCACTGGAAAGAACACAGCATTAATAGTTTTCTGCCCAGGTACTGTTCTAAAATTACATCAGAAGGATTCCTTATCAATGCAAAAATGAGTCACAGAACAGGTTAAGTTACAATTTGACAGGCTTCAAAGGAGGGAGAAAAACTACATTTTAATGTTTAATGCTTAACAATATAAAAATGTAAATCACCTGGACAGGAGACAAATGTATGCCTGGAATGTTTCATTTTTTAAGCTTACCCAACAAACAGTAAGAATACTCACAGTATCTTAGAGCCACAAAAAATGTGTTTTTCCCTCTGAAGTCAATATAAAGATTGTAAAATGTTCAACCGCAGAATGAGCTGTTGAATAAAACTGAGGTAAGCAAGAGCATAAAATATGTTTCTTACGCTGTGACTGTGAAACCACTTTAGCGCGACTGCGGCCCCGGTTATCAGGTGTAGAGGCGACGTTGGTGGCACTCCCAGAGCTTTGCCGTCTTGTGCGGATCCGACCTGGAGGACATAGCAAAAAGAGTGTTTCACAACATTTCCAGTAAGTGCCACCTACTCAAGGAAAGAACTCACACCCCAGAAGAGAGGCACTGACCAGCCAACTACAGGGGAGCAACAGCGTGTGTGAGCAGATCCTCCACACGAGGTCTGCCACGTCCCCCCGGGTGAGAATGCACACACACGTGCATGTGATCCACGCATAACTGTTCTACGGACACAGGAGGAACTCCTGAGATGGAGCCATGGACCTGCAGTTGTTTAGGTTCCAACTATTTTAGTATGTTATCTCTTCAGACAAGGAAGTGATATCCATTTAAGGACATTTCCCGTAATTTTTTCCAGATTAAATTTTCTTTTCTATGGTCTACGAATCTGGCAAATTTCCAAAAACGGAAAATATTAGCTGTCACTGTAAAAAAAAACAAAAAACAAAAAACAAAAAACTATAGAAAATAAGAGTAATGCAAAACAAAAAACAAAAAACAAAAAACAAACCCAAAAAAACCCAAAACAAAAAAGTCTACCTTCTTAACTCAGCCATCATAGAAGCGCTAGCTCCCCAGTGAATAAACGTCTTTTTGATATGTAGCATTAAACTTCTAATTTTAAAGCATGTATGTCAGTAAGTTTCTAAGATAAAGAAAAGATAAAAACTAAAAAGAGAGATACACCTAAAAAGAATCAGTATTAGGAGTACTAAGAGAAATGATGGCCCAATGATAATTCAATGCTGTAGGCAGTTATGAAAAAATTACAGCAATTATTGAACCATGAAGACATAAAACTAAAAATGAATTCAGAAACACAAAATCATTAGTGATCAGACTAGTATGATTAGCGATTAAACTTAAAAAAAAAAAAAAATGGGCCTTTTTGGTTTCCAGAGAGCACAAAATGCCTCTCCAGTCATAATTCAATGGGAAAACCACAACCAACTTGAACTCCCACTGGCTTTTTATGTTGTTCAAAATCAATTCCACCCCCGCAAGCAAAAAAGCTTACAGAGAAGTAATGCAGAAAGCAAATCCTAAAGCTTGAAAGAGGTTCAAGAAAGAAAGGTAAAGAGCAATGAAAGAAAGCTGGCATTAAAAAAACAGTAGAAGTAGTTAAGAACCAATGACTTTTAATAACAGTTTAAGGAAAAACTTATACACAAACTCTAGAATCTATGCAGAAGTGAAAAGCTATACCATTTACTAACAACTATATATGAGTCAATTCAGAATCCTCACAGCACATAAAGTAATTACTCCCATTTTACAGATGAGAAAACCGAGAAACAGGGAAATAAATCAATTTGTCCAATGTGACACTACTGGTCTAGACACCTGTGCCTGCCTGGCTGTCTGGCAAGGCTGAGTGATGACCTTTGACTTTCCTAAGGAAGTCACCAAGCTAAATCAAGGCAGTCACAAAGGCAAAGTGAACATGAAAAACCAACTGAATTTAAATTCTTAAACTCATTATAAAATATTTAGGTCACAAAGATTTTTTAAATGAACATGTATACTTATTTAGCTTAAAAAATAAAAACTCTCTTTGCTAACCCTCTTGTATTCTACTTTCCCCCAGCATTTGGTAACATGATCCTAAACGCAGTGTTCAGCATTCCCTTGTTTTTTTTTTTTTTTTTTTTGTAAATACATGTTTTCACAACCAATAACTATGTGGTTTTGTTTTACATATTTAGAAATTTTAAAATTATAACACAAGGTCTATATTTTTCTAAAGCATACTATTTTGCTAATATTTTACTGGAAAAGTCACTTATGTATGTATGGATAAGAGCGGATATACTTTACTTTTTCCATATAACTAATGTTGAAATAAATTTACTTAACAGCTTTCTTACTGATTAAAATGCCACCTTCGCTGTTTATCAAGCAGCACTTATGCGTGTCTGGGTTTCTCAGCCTTCTAGTCAATGTGTTCATACCTACACGACATCACAATACTGTGATTAGCTTTTTATTATCTAATTAATTAATATATGAGGCAAAGTCTCTTTCTGTTGCCCATGCTGGAGTGCAGTGGTGTGTGATCTTGGCTTACTGCAACCTCTGCCTCCTGGGATCAAGCAATTCTCCTGCCTCAGCCTCCCACAGGCACACACCACCACACCTGGCTAATTTTTGTATTTTTAGTAGAGACAGGATCTGACCATGTTGGCTAGGCTAGTCTCCAATTCCTGACCTCAAGTGAGCCACTCGCCCTGGCCTCCTAAACTTCTGGGATTATGGGCGGAAGCCACTGCACCTGGTCTGTGATGAGCTTTTTTTAAAGGACATCCTGCTAATTGGCAGGACAAGTAAATTCACCTTTTCCTAAGCCCTTTGCTCTCTTCTATATGTTCGTGCAGACACAATAATAACACCTGTTGAAATGCTGACTGGCATTATGTGAAAGTCTGGGTTAAGGGGAAAAGCTTTATAACATTGGTCTTCTCATTCATTATATCTTCTATGTTTAACTTTTTCAATGTCTTTTGGTAAAGTTTGATCATTTTTTCAAAGTTCTTACTCAATTTTTATAGACTTATTTAAAGTTGCTTTATTTTTATACTTTATTAAATTATATTTTCTGTTCTTGGCAGGTAAGAAAGGAATCGTTATATTTTGATCTTAACACACTAGGATTCTGCTAAACTTTTATTAATTCTACTAATTTGTATACAGATTTGGTGTTATCTAAATGGAATAATACCCACAAATAACTCATCATCTTATTCCCCTCAAATAATTCACTTTTACTTCTTTGCCTTTATTGTGATGTCTTGGTCATGTAATACAACGCAAAATAGAAGCGGTGAGGGTAAGCATTGTTAAACAAGATTTTTTAAAAGAATTTCTGAAATTTCACAGAAAGTATATCTGTCAACAGGTTAAGAAAATTTGGCCATGCGCGGTGGTTCACACCTGTAATCCCAGCACTTTGGGAGGCTGAGGTGACTGGATCACCTGAGGTCAGGAGTGCGATACCTGCCTGGCCAATGTGGAGAAACCCCATTTCTACTAAAAATGCAAAAATTAGCCAGGTGTAGTGGCACACGCCTGTAATTCTAGCTACTGTGAAGGCTGAGGCAGGAGAATCTCTTGAACCCGGGGCGGAGGTTGCAGTCAGCTGAGATTGTGCCACTGTACTCCAGCCTGGGCAAAAGAGCAAAAAACTGTCTGAAAAAGAAAAGAAAAAAAAGAAAATTCATTTCTGTGCCTAGTTGCCAAGAATTTTTATCACAAACATTTGAATTTTTTGATGTTTTGATCTTTTGAGATAAGAGGGTTTTTCTCCTGAATTTGAACTACATTAATAAATTTTAAAGTATTAGGCCAGGCGCAGCGGCTCACGCCTGTAATCCCAGCACTTCGGGAGGCTGAGGTGGGCAGATCCCTTGAGGACGAGAGTTTGAGACCAGCCTGGCCAACATGGCGAAACCCCATCTATACTAAAAATACAAAAAATTAGTCAGGCATGGTGGTGCAGGCCTCTAATACCAGCTACTTTGAAGACTGAGGCACGAGAATTGCTTGAATCTGGGAGGCAAAGGTTGCAGTGAGCCAAAATCGTGCCACTGCACTCTAGCCTAGGCAACAAAATGAGACTCTGTCTCAAAAAGAAAAGAAGAAAAATTAAACCTGGGCTGAACCTACATGGTCATGACATATACATTCATATACACAATGTTTGTATGTACTCAGGTCATACTAGCTGCATAAAACCAGTGAGGGAAGTATTCCCTCTTTTCCTTTTCTCTGAGTTTACGTAAGCTTGGAATTACCTGTTTTTATTATGGTTTTTTTGCATCTCCACTGATAAACTGACAATGTAATTATCCAATGTTTGATACTTACGTGTGGAACCATCTGAGCATGGCAGGAATTTAGAGTATCTTTTCCATTTTTATTAAGTTTATTTTGGCACAGCGGGAATAGGGCAACGAATTTAACTACTGATTCAAATTGTTTAATGAGCAGTCTTAAAACCACTCACATGGCTCATTTCTTTGAAGAAACAGTTTTGGGTTTTCTTGAAATTTGTGCAATTTGTTTTTGAATTATTAACAAAGCTGTCATAAATTTATCTTATTACCTTAATTTTTAAAAATTATTATTATTTTTTCTTTGAGACAGAGTCTAGCTCTGCTGCCTAGGCTGGTGATCACAGCTCACTGATGCCTCACTTCCCAGGTTCAAGCTGTCTTCCCACCTTAGCCTTCTAGTAGCTGGGAGCAGCTGGGACTACAGGTGCATGTCACCATGACAAACTAATTTATACATTTTCTGTAGAGACGGGGGTCTCACTATGTTGCCCAGGCTGGTCTCAAACTGGCCTCAAGCAATCCTCTCCCCCTGGCTTCCCGAAGTGCTGGGATTATAGGCGTGAGCCATTATACCTGGCTTCCTATTATCTTTAAAACTCTACTGATCCACACTTATGCCTAATTTATTATTCTTAACAGTTAATTTGTACCTTTTCTGTATTTCGTCATTTTTCAAAAGTTTGCCTACTTTATTCGTATTTTCAAAAACTGAAATTTTGCTGGTTGCAGTGGCTCACACCTGTAAGCCCAGCACTTTGGGAGGCTGAGGCAGGTGGATTACTTGAGGCCAGGAGTTCAAGACCAGCCTGGGCAACATGGAGAGCCCTACCTCAGCCTCCCAAAGTGCTGGGATTACAGGCGTGAGCCACTGTGCCTGGCTTTAGTGTGTTTCACCAATTATGAAAAATTCCCAACCATCATCTCTTCAAATATTGCCTCTGCCCCATTCTCCCTCTTCTTAAACTCCCATTAGACATGTTAAATTTCTTTACTATCTTGCACGTAACTTAACAACTTTGTCATATTTTCTAACTCTGTACTATAGTCTGGATAATGTCTTCCTAGCTTTCTTAATTCATGAGTTCTCTCTTCAGTCACACTGATTCTACTGCTCACCTTACCCATGCAGTGTTTTATTTTTATTTTTTTCAGACAGAGTCTTGCTCTGTTGCCCTGACTGTAGTACAGCGGTTATGATCACGGCTCACTGTAGCCTCAACCTTCTGTGCTCAAGGGATCCCCCCACCCCAGCCTCACAAGTACCTGGGGCTACAGGTGTGCACCACCGTGCCTGGTTAACTGTAAAAAAAAAATTTTTGGTAGAGATGGGGTCTCACTATATTGCCCAGGCTCAAGCAATCCTCCTGCCTTGGCCTCCAAAATTCTTAAGATTACAGGTGTGAGTCACTGTGCCCAACCAGTTTTTGATTTTAATAATTTATTATATTTTCATTTCTAGAAGTTCCATTTGTTCTTTTTCAAAATCTGCTTGGTCCTTCTTGACAGCCTCTTACTCCCTTTCTAAAATTTCACTTTATTTCTTTAACTGTTAAGACAATGAAATGATTACTCTTCTTGGAAATTTATGGGAATTCTTTAAGATCTAGATTAAAGCTGAATTACTCCAAAGAAGATCTCTGATTTTACTTGTGTCCTGTGGACAGAAGTAATCTACAGTCAACTTAAAATGATTTATCTATTTGGGTTTTTCAGACTACAAAGGTAATGTAAATTCTGACCAGAATCCTGCATCAAGATTTTGGTTGTGCATTCTCGAGGGAGATTACTTTCCCCCTTCCAACCAGTACCAGAGTTAAGATGGGCAAATTTCTCTGTTGGTCTTTTCAGTTTAGTAAAGTTAACTTTTTGTTCACCAATGACGATGCAGGTCTTAAGTGGGCTTGGGCTTTCTGTCCTTTCTGTCCTGCACAATCATCACATCAAATGCCCAAGGACCCCAGGGTTTAGGGTGACGGCCAGCATTAGCCCTGACATACCAAGGCTCCTGCCATGCTTAGGTTTGAAGCTGTGTGGATTCACCGCTTTTACTCTAGAACAGTAATATATTCTCAATTGGGAGGATTATTCTGGCTACTAAGTTGTATATATCCTTAAAAAATACAAGTTTCTTATTTCTTTTAAACACTTATTTTACATTTTGTAACAGATCCTTAAGTCCTTAAGGGTATATTCTGTTTTTATTCTTTTTCTCTGCTGCCTCTTACTCATAATGGATATAACTCAGCATATGAACTCTTATTTCGCTGATTTCCATCTGCAGGAAACCCAAGGAATTAGATTTGACAGCAGCTTCCTCTACAGAAGTTTAATGTTTGTTCCTGGCAGGCACCCTTGGTGGCTATAAACACAAACTACTTTAATTCATTAGAGTCTTCCAAACACCACAGGTGAAGTAAATTTAAAACCACAACTTGTGTGAGTAGAGAGCTCAGTTACAAATTATGAGAAAAGATTAGGGTTTTTTTTTCCCTCCTCTGTCTAAGGCAAAGTCAAGACAGACATCATATCAATTTGAAGATAAAGAGGATTTTTTGTGTTGTTTTGTTTTTCTCACTTGTCCACCTTGTCATGGATATATAGCCCCTTGTCAATGCTGGCTTAATGCCAACTCTCAATCTTCACCTTGGGTCAGCTCAAGGTCGTGTGATCTGTGTGTCTAGCTATTCACATCAATAACTGAGCCCTCAGGGACAGCCTTAAAAATCAGTTCAAGCTTGTCACTCCAGTCTGTGATCCTCTCGGTTTTGAACATTTCCTTACTTTTTTGGAAACACTGCTATGCAGCTTAAAGGGCCTCTGTTGTATAAAACTCAGCTATATATTTATTTTATAGGAAGAGGTGTCTTTTGTTTCATTTTGTTTTGTTTTCAGTCTATTGATTTAGTAATATTACTATGAGTACCTGTGTATGTTTTTAAAAGATGATATAAAATGCTCTGTGGTAATTAGGGGAAAAAAGTTTCAATAAATGAAACAAGCAGGCTGGGCGCAGTGGCTCACGCCTGCAATTCCAGCACTTTGGGAGGCCAAGGCAGGAGGGTCACTTGATTCCAGGAGTTCGAGACCAGCCTGGGCAACATGGCGAAATCCTATCTCTACAAAAAAACACAAAAAATTAGCAGGGCACGGTGTTGCACACCTGTAGTCCCAGCAACTTGGAAGGCTGAGGTGGGAGGATCACTTGAGCCTGGGAAGTCGAGGCTGCAGTGAGCCATGATCATGCCATCGTACTCTAGCTTAGGTGACAGAGTGAGACCCTATCTCAAAATACAGATAAACAAATAAAAATAAAGCAACAAACAGTAAAAATATACTTCAGTTCTGTATTATGACCTATTAAGTAACAGAGACAAGTAGATAGATGTGAAGGAAGAAAAAAAGTCAGCACAAGTAACAGAAAAAAAAAAAAAGAGGTAAAGAACTGTACGGCCAAAAGAATTTTGGAGGGAGGGATGAACAAGATACACACCAACAAACAAACCTAACCAGAGCAAAGCCAGACTCAGAGGAAAACAAAGACTTGTAAGAGGAGCGCAAAGCCTTCGACTTTCTTTTTCTTTCTTTTTTTAATCAGTGTTGACCAGGTTGGCCTCGAACATGTAGCCTCCCCTCCTCGAGCGCCAGGGCAACCCGCCTGAGCCACAGCGGCTCCCAAAGCCTTCAACTTTCATGCAATAAAGAAAGATCATTCATCTCATGACTTTTAAATACTGCTCCTAAGGATTCTTTTTCACTCACATTGCCATTCCTTCTAGAAAAGACTCCAAACCGGGAGAAATTCAGCCTGTGTACCAAGTGTAGTTTGTGGGCCTAGTTTCCCTCTTTCCTTGTTAGGCAAATGAAAAACCACTAAACAGCTTCATGTCACTAGGGTTTTTCTGTTCTCTACATGTTCCAAATTTTTCAGCAAATTCCCAGATTACAGATTATAAAATTAAAAGGTCTTCAAAGTAAGTCTCCGTTCTCATCACACTGGGACGTGTTGTCATACCTATCTGTTGTACGCTTCACTGTTTGGGGGCATAATTAAACCAGCCTTTACTCACACACTGACATCTTTCATAGAACCAAAACCGAGGAACTCGATCATTTCTAAATTTCGCTACCTATGACTATTCTCCCCAAAAGAATAATTTCCTGCCAGGCATGGTGGCTTACACCTGTAATCCCAGCACTTTGGGAGGTTGAGGCAGGAGGATGACTGGAGCCCAGGAGTTTAAGACCAGACTAGGCAACATAGGGAGACCCCATCTGTACAAAAGAATTAAAACATTAGCCAGGCAGGTGTGGTGGTGCACGCCTGTAGTCCCAGCTCCCCACCACTGACGGGCAGGGTAGGGAGCTGAGGCAGGAGGATCACTTGAGCCTGGCAGGTCAAGGGTGCAGCGAACTGTGATAGCACCACTGCACTTCAGAGCCTGGGTGACAGATGAGAACCTGCCTTAAAAAAAAAAATATTCCTTCACATTTTAAAAATTTAAAAGAGGCTTAACACCCTTTTACTTCAATATTTCCCAGTAAAATTGTACTAAAATCTAAGTTCTTTTTCCTGAAGACAAGGCTATATGGTTTTTATCGTGTAATTAATTAAAATCACCGAAAGTTACGTTGATATGGCTTTTCACAACATTTTAATAAACATGATTATTCCCCAAAACAAACAATGGTTGTCAGTCCCACAGGCCATTCCAAGCACTGTAACTTTTCATTTAAAGTTACTTATTTGGGGAAAAATATGAATGCTTTTCCTAAGCATAATAGCTTTTCTAAAAAGTATGAGAATGCATTCATTTACCATATGACAATCTAATCATAAACTTTCTCATGTGCAACATAAAAGACATTATGTTTCCCTCATCAAAATCTCCAAAATTACTGAACATAATATACTGAAGACAATAACCTAGAAATAAACTTTCACCCAAAAGTTGAGTTTTTTGTTCTTTACAAAAAGTATTTTTCTAATTAGCCATAAGTGTTAGGATTCCTTGATGTGGACAATGAATAGCTCCTAAGGAATATATATTTTTCTCAATTACTACAGCAATAAAATTGCCAATAAACTCAAAATGTACTGCCTAAATTTCTTTCTTTTTTTTTGAGACGGAGTCTTGCTCCATTGCCCAGGCTGGAGTGCGGTGGCATGATCTCCACTCACTGCAACCTCCGCCTCCTGGGTTCAAGCAATTCTCCTGTTTCAGCCTTTTGATTTGTTTTGTTTTGAGACAGAGTCTGGCTCTGTCCCCCAGGCTGGAGGGCAGTGGCATAATCCAGTCTCACTGCAAGCTCCGCCTCCGGGGTTCACGTCATTTTCCTGCCTCAGCCTCCCTAGTAGCTGGGACTACAGGTGCCCGCCACCATGCCTGGCTTATTTTTTGTATTTTTAGTAGAGACAGGGTTTCACCGTGTTAGTCAGGATGGTCTTGATCTCCTGACCTTCTGATCCACCCGCCTCGGCCTCCCAAAGTCCTGGGATTACAGGCATGAGCCACTGTGCCTGGCCTGTTTCAGCCTTTTGAGTAGCTGGGACTAGAGGCGCATACCACCACATCTGGCTAATTTTTGTATTCTTAGTAGAGACCAGGTTTCACCATGTTGGTCAAGCTGGTCTCGAACTCCTGACCTCAGGTGATCCACCTGCTTGACCTCCCAAACTGCTGGGATTACAGGGGTGAGCCACTGCACCCACCCTGTAAATTTTAAATTTAGAGCATACAACTGTTTTAAAATCATCTTGTCTCATAAGCTAGATTATAAAATATTTAAGAGACTTATTAATAAATTTTTAAAAGGCCCATAATGGTTCCAAAAATGCAGGTGGAAAACTCATATTGAAAAGGCCCCAGGTGACATTTCCTGCAGACTTTACCTAAAAAACCACTGTGGCTTTTCTAAACAGAACAGGCTCTCTCAGTCTCACTGCTGAAACCAACAGAACAATGACAACCTAGAAGTGTTCAAACTCACAGGTCTTTCCAGGCTTTGACTAGCCAGGTGTTGCCACAGCCTGTGCAGCCCCTGTACACAAATACTGACACTCCCTGTGCTTCTTCAGCAAGGGTCTCTATTGTCAGAGTCTGAGCTCTCTATAAAAGCAATTTCTCCCAGCAGAAGGAAAACCAGAGAGTTAGTCTCCTGTACAATAATTGAGAGGGCAATTCCGACCTTACTCAGGACTGTGGAACTGATGGAAAAAAAAAAAAAGGTTAAAAATCCTAGGGGTGGGTGGAACAACAGGCTGATTTCAATTCTGTTACATAGGCATAGAAATCAGGACATTCTGGAAAAACATATAATTTCCCACGTAATGTCTTTGCTTTCCATTTCATCTACATTATTCTCTTCCACTCTCCTTCTCCCCTCCCAGCAAGGCTGAGAAAACACTCAGGATTGTTTCTTTGGGGAGGAGAAACATAAAATTATCCATATCAGCTTAAGAAACAAAGAAAATTATCAACCAGCTTTTCAATCACACCAGCTTCTGCCTTCTGCTGTCAGACATGACGTGCTCATCAGGACAGAGGTTTCTTGTCTTTATTTTAATTCTGGAAATTTTTTGTTTTACAAACTTGTCCAACCCTAAGAACCACCAATGAGGCTGAGTAGAAATTCAGATTCTCTGGTTCCTTCCAAACTTAATCAGCATCTTCAGGGGGAAGGAGCTAAGAGTATATTTTTAGTAAGTATCCAAGTAATTCTCACGATGTGATAAATTTAAGAAAGACTGATCTTGGGACCATGTTCACCTTTAAAAAGAAAAAAAATCCATTCCTATCTTTCCTTTATGAGTCCCTTAGAAAGTAACACATGGATTAAAGGAACTGAGCTGCACACAGCAAGCTAAACCCAGCCAACTTTGCATGCTAGCCCTTTAGGGCGACTAAATAATATACGAAAATAAACTAGCTCTTCCTAATTGTTAAGTAATTATCCTGAAGGTTGGTGGGTCTAAGCCTCTATTTAGGCAGAGACTCTTCCTCTAAATTTCAATTACTTAAAGTATTATCATGCGTTCCATCTAGCAAAGGAATAATATTGTCTTACATGCACTTATCAAAAACCTGCAGAGACTAAAACAACTATGTCTAAAATTCTAAAGGTAATACAAAAATAGGAAGAGCTTTCTTGAGAATGGCATAAAAAAGAAAATAAAGTGGATTTGGATATGCCTATTTCTTTCAGCGTTGTTATATCCTCGGTGTGTAGTACAGAACACGGCACATGGAAGGCATTTAATACGTGGTTGATGAGGGGATGAATGAGAGTAAATAAATGAATGGGGTGTGTGTCCGTGAGACAAATAAAAAATAGCATCATGTAAGTCAGTAGTACCTTTAGAGGAGAGAAAAAAATTTTTTTTTAAATTTCTTTAAATTACCTGTTAGAAAACGTTTACCAGCCTTTAGTCTGAATAATTGACACTGAAATTTACTTTCAAAACAGGAAAGGCAAATCCTGAGAGGCCCACAAAAGCACAAAAGGAAAGAAAAGGAAACAAAAGCTAAGGTAGTGCTTCAGGAGTAATAAAACCCAAGACAGGCAGTCCATGAGGACAGCAGCACACAGTGTGACATCGACGCTCCTCCCCAGAGTGTGGACTCAGCATGAAAAACCACGCACAGCATACTTTAGTGCTAAAATTCACAAGAACAAAGACTGAACAAGAAAGGGAAGGAGAACTCAGGTAGAGGTAGGGCAAAAATCCAATGGAGACAGAATGAAAAGAGAGGAGGAGGAAGAGCGTGCAACATCTCATGCAGGGACCTTGGTGAGGACAAGTGGGTACTGGGAAACACTCGGTGAGAACAGAGGCCAGAGAAAGTGAGACACAGCTCAATCACAGAAACAAACCGCTTACCCTCCGCTTTAGTGGTAGTACCATCTTTAAGCAAATTAAAAAACAAGGGAAGGGATAACAGGGAACAGTTAGTAACATTCAAAACATTAAAAAGCCAAATGTTATTAGCTACTAAAAAAGCAAAAGTACAATTTAAAACAAAATTAAAAGGGAAACAAGTTCAACAGCAAAGCAGAGTCTGAAGCAAGTAAGTGTGCCTTGTGTTGAAATTAGCTTGACATAGCATAACGGTTTTTTTGCCTTTGGAAAATAAAACACAGAAGGGCAGCCCAGGGTAGTGCCACAGTTGAAAGAAAGATTGGTTTTTGTTTTAGCCAACTCTAATCCTCTTAAGAGTTCCTTTTTCTTGGAAGAAAGTACCAGCAGAACAGGGCAGAGAGGAGGAACTAGAAGATAAAATACTAAAGAGTTACCCAAAGGGCAGAGCCAAGTAAGAAGCTCAGAGAAGCTTGCTCTAGCAATGCCTATCCCAACTACACGTCCAGCAGCGCAAGCTGTCGAGCATGGTACCTGAGTCCAGGCCTATGCACTCCATGTCTTCCCTCATGTGTCTGGACTCTAGAAGTTTGGAAAAGGATCATCAGCTTTAATGCTACACTTTTGCAAAGATGTCATGTGTAACAAATTCTCACTAGGATGGTGTTATATTTCAATTTTTTGGTGTTTTTGTTTGGGGACAAAATAAGGGAAACTGAGGTAGAATTCTCAGGAAACAGAGAATTTGAATACTCCAGTCTCGTTCTTTGAAGAGGTTAATACTTGACTGAAAACTTACCATCAGTGCTTCTGAAGGGTCAGTTCCATATTCTCATACCAAAAGATGTGAGGGCTTTTACTAGCACTGGGGGAAGTCTATACCAGTCATATTCAAACACTCCAAATACAGACAGAAAAACAAAAACACGGAGTACTCTAATGGCTGATTTTTACTCACTTTTTCCAGCAATGAAACAAACACTAATTACAAATACTAAAGGTGGATCTAATATACTAAAGCATAGGTAAGTACTGAAAAACCAAACTAAAATTAACAGAACTAATTCAGTGTAGGAGGGAAGAGTTCTTACTTCTCCTTTTCTCAATGGTTACATATGGACAACACTCCTACATAATGTTGGAATAGTTAAAACGATTTAAAAAAGAGAGTTCTTAATGACATTGTTTCTTCTCAATTGTCATGTGTGTATGAGGTATTTCCATAAAAACAAGACTGAGTAGATGTTCCAGAACACGTGTCTTTCAAAGTAATAATGTTCCTATCACAATCACACTTTCTTCCATCTTACAGGGCAATAGTTTAAAAAGAACCTTTATATAATTTTGTTTTGCCTCATATAGGTGGCTATTATTACAAGTAATCTGCAGGTATGGAAAATCGACTTACAGATTCCATGGCCTGCCCCAGGTCACAGAGCTAATAAATGGCAGACCCTAAAGTCTTCTCTGAATGCTATTTGTTCACTGTGCTTCCGATGTTGAAAACATTTTCCGAACATTAGTTTTAGAACTGACTCTGGAATGTGTTTGAAAGCTACATGAGTAACTCCACCTCAATATTTCAGGAAGTTTAAATTTTGTTTATTTCCATAAAATCTAAACTAGAACCAATCCAGCTAAGTCCTTAGATTTTGGCTTTGAATGAATTAGCTCTCACAAAAACAAAACGAAACAAACAATTAGCCTGACACTTAGTACGTGTTAAGCATTTGCTGAAAAATATGAGTGGCTGATTTGTCACTATGTGAGATAGTAAAAATTTTGAAAGGAATTTTTTAAAAACTTTTTTGGGCAATCCTCAGAAGGCATGCTCCTTCCAAGGTGACACATGGAAGGACAACACTCGTTTGCACAGACATGATTATGCTGATTCATGAGCTCATCACATTCCTTCAGATTCCTCCTGCCACTCCCCACAACCCAATCCGATGATCCCTGCCAGCTCTGGTTATATTCTCAAATTGTGAAATACCTAACTACACTACCTTCAGTGAGGATAGTAGTAGTTATCCTCACTGAACCTGCTGGCTCTGCTCCCACCAGTGTCAGAGGGGGAAAAAACTTAGCTTTGACAATATGGGAGGTGGCTGGGCTTGCCATGGAGGAGGAGGAAGAGTTGAGGAAAGGATGTGCTCAGTGCCACCCACCCTCCGAGCACGCATGTACTGTGTACTTACTCATCACTAAAACAGATGATGCACCAAAGAAAGGGACACTCAACAAGGGTAACTGGCTGATCAGCAGCAAGTGCACAAAGCTACTTAGATTTAAACAGTAGCCCTGCCACAGTGAGACTTGCCTCAATCATGGGTTTTTGAATTTTGCTAAGAGGTAAGAGTCATCTCTTGCAGAGCAGTGCAGGAGGGAAAGGGTGACAGTGGTGTGGTTACCTAAGGATGCGTATGACCCTGGAGGCAAAGCCGCTGCAGAGCTGAAAGGCGTCGTGCCCGCAGATGAGGAGACTTTGGATTTGGCACTGGCTGCTGCGTTCACATCAATATCACTTCGAGATCGCTGGAGGGACCCAGTCGTTGACACAGATTTGGTACTAACTGTAGAAGCTTTAGTGATAAAGGAGGAAATATGAATAAGGACTACATAGAATTTTGAAAATACACTGCTAAAATTTGATGTTGTTTTGCTTTCCTGAAAACAAATACCATGTTTTAACAAATGTTGGAGCATAAAAAACTGACCAACAGTTTTTCCTGGTCCCAGAAGAGAGTTCAATGCTGAAAGAAACTAAAAGTGACCTCAACTGTAATGTATCAATTACATTTGTTTTCTTGTAATTGAAGACTATAAACCCCAAAGAAATGGACCATGTTTCTGCTTGCTATGAAGAAGTGAGATACGGAAAAAATGCTCACGTCTATGGAGTCTCCTCATGAAATGACGTAACTGTGCCACGCCCTCTTTCCTAGACACCCTCCTCTTTCTGGAACATGCCACTCTCCCACCACTAACCACCACCACACTGCTGCTGCTGCTCAAAATGCCACCAAGATGTCTTCACTGTCTCATCAAAGGATCAGAGACAGGAGGTGCAGTTTGTGGCAGTGTCAACATGCAGGGGAGGTGGGAAGAAAAGGTCACAGAGCTCCATTCCTAAGTCACCCCATCAATGTTGTCCTCAGCAGCGAGTGGCCCTGACAACGCGGAGCTCTGCTGGAGAGTCAGAGCAGGGCAGAGCAGGCTACATTCAAGCCTACGAAGGAACGGAGAGCAGGCTGCCGGCCTCCCGTGCCTGGGCAGCCTCTCACAGCTGCAAGTACAGACCACCAGAGCCGAGAACAGGCCTTCTCCGCGGCTGTCAGTCTCACCTCTAGATGTGGTACTTCCAGTAGGACTTCTTTTGGCAGACAGCGGACGACTAAAAGTAAAGATGTATACTATTTATTACATGTACTTTATCCGAATTAATACAAATACAAACTACAACAGGAAATTATTACAATGAAGAATTATTTCAAACACAGAGAGTGAAACAGTCACTACAGACAGAAATTAGAAACACAGAACATACAGCAGAGCTGACAATATAGTAAGTCGCAGAGTTTGACTGCCCTCCATTTCCAAACTTGTCTCCAGGTTCACACTTGCATCCCCTGAGAAGACTCACTCTGAAGCACTGGTGTGTACAGTTCACACTACTCCACAATTCATTTATGTTATTCTAAACTGTATTCTAGGACTGCCATATAAATTTAACTGAAAAACAGTATGGTAGAGACCAAAGCAACCTATTTCTTACCACTCCGTGGTGGTATCTTACTTTGCACCAGGATCTATCTGAAGTAAGGGGGTGTTGTAATAAGCACACATGTAAAAACATAGCTAGAATTTGTGTTTCCATGCGACAAACTTTTAAACACAAATTCTCAGATGAGTAGATGAATGATAAGCAAAGATGAATCCCTTACTTTAGACTCTCTTGAGAGCTGGAAGACGAGCGGTCTGACTGAGGCAGAGACACTATGCTGTCTGAGTTCTTCAGGTGGGACTGCAGGGCTTTCTGGTAGGAGGACTCCAAGGTGTGGTATAAGTGCTCTGCTTCTCTGCTGAAGTGACTGTGGAAACCCCAGTAACATCTGGAGGAAACACACAAAATCCTGATCTAATCCAAGGATCCAAACAGGTCTTTCGCTGAACTCCGGAGTACACCACAGAGGATTTTCAAGGACTGGAAGCCTCAGTTTAGCTGCTAATAGTAGCAGGAGGAGAGGGTGAACAAAGGAGACCTGGTACGAATCCCGGCCTCACAATTTTACTGTCTTTTAGACAATGGGCAAGTCACTTACCCTCTCTCAACGTCAGCCTCATTTATAACATGGGAATTAAAGAGTCTAACTTGCAAAACTGGGGAATCTTAGGGAAGGTGCAGCTAAACATCTAGGACTATACCTAGAACACAGGACAGGCTCATTAAAATGGCAGCTATTATAAATTCAATTACACATCTCTTGATATAAAGTATTTAAAACTGCCTTAGGTAACATGTGCAAAAGAAAAATTTTAAAATGTTCAGAGCTACTTGAAATCGGTATCACATTATGACTAAAGACCAAGAAAAAATGGGCTGGGGATGGGAAGGGTCCAATACAAGGATAAAAACAGCATAAGCAGATCATTAACAAATCCATTCCTAATAGTTTTCAGCAATGACTAAATATGTCACTTATTTTGGTAGAAACCAGCCAAGAAAAAATTGACACGAACACTGCATAGTTATAATAAGCTCAGAAACAAGTGAAATATAATTTAACTGTGAAGGCAGTCAAAGAGCAACAAGTACTAGATCAGGATGTATCAATGCAGCTAAGTAAAACCATCATGTTGCACATTAGATTTTAGCATGTATCAATTAGGAGAGTTGGTCAACTATGAGAGTAAATTCAAAAAAAAAATCACAGATGCAACATTGGCAGCAGTTATCAATGCACTGCCCAAGAGAGAATGTCTTAATATCAAACTTCTGGTATTTACAGTCACAGTAGCAGAAATTATTTCCAAGGCCAGACACAGAGGCTCACACCCGTAATCCCAGCACTTTGGGAGGCCAAGGCGGGCAGATCATGAGATCAGGAGATTGAGACCATCCTGGCTAACATGGTGAAACCATGACTCTACTAAAAATACAAAAACTTAGCCAGGCGTGGTGGCGGGCACCTGTAGTCCCAGCTACTCGGGAGGCTAAGGTAGGAGAATGGCGAGAACCCAGGAGGCAGAGCTTGTAGGGAGCCGAGATTGTGTCACTGCACTCCAGCCTGGCTGACAAAGTGAGACTCCATCTCAAAAAAAAAAAAAATTTCCAAGGAGGTGATACAGAGGCCATGACCACATGATTGGAGGAAACAGTCCTAATGGCAAAAGTACCTCATTTGTGAGACAGAAATAGCAAGTTATCACTGTGATAATCCCAGGCATTAGGTCAATTCAAATCTCTTTAATATGATTCACACCAAGGAATCACAGACGTTTGCAAAGAAGTGACTGCAGGGAGAGAATTTCCTGTGGCCATGATTTTTCATGGTAAATCATTAAAGCAGCTTTGGATTATAATATGGCTTAATGAATAAATGAATACATTGAGTATGTATACAAGTGCCTTCCAGAGCTATGTGATAATTTGTGATGAATGTAAAAATGAGCATTCTTTTGTCTCCCTCAGTCCTGTTTATTCACAAGGTTGAGTGACGTTATAAAAAAAGACAGAAATATTCCAGAATGGCCTATTGGGGGTCATGTTTAAAATTCATGGTTAACAAATATGTTCAAGTAACTTAACAAGTTTTTAATAAGGCAATCCATATAATTCATGTGAAATACAGAAGTAGTTAATTTAAAAAGTGGTATACAATAAAAACTTACTTTCTGGCTTCTATTCTTGCTTCGGAATCAGCATCATGTATTCCCTTCTTTATTGTTTCAGCTAATACTGATATGTGTCTAGATATTTAGAAAAGAAAGCAGTAACAATCATAAATGTATGGTTTAATGCGGATGAAACCAGGTGGGAGAAATAACTTCCAAATGGCAACATGGAGCTGGGAGTCTCTGTGCCAAGGCTGGTCAATTCCCAGGTGGCTAGGCAAAGCAGAGCACTCCTACAGTCCTTTCATTTTCAGCCCTGCCCCAACACCCGAGCTCCACTCCTACCCACCCATACCTAAAGACTTTCATAACTCTATTCTCTTGTGGGATTTTCAGCCCTGCCCCGACACCCAAGCTCCACTCCAACCCACCCATACCTAAAGACTTTCATAACTCTGTTCTCTTGTGGGATGTTTTTTAAAAAACAAAAGCTGATTTTTTAAAAATTTGCACTTACAGCTCAATCTTTTATGAACCCCAAAAACAAAATCTTGTGTTTTTCATATCAGAACTAGTTTCTATGGAAATTGTGAGATAATGACCTTAATATTGAATAGGCTGTCTACACCAAATACAGAGGGAGAAAAAGAAAACTTTCAAATGAGTGAAATTCCCTGAAGGACCTAACAGCTACAACTTGTCTACTAACAGCAACTTTAAACAGTCACCTCATGGGAACTGAAAGGGATGTCAAGCAGCAGGGCCAGAGTCAGTAAGAGTTTATACTGGCTCTGCAGCTGTCAGAATGCACATGGACATAGTATTTCAACCAGTGAAATTCACTAAAAGTGTCTGCGAATATTATGTGACCAACATCAGTAAAACAACAGACGTAGTCATGAAAACAAACGCATCTATTCCTCCATTCTTACAGAAAGCCAGCTGGACCACTCACCAAAGCATTCACTCTCAAGATTCAATTCAGAGGGAAAAATGGTTTCAAATCAGATGCTCACCGTTCTAGTGAATGTGTCTGCCATTCTTGTAAAAGCAAATCTAAAAATTCAAAACAGCGCCTAGAAAGTATTAAGAAATACACAACTTAATATATATTTTAGTGAAAATGAAACAGCATTTTTCTTAAGTGACCCAATACTGCTTTTTATAATTAGCAAATTTCTTCTGATTTTTATGATTAGAAAAACGGAACATAAAGAATGAATCAGAACTGACTAAACACCAAAGCAAATGAAAGTACTGAAGCACCTGCTGGTACCACAGGGACACAGGGACAGGATCCAAGTGTTTCTCTCCAATCAGAAGCTTGCACTTCATGGCAACATCACTGAAAGGACTTACCACTGTCATTTGTTTTTATACTATCCTAAGTAATATGTTAATAGAAAATGTACACATGCACAGAAGATCAACAAACACGACAGAATCAGGTCTTCGCATTCATTTCAGAAAATGCTTTGCACAAAAAAAGTTAAAAGTACCTTGAGAAACTAAGTGCTCTCTATAGTTTCACGCTAAGAAGGCCCTAAGTAGTGCTTACAATGGATTTTCTCCAACTACTCTGCTTTCCTCTGACCAACCTTCCAGCATTCTTCTGTAAGCCTTTTCACTTTTATGATTTTTCTTGGTCTGATTTGTGCACAAAAACAATTTAGATTACATCACCACTTCAGGTTCTACCTCTACAAAATTTTCTTTTTCTGGCTGGGCACAGAGGCTCATGCCTGTAATTCCAGCACTTTGGGAGGCCAAGATGGGCGGATCACTTGAGGTCAGGCGTTCAAGACCAGCCTGGCCAACATGGTGAAACCCCGTCTCTACTAAAAATACAAAAATTAGCCAGGCATGGTGGCGGGCACCTGTAATCCCAGCTACTTGGGAGGCTGAGACAGGAGAATCACTTGAACCCGGGAGGTAGAGGTTGCAGTGAGCCGAGATCGTGTCACTGCACTCCAGCCTGGGCAACAGAGCAAAACTCTGTCAAATAAACAAACAAACAAATAAATAAAATTTTCTTTTTCCTAAGTCTAGCATTTCTATTTTTGTATGAATAAATCCTAATAGTCCTAGGAACCCATTCAAGAACACACAAATCAGAAGTAAAATCTTTCTCTAAAGAAATGACCAGTCTTTCTTTCCTACAATCTTCCCAATTCACAACTTATAATCCATACACAATCATTCAATACATCAAGGCTGGGAGCAGCAGCTCATGTCTGTAATCCCAGCACTTTGGGAGGGCAAGACAGGAGGATCACTTGAAGCCAGGCGTTTGAGACCAGCCTAGGCAATAAAGCGAGACAAAAAAAATTTTTTTTTAATTAGTTGGGCCAGGTGCGGTGGTTCATGCCTGTAATCCAAGCGCTTTGGGAGGCTGAGGTGGGCAGATCATGAGGTCAGGAGATCAAGACCATCCTGGCTGACACAGTGAAACCCCATCTCTACTAAAAATACAAAAAATTAGCCGGGCGTGGTGGCAGGCGCCTATAGTCCCAGCTACTCAGGAGGCTGAGGCAGGTGAGTGGCGTGAACTCAGGAGGCGGAGCTTGCAGTGAGCCGAGATTGCACCACTGCACTCCAGCCTGGGTGACAGAGCGAGACTCTGCCTCAAAAAAAAAAAAAAAAAAAAATTAGTTGGGCATGGTGGCATGCACTAATAAAGTCCTAGCTATTTAGGAAGCTGAGGTGGGTGGATTGCTTGGGCCCAGAAGTTTGAGACTGCAGTGAACTATGATTGCACCACTGCATTCCAGTTTAGGCAACCAAGTCAGACCCTGTTTCAAAAATAAATAAATAAAAATAATTATTTACTAACCCTTTACCATATGTCAGATGCTGGAGATCCAATGATAACCAAGACACAGCCCACAGAACAAAAGAGACAGTCACATTGCTAGAATGCAAGGGGCTCCAGCAGCTCACAGGAGAGCCATGCAGCTTGGTCCTAGGGCTGGCAGTGGTGGGGCCAGACGGGTAGAGCAAGTCTTTTCGAAGGAAAAGACACCCACTACACACACACCCATTCCTCACCATCACCTTCCCTATTCCTGCCCCAATCTAGACCACATTTATTCTACTTTCACCTTTTTGCCTGTGGCATTTCCCAGTCTGGGTTTTTCTTGGCTCTTTACTGCACTTATTCCTACTCATCTTTCAAAATGTGGCTCATTTTTAACCCATCTATGAAGCTTCTTGGGAAAACATCAGCAAGCTTTAATCACTGCTGTATCTGAACTCCTAATTCCACAATATATATGATAACGTCAGAGTGTGTGTAATCCATTTGTTACCAATGCTACAAAGCCAAGCTGAGTACAGGCTGTATATGTAACAGAAGGTGCACTGCTTTGCTTACACTGCACTCTTAAGCTCCCTCTCCCTTTCTGAGGGCAGAGGGCAGAGGGACTGGGCAAGATGGTCCCTATTACTTCTCTCAGCATTAAGACATATAGTTCTGACTGACACCCACTGCTAAATACAGAAACAACAATCTGAGTGTGTGGTTCAGAAATTGGTGAGGGTGGCGGCATTTCTATTGTCACAATGACTGTGGGGTGCTACTCATATTTAGTGTCAAAGGCCAGAAATGCTAAATGTTATGAAGTGAATTTTATCTCCCTGCCCCACCAAATTAATATGTTGAAGTCCTTACTCTCAATGTGTTGGTTATTTGGAGATGGGACCTTTGGGAAGTGATGAGGTTTAGACGAGGCATGATAATGGGGCCCTCATTATGAGATTAGTGTCCTTATAGGAAGAGATAACAGGTAGCTTGCTCTCTCCTCCCTCCCACCCTGCTCTGCCTCTCTCCCATGTGAGGACACAGGAGAACACTGGTCTACAGGCCAGGATGAGAGTCCTCACCAGAATCTGACCTTGCTGGCATGCTGATTTTGAACTTCCAGCCTCTAGGCCAAGGGTGTCCAATCTTTTGGCTCCTCTGGGCCACCGTCAAAGAAGAATAATTGTCTTGGGCCACAAATAAAATACACTAACACTAATGATAGCAGATGAGCTTTAAAAAAATCTCATAATGTTTTAAGAAAGTTTACGAATTTGTGTTGGGCATTCAAACTTGTCCTGGGCTGCACGGTTGGATAAGCTTGCTCTAGACTGTAAGAAATAAATCTGCTGTTCAAGCCATCCAGTCTGTAGTATTTTGTAATGGCAGCCCAAGATGATGAATCCCCTAAACATCCTGCAACGTTCCACAACAAAGATCTGTGTCATCCTATTGGAGAAATTTTGCCTTACGCAAGGAAAAACACATTCTGAATTTCTCTTGGAAACCTAACAATAGCGAAATGTAAACAACAGCAAGATGAAAATAACAACAGCCACAGCTGCAACAAATTAAGCTTTCACTAAATGTTTTACCTAATGACTGAATCCTCCAAACCTTATAGAGGGGTACCCTTATACCTAATGAGTCAGATGAGTAAGTGGGAGAGGAATGTTTCAACTGATGCTGGTCAGGTTCTGAAGTTCACAATCATCCCTCTGGCGTGCTGACTTTACATTCTCATCTCTAGGGGGAGCTGAAGCTGCTCCATGCTAACCCCAGGAGAAGCTGAACCCTAGGTCAAGGGTAGACTGCATTCCCCGGGGGTACACACTTGAGTCACACAGTATGGAGTTACATTTTTTTCAGTGGAAGGTATAAATTTCTTTTTTCATGATTTTAGATAGCTGGATTATTCCTCTTTTCTCTTTTTGTCTTTCATGCAGCTATTAATGAGATGGATCTAAAACCAACTACTAGGTATATATCCCAAAAAAAATGCAGTCAGTATGAAGAGATATCTGAACTCTCATGATTATTGCAAGACTATTCAAAATAGCCAAGATAGGGAATCAACCTAAGTATCCATCAACAGATGAGGAGATAAAGATGATGCAGCATACATACACAACAGAATCTACTCAGTCTTAACAACAACAACAACAAAACAAAGCTTGTGATTTAAGACAACACAGATAAACCTGGAAAATATTACCTTAAAAGAAATAGCCAGGCATACAAAGACAAGTACTGCATGACCTCACTTATGTGTGGAGGAATCCAAAAAGGTCGACTCAGGCTTGGTGCAATGGCTCACACCTGCAATCCCAGCACTTTGGAGGTTGAGACCAGCCTGGGCAACATGGTGAGACCTTATCTCTATAAAAAATTTAAAAATTAGCTGGGGGTGTGGTGGCACACACCTGTGGTCTCAGCTACTTGGGAGACAGAGGCGGGAGGATCACTTGAGCCCAGAAATAGAGATTGCAGTGAGCCATGAGTGTGCCACCGCACTCTAGCCTGGGTGATAGAGTGAAGCACCACCTCTAAAGCAAATAAAGTTGGACTTATAGAAGCAGAAAGAAGAATGGTGGTTCCCAGAGGCTGGGGGTTGGGAGACCGGGGAGATGTAAGTATGCAAAATGTCAGGTAGATATGAGTAAGTTCAAGAGATCAACTGTACTTCATAGTGATGGTGACTATAGTTAGTAACAACATATTATATACTTTAAAATTGCTGAGAGATTTCAAGTGTTCTCACCACAAAAAAGTAAGTATGTTGCCGGGTGCGGTGGCTCAAGCCTGTAATCCCAGCACTTTGGGAGGCCGAGACGGGCGGATCACAAGGTCAGGAGATCGAGACCATCCTGGCTAATACGGTGAAACCCCGTCTCTACTAAAGAATACAAAAAACTAGCCGGGTGACGAGGCAGGCGCCTGTAGTCCCAGCTACTTGGGAGGTGGAGGCAGGAGAATGGCGTGAACCTGGGAGGCGGATGGCGTGAACCTGGGAGGCGGAGCTTGCAGTGAGCTGAGATCCGGCCACCACACTCCAGCCTGGGCGACAGAGCCAGACTCCGTCTCAAAAAAAAAAAAAAAAAAAAGTAAGTATGTGAGGTGATACACGTTAAAGAGCTTGATTTAACCATTCCAAAATGTATACATATTATCAACACAGCATGTTGTACACCATAAGTCTTCATAATTTTTACTTGCCAATTAAAAAAATAAAGGTTGGGCATGGTGGCTCACATCTATAATCCCAGCACTTTGGGAGATCAAGGTGGGAAGACTGCTTGAGCCCAGGAGTTCGAGATCATCCTTGGGCAACAGAATGAGACCCTCATCTCTAAAAACAGTAAAAAAAAAAAAAAAAAAAAAAAAAAAAAAAGATTAGTGGGCCATGGTGGTGTGCGCCTGTAGTCCCAGCTACTTGGAAGCCCAGGAGCTTGAGGTTACAGTGTGCTGCACTCCAGCCCAGGTGAAAGAAAGAAAAGAAAGGAAAGCAACAAAGGAAGAAAGGCAAGAAAGGAAGGAAGGAAAGGAAAAAGGAAAGAAGAGGAAAAGAAGGGAAAGAAAAAGAAAAGGGGAAGGGAACAAAAGGGAAAGGAAGAAAAGGAAAGGAAAGAAAATTTTTAAAAAGGCAGTCTGTGGCCAATTTGTTAAAAATAATAAAATAAAATTTAAAACGACAAATACAGAGCTGCTGCATGCTTAAGAGGGTCTTGTACCCATAGAAACCCAGCAGGATCAACATGACACCCCAGGGAAAAAGGCAAACAGCTGGCAAAGGTCATCTGGGCTCTAAATCTTAGAGTGAAGGATTCTTTCACAGGGCCAGAATCAAGACACACAGCTATGGGAATGGGGCCAAGAGGTTGCCCAAGCCTGCCAGCAATTATCCTGTAAGACTCCCAATATGGTCTACTGGAAAAGCTTTAGTGGTATTCATGAATTCCCGGAAAACCTACACAAAACTATTCTGTACATTTACTACTTGCTGGAAAGAGGGTCCATAGATTTTAATAGACTCTTAAAACACTCAAGAATCACAGGTCTGAGCTAAAATAACACAGTCTTTACTCCTCACACATAGTTTAGGGCAGCTCACCAGGACACATAAGACAGGGACTTGGGAACAAACCCCTAGCTAGTTACCCAGGTTGTATCTGCCTGTGTCTTCTGGATATATCTCCCACAACTGCACAGAACTAAGTAACGGTGAAGATTCAGAATCCCAGAAATCGCTAAACAGAAGATGCAAACAACACATACCTTTCAAATATGAAACTACTGCCATTGATGTTTATGGTATTTTTTTCTTGCATGCGGTTACTGCCTTTACTCAGGGAATAGGGCAGACCAATGACAAAGGTAGGAGGATTATCACAGGAAAAAAATGTACAGGGGGTCCTCTCCCCTTCTCCTTCTGCCACTAGCCCCCAAACTCACTCTCTCTCACACAGACACATACACACACACACACACACATAGAAACATAATAGAGGTTGTCCACATTCATTTCCCAAAATATTTACATCTTGATTCTTCAACTCAAAGTCATTTATTGCAGTGATTTTAAGTAATACTAAGCATTTTAAACATGAAATTTTATCCATGGAAGGAAATTTGGAATTTGTTTTGGTTTTTAAACAATTTTAAAACAATGAGAAAACCCTTTAAAATTTACCTTCTAACAGCGACAGACTTAGAGGTACAGTTGCTTGTTATGACAGGTATTAACCTAGGGATGTGTGTGTGCTGTGAAGAACAACAAAAAACAGAGGTGAACACTTGCAAATACAGAAGTAAAACAAAATTAAAAGAATCACTTCCTCACTAATCTACTTATATAGCACATATACATTCAGATTAGAATGTCAGTGAGTTTTAAAAGAAAAAAAGAATTCACAGGATATTGTCAAAAGCCATTAGAAAATTTAGAGTTAAGAACAGGCAACATGATGACATGAAGGTAAGCCTAAAACAATCATTAGTTTGAGGTCTAAATTAGCTCAGCTGCAGAGATCTGAGTGGGTTTGAAAGGAGTCATCAGACCAATATATTTTGATACTGTTTCAACGGAAATGTCCAATAATGACCTTGGGTTTAACAGTTAAAGTAGGCAGTGCAAGTAAGAACAGTAAGAACTAATAATACAAAGTAAATAACCAAAATAATCAAGAATATTCTGGATAGACTTTAGACAACATCATCAAGCCTCAAAGCTTCAGGAGCTGCTTCTGGGCAAAAACGACTTGCAAGTGGAAGGGAGGTAATGTGGAAAACCATTTTAAACCTTTGTGAACTATTAGATTTTGTTAAAAACTTGTGTATAAATTACTTGGATAATTATTTAAATTTGAACAAATAAGTGCCTAGAAAATCTAACCAAAGAGAATATTTTGTTTCTGTGCTTATGTGCAATTAATTAAACTTTTGGGTGAACAGCAAAACCACAGGTACCAATACCTAAAATGGAAGGACTGGGATTAAGGAGGTTAAGACTAAGAGTAATATCTAAGTAACAAGAATACAATATAATCTCAGGCCGGGCGCGGTGGCTCAAGCCTGTAATCCCAGCACTTTGGGAGGCCGAGACGGGCGGATCACGAGGTCAGGAGATCGAGACCATCCTGGCTAACACAGTGAAATCCCACCTCTACTAAAAAAATACAAAAAACTAGCCGGGCGTGGTGGCAGGCGCCTGTAGTCCCAGCTACTCAGGAGGCTGAGGCAGGAGAATGGCGTGAACCCGGGAGGCGGAGCTTGCAATGAGCTGAGATCCAGCCACTGCACTCCAGCCTGGGCGACAGAGCGAGACTCCGTCTCAAAAAAAAAAAAAAAAAAAAAAAAAAATACAATATAATCTCAGAAGCAGACACCAGATGTTCAAAGATTTTAAACCAATAGTAAGCTAACAATCAATACCTCATTAACTTTATAACACATCCATAATTCACATTATGGATTATAAAAAGCTCATATGCCACAATTAAGTAGGGGGAAAAGATTATATATATATATATATAATTCCAATATAATTATGCTAGTAAATTTAGTTACTCAATATAATTATGTTAACAAAAATGCCTCTAATATTTATCAACCATTGGTATTTACCACTTGCTTATTTCATGTGTGGCCTATAACATACTTACCCGAATAATTAACCTAACAGCTACAACACCAGACGTGGCCATAATTTTGGCACTGTTTGGAATTAAATTAAAGATAGTTGGCATAATGGCTTCAGCTCCATGGTCAAACTTATTCCCCAGAACTGATGACAGATGCCTAAAACAAGAAATGGATACTGGACTGTAGTTATTTTTCTTAGAAACAGTGAAGCACATAAACCATTTAACATCTAGAGCCTTCATTTAAAGTTATCTAGAAAGTACAAGGGTCTAAGATTTCTGATGTGCATGTTGAGAACTTGGCAAACAGTTCTTAGACCAAAAGTGGTTTTTTTTGTTTGTTTGTTTGTTTTTTTGTTTGTTTGTTTGTTTTTAATTTCCAACTAGTCTTTGTGGAGCTTTTTGTTTGTTTTCTAGAGGCAGGATCTCACTATGTTGCCCACGTTGAACTTGAACTCCTGGGCTCATGCAATCCTCCCACTTTGGCTTTCCAAGTAGAAGGGACTCCAGGCACATACCAGCCCACCTGCCCCAACTAGTCTGAAAATAGGAAACAAACTGATGATATATTAATAAAACACAAATATGAAAAAGCACCTTTGGCTCCTTTTGCATATTTTTTCTTTTATCTTAACATAAAATATTCAGGCTTCAAAATCTGACTGCAGCCAAAACTTGAAACAGCTGCAATGGCCTCCTCTTGCTGCTGCTGCTTTGATATTCTGATATACATTCTAACACAAAGTTTTATTAGCTTTGATCACTAGTACACATATAGCTAGAATAAAATTTTACTGCAGTAAATGCCTTTAACTTTATAACTACAGTACTCTTCTAGGAACAAACATTCTGATAACCACACTATTGCCTGCCAGCAAAAATCAATGAAAAATCAGAGAAACAGGATTTTATAGTTTCATCTTTCCATATTAATAACTGCTTCAAAGCTTGAAATAAAGGCTTCAGAGCTATATCACTGAATAAAATAAAATTTAAAATCTGTCACACTTCACATAATTGAGCAACAAGTATTGTAAAACCACTGACAGAAGTGTTAACTGGAATGGGTCTTGGAGACTAGTCAGAAGTTACATTAAAGAGACCCAGCTCACATGTTCAAGGAGACATCTCTGAAGCTCTGTGGTGACACTATTTTATGGTGAGAATATGGAGCGTCGCAGTCCTTACCCCAACGTGATACAAGCCTCCCGCACTACCTGAGACCGCAGGTCCTTAGCAGAGAGTTTAAAGGCTCCATCCAAAAGACGCAAATGTTGAAAGAAGTTATCATACTCAGCGGCACCAGCCAAAAGTAAAGATCTAATCTTTTTTAGCTAATGGAATAGAGAAAATTCAGAAAAACAGAAAACAATTCTAACACAGAATATACAAAACAGAAACCATCAAATACAAAAGAGATAATTGTTAAAGTTCAACTGATTAGAAAGCTTTCCCAAGAGAATTCAGCCAGTTAAATATTAGCTAATACAATAAACAAATCTACATATCACAAATAAGACTAAATAATTTTTAACTGGAGTATTTGTGACACATATATTGTAATTTCTGCAAAAAAAGTTTTACATTTGAAATATCTTAAAATATTTATAGATCCTACAACACTAATGATAAATAATTAAAAACTTTTGGCTTGTGAAAAGCCCCTCCTAAGCTTACCTCCCCCCATACCCCACTTCAACTGCCATTTATTTAATGAACCAAAGGAAGAAGCATTCCTACCTGAATCATTATCCTCCACTGAACCATTAACTGGCTGGTCTGAATTTAAAATACAATATAATGGCAATGGTACCACCTCCCTTCTTGCCAGCCAACCAGTAGAAAATAGCCTTCTCAGATCAGACACACCCTCGCTTTAACGCCCAGCCCACTTTCCATTAATCCACTTTTAAAAATAAAGGAGACACAACTTTCTAGCAAGTGATATGAAGAAAGAAAAGAATATTGGGGAACATACACTAAAACTACCACAAAAAAGCCACTTTAAAGGCAAACAATCACAGAATGAAATTTCTGCTAAGGTGACAGTGGAGGCTGTCACCATACACTCCACAGTTAGGTCTTTGTTAAAAGACTAGATAATTCATAAAGGCTTAAGTTGGTGTGTTTCCAAAATAAAAATAAAAGGAGATACTCTACTAAAAGGGTGAAGTGTAAATACGATAATTTGTGTTTAAAATATATACTATTTAAAATTCATTAGAGTTGTGCCGATTTCATAATAAAGTATGAGATATTTAAATACATCTTATGAAAATGTAATCCCATGAAGTCAACAGCTTACAGCATTTACTCTCTGCTCCCAATCATGCTTGTCATCAGATAGTATTTCCCTAATTTTGTTTATGGATTCCTCAAGGTCTCGGCTGGAATAAATCTGTAAGCAAAATTAATTTACAATCAATATAAAAACATGCAGAATAAACAGATTACTTCTTAATTACACGAAGTCAAGACCATTTAGTAAAATAAATTATTTAATTTTTAAGAAACACCTATGAGAAAGTATCTGCAGAGTTTTGTCTATAATGAGGATCTTTCTCACTATAAATGTGTACCCACAAGATTTGCTGTCATACGTGAATAACCCTGCCTCAAACGTAGCTTTACTATAAACTTAACAGATGATTTCATGTACAAAGAGAAACAAGCCCAACGGGAAACAGTCAGGGATGCCTAAGTCATTTCTTACTCTTAGTGTTATTTATAACATGACACTATACCTATAATTTTAAAGACTTTCAAATCTACTTTCTCATTTATCTCCACATCTTACTTAGAAAACAGGTAGGGTATAGGTTATAATCAATCTTGATGTATGCTGGGAAGGTCAGGTCAAGTACTTAAGGATGAACCTGAACCCGAGATTGTTTTTTTGTTTTTTTTTTAAGAGACTGGGTCTCACTCTGTCGCCCAGGATGGAGTGCATTGGCGCAATCTTAACTCACGACAAACTCCACCTCCCGGGTTCAAGGGAGCCTCCCAGCTCACTCTCCTGAGCAGCTAGAACTACAGGCATATGCCACCACAGATGATTTTTGTATCTTTTGTACAGATGACGTTTCATCATATTGCCCAGGCCACCGAGATTCTTGTTACCTGCTTTACACACGTACGGCAACCAAGGTGGCAAAGAGAGTTGTACATAACAGACTAGTAAGTGCCACAGGAATCCAGAGCACAGACAGCCAGTGTAGGCTGAGGAAAAGTATTAGTCTCGACCAGCAACAGACGAGACTAAGGCACAAAGCAGTCAAAAACTTGTGGCTGTATCCCAGTTTTTATAAAGAATCTTTGTTTCATCTGTCAGGTATTTAAAGTGAAGCATCAAAGAAGGTATAAACTCAGCTCTTATTAAATCATTCTCTGTGGCTTTTCAGACACCACAATCCTTCAAATTTATGAATTTTTCTAAAAAAAATCCCTAAATAAATATGCCTTTTTTATTTTCTAATTGAGTATCACCTATTTCTTTCTCTTTTATGTGACCTGATCCATAAACTTAATCATAGAGCAACCAATGTCTTTCCTGATCTTACTGAAAGATCATCTTGGGCCTTGACTTTTGCTCCAACATTTTCTAGTCTGCACCTCAGATCTCCTGTAGTGTTGATAGTTAAAATTACCTGTAAAGAACATTACACAGGCATACTCGAAAAATAAAATGTGAAGAAAAAGTCTACCCTTGTTTGTAATCATACTCAAATATCCTCACTGACCTGTACTACAGGTACATCATCAAATGCTTTAATAAAATCCTCTTCATCCACAGCACCAGCTCCTTCTTTTGCAGCTGTAAGAAAGAATTTCAAGAAATATGAAACATTGTATATAACACATACACTGAAGAAGTCTAAACATACACAATCAAAATTCTGTTTTGGAAGATTCAGAACTATTTTTTAGAAAGGCTTCATATAACTTTGGAGTGTCATGAAATTGACAAACATTACTGACTTCATATCAAGATGAAACATAGTAATTCTACAATGCTATATACATTAGCTTAAGGTCACTTAGACTACCTGTCTAAGCAGGGAGGGTATGGTCTTAAAGGGTTTAGATATTGTATTAATATACAAGTCTTTTGAAAGATTCCTAATAAATGGATCAAGCAGAAAATTTAATTCTTCAGGGAATAACTTAAACTGTAATTACTAGGAATTCAGCATTACAAATTTGTGACTATTCAAACCAGTCCTAAATAATTTCAGTTTTATTTAACTTTATATTAGTTTGAAAACATTTCTATTTCCTTGAACTCATGGTTAACTGTCATTTTTTTCATTTAAGAATCAGTTACAAGTTTCTCCTACAAAGTTATCCTAAGATGCTCTGTATACTTAAAAGTATTTGAAGAAAGTATTTCTTTTCGCTAATCTGAGTTCCCTTTTATGCATGAAAATCAAGTGATGCTTTATCAGATATTTTCACATTTTAAAAACTGGTGTCTATAGTCATCTTCATAACCCCCATTAATGATTTACATGGATTAGTCTGATTGCTTTTCTAAGACTTTCTTACTACACATGTATCTGGTGTTTGGGGTCCTGATAACTATCCAGACAGAAAGGAGCTTTAAAGACAATTCCAGGTAGCAGTAAATGTGTGTCATCACTCCTGCTGAAGATCACTCACACCGTGGAAAAGCTAACTACTATAAAGGACAATAGTCACTCACTGTGATGTGGTGCTCTGTGTCTGTTTTAGCATAAAAACTGGATCCCATTGAGCAGATAGGCCCTGAATGCCTCCTTTGCATAAGGCCCTATACCATGTACCCACACGTACCAAAGAGGACTCAGAGGCCAACAATGGTCCCTGAGCCTAAGGTATCTCATGAGGAGGAGCTAACCAGGAAATTCATGACTATGGTTTTAAACAACATGGAAAAAAGGATAAGTGCAGGGCTGAAGGGGAAAACCGAGCTGATACGTGCATGATTTACAGAGCAGGGACTTCTGGAAAGGGTATGGATGCGGGATGGGAAGGAAAGCACCAGTCTAGTAATTTTCTAAGCCTTGTTTGTGCAACGGATAATTACCCAAGAATAGGTCAAGAAAAAAGATTAGAAAGATTGTTCAGGCATTAAAAGGAACAAAGTATTGATATACGCTACAAGGTAGATGAAACACTGAAAACATTCCCTTTAAAATGGCTAATTTTATGTTATGTGAATTGAAACTTGGTAACAAAAAGTAAAATGTTTTAAAATATACCCAAAAAATGATTAGAAAGAACTGGAAATAAGTACAATTAACTTTCCTACAGCTCCTCTATCACAGATGCTGGGGTCAGGAGGCAGTGGTCCCAGGCTGGTCTGGTCAAGATACCAATATTCTAGGGCCAGTTCAGAATTCAGGAGAGGCCATCAGGAGACAGCATTTTAATGCTGATCATGAGTATAGCTTTTATTTGGTCCTTTCGGCTTCATCTTTTTTGGCTCATGGGATTCCCCATCCACCACTATCCCCACCACCACCAACAGCTCAAAAGCTACAGCCATCAGTGAAAATGGTTCTAAGAGCAGCAGCTACACAATTTTTCTGAGGTACATTTCAGAAGGAATTTGCATGTAAATGTAAAACTTGAGAGAAAATGAGAGTTGTATATAACAACTAAACTGTCTACATTAGGAGTGAAAGGAAGAATTTATGAGAGAAATCTCCTACAATTTATTTAATGCAACATCCTTACTGGTCTCACAAGGAACCATGTTACTTGTAAGAACAAAATGTATTTTATCTTATTTATTTTTATTCCCAACTTTTAAGTTCAGGGGTACATGTGTAGGATGTGCAGGTTTGTTACATAGGTAAACGTGTGCCATGGTGGTTTGCTGCACAGATCACCCCATCACCTAGGTATTAAGACCAGCACATAGCTATTCTTCCTGATGTTCTCCCTCCTCCCACCCCAAACCCTGCAACAGGTCCCTGTGTGTGTTTTCCCCACCCATGTGTCCATGTGTTCTCATCATTCAGCTCCCACTTTTAAGTGACAACATGCAGTATTTGGTTTTCTGTTCCTGCGTTAAACTGCTGAGGATAACAGCTTCCACCTCCATCTATGTCCCTGCAAAGGACATGATCTTGTTCCTTTTTATGAATGCATAGTATTCCATGGCATATATGTACAACATTTTCTTTACCCAGTCTTGATGAGCATTTAGGTTGACTCTATGTCTTTACTATTGTGAATAGTGCTGGGATGAACATATGCACACCTGTATCTTTATAACAGAATGATTTACATTCCTTTGGGTATATACCCAGTAATGGGACTGCTGGGTCAAATGGTATTTCTGCCTCTAGGTCTTTGAGGAACTGACACAGTCTCTTCCACAGTGGTTGAACTAATTCACACTCCCACCAACAGGGTAAAAGCACTCCTTTTTCTCCACAACCTCGCCAGCATCTACTGTTTTTCTGACTTTTTAATAATAGCCATTCTGACTGGTGTGAGATGGTATCTCATTGTGATTTGCATTTCTCTAATCATCAGTGATGTTGAGCTTTTTTTCATATGTTTGTGGGCCGCATGTTCGGCTTCTTTTCTTAAGTGTCTGATCATTTTGTTTGCCCACTTTTTAATGGGGTTGTTTTTTCTTGTAAATTTAAGTTCCTTGTAGATTCTGGATGTTAGGCCTTTGTCAGATGGATAGATTGCAAAAATTTTCTCCCATTCTGTAGGTTGTGTGTTCGCTCTGATGATAGTTTATTTTGCTGTGCAGAAGCTCTTTACTTTAATTAGGTCCATTTGTCAATTTTTGCTTTTGTTGCATTGCTTTTGGCGTCTCTGTCATGAAATCTTTGCCCATGCCTATGTCCTAAATGGTATTGCCTAGATTTTCTTCTAGGGTTTTACAGTTTGAGTTAAATTTTAAGTCTTTCATCCATCTTGAGTTGATTTTTGTATAATGTGTAAGGAGGAGGTTCAGTTTCAATTTTCTGCATATGGCTACCCAGTTCTCCCAGCACCATTTATTAAACAGGAAATTCTTTCCCCATTGTTTGTTTTGATCAGGTTTGTCGAAGATCAGATGGTTGTAGTCGTGGGGTCTTTATTTCTGGGTCCCCTATTCTATTCCATTGGTCTGTGTGTCTGTTCTTGTACCAGTACCACACTGTTTTGGTTAGGGGTAGCCTTATAGTATAAAGTTGGATAGCGTGATGCCTCCAGCTTTGTTCTTTCTGCCTAGGATTGTCTTGGCTATATGAGCTCTTATTTGGTTCCATATGGATTTTAAGATAGTTTCTTCTAATTCTGTGAAGAATGTCAATGTTAGTTTAATGGGAATAGCTTGAATCTATAAATTGCTTTGGGCAGTATGGCCATTTTCATACTATTAATCCTTCCTATCCATGAGCACGGACTGTTTTTCCATTTGTTTGTATCGTCTCTGATTTCTTTGAGCAGTGTTTTGTAGTGTTCCTTGAGGAGGTCCTTCACTTCCCTTGTTAGCTGTATTCCTAGGTATTTTATTCTTTTGGGGCAATTGTGAATGGGAATTCACTCACGATTTGCCGCTCTGCTTGTCTGGTATTGATGTACAGGAATGCTAGCGATATTTGCACATTGATTTTGTATCCTGAGACTTTGCTGAAGTTGCTTATCAGCTTAAGAAGATTTGGGCTGAGACAATGGGGTTTTCTAGATATAGGATCATGTTATCTGCAAATGAAGATAGTTTGACTTCCTCTCTTCCTATGTGAATACCCTAACCCTAACCCCAACCCCATGCTCCTTTAGCTCAGTGAAGTTCATTATTATCCACATTCTGAGGCCTACTTCTGTCATTTCAGCCATCTCAGTCTCAGCCTAGTTCTGAGTCCTTGCTAGAGAGGGGTTGCGGTCATCTGAAGGAAAAGATGTTTCAGCGCTTTTGTGCTGATTCTTTCTCATCTTTGCAGGCTTATCTACCTTTGATCTTTGAGGTTGTGGTCCTTTGGATGGGGTTTTTTGTGGTTGCTGTTTTCTGTTTGTTTTTCTTTTAACAGTCTGGTCACTCTTCTGTGGAGCTGCTGCTACCCAGCTTTCTACAGATTGTCTTTGAGGTCTTCAGCTCTGCCCTCCCTGCATGAAGAGCCTGCAGTCCAGGTAGAGAAACACAGGCCTTCCACTCCCACAGAGCTACCTCCCGCTGGCCCAGCTCCACTTCATGCTACCATCCAACAGACACACCAACAGCTGCCACCTCACCATGGCTCACCGGGAACTGGAGCAGAGGTGGCTGGTCTCCACCACCCACAGTCCGACCCTGCATGCAGAGCATGCAGACACGCCCCAATACCTAGGGGCCAGTCCACAAGATGTATTTTAAAGCCAGGAGTTACAGTGTGACTTCTGGATTATTCTCAGTCTTGTTAAACAGAAATTGTCTAAAACACCCCTAGTGGTTTCAGGCATTGCTGGCTCCAGATAACTAAACAATGCGATGAGGGTGTGCTCTTGCTCTTATCTCGGAGCTACACTTTCCGCTGCGCTGGCTTCCTTCTTCTACAGGCTCCGCCTTAGCAGAATGTGGCAAAAGTCAACATAGCAGCTCAAATTTACAACTTACCAGCTAATCGGAATCAGTACTGCAATGCTAATTCAATTAAAGAATAGCAGGCAGAAACCTGCTGCATACGGGGACTGTATCACTTTTGAGGGCCACCATAGGCAAGTACTTGCACCTCTGGTTTGGAAAGCTGGCATAGCTGACCCCAGAACGCCACACAGGGCTTAGACTAACCTGAAGACTTGGATCCCAGGGTGGATGAACCAAGCCGGCGGGTGGTTCCCATTCCAACGTTTCTCCGAGAACTTGGTGGAGCCTTGGATGACGTAGAACTAGCAGAGGAAGGTCTGTTACCATCCACAGAATCTTCATCATCGAAATTTTTATCTGAACAGTAAGCACAGAAACCAATGTTTTTTAAAAAAACAAAAACTACACACACACACACACACACACACTTTTTCATACTCTTTTGGAGTCTGAGGTGCCCCTCTAGGATCTGGAAAGCCTTACGTTAAGCCCAGAATGAAGCTACAAAGATCATACTTGCTTTCACATACCCAGAATACTTTTGCACTCAAATTTTGAAAAATAGAACAAATATAAAGAAGAAAACAATCTCTCATAAAACCACCACCTAGAAATAGTTATTTTCACATTCTGGAACATTTCTGACCATCCATGCTTTTTTTTTTTTTAAGATAGAGTCTCACTGTCACTCAATCCTCCCACCTTGGCTTCTCAAAGTGCCAGGATTACAGGCATAAGCCACTGTACTTGGTCACTTGGGTATTTTAAAGTAACAGCTGAGATGAGAGTATGTATCATGTTGGAATACTGCTTACTTCAAATATGTAAATTTTTCCTCTGTGATGAAATATTTTTCATAACCACCATTTTAATAATTATATGGTACTTTGTAATTGGAAAACAGCACAAGTGAAACACTCTTATGGTTAGACATTTAGGGTGTTTCTAATTCCTCACCATTAGAAATGCAATATTGCAAATGCCTTCCTACATTTTTTTTTTTGTTTGAATTTCCAATCGTTTTAGGAATGAAAACCCTAGAAGCAACAACAGCGGGTCAAAGAGTGTAAAAGTTCTTGATGTATAGTGCCAAAATTATCAGAGAGGTCATATAAATGTACATTTCTCCTAGAAGTTCAAAGAAGTACTCATCCTTCCACACCATTGCCAACATTTAGTATTACCATTTTTAAACTTTAATCAATCTGACAGGTGGAAAAAAGACTTCATCTTCTATGTTGCATTTCTTTTTTAGTGAAGATTAACATTTTTTTCATAAGCTCATTAACTTTTAAATTTTTTAAACAGCAGTGGATTCAATCAATACTCCTCAAGTTGCATTTAAAATTAAAAAAACAAAAAAACAAAACAAAACAAAAACACAGCTATAGTCCTACCACTTTGGGAGGCCAAAATGGGAGAACTGCTTGAGGCCAGGAGTTCAAGACCAGCCTGGGCAACATAGCAAGGTCCTGTATCTTAAAAATAAAAAAATTTGTCAGATATGGTGGCATGTGTCTGTAGTCCCAGATACTCAGAAGGGAGGCAGGAGCATCACTTGAGCCCAGGAGCTTGAAGCTGCAGTGAGCCAGGGTCACCCCACTACATTCCAGCCTGAGTGACAGAGCAAGACCCTGTCTCAAGAAAAAAGAAACATCTTTGGATTCTTAAAAATCAACAAATTTATAACAACACTTCAATGATGCAAAATTAAAGTTTATGCATCAAGTATAAGAGTGAGTCATTTAGGAGGCTAAACAAAGAACTTAAGATTAATTTAAATAAAACAAAAATCAACATCTGTAGCCGGCAATATTCATGATTTCTGAAAGGGGCATTAGTTCTTTACCAATAAGTTTGAAATAAATCATTGCTATCCAAAAAATACACAGAATTCCTGTTTTCCTTGATCTAGTCGCTTCTTAAGCTAAATTATCGGCCGGGCGCGGTGGCTCAAGCCTATAATCCCAGCACTTTGGGAGGCCGAGACGGGCGGATCACGAGGTCAGGAGATCGAGACCATCCTGGCTAACATGGTGAAACCCCGTCTCTACTAAAAAATACAAAAAGCTAGCCGGGCGAGGTGGCGGCTGGAGTCCCAGCTACTCGGGAGGCTGAGGCAGGAGAATGGCGTAAACCTGGGAGGCGGAGCTTGCAGTGAGCTGAGATCCAGCCACTGCACTCCAGCCTGGGCAACAGAGCGAGACTCCGTCTCAAAAAAAAAAAAAAAAAGCTAAATTATCAACAGCGAAGTCTTGTGTCTACTCAAGATCCCAATGCTCCCTGAAACTCAACAACAATGCACTCCAAATGACATGGCTCAGTTTATTCAACACAGGGTAGGGGGAGGAGGAGAGAAAGACATCCTCACAAATCCATGTCCTTATGCAAATTAGCTCCTTTCGCTGTGCCTTTAAATCCCTCAGATTGTCTTGTTATGCCATGCTGTTTCAAGATGGTTCTTTCAATCCATATATCCTTTTTTTTTTTTTTTTTTTTTTGAGACGGAGTCTTGCTCTGTCACCCAGGCTGGAGTGCAGTGGCCGGATCTCAGCTCACTGCAAGCTCCGCCTCCCGGGTTTACGCCATTCTCCTGCCTCAGCCTCCCCATATATCCATTTTTTATTGATTCACATGCACAGTGCTATTAGCATAGACTTCCTGTGGATTCAGAAAGTGGTTCATAATGGCCTTCCCAAAATGAAAATTTAAGTCTAATGTAAAGAATAAGTACAACCCAAAGGAGTAGTCACCCACTGAGTACTGTCAGCATTAGCAGTGACAAGGACAGATCTCACTCAGCCTGTCTGTCCTCTGGGGAGCTCTAAGAACATCTGAACAGATGTCATTATTCTACTACCTTAAACCATAATCATTCTGCTGAGTAGGAACAGTTCTCGTCTGTGGGGCAGGTAAAAAATAAATGGGAGACATGAGGACACTATCATGCTTCACTCACAAATGCATGTAAATTATGTTTAATTCAGTCTTCCAACATATGCAGGCATGTCATTTAGAACAGTACTCAGTTGCCAAGAATTATTTTCATGGACCAATTTCAATGGAATTCCTGAAATTTTTTGCTTGCATCAGTGATAGACTAGGTGTGGACCAGACTTAACCTCCTGCAATAAACAGCTAGAAAACCTGACAGTGTATCTGAAAGAACTACGTGCAGGCACTGGATAATAGGCAGTACAGAACTTGGCTGTTCAGCTAATTTGCATAAAGATATGGATTTATTTGTTTCTCCCTGCAAGAAAAGAAACAAACAAGGTAAGCCATACAATCATCCCAACTTTCTGCCTGGAGGTGTTAATAATTTCCAGGTCACCAAGTACAGGGAAAGGGACCTCCAATTAAACTTAGTAGTCCTGCAGATTAGATACTACAGACAATAAAGAACAGAGTTCAGAGAAGTTGAGGGTGCTAGAAATTACAGGAAGCTACACAGAAAGAGGGCTACAGAAATGTGCTAAGTTCTAGGCCTCACATGTGTGAGTGAACTTCCATGAAGCAAGGGAGAAAATGACCAAGAAGGTATGAAATGAACAATTCTTAGAGTTTACACAAGTAGGGAAGCTCCAACCAGCCAAAGTGGAATGTTCTTGGTGACCCACCCAAGGGATTCAATGGAGAACCCCAGAGAGGTCTGGTCTTAGTGAGATTGAAGTATGTCTGGAGTGAAAGTTAAATGAAATCTGCCCTATCAGAGCTTAAAAGCAGGCCTACAGGGCATTAGAAAGACCTGCAAGTAACTTATCTGCTTTGCCAAAACAAAGCGTGATATTCCTAAAAGAAATAAAACAAGACACAGACACTCAACAAGGTAACATTCACAATACACAACGTCTAATAAAAAATTCCTTCACTATGTACAGGGAAGCCTTAAAAAAAAAAATTTCCTAAACATGACAAGAGTTAGGAAAATGTGGCCCATAATCAGGAGGGGCAAAAAAAATCAGAAAATAGTAAACTTCTGAGAAATGATGAGATAAGACATTAAACTTCTATTATAACTATGTTCAATATTAAAAGAATACATAGATACTCATAAGAAAAAAGGAAGTTTTTTTAAGAATCCAGTGGAACTTACAGATTTTAAGAAAACATAATTATCTGAAATGAAAATTTCACTGATTGAGATTAAGTGCAGGCTAGACACTGCAGAAGTAAAGAAAAAAATCAGGGAACTTAAACATATAGCAATAGAATGTATCCAAAACAAGCACAGAAGCACAGAAACAAAATAGGCTGAAAAAATAAATAAAAGGAATAGAGTCTCAGAGACCTGAAGGATAATATCCAGCAGTCTAACACACACAACACTGCAGGCCCGAAGGACAAGGGGAAGAAGAGAAGGACAGAAAAAGATTAAGAAATGATGGCCAAAACATTTCCAAATTTGATAGAAACTATAAACCTACAGATCCAAGAAGCTGCACGCCCCAAGCAAGACACACACACAGAAGAGCATACTGAGGCACACCATAATCAAACTGTTAGGCCCAGACACGAGCAGCCAGGGGAAGAGACATGGTACACAGAAGAACAAACATGAAAGCAGCAGCAGACTTCATCAGAAACCCTGCCAGCCAGAACACAATGGAAATGACAGCTTGAAAATGGTATTCTAGAAGTAACCTAGAATTCTATATCCAGTGAAAACATCTGTTACAAATAAAGGCAAAATAAAAACTCAAACAGAAATTGTCATCAGCAGACCTGCATTTCAAGAAATGTAACAGGAAGATCTTCAGGCAAAAGGAAAAATGATACCAGTTGGAAACTTGGATTTACATAAACAAAGAAAGAGCAGTAGATATGGTAAATATGTGAATATAAGACTTTCTTCTTGTATTTTATTATTTATTCTCCTGTTTTAATTCTTTCACATTACCATTTCTATAAAAGATGACTGACTGTTTAAAGCAAAAATATTTAGCTTTCATTCTTTTTATATTCTCATGTAATAGGCCAATAACCTGGGAGCCAGAGGAACCACAATTAGGATATACGTTGCTGCACTAGATGACACACACAAAACAATACGGGAAACAAGGCACAGGGAAGGCATGAAGAAAATGGAAGCAATTCTGTTTCCGTCCTCAAAGAGCATATATTTTTCAAAGTTGATTATAACTTGTCTAAACTGCCTGAAGATGTCACACAACAGTGTATCACAAACCTTATCGAGAAGGCACGCCCTTCATCACCAACACCTGTATGAAATGTCTCCCAAAGAAGGGAAGGATGACGCCGGGCGCGGTGGCTCACGCCTGTCATCCCAGCACTTTGGGAGGCTGAGGCGGGCAGATCACAAGGTCAGGAGATCGAGACCATCCTGGCTAACACGGTGAAACCCCGTCTCTACTAAAAATACAAAAAATTAGCCAGGCGTGGTGGCGGGCGCCTGTAGTCCCAGCTACTCGGGAAGCTGAGGGAGGAGAATGGCGTGAACCCGGGAGGCAGAGGTTGTAGTGAGTCAAGATAGCACCACTGCACTCCAGCCTGGGTGACAGAGCGAGACTCTGTCTCAAAAAAAAATAAAAAATAAAAAATAAGAAGGGAAGGAGGGGCCGGGCGCAGTGGCTCAAGCCTGTAATCCCAGCACTTTGGGAGGCCGAGACGGGCGGATCACGAGGTCAGGAGATCGACACCATCCTGGCTAACACGGTGAAACCCCGTCTCTGCTAAAAATACAAAAAATTAGCTGGGCGAGGTGGCGGGCGCCTGTGGTCCCAGCTACTCGGGAGGCTGAGGCAGGAGAATGGCATGAACCTGGGAGGCAGAGGTTGCGGTGAGCTGAGATCCGGCCACTGCACTCCAGCCTGGGCAACAGAGCAAGACTCCGTCTCAAAAAAAAAAAAAAAAGAAGGGAAGGAAGGAGGAAAGGGCATACCGAGCAGCCAATGTAGGGCTTTTTAAACTGAACTTTAGGAGTGCTACCTGTCTTTTTACTTACACTTTGGAAACAAATTTAACAAGCTTACTTAGCTGATTCCCTAAGCAGATTAGAAGCAACTAACTACAGGGATAGTGAGAAGGAGGACGTGCAAAGTAATGTTAGTAAGTGAGCTGAAGGCCTATAGCCTAATAGAAACTACGAAAAGCAAACACATGCACATAAAAACCCCTAAACCCAAAATGCTTAGAATACGGTTGACAGTACAGGGGTCAAATCATATGTGTACAATAACAGCACAATGACCCCGCACAACAACTTAAGATTCAATTTTTCAATGATCTGTGCGCTAGTGAAGACAGTAATTCACATTTCCCATCTCGATTGGAAATTCGGGAAAACATAGGACAAAAGTATATTTATTTTCTAGATTAAGAGCTGGACACAATGCCTTGAACTGAAATACCTGCAAAGGCTTTTGGAGGATAAAAACCAACTGAGCCAATTACTTGAAAACTTAACCAACACACTGTTTAAAAATAAGTTTAGCCTATGTTTCCTAGCTTTTTGGACACCAGAAATTAAGATTAAATTTAAAAGGAGGCTGGATCATCAGAAAGGTACCCCGTTTCAGTTAACTAGGAAATTCTACTATGTAGAATGAGCCATTCTTTAACTGGACAAATAAGCTGTATCTGCAACTAGACCATGGTTACAGCAGAAGATGAAGAGTCTCACATCCAGGTTCTAACGTTCAGTATTTCTCAGCTAAATTAACCCATACTGAACTCTACTAGCCATTTGGATTCCCATTTTCTTTAGGCTTTTCTGCTAAGCAGACATCTGGTAGTATCTAACCTCTTTTTCTAGAGCTTTAACTAAGGCAGAAACGTGTGAAAATGAGTATTTTTAACTGCAGGCTTGTGCCATTACATCAATTTTAACATTTTCACATAATACAAGAGCATATGTTACACATAAAATCATCTTAAGGGGAAGTTCTCTTTAAGCCTCAAGAAATAATTGATTGTATCTTCAGCCACCACTGCAAAGATGGCCATGGGAGGGCCACTTCTTTCATCTGATAGTCTCAGGTAGAAATCTGAAATAAGCAGATGGGAACCTGCAGTTCCCAGCAAGCATTACCTCCTTTGATTCTTTAAAAACACCTGAGCTCCATTCCACCTTTTATAGCATCAGGATAAACCACTTAAAAATGACTCATGAAATTTCTACAGAGTGATATTATAATTTTCACCCAACCCTGAATCACCCCAGGGTGCTATCAGTCTAAAGACAAACATGAATTCAAGTCTGAGGTCTGGAACTTGGAATTAGAAGCTTTGGGCCATACTGTTCGCTTGGAAAATTTAAACACTCATCTATGAGGACCAACAAAACGTCACAGAAACTAAGAAATATCTGCTCATTGCCTATCTGCCAGGAAAGCCAGAAGCTAACTACAAAGCTTTTCCTTCTCTTCTCCTGAGGCAGGCTTTGACGGCCAGAAGCCCAACGGGGAGAAAACGCCTCATTTTCTAAAGAAAAGACAACTATCTCTCTGCTTCACTGCAGCAGGGTCACTTTGAAGAAGCTGCTATCCTGACAGGCTTTCAGATTCACCCACTCCCTGCTAATTGAGATTCTTCTCCAAGGGAGTAAGAAATGTGGCAGCCTACTAACTAGACTATAATTAGCTCCCTCAAGAGGAAGCTGCACAGAGACAGGATAATGAGCCCAAAGGCTGGCTGCTTTCCATAAATATCCCAAAATTTCTTTCTTCTTGAATTTGCAGAGCTCCAAGCCTTTTGCAAAGGCTGTTCCTACTATCTGCAATTCTTGTCCTGTCTGCCAGACACACGCCTATGCATTCTTGAAAACGCAAGTCTACTGCTAGCCTGAGATCCTGCCCGGCTCTGACCATGCGTGTACCATTTACTCCATGGCCCCCTGAAATCAGCTGGCTGCAGATCTGTTTGGTCTCTCTGTCCCTGGGGTAGGGACCACATTGTATTCTTCTTGGTATTTACAACATCTAGAACAGAGTCTGGGCCAACAACCAGTAGACAGTCAAAAAAATTTAATTCTGGTAGTCCACATGAAGAAAGGCAAAATTTGTGAATGGATGAAAATCTTTTCTCATATATCTTTTTTAGAAGCTTTTATTACTTTTTTTTAACATGCATATGGCTTAATTAGATAATAAATTCAAACAAGGTTATGAAAATAACTGAGGACAAATCAACAAACACAATTAAAACCTCAAATACTTTTTAAGCTTCCAAATTTTCCTGCTAGAAAGAAATGTATATCCTTCTTTCCCGATAAAACGTACACCTATTTTTAAATTAAGTCACAGTTCCACTATAAGCAATCATAAGCTCCCCAAATTAAACTAACAATTTGATATATATGCATTTCTAGACTTGAATGCATTCATAAACATGACTTCTATACACATGTATAAAAACTGCTTTTTTGCACACCACCAATATTTTTCTAGATCAGTATTAATCTAGTCAATTTTAAAGACTTCTTACTGTGACACTGTGTGCATTTACTATATTTAATCAATCATCTGTTTATCGATAGTTGAATTGTTTTCAATGTTTCACCCTCATAAAACCACTGCAGTCAGTATGTTGAAAAGTAACAAGAAAAGTAACAACTAATAGAATCACAGCACTTAACTGTGTACCAGGTCCCAGGTTTGGGTGTGCATAGTCACATTCAATCCTCCTGATAACCCTGAGAGGACTACTGCCACTTCGGTCTTAAAATAAAACTTAAGGCATCCAGACACAATATGCCCAAAGCTACACAGCTAACAAGGAGGTGGAGGAAGCCAGGATTCAAACCCAGGCCTGTTCAACTCAACATCCTTTGCTCTGAGTCATGACATTAAACGACCATCTGCCAAAAAAAAGCAATTCCCATAAGCTGATGCTTAGTAGGTGCTGGGCACTGTGCTAAGTGGGTTCCGTACATTGTGTCGTTTAATTCCTACTGCAGATGTTTGCTTGCTTAACATTATTTGTTTAAGATAATTTCTCAAGTACAGTATCTTCAGTATCTCTTATGAATGTATGTAAACATTTAAAATCCTCAAAAAAAAAAAATACTAGCAAACCAAATTCAGCAACATATCAAAAGAATTAACATTATGGCCAAGTGCGACTTATCCCAGGAATGTAATGTTTGTTCAATATATATCATAGTTGTTATATTAATATAATAAAAGGCAAAAAACAACATATTCTCTAAACACAGTAAAATGCTTTCATGCTAAAAACACTACAAGCAGGCATTAGAGGAGAATTCCCTCACCTGATAAAGACCACCTCCAGGCCGGGCGCGGTGGCTCACACCTGTAATCTCAGCACTTTGGGAGGACGAGACAGGCGGATTGCCTGAGGTCAGGAGTTCCAGACCAGCCTGACCAACATGGTGAAACCCCATCTCTACTAAAAATACAAAAATTAGCCCAGCGTGGCAGTGCACTCCTGCAATCCCAGCTACTCGGGAGTCTGAGGCAGGACGATCGCTTGAACCCGGGAGGTGGAAGTTGCAGTGAGCTGAGATTGCGCTACTGCACTCTAGCCTGGGCAATGGAGCCAGACTCCATCTCAAAAAAGAAAGAAACAAACAAAAAAACACACACACACACCATCAACAACATGGTCAAAGACCAGATGCTTTCCCCCTAAGATCAAGAACGAGAGAAGATGTTTACTCTCACTACTTCTATTCAACATTGTGGTAGATGTTCTAGCCAGGGAAATCCGACCAGAAAAAGAAAAGAAAAGAAAAAAAAAAGCATGCAGGCTGAATTGGAAGAACTAACACTATCTCCATTTACAAATGACTTGATTTGGTATGTAGAAAACACTAAAGAATGCACGCAAAAAATCAGAACCAATAAACAAGTTCAGTGAGGTTGTAGGATACAAAACCAGTATTAAAAAATCCATTGTATATTCTATACATCAAATTAAGAAAACAATTAACAATAGCGTCAATAAAAACACCTAACAACTTTAACAAAAGAGAACTACAAAACACTGTTAAGATCAACTAAAGACAAACCAATAAATAGAAAGATATTCCATGTTCATATATTGGAGGAATTTTTGCTCATTATCCAAACTATATTCCTTGCCCGTCTGTTCCCTCTTAATTTTAACCAAAGTTGGATAAATAGAAAAGTATAAAAGTGCAAAACACACTGTATGAATTGAATGGCTGGATAAAGACTTTTTCTTCCAAGTTTCTACTTCCCTTTCTCCATCAAAGTATGGGAAGTGGGGTACACGTATCACCCCCAATCCAGTCAACATGGACCAGCGTTAAACAGGGCCGGTTCTACCACTCTGTACAAAAAAATCCTTCAATATCCATATTCTGAAACAAAAATTCCTCTCCCTGTTTACAAAACTAAAGAAGGCTTTTGTCAGAACACAGGGAATATAAAAATTTCCAACTTGGCTGGAAACGTTGGCATTTTTGACAACACAAAAGTGGAAATGGCACACTAGAAGCTCTGAGGGTGCTAGCAGAGTGCTACTTCTGCCCTTTGGCACCAGTAATCCATCCTCTACCACAGAAGTGAGCCTGGAATGCAATCAAGCTGCCAGTTAGGGATCACGTTTCATTCCTTCCGCCCAAAAGCTTGCTGCCAAAAAGCTGGGCTGGCATTTTAAGATGATCTCAACAATGACACCACTGATACAGATAACGTGAGAAGAGAGAACTGGAGCACAGACAGGTGGCAACTCAAAAATTCATTTCAGCTTTACTAGTCCTTCACAAAGGGAGGCAAAAAGGGACAAAACCTTCTGCTGGGAAAGAGACAAGGAAAACACCAACAGAAACCGGAGAGGGAAATGAACTGTGAGGAGGGCAGAAAGCAAACTTCCATAGATACCTGCTCCTTAAGGCACTATAGGAGCTCAAAGTTCACACTGGGTAAGAGCGGCTGAGTGCCTCCTGCAGGTGCAGATCAAGGCATAATTCCTCTTTGGGTCTTGGGGAAAATGCTCTGGCTGCTGCTATATAACTTATAACCAGGCTCCAGAGAGATGCAGGCATACTCACAACAGAGGAGCCCAGGGCTGATTCTGTGCAGGGAGAAATCCACAGCTTGCACTGGGCAGTGAGCCTGTCCTGGGGCAGAGCTGTAATGTCACAGGCCTGCACTTTCAGCAAGACCAACCTCATGTGAGGTAGAAAGAGAAAATGAAAAGAGATAGGCTTCTGTTTCCCTGTCTGAAAAAAGGATGATCCTGTCTACCTATGAAATGCGCTGCCCACCCAGTATCAACCCCTTTCTTCTACTGACAGCCCAGGGCAGTTCTTGGGTAACCACCTCCCCCACTCTCAAAGTGACAACACCTTTGTTTGCCTCAGTGGATCCTGGCCACAGCATCAGGGCTCTCCCAACCCATCACAGTAATTAATTCTAGAACCTCCCTTCTTGTGGACTTAGAGCTATGCAGGTACAAGCCTAGAGCTGTTGGAGCCAACTAATGGCAGTGCCTGCTTAAGAGACAGGCAAAACAAAAGAAAGTAGAGTGAGAGGCAGTGAGAGCCGAGGTCTAATGACTGGCATGTGTCCAAAGGAGGGCAGCAAGACCCAAACACCCAGACTTAGTTCCACGAACCAAGTCACTCCCCTTCTCCCTTATACCACTTGGAATGAGGCCTGTATTGCTGGCAACCCAAAGCATCTCTGTACTGTATCAAAGGGAGATCATGCAGATTAGACAAAATGCATTAAAGACAGGAAAACCATAAGTACTGGACAAATGGCAGCTATTTTACACCCTACTATTTGTGCTATGCTTTGCATGCAAAAAAATCAGCTCTTCAAAAATATTTCAACAGAAGTGAGGAATTAGGAACAGAATTTTCTTTAAAAATGTGCTTCAAAGGCCATACAACTAATTCAAGTTAGGCAGCCGAAAGAAATGTATGGACATTATAGAGAAATGGAGGAAGGCATGGTTAAAACCACCTTCTCTAGAACTGATTCCAAAGGGAAAGCACCCATTTCCCCCTTGTCAAGTGTCCTTAAGAGGTCTCAATGACAATTTTCTCAGGGTCAAAAGAAAGAAATTTGTCATTTGTAAGCAAAAGAAAAAAGCTCAATTAGGAATATGCTTCCATCAAGTGGCATCAATGTTTTAAACTCTCTCCAAACCTTCCATGTCCTGGAACTTGAAAGTTCGAGTCCAGAGCACAGGGTCACCTTACAGGTGATTTGGTCTCAAAGTAATCATTTTGTTACTTCTGTAATAAAACTGGACTCCCAGAGCACCCTAGCCTCTACTACTGGGAGGCTACTGGAGAGGATACCACCTCTGAATACCAATGGGTGACCATGTGCTTGTTCCTTTATCTCTCTAGCATTTCTCTAGTAAGCACACTTGTGTCCCCAGTACTTTTTTGGGAGCTGGGATGTAGAAAGGGAAGTCACGGTTCTCACTCTGGAGTGCACAGTCCAACATGGGAACACATACAATCAACAGCACGTAGGATTCAGTGTGAGGTTTTCCTAACAGCACACACACAATATGACACACGAATCCAAAGTAGGGCCAGACAAATTTAGAAAGGATCCCCTGTGCCTTCCAACCAACCCTCGGATGTGATCCGTACTACTTTGGTCCACTTAACATTGACTAAGAGTGTGGGAGGCTTTAAATGTGTGCACATCTTCTTAACTCAGGAACACCCTGGGCTACCAGGCTCGGTGAATATACAGCGAAAGAGAACAAATTCCAAAGACTCTTGCTGAACAGATGTAGCAGAGGCAAGGAATTTCTGACAGGGGACAATGAAAAAATGAGTCAGCTTCCCTCTGCACCTGGACAGGCCCAGATGCCCCCACTACTCTGTGTGCCCATCCTGGACACTACGGAACAGAGAATTAAAGGCAAAGTTCCCAAGTCATGTCCAGGAGTTAGGGTTCCTGAAGTTAGAATCTCTTGGCCAAACTGCAGGCCCAGTTTAAGTTAACCCTGTTAATATTAAGCCTTCCTCAGAGAAAACAACTTACAGCAACACGCCAAGAGTGATGTATTTAAGATCAGTCTTGAAGAAGAGTATCTCCAAACATATGTCAGAAAGACTATAAACTTACCCTTAGAGACAAAAAGCAAAGGAAGGGAGCACAAAGAGACTGGTACTTTAATATCCAGAGTACCAAAGAGCTCCCTGGGGGTGAATTAGGGAAGATGGGAATAAACTGTCCTTCCTGCTGGAATAGCTAGTCCCCGACACAAAACTCTCTGAGCACCTGAGCTGAGCCCACAGTATCATTTCCTGGAATGACACTCACACTGAAACATCCACAGGAACTCAACTCTCCATAGAAATACCCACCATTCCTCAACATCCGCAAGAGCTCTTAGACCAGGCCCTGTCCGGGGTGGGGAGGGGGAAGAGGGGCAGCTAAAGCAGGATGCCCAGATGGAGGAGGTCAGTTCTTCTACCAAAGCCCAGGAGAGCTTTGGTATCTAAAATATATATACGCACACACACACACACATATACATACATATATATATACACACACATACACACATATTCATTCATTCTCTCTCTCTGTCTCTCTCAGATAAATGCTAGGAGAAACCTTCAGATTCCTAAAGTAAGAACTAATTTTTTCCTTCACTACAATGGCTAATTCTTTTCATGCTATCCTGAGCTTTACTGAGCGATTGTGGATGTTTATAGTCATCATGTTTCCACAGAGACAAGCTTGAAAGCAGCTAGAAATTCATGACCAGAGAGTACAAAAGTCAATAGTGAGGTGATTCACAAACTAACTTTTTACTAGGCCCTGTGTGGGGCGGGAGGGGGAAGAAGGGCAGCTAAAGCAGGATGCCCAGATGGATGAAGTCAGTTCTTCTGCCCAGAAGAGCTTTGGTATCTAAAAGAGGAAGATTCCTATTGATGACCACTTATTTCAGTCCCTCTCCCCTCCCTCTCTTGCTGGATGACTCTGAGTTAGGTGACTGATGGAGGGTACTAGAGGACAGTCCCAGCTCTGCGAACCTGGCAAGTGGGAGAGGCAGAAGCAGCTCTCTTGGGGAAGGCTCTGTCTGTTTTCGTCTTACCCTGGGTCTGTCCAGTCCCGGGCAGAGCTTGAGGCACTAATACACTTATGTCTGGGAATGATGGTCCTTCACGACACATGAAGCCAGGCTTTCAGTCTAAGAGCTCTTGCGGATGTTGAGGAATGGTGGGTATTTCTATGGAGAATTGAGTTCCTGTGGATGTTTCAGTGTGAGTGTCATTCCAGGAAATGATACTGTGGGCTCAGCTCAGGTGCTCAGAGAGTTTTGTGTCGGGGACTAGCTATTCCAGCAGGAAGGACAGTTCATTCCCATCTTCCCTAATTCACCCCCAGGGAGCTCTTTGGTACTCTGGATATTAAAGTACCAGTCTCTTTGTGCTCCCTTCCTTTGCTTTTTGTCTCTAAGGGTATACATATATACACATACATACAAGAACTTGGGTTTATTTTGTCCAATCAATATTAATATGTCTGGTTTTTTGGTGCAATGTTCATTCAAATCTGAATAATTCCAGTCCTACAATTTGAAAAGTTAAAGTCATATTTTGGTTGATGATTTTCAATGATTTTAATAAGACCTTTGGATAACTATAGCATACATACACTTAAAACAACAGCTATCTAGAGTTCTCATTGCTATATTTACATAATTATAAAGAGTTAACATAAACCAAAAATAACTTGTCTCAAAATTTCAAAGTAGTTAGCTTTCTAAAATTCTTTTAATTACATTTGGATATTATTACAAACCTAAATGTAAATGGCACTCAGCATCCCTGCTATCATTTGTCTAGAGAATTGTCCAGATATTCTGATGCATGGCCGGGTATACACGCCACACAACTGCAGGCTAAAAACAGGAAGAAAGCAAAGCTTAGGAGGAATCAACATCATGAGAGGTTTCAACAAGTATATTTTAGGAGGAGGAAGTGCAGATAAGTGCAATTATTCTATGTAAGGTACAGGATATCCTTAAGGAGATTTTTGTAAATTATAGCTATAGTACTGAAAGTACTTATTTGATAACTGTCCCCACACTTTGATCATATGCTTATTTTCTAGCCCAAACAGGTCAAGTGAGTGTGCCACACACCACATCTCCATCATCTCGGCCCACCACTGAGGCCTGCTCACCACTACCTTCAGCTTCCATCTGTATTCCCCAGCTCCCAAGCCAACCGCCCACATAATAATCACATTGCCCAATTTATGCCAAAGACAACCACTGTGTGAGAAATTTCACACCCAATTTATAAGCACCAACATCCCATGCTCCCTTTTGTCCTGCATGCCAAAAAGTCAGCCTTGCTGAGCACAAACACCACCGTGCAGGGAACTTCTGAGCACAAACAGTGCGGGGCCAGGGTCTTGGGCCCCATCATGGGCCTTCCATCCAGCTCACAAATATGCTGTGACTATGGAGGCCAGGATTCTCTTCCAGCTGACTATGGACCTCTTGATAGCAGTGGGAGGAAACAAGGGAAGGACACAAGAGAACATGGTGGGGAAGAGGTGGGAGAAAAGGGGAAAAGAAAGGAACAAATGGAGAATGGAAGAGGAGAACAGATTCTCTTTCTTAAGCTCTGAGTTCATGAGTAAAGCATTAATTTACTTCAAGAAATAACAGCCAAGATAATTTATAGGAGGAGGAGCAGGTTAGTTGCCACCTGACTTGGATAACTATCTCCCTCTTTTGCTTATTCACTGAGGATGAGGATCTACTACATTTCAGGCACTTCACTAGTTCCTGGGAATATGGTATGAAAAAAACATTCATGCTAACTGCCCAAAGGGACTTTCCACTATAAAGGGGTACAACATTTGTAAAGACAAATCTGTGATAAAGGCAAAGAAGGAAAAGAACAGTGTTCTGTAACAAAGTGAGGGGAAAGGCAGAGGGTCGTGAGAGACATTTTGGACATGGTGGTTCAGAGAAGGCCAAATCACACTATGCTGCAGGCCTTTTACCAAAGGCATAATCTCATCTACATGGGACAGGATTACTCAGGCATCTCTGTCATGGACACGGAATTTAAGAGTAGGAGGCAGAGAAAGGCAGAAGGAAGGTTCCAGTTTGCCTTGAACAATGAAGCAAAAGAATGCCTTTGACTAAGCAGCAGGGCAAGGCTCATTGTTTTGACAGGGAGAGAGGTCCTACAAAAAGTGTATTCTTTCTCTTTGGAAAGGGTTCACTTACCCTGTGGGTCTAGCCTCACAGCCACCAGCATATGCACAAAGGTTATCAGAGCCTGGCCTAACTGCAGATAACTGAATATAGTAAGCCAAGCTCAAACACCATTTTCATTTCTGTACAAAGAAATCCAAGTACACTAAAGACTCCAAAAATTGTTTTAAGATAGAAAAGGGGGTCTTCCAATTGCCTGTGTGCTTTTTTCCTTCAAATTTTGTATTTTAAAGACCCATGAGCTGGGTATGGTGGCTCACATCTGTAATCTCAGCACTTTGGGAGGTCAAGGCAGGTGGATCACCTGAGGTCAGGAGTTTGAGACCTGCCTGGCCAACATGGTAAAACCCCATCCCTGCTTAAAAAAAAATACAAAATGTAGGGCATGGTGGCGGGCACCTGTAATCCCAGCATGGGCCACCACACCCAGTTCACATACCCTTTGTGTATGCCCAGGATGTTTGTAAATGCACACCCTGTGCCTGGCACTTGGTTGGCTGCTGGTAATTCAGAGGTGAACACAGCAGCTCCCATCTTGATTCCGCAAAGCCGGTCATAAGCCAGCATAAGGAGCCTTAGGAAAGCGAATTCCTCGAGGCCGCACAAGTCCAGGCAAGGCATTTCTGAGGAAGCCCCTGCACCAAGACCTGAAAACTAGGCAGGCGTGAGGAAAGTGAAGTGCACTCTAGGTGAAAACAATGTGTGCGAGCTTCCTGGGGCAAGAAAGGGACAAGGCAGGAATGGCAAAGGCACAAAGGCATTAATGAATGAGAATGGGTGACTATAATTACAATAATAATGACAACCACAAACTTCTTCCTGGTAATAGGTTAGAGAATAGTAGGACCATGAAATCATCGTTTATCCCTCAAAAAGGAACTGAAAGGGTACAATGCAGGCCTTAAGTGGACATATTCTAACTTACATTTTTACTATTTCATGGAAAAGGGGAAAGTTTTAAGCAACACGAAGGGATGTGAATAAAGTTGGCATACTGATGACTGAAAACTGAGACTTCCAGAAGTCAACAACTACAATTTCAACACCTTAATCTCTGAGTGTCATATTATGTAAGAGTCACCATATATCCTTTCATTGATTAAATGTTCATTTCTCCTTTTGATCACAGTACTTATTTTACCTTCCAATTTGCCCTGAAAGTTATAAATGTCAGAACCCAAATCCCACAGGTATCAGATCTACACCCTGCGCTCTTTTGGAAATGTCATTTTAATTAACACTGAACCAATCCTGACCCAATTCTTTTTGACAATCACTACATAGGCACAAAAGTAAATCAGGTGGAAAAACTTAGAGCCAAATTTGGAAAAGGATTCCTACCAGAATGTTCTCTCATACTTTAAAGTAATTACACTAAGAGCTACTTGCCATTTGTGCAAATAATACTAATTCTTCAAATCACCCATCTCTGCTTTAACGATCTCATTCTCCAGAACTCTGTTTAGCTAGAGAGGCAAATACCATACTGCTACATACGAAGACAAAGATAAATCAGATGACAATTTAACATAAATATCCATGTTCCAATAATACTCACTCCTCTAACAGCAATCTCAACTCTACTCCAAGATACAAACCCATTTGAATCAAACTCACGTACAAACAAAATTCTATGTCCAAGTATCCAGAACTATAATCACCTATAATCATCTTACCCTCAAAACCTGCTCTCCCTCCAGGTTCCCCACTTCAGTTGGTCCTACCATCATTTGTCCAGGCCAAAATATGGAATTGCTCTTAACTCTTCCCCTCCTATCTCCTATCAGGTCTTTCCCCACCCACTGCCCTAAATAAGCACTGGGTGTGGTCAGCGCTGCTTCGAACCACCTCTCACTTCCATTTCCTCTCCAGTCCCACTGAGGCCGACCTAATTTGGGTCTTCCTCATCCCTCAGGTAATCTGTATTACCAAATAGTATCCTTACTGGTGTCCATGTCTTTAATCTTTGTATGTTTTGTTTTTTTAATGACATGTTTTAAAGACACGAAACAGTGAAAAAGATTTTCTTAAAGCACATAACCCAACGTGCAGACCAACTGTTACCTTTAACTGCTGTCCCTAGCATATTCAGCATTCCTTACTTTTTCCCTAACGTCCTTTCTCTGCTCCAGGATCCCATTCAGGACACCACATTACATTTAGTCATCCTGCCTTGCTAGGTTCCTCTAGGTTGTGACAGTTTCTCAGACTTTGTTTTCAATGACCTTGACATGGTTAGGGAGTTTATAGAATATCCTTCATTTTGGGTTGGTCTGAGGCTTCTGCCATATTTCCACAGAGCTTATGGGGCTTTGGGAGGAAGACCACAGAGGTAAAATGACATTCTCATCACATCCTATCAAGAACACCTACCACACTGACAGACTAGCAAGTTTTGCTCCCCTCCTTTAGAGTGGGATATTTGCATAAATGATTTGGAATAATTCTGCACAAGAGGTTCGTCTCTTCATCTCCATTTACACACTTTTCAGTCATTTTATTTACATTAGTATGGATCATTAACATTTATTTTATACTTTGGGTTAAAACCCAACACTACTTTACTGTGTTGCTTCAAGTGTTCTAGCTTTGGCTATTGGAAGCACTTTCAGTTGACTCCTGTGTCTCTCAGCGATACCCATACTGTTGTTTTGTTTTGCTTTTTCTTTGATTTTTTTCAACCACTTCCCTACTTTCTGGCCCTGCGAGATACACTGGCTCACCTTGCTCCAGCCCTAAACTCAGCCATTTCCCCAAGGAGCCCTGGTGGTATTAGTGACCAAGATCTGCGTACTGAATGGCAGTTTCTTTTTACAAGATCTTAGGATACATTTGATTCTGCATCTTGTTTTCTTAGTTTTCCCTATCTACACAAAAAGATCAATTGTATTATTTTAAACCTCAGTTCAACCTTCACACCTCCTGTTAGGAGATCATCTGGAGCTGCCACAGTGGATGTGTCCCTATATCAATAGGATAAGATTGATGTGCCAGGCCCAAGGCCCCCACTGGCTCCTTAGCATAGGGACTATCATCCCCAATTTGCACATGAGAAAATAAAGGTGGACAGCCATGCTGCCAGTCCCAGGTCACATACTGCCCGTGCAGTAGTGGCACTCATACCCTGTCTGAGGGATTCCAGAGCACTTGGCCTGACAAGATGGCTTTCTGGAAGAAAGACTTAGGTCTAAGATGGCAAAAACTAGGGCTCTCCCCTGTCCTGCAACTAACCCAATTCTAGAAAACCCAAAACCTTTGGTATCTGTGTTTAAAAGCCACCCTTCCTACTCCTCATGGGGCTGCTGTGATGTTCATAAAACACAAAATTCAGGAAAGAGTTCTGAAAACACTAAAGTACCCTACACACCTTGGAACACCCACTGCTATTATATTTTGCAGATTTTTAATGGTCATGAATTAATATATGATTCAAATATGCCATTTCCATAAGAAACAGTATTTTAATCCTTGTTTCCTATCACGATTGCAGTTACTGAGGGTAAAAGTTACCAAAGCATCTAAGCCTGAATTCCAGGTGACAGTGACTAAGGAGGCAGGCAATTTGAAAAAATATATTAAGTGAAAGAACAGTCTTTATTTTAAACTCAGATTCAGGAGGCTATCTCCATGGATTTTAACATGAAAAAGTTGGCTCCCATATTATGTTGACCTGTTGCTAAATACAAATGAAAATATCACAACTTAAGACAAATGCCACTTATAAGTGACACACTTTCAAATCCTCAAAGGAAAGGCTCTGAGAGAGGTTACCTCAGAACATAAATTATTTAACTCTCCTGCCCAGGTATTGATTTCCTGCAGCAGTTTAACCTGAAAATAGCATACGATACTTAGGTATGAAATAAAAATATTATCACTGTATACCTTAAATCCCCAATTAAAAAATACAAATATACTTTAAATTCTCGATTTAAAAATATGAGCAGAAATGCAGCATCTTCCAGTACTTTCAGCCCAACTTAACCAAATTTAAGAAAATAGCTGTAGAAACCTTTAATAATCTACTACAAAATAAACTCTGAGCAAAAGTCCTGGATGGGTGCCCAATTCCCCACAGCAGGAGACAAATAAACACTTGCTACTGTATGCAATTTTACTCTGTGCAATACCTGTTTCAGTAGAAGAGTCTGGAAATACCCTTTGGAGACAACAAATTAAGAGCCTGCCAGCAAAACCATCCCCTAGGAAAGCAAGACAGTGATACAGGTTGTTCCCATCACATCAACTGCACCCTACACCTTTGAATGCAAACCCTGTTTACACAGAATCTTTTAAAATCACTTCGATATTGGCCAAACCTGGGAAAAAGCTATGTGGAAAGACTGACAGCTAATCAATAAGATTTTTTGTGAACAACACTTCTTTTGTAGTTTTCCTGTACATTTCTGCATTTTAAAAATGCAAATCTTTTAAAGGGGAAAAAAATAAACAATGACTTAAGACAGAAGCAGCATCCTTGCACTATCATTTATGCTTTTCCTCTATATGCTACTGGGAAAACTTAGAAATTTCTAGCCAGTAGATTATTTTCAAGACCGCTTAGCTTTATTAACAAATACCCTGCAATTGCAAATAGATTTATGTTCATAACCCTCATACTGTGAACATAGGAAAGCAGAGAAAAATTAAAAGCCCATGAAATAAACAGAAGATAAAAACACAGCTAGCCTCAGCCTACTGTGCCTACTTCCTCTGTCCTAGCCTTAGAAGGTTAACATTGATGTTTATTTCCCTGTAGGTTTCACAATTTTTCCCTGCTTAAATACCAACAAAATTCATAACAATCTTTCCTATGTTTCATCCATGATTTTTAGTTATCAAAGGAATTATAAAAATATTCAAGCATTTCCTAGCCAAGCAGCAATCATTATAAACACTTTTCAGAATATATTAGAACAGCCTACCTTTACCAGTAGTCATGATTGTCAGTAATCCTGGTACCAAATAAAAACACTGCTCTGAAAGCTATACCTACTCACAGCAACTTAAGCATCAGCAAACTCTCCACCCACACTTGTTCAGTGTGATCCGGCGGCACCAATGACAACTGCCACCCTATTCCAAAATAAAAGCCTAGACTAACACTGATTTTTTAAAAAGGGTTGGGGGGTAGGGGCTGGGGTGGAGGTGTGAGCCTTCTCCATCCAACTCTACTCATGTAAGAGAGTCTTCTTTAAAAGTGGTATTAAACATTTTTTAATCAGTTCTTCCCCCTCAAGAAACAGAAGAATATTCCTAACACAAATCTTAAATAGAAAAGTATCAAAAAGCAATCTTATTTCCACATAGAAAATAAAATAAGCTGTCCGCTGCAGCTTACGTGACTTACGCTGGCATCAGAAGCAGTCTCTTCCAGGCTATTTTAGGTGGGCTTCTTAGCACAGCTCAACACATATGCCAGCCTTGTAACAAACACATTATCCTTGTATTCGTGACTATGGAAACACTTTCCTAAGACACTGAACCACTATCCTAAACCTTGTAATATGCATAGTCTCATAAACAAGCACGGGGGGAGAGTGTGAACCTAGTATTGGCACCTGATCCACTTATTCACAATCATTGCTTTTAAAGGATAAGCATGGATAATAATGGCTTGGCTTCTTAATAAACAAAAGACAACTGATTTGCCTTTAAATGAATGCTTTGTCCTAGCTACACTAGGCAATAATTCTGATCTTATCTAACACAATCTGTCAATGGTCTGTTTTCAGACTTGCACAGGTATTTCTCATTTCCAACAAAGTAGAACTGATACCTGTAATATTTTTCAAGTTAGAGGTTTTTAAGTGTAAAACCATAAGGCAGAATGCATTTGGTAACAAAATGATACCCGGTACATTCACGTATAAGAGTCAACAATGTTATGATTACTTGTTACCTACTTTATAGTTTTATTAGCAAATAAATATTGGGTCTTTTACTTTAGCTACAAATTTATTATAGAATTATCATGGATTTAACCAAAATGATAGTTTGTATCTTTCCTCATAAACATGTTAGTTTTGCTCAAGAAACTCAAAAGCTTGTGTATTTTTTAACCAAATTAATGTTCATGGGCCTTGCTTCAATCAAATCCAATTAAAGATCATTAAGTGGTTGCAGATAAAGGACACTGAGTAGTCCATAATTACTGGCTCTTTCATTCTGAAAATCCAATTCTCCCATGAGCATAAGCACATCTGCATGATTTAAAAACTTACAAATAATTTGCTTTTTGAAACTCATGGAAAGAAAAACTGTAATTTTTGCTTCAAGGGGCTTGCTAATTACACAGAGATGAAAAAAAGAAGAAACATCTATATAGCAACATATTTTTAACTCTCATATTCTCAGCATTCAAAGCCGAAAGGCCTTCGGGTAACCTAGCAACAAGAAGGAATCACACAAAGATCAAGTATTCTATTACAGACAGGAAGCCCATTTCAAATTGCTACTCGGCTGCTTTTTCATTGCTGTTTTAGTCACAATTTGATTACACTTTTAAAAATTAAGTCCATGGGTTTCATATAAATATTAAGCATCAGAGAACAACATAATTTTGAACATGTCAAGATATACAAACCCTGGATAAAACCCTATTACTTCTTAGGAGTACCACCAATAAATATGGTTCTTCCAACTTAGCTAAAATCCAGAACGTTTATTTCTTACTCAAAAGGACACTGTTGTTCACAAGTAACAAAAGAAAAAAAACAAACTGGACTTCATCAAAATTTAAAAATTTCATACACCAAAAGATACTTAAAAGTGAAAAGAGGCCGGGCGTGGTGGCTCACGCCTGTGATCCCAGCACTTTGGGAGGCCGAGGCAGGCGGATCACAAGGTCAGGAAATCAAGACCTCCCTGGCTAACATGGTGAAACCCCCGTCTCTACAAAAATACAAAAAAAAAATTAGCTGGGCGTGGTGGCAGGCGCCTGTAGTCCCAGCTTCTTGGGAGGCTGAGGCAGGAGAATGGCATAAATCCAGAAGACAGAGCTTGCAGTGAGCTGAGATGCGCCACTGCACTCCAGCCTGGACAACAGAGCAAGACTCCGTCCCAAAAAAAATCTGAAAAGATTGGCTCACACCTTTAATCCCAGCACTTTGGGAGGCCGAGGCAGGCAGATCACGAGGTCAGGAGATCAACACAATCCTGGATAATATGGTGAAACCCCGTCTCTACTAAAAATACAGAAAATTAGCCGGGCGTGGTGGCGGGCACCTGTAGTCTCAGCTACTTGGGAGGCTGAGGCAGGAGAATGGCAAGAACCTGGGAGGCGGAGCTTGCAGTGAGCCAAGATCACACCAGTGCATTCTGCGCGACTGAGCGAGACTCCCTCTCCAAAAAAAAAAAAGTGAAAAGATCAGCCACAGAATGAAAAAAAAAAAATTTTTACAAATCTTATCTGCAAATCATATATATTTCAACAACAAAAAGACAATTCGATTTTTACGTGGGCAAAGGACTTGAATAGATGTTTTCCAAGGAAGATCTACAAATGGCCAGGAAGCACAGGAAATACGTTCAAATATATTAGTCATTAGGGAAATGCAAATCAAAACCACAATGAGATACCACTTCATATTTACTAGGGTGACTATAATAAAAAAAAAAATTAAAACAACAACAACAACAACAAAAAACAAGCATTGCCAGAAAGTGGAGAAGTGGGTAATGGCTAGAGAGAATATAAAATGGTGCAGCCACTGTGGAAAACAGTTTAGTGATTCCTCAGTAAGTTAAACATAGAATGACCATATAATACAGCAATTCGACTCCTGGATATACACTCAAAAGAACTGAAAACAGGTGTTTAAAAGCTTGTATACAAATGTTCAAAGCAGCACTATTCACAATAGACAAAGGTAGAAACAATCCAAATGTCCATCAATAGATGCACAGTTGCAGCTATCTGTGAATATACTAAAAATTACTGAATTATACACTTGAAATGAATGCTGTCACGGTATGTAAATTATATTTCAACAAAGCAATTTTAAAAGAGCATTACTATCCATACTACTCAAAGCAATCTATAGATCCAACATAATCCCTATCAAATGCCAATGACATTCTTTACAGAAATAAAAAAAGTAATCCCAAAATTTACGTGGAACCACAAAGGACTCAGAATAGCCAAGGCCATCCTTCCTAAGCAAAAAGAACAAAACTGGAAGAATCACATTATCTGACTTCAAATTATACTACTACCATTGCTGTTTTTGTGGCAGCATGGTACTGGAATAAAAACAGACACACAGACCAATGGAACAGAATAGAGATCCCAGAAATAAAATCCACACATCTATAGTGAACTCATTTTTGCAACAGTGCCAAGAACATACACTGGGGAAAGGACAGTCTCTTCAATAAATGGTGCTGGAAAAACTGAATATCCATATGCAGAAGAATAAAACTAGACCCCCATTTCTCACCACAAAAATCAAATAGAAATGAATTAAAGACTTAAACCTAAGACCTCAAACTATAAAACTACTAAAAGAAAACATGGGGGAAACTCTCTAGGACATTGGTCTGCGCAAAGATTTTGTCAGTAATACCCCACAAGTATGGGCAACCAAAGCAAACAATCAACAAAGTGTGAGACAACCCACAGAATGCAAGAAAATATTCGCAAACCACCCACCTGACAAGGGATTAATAACCAGAATATATGAGGAGCTCCAACAACTCAATAGAAAAAAAACCGAATAATCCAATTTAAAAATAAGCAAAAGATCTGAATAGACATTTTTCGAAAGGAGACACACAAATGGCAAACAGGTATATTAAAAAAGTGCTCAACATCACTGATCATCAGAGAAATGCAAATCAAAACTACAATGAGGTATCATCTCATCCCAGTTAAAATGGCTTTAATCCAAAGATAGGCAATAACAAATTTTGGCAAGGATGTGGAGAAAAGGGAGCTCTTGTACACTGTTGGTAGAAATGTTAAATTAGTACAGCCACTACAGAAAACAGTATAGAGGTTCCTCAAAAAACTAAAACTAAAACTACAATATGATCCAGCAATCCCACTGCTAGGTATATACCCAAAAGAAAGGAATCAGTATATTGATGAGATATCTGCACTCCCGTGTTTATTGCAGCACTGTTCACAATAGCCAAGATTTTAAAGCAACGTAAGTGTCCATCAACAGGAGAAGGAATAAAGAAAATGTAGGCACACACAACGCAGTACTATTCAGCCATAAAAAGAATGAGATCCTGTCATTTGCAACAACATGGATGGAACTGGAGGAAATTATGTTAAGAGAAGCTAGGCATAGAAAGACAAATTTCACATGTTCTCACTCATTTGTAGGAGCTAAACATTAACACAACTGAACTCATGGAGATAGGGAGAAGAATAATGGTTCCCAGCAGAGGCTGGGAAGAATAGTGGTGGTGGGGAAGGGAGTGGGGATGGTTAAAGGGTACAAAACCATAGTTAGACAGAATAAGATCTAGTATTTGATAGCACAACAGGGTGACTACAGTCAACATTTATTGTACATTTTAAAATAACTAAAAGAGTGTAACACAAGAAATGATAATTGCTTGGGTTGATGGATACCCTACTTACCTTGATGTGACTGTTATACAAAATACTTCATGTAACCCATAAATATATACACCTGCTATATGTCCATAAAAATTTAAAATCTTGGGTCAGGCACATTGGCTCACGCCTGTAATCCCAGCACTTTGGGAGGCCGAGGCGGGCGGATCACCTGAGGTCAGGAGATCGAGACCATCCTGGCTAACACGGTGAAACCCTGTCTCTACTAAAAATACAAAAAACTAGCCGGGCATGGTGGTGGGCGCCTGTGGTCCCAGCTACTTGGGAGGCTGAGGCAGAAGAATCCCTTGAACCTGTGAGGTGGAGGTAGCAGTGAGCCGAGACTGCACCATTGCACTCCAGCCTGGGCGACAGAGCAAGACTCCATCTCAAAAAAATAAAATAAAATAAAATAAAAAATAAAAATCTTTAAAGAGTATTGTCACTTTAAAGAATACAATGGCTGGGCGCAGTGGCTCACGCCCGTAATACCAACACTTTGGGAAGCCGAGGAGGGTGGATCACCTGAGGTCAAGATTTCAAGACCAGCTGACCAACATGGTGAAACCCTGTCTCTACTAAAAATACAAAAATACAAAAATTTGCTGGACATGGTGGTGAGCGCCTATAATCCCAGCTACTTAGGAGGCTAAGGCAGGAGACACGCCCGAACCCGGGAGGCGGAGGTTGCAGTGAGCCAAGATCGCACCACTGCACTCCAGCCTGGGCAACAAGAGCAAAACTCTGTCTCAAAAAATAATAATAACAATTTTAAAAGTAAATAAATGTTAAAATTTAAACATGTGCTCCAAAATAATCTGAAAGTCTACAAGTATGACAGTTATTCTCAAATATTATTTTCATTTAAAAAATGAATATACCCCTAAAATCGAGCAACTGGAGGAGAATCTATTATTCTGAGCACCAACCATGTCCCAGGCACTGTGCTAAGAATTTTACACACAATCTCACTGATTCTCCACAAAATCTCTGGAAGGTCTTCACTCCATTTTACAGATGAGCAAATGTGCTTCACAAGAGTTAAGTCACTTGCCCAAAGTCCCACAGCTAAAGCGTTGCAGAGCAGGGCACAGATGCCTTTCCTAAGGAGGAAGGATAGTCACACATTTCCAAAGCAATCCCCTTTGGCTTGCTCCCTGACACTGTCTACACTTCTCCACACGGAGGCATGGGGGCACCCACACTCGAAAATTAACAACTAAAACTACTGTTTGGCATACACAGTCACCATTTATTAAACAGATACTTGTTGCCAAGTCCTTATGCTGAGTATAGGCTGCTAAATTTTCACAAATGGGCGTTAGAAGGACATAGATCATTTAACAGACACCCTTTTGAGTCAGCCTAGGAAGCCCCTCTGTGGACATGCAGCGCTAACCAACCAAGGCAGCTATCGAGTGATCAGAACCTCTGCCCAAGAGGTCGTTTAGGAGCCTGGAAATGAGCCCCACGTTGTCATTCATTCTCTCCTGTGTTTTGCTCAGTTCTCCCTCAGCTCCAGCTCATAGGCAACACTCCAGAACCCAGTGGGTATATAAGAATCCACGGGAAAAAGCAGAGAGAAAAAGAATCTAGTCATCTCAGATACTAAGTGTTCGTACACGCACTCAAGATTTACTAAGAGACAAAGAAGAAAAGCTGGTTCCTGTGAAACAAACCAACCGCAGAGAACACTGGGACTAAGAGGACAGCCTGCGAGGTATCTGAGTCTTAGAATGAGCACACACAGACACACAGTCCCCTGTATGCAGAAGGGTTACAGTCCAGTGCCGAGATAGGTATTAGTCAAATAATCACCAAATGGAAACCTGCAAAAATGATGCCTACCAAGCAGTGGGGTAGAGGGTGACTGCCCACATTTAACAGACGGATCTGACACCATTTGGGAGGACAACAGATGAATGGAATTAAGAAAAATGTGTATATATACACAATGGTATATAATTCAGCCATAAAAAGAATGAAATCCTGTTATTTGTAGCAACATGGATGGAACTAGAAGCCATTATATTACATAAAATAAGCCAAGCACAGAAAGACAAATATCACATGTTCTCACTCATATGTGGGAGCGAAAAGGGTATATCTCACGAAGGTAGAGATTAGACTGGTGGTTACCAAAGGCCAGGAAGGGGAGGGGGAAGAGTGAAGAGAAAAAATATATATAAATGTATTTATTACCACTGAACTGTACACTTAAAAATGGTAAAGATAGTTAATTATATATGTAGATTTTACCTCAATAAAAAAGCAATATTTGAGTTAAACTCCATACGAATCAGCGGTAACATTTATGAAAAGCGAGGGAGAGGGAGGTATCAAAAATGACACCCAATCTTTAACATACCAGGATGAATAATGGAGCAATCACGCTTATAAGGAGTACAGAAAACATTTAGGGTGGAGCAATATTTACTATTTTGTGTTTTGTCTTTCAGCCAGAAGTAGAATATAAATTTGGTTTTAGATATATGTTTCAAATACAAGAGGAAATGTCAGACAGGCAGCTGTTTCACATACGGTTCCAATCCTGTACCAAGATCTGTATAGGAGACAAACATTTATGAAAAAATGTGATATAGCTAATAAATAAAATTACAGCTATGGATATCTGTAACCAGGGAAAAAGCACTGCCTGAGAAAGGAAAAGGCCTAGAATCAAGCTTTAAGAATATAATGACTAATTAGTAGATATTAGATAAAGGAAGCCAAGAAGGTGCAGCCCAAAAAGCAGGAAGAAACCAGGAGGAGGACAGACCCCGCTTTTCTTTCTTCTTTTTTTTTTAGATGGAGTCTTGCTCTGTCGCCCAGGCTGGAGTGCAGTGGCACAATCTCTGCTCACTGCCACCTCCGCCTCCCAGGTTCAAGCGATTCTCCTGCCCCAGCCTCCCGAGTAGCTGGGACTACAGGCGCCCACCACCACGCCTGGCTAATTTTTTGTATTTTTAGTAGAGACAGAGTTTTATCATGTTAGCCAGGATGGTCTCAATCTCCTGACCTCATGACCCCTCCGCCCTTGGCCTCCCAAAGTGCTGTGATTACAGGTGCACACTGCCACGCCCAGCTAATTTTTTGTATTTTAGCAGAGACGGGGTTTCACCATGTTGCCCAGGCTGGTCTGGAACTCCTGAGCTCAGGCAATCTGTCCACCTCGGACTCCCAAAGTGCTAGGATTACAGGCATGAACCACCATGCCTGGCCTCTTTTCTATGGTAAAAATAGGTAATAGTTTCTTCTTTTTTTTTTTTTCTGAGACAGAGTCGCGCGACCAGGCTGGAGTGCAGTGGCACGATCTCAGCTCACTGAAACCTCTGCTTCCCAAGTTCAAGCAGTCCTCCCACCTCAGGGCTGCCCCACCCCCTGCCATCCTCCCACCTCAGGGCCCCACCTGCCACCCCCATAGCTGGGACTACAGGGGTGCACCACCACACCTGGCTAATTTTTGTATTTTTGTAGAGATGGAGTTTCACCATATTAGCCAGGCTGGTCTCAAACTCCTGACCTCAGATAATCTCTGCCCGTCTCGGCCTCACAAAGTGCTGAGATTACAGGTGTGAGCCACCGCACCTGGCCAAAAATAGGCAATAGTTTCTTAGGTATAACAAAAGAAAAAAGAAACAGATAAATTGGACTTCATCAAAATTTAACACTTTATATTTCACGTGACACTATCAAGAAAGTGAAAAGAAAACCCACAGAATGGGAAAAAATATTTGCAAATAAATCACATCTGGTAAGAGTCTGGTGTGTAACACATCTAAAGACCTCTTATAACTCAACAATAAATAGGTAATTAACCCCTTTAGAAAATGGGCAAAAGATTTATTTGAATAGCCATTTCTCCAACCAAGGTATATAAAGGGTTAATAAGCCCATGAAAAAGATGTTCAGTACCATTACTCGTCAAGGTAAAGCAAATCAACACCACAATGAGATACCACTTTACACCCACTATGGTGACAATAATGAAAAAGACAGACAATAACAACTACTGGCGAGGATGTGGAGAAACTGGAAACTCTTACAGGTGGCTGGTAAGAACATAAAATAGTGCCGCAAAACTGGAAAACTGTGTGTTTACTGTGTTTGAGCAGTTACTCAAAAAGTTAAATGTACAACCCAGCCATTCTACTGCAAAGTATACAGCCAAAAGAAATGAAAATACATATCCACATGAAATCTTTTACATCAATGTTCAAAGAATCATTCTTCACAACAGCCAAAAAGTGGAACAACCCCAAATGTCCATCAATAGACAGATAAAGAAAATGTAATCTAATCACACAATGGAATCTTGCTCAGCCATAAAAAGGAACGAACTTCTGATACATGCTACATTATGGATGAACTTTGAAAACATCATGCTAAGTGAAAGACACCAGACACAAAAGCCAAATATTGCATGATTCCAATTATACAAAATGCCCTGAATAGGCAACATAAAGACAGAAAATAGGATGCCAGAAACTGGGGAGAGAGGGGAATAACGAGTAAGTGCTAATGGGAATGGGATGTGAGGGTGAAGCATTTTAGATTTAAATAGTGGTAACAGTTGCACACTTTGTGAATATTCAAAAAAAAAAAACAAAAAACAAAACACTAAAGCACACACTTTAAAAAGTGAAACACCAATAGGTAAATTATATATAATCTCAATTTTTAATTTTTAAATGAACGGCAACTAGAAGGAGAAAGTATCTCAATTTTTAAAATATACTGATAACTTCACAAAAAACCTAACACCTATTTCTGACAAAAACTCAGATAACGGCATTTAACTTTCTTTCTTTAAGTTTCATGTGCCCACCTGGGTCTCTCCCAAGCACACCTTCCTTTCTTTCCTGTTCTGAGCCTTTTAAAATAAACTTCTATTCCTGCTCTGGAAAAAAAAAAAAAAAAAAGATAAACAGCAGTAAATAGAAAACTACCTCATTTTGATAAAGAACATCTACAAAAATCCTACAGCTAATACCAGACTTAGCACCTAAGATAGGAACCAGACAAGGATGTCCCATCTCACCACTCTTATTTTACATAGTACTGGAAGTTCTAGCCAGTGCAATAAGGCAAGAAAAAGAAATTAAAAGCATACGTATCCGAAAGAGATAAAACTGTTGCTACTTGCAGATCACAAGACTGTATATGTAGAAAACTCCACGGAGGCTACAAAAACTCCTACAACTAATAAGTTCAAAAAGGTTGTAATATAAGCCATATAAGGTAAGAAATGGAGAAAGCAGAGGATGGATGGATCTAGAGAAAGCTGAACAGTCAAAGGTTTGAAGTTCAAAAGAGATCAAAGAATTACACTGGGAGTTGTGTTTAAAAAAAAAAAACATGAAGGAGGAGGAGGTGGGGGGAGGGAGGGAGAGAGAGAGAGAGAGGGAGAAGGAGACAGAAAGAAAAAGAGAAAGAGAGAGAGAGAAAGAAAAGAAAAGAGAAGAAAAGAGGAAAAAGGAAAGGAGGGAGGGAAGGAAGGGAAAAGAAAAGAGAAAAAGAAGGAGGAGAAGAAAAGGAGGGAGAGAGAGAGAGAGAAAATTAGATAAAAGAGGGAGACAGGTTTTATTCCATCACTACTGCAGTTTCTCTACGCCATCTAAATGTGCAATGAAGGAAATCAGGTGGTTTGTTTTTTGACAGCAACTGAACATTTTACTGGTCTCTCAAAGTTACTGTAAAGAGATGAAAATCATTTAGGTTAGAAATTCTAAAATTTTACACATATGGCTATATATTAGTTTCCTTAAACATTTTGGCTCTAACAATTAAAACAGTAATACTACATATATAAAGCCAAAAGCTGAAATTATCGACCTCCAAGAAATTTTGTTAAGGCTTCCTTACCATTTGCTATTTTTAATATAGATGTTTAAAAGAACTGTTTCCATTCTCAACCCTACACCTATGTGTGTGCACGTGCACACACACACACACACACACACACACACAAAGGGAATTTGGGGGCAATATTTATACCTAACCACATAGAAAACGCTGCTTGTGATACATCCAATGCCACACAGTTTCGGCATTTCTGAGGGTGAAATCATATTTGTCACATCACTGGATCCCATGGAGTGTATGTACACTCTTTTAGGCAAGATCCCCAATGTGGATGCAGTCTTTCTCCCCAATGCCAGCACTATAATGAGATTCTGTTTCACAGCCGTAATACTGGCTTATGAAGCACAAACTCACTTTCCTGCCATTGCTTTTCCTTACTTGCCCAGCATGTTCTGTCCCAGTGCCAACAATTTTTAAACTGAGAAACCACACAAATACATCTACACAAAAGTAAAAGCATGTGTCCATCAACTAACTGCCTATGAAGACCTGCCTGTGGACACCAAGCAACTCCACTCATCACGAGTGCACCACTCAGATGCCATTGGCTCTACCAATGATATGTTTTTTAAAGTACATATCAAAGTATGTACACTAAAGTACAAGGTAGAGAAAATTACACCACAGTTATATACAAATTATACAGTTATAGTCTGCCCTTATGTACCAACTTACTTTGAGGAAAAGCACTCAGACTTTTCTTTACAATCTCAAGATATTCAAAATGTGAAGGCTTGTACTAGGAAGACAGGAGCAGTGACGAGGAGAATTACTGGGATTCAGGGTGCAGTTTTAAAAGTAAATCCAACATGATTAATGAATTCGGTATTGGTTGTAATCTAATATACCTAAAAATTCTAAAATAGCCTAGCTATGATACAATGAGGTATCCAGAGTTAGAAAAGTTTTTCTCAGCAATTAACTTTTTGATATTTTTTCCTTCATACAGGACTAATTCATTCCTGTCTTTTCCTCTCCTTCTGGACTCACAAGAATTACCCACTAGTTCTCAAATATCATCACAAAGTATAGGGAAAGGAATACAGGAACTGGAAACAACAGGTTACGATTCACATCAAAATCATTACTTTATTTATTCAACAATACTTACTGCACACCTATCACAAGCCAGGGACTCTTCAAGGCATTGAACTTACGCTCATTGAGAAAAAAATAAAGAACAATAAAGGGAATAAAGTAAAGGTCCTGCTCTCACGAGTAAACACATACTTTTCTAGTGATACACGCTAAGAAGAACACTCCAACAGGGTGAGGGCACAGAGTGTGGTATTCTGGTGGCCTTCAGTAATGCAGTGATACTGTATGAAGTGAGATCTTCATGGCATGAGGGAGGAGGGAGGAGGCCACAATGATACCCACAGGGCAAATACTTCAGGCAGAAAGAATTATAAGCACAGAGGTCCTGAAGCAGGAGATGCTCAAAATGTTCAAAATTAGCAAGGAGGTCAACGTGGCTAGAGCAAAGAGAACTTTCACAAAGAATAATTCAAATGACATCAGAATGGTGATGAGTGCCAGATCACTCGAGGCCCAGTGAGCCATGGTGAGTTGCTGAATTGCAGCCTGGGTGTGATGGGAAGCCTTTGGAGGATTAGGAAGAGGATTCACATCACCTGACTTGTATTCTGAAAGGATTACTCTGGTTGCTACATGAAAAACAGACTTTAGGCATGGGGAAACAGTAGAAGAAAAGATACTGTTTAGGAGGGAAACACAAGAGCCCAGGTAAAATACCATGACAGCTTGCGCTGGGAAGACAGTAGCAGTGATGATGACAGTTCCTGGGATTCAGGATGCAATTTTAAAAGTAAAGCCAACAGGATTAGTTAAATTCAGTACAGGTTATGAAAGTCAGTGATGATTCACTCCACTGTTTCTGGCCTGGAAAACTGGGTGAATGGAGGTTAAGTTTTAAGAGTTAGAAACCCTTACTAAATTACCTAATTCAGCTGTTCACATATAACATAAATGATATGAATGTAAAACTGAAAAAGCAAAAGCAGAGAATGCTTTTTCTACTCACCATTTGCAGATTGTATCATGTTTCCAGATTTCTGGACTTCATCAAATTTTGTAAAAATTACATTCAACCTGTATGAAAGCAAAAATGTAAACAAACTATTAACCATCACTGCTCATAGCCAATTACATTAAAATGCTAATGTGAAGTTGATCCCCACCGCCCCCCAAAAATCAATGATACAGACCCACCTAATAACGAAACACAGTGACTAAATCAATAACATTAACAATAGCCAACGATAACTGAGCACTTACTTATGGGTAAAGAATGGGCCTAGAAGTCTATCTGAAAGAGCTCATTTAATCTCCTTAAGGTGACATACGTGTGGGGTGGAGATTCTAGCCCTGAGAGTAGTCATCCAGAGCCCCTGCTCTCAGACATTACTGACAACACAAAATGTATATATTATGAGAAGTGTGTGTTTCTCCTATTTCTCTCTTAGCGCAAACTATCAATTACTTAGCATGGAGCTTTTCAAAATGCACTAATAGTACATTACAAAGGCTTGTGCTTCCTGCTGTGATTCATGCTTAATCCAAAAATGCTATAAATAATTTCTCTAGAAACAAATGCTGTGACTGGATAATCTTCAGCTTAAAAAAATCTGTATTACATTTATTTTCTATTAATGGATCATTTCACCTTGGCATTTAAATTAAAGCAAAATTCCTTAACCAGTCTAAATACTCCATCCTAGTTAGACACCAAAAATGAAAGAAAAAGGTGGGAGAATGCAATCATATTTAGTAGAAAAAGTTAAGAAAAAAGAGGCTTTCTTGAGCCCGGCATGGTGGCTCATGCCTGTAATCCCAGCACTTTGGGAGGTTGAAGCAGGTGGATCGCCTGAGGTCAGGAGTTTGAGACCAGCCTGGCCAACATAGTAAAACCCCATCTCTGCTAAAAATACAAAAAATCAGCTACATGTGGTGGTGGGCGCCTGTAATCCCAGCTACTAGGGAGGCTGAGGCAGGAGAATCGCTTGAACCCAGGAGGAGGAGCTTGCAGTGAGCTGAGACTGCGCCACTGCACTCCAGCCTGGGCAACAAGAGCAAAACTCTGTCTCAAAAAAAAAGAAAGAAAGAAAAAGAAAAAAGAGGTTTTCTCAAGCAAAGCACAGGTATATTGGAGTAAGTGTTGAGATTCCAAAGTAATGTATCTATGCCTTCAATTTTAGGGACATTTTAGTGCTTTTTAACACACCATCCTATCCTGCCAGCTCTCATCATTTCAAATATGTTTGTCTTTTCTTCTCAAGCGAATGGAAGCTCCTCAGGGGTAGAGATGTGAGCTATGCTCTCTTGGTATTTGTACCAAGCACTACGTATGCCATGCAGATGCTCGCTCAGGAGTTACATCACTATGTTAGACAGCTGAAACCTAACTCCTCACTCTGGAAAACTGTGGGTATTCACACAAGCTCTGGTGTTAGTTCATTCACTCCAAACTAGAGTGCCCATTATGAGCCCAACACTGAGCTAGTGAGTTCTTACCCTCTGGAGCTTATGCTCTAAGTAAGAGAGAGGCCAAAATTACACATCAGCAAATGAAGGGGATGAACCAGCCTGATGTACTGCCTCTCCCCATTCCATAGGTGACACCAACAATCTTTTCAAGCCATCTTTCCACCAAGCCCAGATGTTCCCTCAGAATCCTTCTCAAAACTATTCCAGGCAGACACTACCCATTAGTTAAAACTGGCACTGAATAAAACTCCAATTGCCATCTCAGGACCAGAAATGAGTAAAACTATAACTCACTTTCAAATCCAGCAGTTACTAAAGAACTGGAAAGATGCCTTACATGAATGTGTTTCTTATGATGTTTCCATTATCGTTCCTTTTTAAAAGTAACAAAGATCTTCAATGGCTTGACAAACTCATAAATAATATCATGACACAGGTTGCCAGGGCATGCCCTCACTAAGGCACTACTTGATTGTGTCACAACCACACCCTCTGATGTGAGCATGCCTGCAAGTTTGTAAGTTGGAGCCAAGGCATACCTCTAGTCTGGTTGTTCCTGAAATTACTGGAAGAGGGCAAGTATTTCTTCCATTCCTGGGAGAGTATTCACCATTCTAAATGGTAATTGTGTCCAGAGTCTGTGGATTCTTTCTCAGTGGTAAGGCATTCTCACTGTGGTCACATTACCCACGACCTGGCAGGCCTGAACAACCAGGTATGAGAACACTATAAACATAACTATTATTGGTATGTGCACCTTAATTCAGAATTCCCTCTGCTTTCACACTCCTGTCTCACTAGCTCCCTCATTCTCTGCTCATTAATGCTGCTACAACAGCTCCTATCAAGGTTACCACCTAAAGAGACAGTCTAACACCAACAAAGCATTCCTTAGGAATGAAAGGACTGGTTTTGTTTGCTAGCTCTGAGCACAAAAATATAAAATGTCTCTCTTGGGAACTACTGATTCACATAAATCTAAAAGGATGAGTTTCATATATTCAAAGACATTGAATACATAACTAATGATTACCCTCTGAAGCCACCAAATTGTTTTATTTTAAATCTCTGGATTTCCATTTAAAATAAATTTCTTTACTGGTTTGACAAATAACTACCATCTTCCCCTACTTTTTCTGAATTTAAATTTCCATATTAAACTCTTCAATCCAATTGGAATTTATTTTACTATAAGATTTAGTTCAAATTAGTTTCTTTCTAGAAAATTTTATATATAGATTTTAAATAATTTCCTGGAAGCAAATACTTAAACACAGCAATCTCAGTCAATAAGCTGCATCCATATACTTAGAGCTTCTAGCATGAAAAAGAGAAATCGACATAAACACATACTTAGAAATCCAAACTTGGCGGACAGAAGAGATTTTGAAGAGAAAGAAAAAGTTTTTTTAAAAATGTCATTAGTGCTTCCAAAGAGATAAGAGAAAATATTGTGATCATAAAACAGGAGAGGAGCCCTTTAAAATGGCAGAGTATGGACCCTCAAAAATCTGCTTCAAAGAAGTAAAGAAAACATTGGCAAAAACTGTCCAAATCAACTTACCATCATGGTAAGAGTGAAAACAAGCAGCCTGGCAGCCACTAGAAAGAGCTGAAGCTCCCAAGTCTGGAGCTCCCTAAAAGTCCCCATTCCCAAAGAACTATCATTCCACCTACCTGGCACATCCCTGCAAGCCCAATTGTAGGGCTTGTCTTTATCTGACCTGACTTGGAGCTTGTTCAATGTTAGAGGCCTTTTCCCTGAGGTGATGATCAAAACTAACCTGTGACAACTGTTCAATATGGTGGATACCCGAGACAGAAATAGCAACTGGAGCAAAGAAACTGACCAAAAATGGCGGGGGGGTGCGAGGGGGGGTGGGGGC